>NC_134580.1:128963697-129577864 GCF_037038515.1 Microtus pennsylvanicus
TCACTCCTCTCTCTCTCGGCAAATGCTCACCTGAACTGAATGGAGCCAGCTCTAGCTTGAACCTGACCTCCAAGTAAACAGAGAGGAGGGGAGAGAAAGAGAGAGATTGCACTCGGATGGAGGAGATCTGGGGAGACTTCCTTCTGGAAAGAACTAGTGGTGGTTATGAGCATGGACAAAGAGGCTGGCCCTGGGGGCAGCTTGAGACCTTCACAAAGTCCTGGCTGTCCCTTATAGCTAGGCCCTGGCACTGCCCAGGTCCAGGGATTCATGGCTCCTGGGAACCCACACCTTTGGCTACCTTGAGGGCTCTAGGCCTAGCAGGGCTAACTATAATTGGACATGATGCCCTCTTCTGTTGGGCAGGCATACGTGTAGACAAAGCATTCATATACATAAGATATGTAAACAAATAACCTTTAAAAACAAACAAATAAAAAGTAGGGTTGCTTCTCACTTTGTAGTAGGAATCAAGCAGACAACCTCTTGTCTTGGAACTGATCAGTAAACAAAACAACATCTCCACCAACAATAACAAAAACACAAAATAACCATTAGCAATGAGCCCATAGAGTTCCCTGCAAAGGAGGCTGCCTGCCACATTGTTATCATCAGAAGACAACAAGAGGCGCAACCCCCAGCCCCAGGACTAGAAAACCACCACAGGAACAGACACTAACTGCTCTGACTGTGGCCGCGGAAGGAGCTCCATTCAATTTGTATTAATTGTGTTTGTTTAAGACAGACGTGGTGTTACAGGACTATAATCCCACCTCTTGAGAGATGGAAGCAGAGAACCAGGAGTTTAAGGTTAGCCTAAGCTACACAGTGAGCTTGAAGCCAGCCCCAGCTACATGCGACAGGACTCAATAAAATATAATAAAATAAATAGAACCAGCAAGATGGCTCCACAGGTAAAGGCACTTATAAGCAAGCCTGATGACCTGTATTTGACCCACAGGTAGAAGGAGAGAACTAACTCCTGCAAGTTGTCCTCTGACTGTCACATATGCAGGGACTATGGCACATGCGCACCCCTGCATAAATTAAATGTTTTAAAAGTTTTAAACAAATAAAATAAAACAATGGGACTAACAGGGTGACTCAGCCAGGAAAGGTACCTGCTTCCAAGTTCCATCCCCATGACCCACACGGTAGAAGAGAGAGAACCGACACCCACAAGTCCTCTCGGCGCCATACGTACCACAGGCACACAAGAGAAATAAGTTAACTTGTTAATTGCAATAAATAAATAAGGGGCTAGAGAGATGGCTCAGCAGTTAAGAGCCTTGGCCGCTCTTCCAGAGGTCCTGAGTTCAATTCCCAGCAACCACATGCTGGTTTACAGTCATCTCTAATGGGACATGATGCCCTATTCTGTTGGGCAGGCATACATGTAGATAAAGCATTCATATACATAAGATATGTAAACAAATAGCCTTTAAAAATAAATATATAAATAAAACTAGGATTGCCTCTCATTTTGTAGTATCAGAGATTGAATCCAGGGACTTGCACATAGAGTATCCTACTGCTGAGCTGCAGTTCCAGCCCGTCATGAAGCCGAAGTCTGCCAGCTTTCCTCTTACCCTGATCATTTGCCATGTGACAAAAAAGTGACTTGAGCCCTTCGGAGTGGTTGTCGCTGGCGGGCTGACCTCCAGGCTGTGTTTCCTCTGCTTTTTAATGTTTTAATTAGCATATATTAATTATATATGCTAATAGATTTTCATATGACAATTTCACAACTGTATATACCATGTTTTTTAAATTTAAATATTTTTATTTTATTCTATGTGTGTGAATATTTTGCCTGAATGTACATCTATGTACCACTTACATGCCTGGGGTCCTCAGAGGGCATTGGATTCCCTGGAACAGGAGTTACAGACAACCAAGAGGGTACTGGGAACCCAACCTGGGTTTACTGCAAGAGCAGAAAGTGCTTTGGACCCTTAAGCCGTGGCTATAATCTCTACACTATGGATTTTGTTTGCTTTTTGAGATACAGTCTCACTGTGTGTCCCTAGGTGGCCTGGAACTCGCTATGTAGAGCCAATGGGACTGGAGCACACAAAGATCCACCTGCCTCTTCCTTGAGTGCTGGGATTTGACCCAGAGCCTCATGCATGCTGGACAAGAGCTGTGCCACTAACCTACACCCCAGATCTTCCTTTAAAAAATCCTTGACACATTTTTTGTAAGATCTATTTATTTTTATGTGTATGGGTGTTGTGCCTGCATGTATGTCTGTGTGCCGGGTATGTACAGAATCCATGGAGACCAGAAGAGGTATTGAATTCCATGGAATTGGAGTTACGTGGTTGTGAGCTTCCGTATAGGTTCTGGGAACTGAACCCAGGTCCTCTGTGTTCTTAAGCAGTGCGCCAGCTCTCTCCCAAACCTTCCTTTAATTCTTGTATTGGGGATAAACCGAGGTCTCTGCCTTCTGAGCTACATTCCAGCTCTTAGAAACGATTTTGCAGAGCTGGCAATGTAGCTCAGCAATAGGATGCTTGTGTAGCCCTGGATTCGGCCCCACCACTGAAATAATAACATTAATCCGTGTTCTTTGTAACCATGGGGCAGGCATACTGTGTAAGGAACTGGTGCTGAGGAGGGAGGTCCAAGGGACTATGATTCCCCTTCCCAGTCTGTTTGCAATGAACCTTCCAGCCCATCAGACCCTCCACAGGGCTCAAAACCACCTGCCAGCCCCCCTGCCAGTGTCTTTCCTTCCACAGTTCCTCTGTCTCCTCCCTTCTTGCTCCTTTATTCCCCAGGCTGCCTCAGGGTTCGTCACTGAGAACCTTCTGCCTGTCTGAGCACACAGGACGGGCTCACACATTCTGTCCCCTCTGGACTCTGAGCTGGTGGAGGGTGGGAGGAGGCCCTCCCTCCATTTTCCCTATAGACCTCCAAGGAAGGAACAGTAACTCCACCCACCAGGACTCTTTGCTCAAGGCCACCTTCTCTGAGAGGCTGTCCCTGGCTACCCTTTCTCAGATGACATCCTGACCATGACCCCACCCTCTCCCTCTGCTCTGTCTCCTTGGCATTTCTCACCAGCTTCCATGCTTCACCTCCCCACTCCAGAGCACCCTCTCGTGGGCCTCTATTCCCCCTCTACAGCAGTGGCTCTCAACCTTCCTAATGCTGTGACCTTTTAATACAGTTTCTCATGTTGTAGTGAGTGACCCCTCAATGCTAAAATTATTTCATTGTTACTCCAAAACTGTAATTTTGCTACTGCTATGAATTGTAATATAAATATCTGATATGTAGGGTTTCTGATATGTGACCCCCGTGAAAGGGTCGCAGCCCACAGGTTGAGAACCACTGCTCTAGCGCATAGGCTTCAGAGGGCCAGGACCTTTCCTTTCTTACTGCAAACCCCTCAGTGCCTGGAAGCCTCTAGTAGGTGGGTGGGTGGGTGAGTGGGTGGGTGAGCGAGCAAGTGAATAGATAAGCCTTCCTTTCCCCAACAAAATCTGGAGCTTTGTGGTCTTCATCTCATGTGCTTTTGGACTTTTTTGTTGTTTTGTTTTTGTTTTTTGAGACAGGATTTCTCTCTGTAACTTTGGAGGCTGTCCAAGAACTGCCTTTGTAGACCAGGCTAGCCTTTAACACACAGAGATCCACCTGCCTCTGCCTCTTGAGGTCTGGGATTAAAGGCATGTGTCACCATTGACCGGCTTGTGTTTGCTCTGTTTTTTTTTTTTATTTTTTTTTATTTACCTCACAGTTCTTTTTACTGAATTGAGCAGAGTGGCTTAAATCAACCTAGATCACTATGGGTGTTTGTTTAGTAACATCTGAAAAAGTCAGCATCAGAACGGAACTCAGGTGTACTCTGATCATGGCTCTGGCTCATTTTCTTTTTTTTTTTTTCTGGTCTAAATTTTTTTTTAATTTATTTATTTATTAAGGATTTCTGCCTCCTCCCCGCAACCTCCTCCCATTTCCCTCCCCCTCCCCCGATAAAGTCCCCCTCCCTCATCTGCTCCAAGAGCAATCAGGGTTCCCTGACCTATGGGAAGCCCAAGGACCGCCCACCTCTATCCAGGTCTCGTAAGGTGAGCATCCAAACTGCCTAGGCTCCCCCAAAGCCAGTACGTGCAGTAGGATCAAAAACCCACTGTGATTGTTCTTGAGTTCTCAGTATTCCTCATTGTCCGCTATGTTCAGCTCTTTTAATTTGTTCAGCAGACATCAGCATCCACTGTGTACATGTGTGCACATGTGTGTGCGCGTGCATGTGTGCGTGTGTGTGTGTGTGTGTGTGTGCAGAGCAGAGACTGATGGCCAGAGGGACAGGCACCTGGATAAGACTCAAGAGGCCAAGGACCTGGTGCTCAGGAGGAGCCGCAGAACCCCATCCCAAAGGCCAGGATCATGGCCTGCTGGCAGACAACAAATCCAGCACCTGCCCTTTCCCTGCCAGGGCTCTGAGCATTTTTCCCGCATCTCCCCAGTTAATTCCTAAATCTCTGGTGAGCTAGTGTGGGCTCCTTCTGCGATGACAACACCAGGGCCAGAGAGGCTGAGTGACTGGCTCAGAGGACCAAAGCAAACACGTGGGGCCTCAGAATCAGACTCGAGCTTGCTCTAACCCTGGGGTTGGAAGCTCAGTTTGAGGAGGATGAATGAAGTTCAGAAAGGCATTGTCACCTGTCCAAGGTCAAAGTGCCCAGTGTCACAGTGCTGGCCAGAGAATGGGTTGGGATTCAGGCCAGGGTTTACAGGACTCCAGGGGAGGCTGAGATCCCATTGCTAGGTAGCCATCCTGGAGGAGAGGCTGAATATGATGAAAGGGAGGGGTCAGAGGGCAGGGAAAGACAGGATGCAAGCCAGGTGGTAGCTGTGCATGCAAGGTACAGAGCAGCTGCCTCCAGCGGAGCACAGGAGGGACCAGGCCTGAGCGGACAGTGGGATTCCCTTCCCCCTCTGCCAGTCACTAGGCACAGAGGCCCGGGCTTCTTATCTCTACTGCTCTCCCCAGCACGTGGGGAACTGATGCTCCTCCTGGCTCTGAGAGGAGCATGTGGGGTTGGATGGCCAGGGCCTATATTAGGCCACTCCTCCTTGGCTCCCTGCATGCGTGAACCTGAGGCTCACAGTCCTGTCACCAAAGGACAATTGTTTCCATGTCAGGCCTGTGGGCCTCTGTGCTGGAGGAATCAGCATACATTCTTCACAGGAGTTCTAGGGTGAGGCTTGAGGCACCCCAATTACAGCTGGGGTGGGGGGTAGTCCAGTGGTAAAGTGTTTGCCTACCATGTGAGAGGCCTTGAGTTTTTGAGCCCCAACCCAGAAAGGGAAAAGGCCTAATTTATTTAATTTATACACCCACCCACCCACCCACCCACAGGGAGGCAAGCAGGGTACTGATAGTGAGGTCCTCAGGTCCCTAACATAGGGAACTAGTTAAGTTTAAAGAAGATGCAGAGGGGCTGGGGAGGTGGCTCATGATGAAGAGCATTGGCTGCTCTTCCAGAGGGCCTGGGTTCAGTTCCCAGCACCCATGATGGGATACTCACAACTGCCTGAGACTTCAGCTCCAGGGAATCCAACACCTTACAGGTACCTGCACTCATCTGGTACCTGCACAGTACACACACACACACACACACACACACACACACACACACACACACACACGAGGTGGAGAGGGAGGGAGGGAGAGGGACAGAGAGGCACATATACTCAAAAATAAAAATAAATCTTTAAAGCCAGGTGTAGTAGCACATGCCTTTAATCCCAGTGCTTAGGAAACAGAGACAGGCCACACCTGGTCTACATAGTGAGTTCAAGGCCT
Source organism: Microtus pennsylvanicus (assembly GCF_037038515.1). Taxonomy (NCBI): domain Eukaryota; kingdom Metazoa; phylum Chordata; class Mammalia; order Rodentia; family Cricetidae; genus Microtus; species Microtus pennsylvanicus. Next base: position 128,969,516 of record NC_134580.1, read on the forward strand.
TCCAGGACTATATATAGAGATCCTGTCATTAATAATAATAATAATAATGATGATGATGATGATGATATTCTAAAAGAGAAAGTGAGAAGCCCTACTAGGGCTAGGACTGTGTTTTAGAAGTAGGGTGCTGTTCTAGCATACCATGGGTTTGAGCCCCAACACATCCACAAAAAAAAAAAATAAGCAAACTAAAAACCACCAATATGCCAGAGTATAAATGGAAAAGAAATCCATATTTGAAATAATAGAGCAGTAACTCTCCAGCCTTTTGGGTTCCCTTTGCCCACGGAAACAAAATGGAGGTCCCTCAAGTAGATATTACAACAATCTTACGAAGCTGCCTCTTCCTTGGGGCCAAGTAGCAGCTACAACTTGACTTTCAGCCAATGAGCCCAGGAAAACCAAGCAGGACTGTTGTCTCCAGGCTGTTTTATCTTCAGCACAGTGGCTGTGCCTTAATCTCCTGCTATTTTGGCCAGCAATTGCGACTCTGCTGTTACCAGCCTGCTTCTATGGCAGCAGCCCGGCTGCTTAGGCTACAGCCTGGCAGGATTCTGTTCCTGCAGGCACCAGCTCTGTCGCTGTTGGTAAAGGTACCTTTAGCTAAATCTCTATTGTTCTATTTATAAATAAGTCTCCAGATTCTAAGGCTGGGGTGAGAACCTGCTAGCTCAGAGAGGCTGAGTAGCAACTAGCTAACTTTCTCTCTTTGCTGGCTTTTCCCCAAAAGCCCATCCTTCTATCCTTCTGCTCCATCAAAACAAGAAAAGTCAGACCACTCAGAATCCCTTCTTACTACTTCTGGTGTGCCTTTCCATCTCTTTCCGATGCCCTCTGATGCTCTAAGATTACTTTCTGTCAACTAGTTACTAACTCAGCCTCCTGATTCACGGTTAATTTTATTTAATTAACACAAATGCTAACAGGGTTCACAGTGTGACCAAATATCCCCCAAACACCGGGCCTCAGTTCCTCAGCTACATCACAATGGCCAAATCATCCCAGGATGCAGGGTGTGATGGGAGCCAGCGATGGGCCCTTGGCAGGTGTGGAGAGATGCTGACTCGCCAATGATCTCCAGGGCTCTCTCAGGTCTGTCCTCACACCCCAGATTTTAAACTATGGATAAATTACGGTCTGACTGAGACACAAGAATGTTTCAGGCGGGAGCTGTGGCCTGGCCAGTGCCCCACATGGGCATAAGTGTAGCCCCTGCAGGGCCTCCGGTGCCGGAGCGTGTTTGAGGCCCTGCTGGATGTGATGTCAGCAGGTATGTGGCCCCCTCCTTCATCTTCATGACTTCTGAAAATGGGTTCAGTTAGCCCAATGTTATGATCTAGATATGAAATGCCCCCAAATCTTAAGTGTGGAAGGCCTGATCCCCAGCTGGCGGCTCCACGGAGAGGACTGGGTAAGCGGGCACTGCCCTCACTTCCTCAGTCACCAATCAACCAATGAGTCCCGAGCCCAGTGGGTGCTAGGTGGGCCTGAGTGCGGGCACTGGGATGTGCTTTGGGGCTGGGTTTTGTTACCAGTCCCCACCCCATCTCCAACTCTGCTGCTCTGGCTGCCAAGAGGGCACCCGTTCTGCCTGTGTCCTCCTGGCAGGCCCAGAAACGACAATGCCAGTTGCGTTGCCCATGCTCTCTGGACCTGAGCGTACACACACACACACTGTTTTCTAGGGAATTTTGTCACATTGACAGAAACCTGGCACAGTTACCTCAAAGATGGAGAAGCAGAGGCTCTGAGAGTTTAGGTCACGGTCATCGTCTCCAGGTGATAGAATTCAAGACCTGGGCCAGTGTAGACAGGAGAGCCCAGTGGGGTAAAGATGTTTGTTATGTGAGCCTGATTACCTTTGTTCAATCCTGAAAGTGAAAGACAGAACAGACTCCATTCAAGTGTCCTCTGACATCCACAAGGGCATAGGCATATGTTGTGCACACACACACACACACACACACACACACACACACACACACACACCGCATTGGCTCAGGCCTGTAACACTAGCTCCTGGGAGGCTGAGGCAGGAAGCTCTCTAGTTCAGGGTCAGCCTGGGTTATTCCGTGAAACCCTGCCTCAAAAGACAAACACTTCCTTTGGTTAAGTGGAGTATCTAGACTCAGAAAGACAAATACGGCATGTTCTCTTTCACGAGCAGAAACTAGGGTGAAGGAGGAGGAGGAGGAGAAGAGGAAGGGGCCAGTTCAGTCTGAGGAAGAGGAAGAAGAGACAAGATAGGAAATGGAGGATGAATGTGACCACAGCACCTGGTGTGTGAATAAAAACGTCACAAGGAAGCTCATCTTGTACAATTAGCATGGGGAAGGTGCTGTTGATGACTGTGTGGGGTTTTGTGTGGAGATCTTTACTGTTGCTTTTAAAATATTTTTAAATTTATTTTATTTTTATTTTCTGTGCATTGGTGTTTTGCCTGCATGGGTATCCCCTGGAACTGGAGTTACAGACAGTTGTGAGCTGCCATGTGGGTGACTTGAACCTGGGTCTTCTGGAAGAGCGGCCAGTGCTCTTAAGTGATGAGCCATCTCTCCAGACTCAGCTTTTCAGATTTTTTTTAAAGATTTAATTTTATTTTTTGGGTGCAGTGTAGCCTGAATTATGTATGTTGTGCCACAAGCCTGTCTGCTGTCAACAGGGGCCAGACCAGGGCATCAGACACCCTGGAACTGGAGTTGTAAGTGGTTATTAGTAGCCATGTGGGTTCCAGGAACCAAACCTAGGTCCTGTGGGAGCTGCAGGAGCTCTCAGCCGCTGAGCCATCTCTCCAGCCCTTGGATTCGGGTTTTAATGGTGTTGGATACATCTAGGGGTACAATTGCTGGGTCACATCAGGTCTCTATCTTACATGTTGGGGGACAGTCAGACTGTCTTTCTGAGCACCCACACCCATCTCATGCTCCCACAGACATGTATGACGGCTGCAATTCTCTACATCTTGGCCTACACTACTTATCATTCATTCAACTATTTTTTGTTTTTTTGAGACAGGGTCTCACTATGTTGTCTGGGCTGACCTGAACTTAAAATTATAATCATGGGAATACCAGGTCTGGTTTCCTTTATTTATCCATCTTCATGAATATGAAGTGGTATCTTTTTGTTGTTTTCAAGACAGGGTTTCTCTATATAACAGCCCTGGCTGTCCTGGAACTCATTCTATAGATAGACCAGGCTGGCCTTGAACTCACAGATATCCACCTGCCTCCACCTCCAGAGTACTAGGATTAAAGGCATGCGCACCACCAGCCAGCATGAAATGGTATCTTGTGGTTTTGATTTATATTTCTCTGGTGGCTAATGAGGCTGAGTAGTTTTTAAGTAGCCATTTATAGCCAGCTGTGGTGTGGTGGTACAAACTTTAAAGCCCAGTACAGAGACAGGTGGATCTCTCTGCGAGTTCAAAGCCAACTTGGTCTACATAGTGGATTCCAGGCCAGGCAGACCTATATTTGAGACCCTGTCTCAAATAAACAAAAATAAATAAAAACCGAACCAGACGGGGGGAATTAAACACTTGCTAAACATGAATAGCACCCTAGGTTCATTTCCCAGAACTACCGGGAAAAATTTTTGGATAATATATCTTTTTCTTGGCATGGGGGCGTCACTGTTTTGCTCAGGCTGGCCTCAAATTTTTAAATCTGCCTGAGCCTCCTGGGCTTTAGGTGTGTGCCACCACCCTGGTTCCCAGGACAGATTCAGATGTTGGGCTCCTATCCCCACTCTCAGCAGGTGAGGCTGAGGTCCACAGAATGGCTGGAAAGCAAGCCTGGCTGGGCCAGGTGGTGTTGAATGTGCAGCAGGGGCTCGGTGAGCATGGACAGATTGACAGGCAATACCCAGCTATCTCTCCAGGACTAAGTGAACAAAGGGGAAGACGTAGGCAAACCCAAAAGTCTGCACCTCAATCGTGAAAAGACTGCGGCATCCACAACTGCCCAGGCAGGCCTGGTTCGGCTCTCTTCCCACCCCCCAACAGCTGCCTCCGGTTCCCACAGACCAGACAGAACACCAGAATGCTCTAGCAGAATGCTGTCGGCACAGATGGCCGCATCTGCAAGAGCACTCTAGAAAAGGGAGCTGCCAGAAAGAAGCTTCGGGGGCCAGGCCAAACCAGCCTCAAGCTAGGAAGATGTGTCAGAGGATCGAGAGCCCGCTGCACCTGCAGAGGGGCCTGTGACTAAGAATCCATGAGGAGGGCCAGTGCCGCTTTCAAGTGGCCTCTAACACTCAGCAACCAGATGCATCTCCCAGATGGCCTCTCGAGGCCCAATGGGGTCTAGAAAATGCATTAATTAGCTAACCAATGGTGGGGACCGGCATTTACTGAGCAGCTACTATCCACTGTACACTACAGAAAAAGCCTGTGAGCGGTGAGACTTCAATTCATCCTAACAATATTTTACAGAGGAAGAAACCAGGCCTCCCAGCAGTGAGCACACAGCAGCGTGGGGCTTCAGGTCCCAAGGCTAGCTTTGCCCCCTAAGCTCCATGTTCGTACTCCCGCAGAGTGTTTGTTCTGCTGCCTGAGATGAACCACACGTGAGCCAAGGCCTCAGCCCCCCTTGCTCCCTAGACCCCGTGTCACCTTGGGAAACACACTCTCAGCCTCTGAGTTGCAGCAAGGGAGTTGGTGAGGGTCTGGTCCACGCTGTAAAGAAGCTAGCTGCCTCGTGTGGGTGGGCCATACCTTCAATCCCAGCCCTGGGAAGAGGTTTGAAAATTTGAAGCCAGCTTGGGCTACATGAGGAGAAAGAGAGAAAAAAAGAAGGGGCTGAGGATGTAATTCAATTTGGCCGAGTCGGCAGAGGGTTTACCTGCCATGTGTGAAACCCTGGGTTCAATCCCCAGACCTGCAAGCTCAGCACTCAAGGGACAGAAACAAAAGGATTCAAAAGTTTACAATCACCCTCATCAACACAGTTCAAGGCCAGCCTGTTACCAGAGAGCACGTCTCAAAAAGGAGTGTGTGTTGTGGGTGGGGGAGACAATGAAGAGAAAAAGTGGCATTGGTTTTGTCAGTCAGCGCCCTGGAGAATCTGGCTGTGGTGGCCCCTGGGGTCAGGGACCAAGCAGATACAGTCAGTGCTCTGAGCTTGTTGAGGCACAGTGACCAGTCCAAGGTCACTCTGCCAGCAGGAAACCCTCCTGGTAACCTGACCTGAATTTGTCTAAACCCAAAGCTCTCAGTCATCCTGGCTGCCCCCCATAGGTTCACCTGCATCTTAGAGTATAGCAAGTTCAAGATCATCCTCTGCTATACAGGGCATTTGAGGCTAGCCTGGACTACATAGGACCCTGTTTAAAAAAAGAAAGGGGAGGGGACTGCCCAGACCCATTCTAGGAAGAAGCAGGTAAAACAGATTCCACACTAGGCACAGGGCACGGTGGCTAGAAGCCCCTTCTGCTGTTCTTGACACCTCTACCCCTCATGGTGGGGTAGTCGCCTGTGCTGAGATCTCAGGCTCCCAGTTCTCAAGTGTTCGGGACCAACAAGAAGAGTGGCCTGGGGATTTCAGGCAGACAGCTGTTCCACTCACCTGCCCTTCTGATGATGTCCCTCTTGATGCCCTCCAGGAACATCCACTGGAGCCAATGAGACGTCTGCACCCCCAGCACCAACTGCTCAGGGGCTCTGCCACAATGAGGAGGTGCGGTGACTTGCCTGAGGCCATGGAACTGGGCAGGAGTAGGCATCGAAGGTCAGGATGATTCTGTCGTACAGTGTACTAGTTAACTTTGTTGCTGGGAGACCTAATGCTGTTTGCTCAACCTCTCTGTGCCTCATTTTCCTCATTTACCTGTTCTTAGAGATCTTTGCGTTCACATTCTGTGTCCACTGCATACACAGCCTTAAGGGAGTGACTTAACCCCCTCTGTTTACTCTAAGAGCAAAGCACCACTCTCAGCAAGTGTTTGGTGAGGGATTGGCAAGCGGATGGAAAAGCCACCTGTCGGAGGTTTCCTGGCAAGTGGTGTCCGCGGGCCCAAGGATCTTGCTGAGTATCTCCTCCCACTTTGGTTATGATTGGGCTGCCCAGATTCTGTAGATCATGCCTGTAAACTCAGCCCTTGAGAGGCTGAGGCAGGAGGATTCTATGTTCAAAGCCAACCTGAGCTACATGGTAAGTTTGAAGCTAGCCTGAGCTACGCGGCAAGACTTGCTACAATCCTTCACAAACAACAACAAACAGAACAAAACAAAACAGAATCTGGAGTGATGCTCAGTGGTTAAGAGCCGGTACTGCTCTTACAGAGGACTCGAGTTCAATTTCCAGGACCCATGTCAGATGGCTCACAACCACATGTAACTCCAGTGCCGCTCAGATCCAAAACCTGGCCCTTGTGGACACCTGTGCTCATGGGTACATGCCTACATGCAGACACGTAACTAAAAATAGCAAAAAAAATAAAACCAAATATTTTTTGTTTCATTTTGCTTTTTATTTTTTTTTTATTTTTTTTTTAAATATTTATTTATTATGTATACATTATTCTGTCTGTGTGTATGTCTGCAGGCCAGAAGAGGGCACCAGACCTCATTCCAGATGGTTGTGAGCCTCATTCCATGTGGTTGCTGGGAATTGAACTCAGGACCTTTGGAAGAGCAGGCAATGCTCTTAACCACTGAGCCATCTCTCCAGCCCTCATTTTGCTTTTTAAAGACAGGGTTTCTCTGTGTAGCCCTGGCTGTCCTGAAACTCATTACATAGACCAGGCTGGCCTTGAACTCAGAGATCTGCCTGCCTCTCTCTCCTGAATGCTGATATTAAAGGCGTGTACCACAACCACACAGCTAATAAATATTTAAACCAAAACCAACCAAACAAAAACCCAGGGCTGGTACTAGAAGGGATGAAGAGGTGATGGAGAGGCAGGAAAGACAGAGGCGCGCAGTGGGCGTTTATTTGTTTTTAATTAATTTGGGGGTTCTTCTGGGAGGGAATGCTGCAGGGGTAAAGGGTGGATATGGAGGGCTTAGGAGGTGATTGGGATTGGAGTGCGTGATATGAAAGCCCCAAAGAATCAATTAAGAATTTTTAAAAAAAGACAAAAAAGGGGGGCTGGGAATAGTGGTGCACACCTTTAGTCTTAGCGCTCAAGCGGCAGAGGCAGGCGGATCTGTGAATGAGATGCCCACCCAGTCTTCATAGCAAGTTCCAACCTAGCAAAGGGCTACACAGCGAGACCCTATCTTTAAGGGGGAAGAGGGCGGGGCATAATCTCAGTACTCAGGAGGACAAGAGAGGCGGACTTTGGCGAGTTAGAGGCCACGCTGGTGAGACCCTGTCTAACAAGTGAACCAAAACAAAACCAGGGCTGGACGTGTAGCTCAGTTGGAAGAGCACGTGCCTATCGTACATAAAGGCCTGGGGGAGATCCCCCAACACTGAGTAAGTCAGCCCGGTATTACTCAGCTGTAATCCCAGCGTTTAGGAGGTGGAGGCAGCCGGACCAGAAGTTCAAGGTCATTTTCAGCTGCGGGGAGTTCAAGGCCAGTCTGGATGGCAGAAAAGGCACCAGCCGTGGTGAAGCTGGAGAGAGAATGGGCCCTGATTCAGAACAACAAGAAAGAAAGAAAAAAAGAAAGAAAGAAGGAAGGAAGGAAAGAAGGAAGGAAGGAAGGAAGGAAGGAAGGAAGGAAGGAAGGAAGAAAGAAAGAAAGGAAAGAAAGAAAGAAAGAAAGAAAGAAAGAAAGAAAGAAAGAAAAAACAAAAAAGAAATTGCTTAGAGTCCAGAAGAAGGCGGGACAAAGAGATCCCAGGCTGGGGAGTGGCTCCGTGAGTGAGTACCTACTAAGCTAGTGTAGGCCCTGGATTCCACACCCACACTGAAGAACAAGGAAATGAAAAGGAAAAGAAACATTCCGGAAGCGGTTTCCAGGGAAGAAAACTTGGGGAGAAGGGGAGATTAGGGATGCCGTCTGAAGTCCGCTGCTAGGCATCAGTACTCCCCCCAGCAGGTGCTGTGATGCTTGCTTAGGGCTGCCCACCCGCCCCCAGCCTGCCCAGCCCGAGGCCCAAGCAGACCAGTCCCCTAACTGCTGGCCCATCCTCCTTGCCCTGCCCTGTCTTTTCCCTCCACCTTAGGTTTCCCAGCAAAGCCCCAGAATCTGTTGGGGGTGGCCTCCTCTCCCCTGCGGCCCAGCTTCTCTGCCATCTTCTGAACCTCAGCCTGGGAAAGAAGAAGAGGAAGAAGTGTGGGAAGCAGCAGACTGCAGAGCTGAAGCCTTTTCTCAGTGCAGAGAGCAAGCTGGACAGAGATGCCTCCGCAGCCCCCAAGGGGAAAAGCAGTCTCTAACGCTGGGGCAGCTCGGCTTCAACCCCATCCAGCTGGAGGTTTGCCCTGGGCTGGCCCGAGCTGCTAGGAGGCCAGAGAGAAGGAAGCCCCCCGCTGAGCACCTGGACCGCGAGGGCCCCCGCCAGCCGCACAGTCTCTTTGAGGTTTCAGCCAGGCGGCTGGGCCCACCCCACATTCTGCGGAGGGAAATGAATATGGGAGGGTGACAGGGGACACTTGAGAGGTGGTGGCCACCTCAGTGAGAAAGGCAGCTGCTCAGCCCAGAGCTGGGGGTGGGGGCGCCTCCTGCGGCTAATTAAACCGCTACGGTGATGAATCGGGAGAGGTTGCAGGGTGCTAATTAACGGCGCTGCATCTTGCCTGGCAAGGATGGAAGGCACCAGAAGCTCTGGAACCACAAGAGGGGCCATGCCTGAGAGGCCTCCGCTGTGCAGGTTCTGCGTGCCCTGCCCTCCTCCACCCCTCCCCAGGGGGCCGGCCCCCTCCCCACTTCCCTATCTCTCCTGCCCACCTTGGCCAGTCCGGCCTCCAACTTCCCCCGCCTTCCCATCAGCCCAAATCCTCCCCAGATAAAGGCGAGGCCTGTGGCCCCTAGCCTGAAGCCCTGGTGGGTTCTGTGGGCACGGTGCTGAGCCTAGGTGGGGGCTCCTTTTAACCCCAGCTCCCATGAGTCCCAGCCTAAGGAAGTTTGACTATTAGGAACAAGACCACAAAGACAACTTCTAAAATCTTGTTTTTCGTTTTGTTTGGGGTTTTATTTTTATTCCAATGAGAGAGAGAGAGAGAGAGAGAGAGAGAGAGAGAGAGAGAGAGAGAGAGAGAGAGAGAGTTTTCAAACACTCTTTTCTAGCTTTAGCCAAACAGTCCATAGAGTTGAGTCTGAGAAAGGTTAAACAAATGACCTCTGACCTTGGTGGTTTCCACTGAGTAGAAAAAAAAAAAAGACTTGAAACTGCCCAGCCCTGGCCCAAGCCGGTTCCAAGCAGAGGTGTAGCTCCGGCTCCTTAGAGACTTGAGTTGGAGTCCTGGTCCCAACCCTTTGCCAGTTATGTTAATTGGCATTGGAAGCAGCTGCCTTGTGCCTCGATGCCCGTGTCCTCGGAGCTGCAGATGGTAACGATCCCACCTGGAAAAGCCACAGAGAGGGCGTCAAGGGGACAACTCAGGTGAAGTCAGCTCTGACAAGATGTGAGCCACTGTCACCTGTGAGCACAGGGAACCTCAGGTTGGCCTGGCACCGGACCCTCCCCCACTTCCAACTCCAAGAGGTTGCAGCCTGTGCCCCAGAGAGGGCTGGTCAGAAGGACTGGAGGGACGGCTCGGTGGCTAAGAGCACCGGCTGCTCTATTGGGGCTCAATTCTCACACAGCTGTCGCAACGCCAGTTCCGGGAGAACCCAATGGCATGGTGCACAGTCATACATGCAGGAAAAACACCCAGCCACAGAAAATATTTGTAAAGGAGAAGAATTAGGTTAAATTATTTTTTTAATAATAATAATAATAAAGCCGGGCAGTGGTGGCACACACCTTTAATCCCAGCACTCGGGAGGCAGAGGCAGGAGGATCTCTGTAAGTTTGGGGCCAGCCCGGTCTACAAGAGCTAGTTCCAGGTCAGGCTCCAAAACTACAGAGAAACCCTGTCTCAAAAAAGCAAAACCAAACCAACCAAACAAACAAACAAAACAAAACAAATCAAACAAACAAAAAAAGTGTTTTGCCAGGCAGTGTTGGCACACACCTTCAATCCCAGCACTCGGGAGGCAGAGAGAGGCAGATCTCTGAATTTGAGGCCAGCCTGGTCTACAGAGCCCAGGACAGCCAGGGCTACATGGGAAAACCCTGTCCCAAAAAAGTAAAAATAAAATAAATAAAAGAGAGTGATTAGAGAGGCTGAGTGGTATGCTGGATGCAGAATTCAGGATCAGGCCGCACAAAGGGGACCAAGATGAACTTAACACTCATATTGTCTCCAAGGGGACCCCAGTCTGGAATCAGAGAAAAAACAGTCACCATCTGGGGATGTGGCTCCGGGGTGGAGGACTTGTTTAGCATGTAAAAGCTCTAGGTTCATCCCCACTATCACAAAAGTGAATGAATTTAGCTAAAAAGGAAAGACAAAAATAGAAAAGAAAAAGTCTAGCATAGAGACACACGTATATAATCTCAGCATTTGGGTGGCAGAGGCCGGAGGGGCAAGAGTTGAAGGCCAACCTCAGCTGTGTAGTAAACTAGAGTCCAGTCTGAGCTGTAGAGACCCTGTCTCACCCCCCCAACACACACACACACACACACACGATGACAAAAATGCAGGCACCTGAGTCCTTCTGGGTAGGGGCTCCAGTATCTTTCTATGTGTGGGAAACCCTGTTTGTTTCAGAACTTGACCACAAAGCAAACTGTGAAGGCAACTTCTTGATATCATTGGAGGGGGACCTTCATTCTAGGGTCTTGGAGGGTGGGCTTGGGCCCCTGGCACTCTGAGAAGTTCCTAGGAACCTGGAATTTTAGATGCTGTGGTTTCAAGGACTGCACGGTACACAAACCCATCCATGTCTGTGTAGGGCTGTTTTATTTCTCTTTAGGGCCAGGAATGCTACAAGGATGAGAGCTTTTTGCTGCTAAGTAACTGTGGAGGGAAGAATATAGAACATCATGAGACCCAGACATGTGAAACCCTCTGGAGGGTGAGAAACTCAAGGCTGTCTACCCTAACACAGGGAACCCTGGGATCTTGAGCCACCAATCAAAGTTGGCAGGGATATGGCCTCAGAGTGTGCCCCCATCCCTCTGTCCTTGGCGTTCAGAGCTCATGTACGAGAGGGATAGGCACAAAAGTCCTAGACAGGAGGAGCTACAAGGAAGCCTATGCAAGCAAAGCTAGCAGCTCCTGGAACCTCCTGTTGGCTCAGCTCCTCTGGGGGCTCCCCCATGCCCGGAGCTCAGCCAAATGCTGGTTTGTATCGCCCTCTGGTGGCAGTTCTGGGAACTGTCGCGCTGTTTGTTTAAAGTTGGGTGGGGCTGGTCGTTATTGGAAGCCTAACTACCCTTCCACAACACAGAAGAGAAAACAGACCCAGAGAAGGAATCGCTTTAGAGTCGGTGCTGATTCAAAACTGAAGCCAGAGTGCCCTTTGTACAACGTGGCTTTTCATGGTGGGTCTCCGAATATCCTACACAGGCTGGGATGTACTCAGCTGCCAGAGTGTTTGCCCAGCATGCACCAGTGTCTGGGGTCAGTCCCCAGAACTGCATGAAACTGGGCATGGTTGGCACATGCCTGCAATCCCAGCTCCTGGGAGGCGGAAGTGGAGGATCTGAACTTCAAGGTCATTGTTTGCCAAGTCCAGAGGCCAGCCTGGAGGAGGCGAGGAGAAAGGCAGGAATGGGGAGGAGGGTATAAAATGTTTAGAAATTAACAGAGGAAGTTCAACAGTTATATCTGAAAACTATAAAACACTGCTTATCATTTTTAGAGAACCATTCTCACAAAATATCCATATTCTTGAATCTGGAAATATAATGTTTATCTTGTTTTTGTTTTTTGTTTGTTGGTTCGTTTTTCAAGACAGGGTTTCTCGGTAGCTTTTTGGAGTCTGTCTGTCCTGGAACTTGCTCTGTAGACCAGGCTGGCCTTGAACTCACAGAGATCTGCCTGCTCTGCCTCCCCAGTGCTGGGATTAAAGGTGTGCACCACCACCACGTAAGACTCTCCACGTTGGTCTTCAGATTCAACACAACCCCATCAACGTTCCAGCTTGTTGGGTTTTTTTTTCTCTCTCTCTCGTGGTGGGGTGTGTGTGTGGTGTTGCTGAGGATCTCACACTGTATGTTAGGCAAGTGCTTTAATACTGAGCTTCAACCCCAGCCTGAAACTTGGTTCCTTATAGACATGAACAAGTTAATTGTAGAATTCACACAGAAACTCAAGACTTAAAATGGTAATCTTTAAAAAGAACAGCTCTGAACAAGACTCGGATGCTACAGTCACCAACTCGTAGCAGCTGTGGGTACCCGCGTTGACTGCCTAAGAGCCTTCAGTGCGGGCTCTACGCTTGACCTACTGATGCTGTAGGTTTAGGGAGACGGGAGCTGTTGCCTCAGTTGTGGACCCATTAATGACCGCACCAGGCTCCAGGGAACAGCGTCAGGCCAGTGTTCATGAAGATGGCCCTGGTTAAACTAAACGAGTCTCAAACTGGAGCCAAGAGTCAGGAACCTGGAGACGGGAGGGATAGGGACACTGAATGAAGGGAGAAAAAATGAAATTTTTTCTCTTTCTTTTTCTTTTTTTTTTTTGAGGCAGAGTCTCACTATGTAGTCTTGGCTGGCCTAGAGCTTGCTATGTAGATCAGGCTAGACTTGAACTCAGAGATTCTCCTGCCTCCTAAGTTTTGGAATTAAAGCATGTGTCACCATGCCCTGCCCAATAATATTTTTTGTTGTTGTTTTTCAAGACAGGTTTTCTCTGTGTAGCCATGGACCCAATAATATTTTTAAAAGAACAATTTTGGGTCAGGCATGGTCACACAGGGCTTTAGTCCTAGCACTGGGGTGGCAGAAGCGGGTGGGTCTCTTGTGAGTTCGAGACCAGCCTGTTTTACTTTACATAGTGAGTCACAGACTAGCCAGGGCTACATAGTGAGACTCTGCCAAAAAAAATAAAAAATTAAAAAATGAGAAAGAAAGAAAGAAAGAAAGAAAGAAAAGAAAGAATCAAAAAATCAATTTTGGAGGCGCTTCAAATTCCCATTGCAAGGGCACTGTGGTAACTGAGAAGAGACATAGATAGATTAAATAAGTAGAACACAATGGAGAGCCCAGGAATAGACCTTCACTTCTGAGGTCAGCTGACCAACAAGGCCAGCAAGCCAGTTCAATCGGGAAAGGACACCCTTCTTAACAAATGGGGCAGCAGGCACTGCCTAGTCACATGGGAAAGAGGACAGGACCCCTGTTCGGGACTGCAGACCCTCAGACCCTGAATTTTCTATGACCCCTGGCCTGCCGGAGTAAACAACATGTTTTTCTGTGCTTGCAGCTGCTCTGAGCACGAGACCCTCATGAGTTCCTGATGGCAGGGGAGTGGTTTCTGGTGGGCTCGCAGCTGAAAAGTCTTGAGAGCTAGGGCGTGGCCGTTAGTCAAGGAGAGCCCTAGATAAGTTTCCCTGGAACCTCTCTCTCTCTCTCTCTCTCTCTCTCTTTCTCTCTTTCTCTCTCTCTCTCTCTCTCTCTCTCTCTCTCTCTCTCTCTCTCTCTCTCTCTCTCTCTCTCTCTCTCTCTCTCTCTGTGTCTGTGTTTGAATCTCCAGCCCCTTGCTCAACTCACCAACCGTCCCATGGGGCAGGCGCCACAGACCCCTATCTCACACTGCACAAAAATTAACTGAAGGTGGATCATAGACCTAAATGTGAAGCCAAACTATCCAGCTATTAGAAGAAAACATTCTGAGAATGAGGGCCCATGCATGTAATTCCATCGCCTGGCAGGCTGAGGCAGGAAATCAAAGAGTTCGACCATGTGGCAAGACCCTGTTTCGAGAAAGAAGACCCACATTCGCACACACTCACATGGCTGTCACAGTAGCATCAAAAAACTAAAGTCCCGCAAGCTGCTCGAGGACCTGGGTTTGATACTCAGAACCCACATGGCACAGACATACATGCAGGCAAAAGACCCATACACATACAATACAAATTTTAAATTTAAAAAAAAAGGTGTCCCTCAAATGAAAGTTAGAGACACAATGGGTGCTGGGAACCGGATGTAGGCCCTCTGCAAGAGCGATATGCACTGTCAGGTGACAAGCATCTTTCCGGCACCTCTCTTCTTCTTCCTCCTTCTTCCTCCTTCTCCTCCTCCTCCTCCTCCTCCTTCTGCCTATCCTTTGTGTCGAGAAAGAAAGAGTTCCAGCACTTGGGACTCACATAGGTCACTTTGGGCTTGACTCCCTTTGTGGTGGAGAATGACCTTGAACTCCTGGTCATCTTGCCTCTACTGCAGCAGTGCTAAGATTATAGGCATGAGCTATCCTAACCAGATTTCCATCTCAAATCTTTAAAGGTGTGTGTTTGTGAATGTGCATGAATGTGTGTGTGTGTGTGAAAACAACCTTAGATGGCATCTTCAGAAATAACATTACCTCCTTTGAAGACTGGAGGTTGGGGTGACCATCCCCCACTCTTTGGGAGACAAGGTCTCTCTATGTAGCCTTGGCCGACCTGGCACTCACTATGTAGGCCAGGCAGGTTTCTAACTTATGGAGCTCCACCTTCCTCTACCTGACCAGCACTGGGATTGCAGGCCTGTGCCACCACAACTGGTATCTACCTCCCTGGAAATGGAGTTTCTCATTGGCCTGGAGGCCACCAATTAGACTAGATTTTCTGGGCAGCAAGTCCCAGAGATCTTCCCGCCTCGGCCTCCCTAGCGTCAGAACTCCAAGTACTACCCACCATGTCCCGCATTTTTACCTGGCTTCTGCATTTAAAGGTGTGTACCAGGGGGCTGGAGAGATGGCTCAGCGGTTAAGAGCATTGCCTGCTCTTCCAAAGTCCTGAGTTCAATTCCCGGCAACCACATGGTGGCTCACAACCATCTGTAATGAGGTCTGGTGCCTTCTTCTGGCCTGCAGACGTACACACAGACAGAATATTGTATGCATAATAAATAAATAAATATTAAAAAAAATACAGGTGTGTACCAACATAACTGGCATCTTTTAAAAACGTATGTCTCTGTGTCTGTGGCTATGCATGTGTGGGTGTGGATGCCCACAGAGTCCAGAAAAGGGTGTTCGATCCCTCTAACTGGGAACCGAATGCTGGATCTGGGGCTTCTTCAGGAGCAGTACGTGCTCCTAACTGCCAAGCTATCTCTCCAGCTCATGCCAATTTTTTTAAAAAGCAGACAACATACGATTCTATAGTTGCTAAAACCAAACAAAAATTATATAACATATGCATAAAACACCTGAAAGTTTGGGAACTAAAATACTATTTTGTTGGGGCTGGAAGATGGTTTAGTGGTTAAGAGCACTGGCTTCTCTTCCAGAGGTCCTGAGTTCAATTCCCAGCACCCACATGGCAGCTCATAACTGTCCATAACTGTAGTCCCTTGCAAGCCAATATCCTCTTCTGATATGCAGACATACATGCAGACAAATACCATGTACATAAATATACAAATAAATCTTTAAAAATTCTATTTTGTTGTTTGGTTGGTTGGTTTTGGGGTTTGACAGTTTCATGTAGCCCAGGCTAACCTCCAACTTGTTATGTAGCCAGTGATTACTTTGAACCACTGATCTCCTTTCTCCTCCCTCCAAGCACTGGACAACTACATCTGGCTCTTAATCTTAATTTTACTGGTGTTTTCTCCCTGCAATGAACAAGAATTACTTTTACAGCCAGAAAAGAAGTCATAAAGCATTTTGTGGGCATTCTGTTGGAGCGGGGACAATGTGAGCAGAAGGCTGTGAGACACTAGGGCATCGTGGATGATGGGGCAGGAGGCCAAGGGTCATTGCCTGCCAGATGAGACTCTAGTGCCTAGCCACCACCCTGAGGCCCAGCCCCAACTGAGGCTTCCTGGAGGCCATAAGGGGAGACGGTGGCAGCTGCTGCACAGACTTCCCACCACACACTGTGCCAAGGACACTGGGATTGCATTTCTAGTTTGATGAAGATCACTATACCCCTTCTGTTGTCCTGTTGTGGTCAAGGAGGAGACGCCCTGGGCAGAAGACCTGGGCAGGTGGAGTAGCCTTGGGTAGAGAAGAAGTCCTGGGCAGAAGGAGAAGCCCTGGGCAGTTGGAGTAGCCCTGGGCAGGAGGAAAAGTCCTGGGCAGGGGGAGAAATTCTGGGCAGAAAGAGAAGCCCTGGGGGCTGGAGAGATGGCTCAGCGGTTAAGAGCATTCCCTGCTCTTCCAAAGGTCCTGAGTTCAATTCCCAGCAACCACATGGTGGCTCACAACCATCTGTAATTAGGTCTGGTGCCCTCTTCTGTCCTTCAGGCATACACGCAGAAAGAATATTGTATACATAATAAATAAGTAAATAAATATTTTTTAAAAAAGAAGTCCTGGACATGAGGAGAAGCCCTGGGCAGAAGCAGAAGCCCTGGGCAGGAAGAGAAGCCCTGGGCAGGAAGAGAAGCCCTGGGCAGGAAGAGGCTGGGCAGTTGGAATAGCCCTGGGCAGGAGAAGAAGCCCTGGGCAGGAGGAGAAGCCCTGGGCAGGAGGAGAAGCCCTAGGCAGGAGGAGAAGCCCTGGGCAGGAGAAGAAGCCCTAGGCAGGAGGAGAAGCCCTTGGTAGGAGGAGAAGCCCTGGGCAGGAGGCCTAAGGCAGAGGCAGATCCTTAGTCTGGCTTTGCTCCTACCAGCAAAGGAACTCCACATAATCCTGGCCAAGTGAGCAGTCCCTGTGTGTCAGATTCACACCCCGTGAGCTACACAGTCTGTTTCTGCTCATCTTTCCCATGACCTGGAGCAGCTGGTAGCACTCCGTCATCTGTGCAGGGGGGTAAACTAAAGCCTGGGGCACCTCAAGACTGGCCGGGAACTCACCATGCTGTGCCTACAGCAACTTCTGTGGACCCAGCCAGACCCCTCACAAGTGACCTCTGGGGCATTTCCAGGAAGCCCAGAAGGTGCTGCCCTGGATTCCCAGAGAAAAAAGCCACTCGCCCACATCCTGGGTCTGCAGCAGGCCCAGGTACAAAGCCAGCTCGGCTCTGCGCCAGATGCCTCTCCTGTCGGCAAGGCAGTATTGAGTCATTTTGTTGGAAGTTTGGGGGTGTGAGTGACAGTGGCCAACCTGCCATCTCAAGGCAGGCTTCGTCCCCTCCTCTCAGGGGACTTTATTTCTCTCCTATTTGAGCCTGAAGGCCAAAGTGAGGAACCACACATCTGTTAATCCCAACACACACGATGGAGACAGACGGAGTCCAAGGCTAGCCTGGGCTACATGAGAACCTGTCCTAAAACAACCGAGTCAATCAAACATATAACAAATGAACGAAGTAAAGCTTGAAGGCTGGAGGTGCAGGGGACAGCAAACATGCCATGCGCGTTCGTCACACGGGCTCTGTCCCAGCGGAGAGCTGGCAGAACTGAGCAGGGAGGGCATACGAGAGAGCAACTAGGCGGAGGAACCGGGCTCCTCTCCCAGCTGGGTCCCAGGTGCAGCTTGTGCCCTTTCCATCAGGAGAAGGACATGAGTGACAGAGCCATGGCAAGGTGCCAGGGATAGCTGCCAGGGTCTCAGGGGATCTCCAGGCTAGATCCAGCACAAGAGCATCCCACGGCCTTCCATTTGACCCGTCAGCTGACTCCCGCTAAGGGAGCCACACCATAGACAGATGCCAGGCCACTGCCACCAGAGGGGCGGCTGCTGCTTCTCAACAGCTCACCACTTGACCAAGCTGTGCAAGGTGGCCCTGAGCCTCACAGCCGTCCTAATGCCTCACTTTGGCTCCACTTCCCAGATGAGATAACAGGAGACTCAGGGAAGGCAAGTAACTTCTGTAACATCACACAGCTAGGAAGCTTCAAGACTCCTGGGAGTCAGTTTGAGCTAAGAAGGCAAAGAGGAAGGAATCGAGGCCCTCGTCTGACTTACGTACAATAAAATAGTTTTTAAAAGAGAACCTGAGATGAGTGGACCTCACCGCATGTCTTAGTCTAGTACCGGGTCTTTCTATGTAGCCCTGGCTAGCCTGGAACGTTCTTAAAATTATTAAAATATTTAAAGTGTATGAGTATTCTTCCTGCATGTATATCTGCGCACCACAGGCATGGGAGTCAGATGCCCTGGTACCAGCAGGGCACTCACCTAGCCTGGGTGATGCCTTAAGTTTCTACAATCCTCCTGCCTCCACCTCTTGATTGCTTGGATTACAGGCCATCTTCCTGCCTCCACCTCCTAAAATCTTAGATTAGAGGCCAGCAATCTCATTTTTTTGTGCTTTTTTAGGGGGGGTAGCAGTGCTGGGGTTGAACTGAGGGCTTTGTGTGAACTAGTCAAACACTACCACCTGAGCTATATTCCTGGCCCCTAAAATTTTCAATTGATTTTTTTAATGTATGTGTTTTGTCTGCATATACACCTGCAAGCCAGAAGAGGGCATTAGATCCCATTAGAGATGGTTTTGAGCTACCATGTCATTGCTGGGAATTGAACTCAGGACCTCTGGAAAAGCAGCCCATGCTCTTAACCACTGAGCCATCTCACCAGCTCCCCTTAATTCATTTATTGTGGTGGTGGTGCACACCTTTAATCCCAGCACTCAGGAAGCAGAGGCAGGTGGATCTCTGTGAGTTTCAGGCCAGCCTGGTCTACTCGAAGAGTCCCAGGACAACCAGAGCTATACAGAGAAGCCCCGTTTCCAACCTCAATCACCCCAACATTAATTCACTTACTGTTTGCTTCTTGGTTTGTTTATATGTGTGCCCATGGAGCCAGAAGAAGGCACTGGGTGCCCTGGGGCTAGAGATACAGGCAGTTGTGAGCCACCTGACCTGGGTGCTGGGCTCTGGTCCTCCAGAAGAGGAACACGTGCTCTTGACCATCTTGTCATCGCGACAAAACATTTTTGGGTTTTGGGTGTTTTGTTTATTTGTTGTTGTTTTTGAGTCTGTCTTGATAAATGTCCCAAACTGACCTTGAATGTGAGACCTTCTGACCTTAGCCCCTGGAGTGCTGGGATTACAGATGTGTGTGCCAGTTTGCCTGGCTCCTGGATTTATATTTTTATGTATAATTTTTAAAACTACTAAATTCCTTTGGGGGAGAATTAAAATAGAATGAAGAAAAGGAAATAGGAGAATGGCTAAATAAATTATTAATAGACTATTATAGAATCATTAAATAACTTTAAAGAAAATTGTAATGCTGAGACAAAAACACTCCCAGCACAGCCAAGTGTGGGGAAGACAGCTATGGTGCAGGGGTTCCATGGTGGTGCACACGACACTCCTGCAGAAGGCCCGTAGAAGGATGCCCCAGTCACCCATCAGACACCACGGCAACCATTTCTACCCATCAGACACCACGGCAGCCATTTCTACCCATCAGACACCACAGCAGCCATTTCTACCCATCAGACACCACGGCAGCCATTTCTACCCATCAGACACCACGGCAGCCATTTCTACCCATCAGACACCACAGCAGCCATTTCTACCCATCAGACACCATGGCAGCCATTTCTACCCATCAGACACTGCGGTAGCCATTTCTGGCCAATGGAGTGACTCATAATTTTCATTTTCTCCTTTCTACCTTACTGTCGCTTTCTGATTCTTTAATAAGTGTAAACTGCTTTTATGATTGACCATAGAACAATAGAGAGGAAGATCTATAGATACATAGATGAGCTGGGATGAGGTTAGATAACCTTCAGAGGCCTGCTCCCCAAAGCCTTAGGTGGAGTAAGAGATGCTGGGCTCTTTCCTCATGGGTCAAACTACAGGAGACCAAGGGCAGCCTGCACAGAGGGCCAGCCTTCACCAGCTGTGTCTTCCATGGAGAACCAGCAATGGGATGCTGCCCGCAAGGAATCCAGAGGCCCTGGGGTCTCTGGCGGTCACTTGTAAGCCATAAACTTCCTTCCAGGATGAGTCTTTCAAGTGTTGGAAGCTAGAATATTCCCCAGCTGTCTTCTTTGTTTCTTGCTTTTCCTTGGGAATCTCTGAGCGCAGCACTAAGTCTGGGAAAGAGCTGAACCTTGTCACCTGGGAGTCATCCACCCCCAGGAACCCAAGCATGCTCTCAGCTTTTCAAGTGAAAAGGGATGCCAGGCCTACCTGATTTCTGGGTGCCTCCAAACCAAATGCTTTTCTTCTAAGCCGGGAGGTGAAATCCGGCCTGAGGGGCGCCGGTTCTCAGCTTTGAAAGGTCATCTTGGGGCTGGCCAGTGATAGAGTGCTTGCCTAGCCTCAAGAGGCCTTGGGCTCAACCCCCAGAACCACACCAACAAACTAAACAAACCACAGCCAGGGACTGGCCATGTAAGCGCCTTCAGAGCAGTGTTTAGAAAAATGAGGCCAGGAACACTCCATTCGCTGTTGGAGGGGGATGTCCTCCTGGGTCCCCCACAGCCCTGCCTGGTGGCATCCCAGAGAGCTTTTCTTCAGGGCGGTGGGTGGGGGGGCAGCTAGGTTGCAGTACAGATTTCCAGAGAGTGGACTCCCAGCCAACCCGAGTCCCAGTGAGTTGGGAACACCCTCAGAGTTCCACTGTGCTGAGAACATTCTCAGAATTGAGATCTTGCTCCCTTCCCCAAGACAGTTAATACACCCCTCCAGGCCCTGGTGGCTTCCTTTTTTTCTTCCCCCTGGGGATATTGTACATGTGCCTGAGTGCATGTGTGTGTGTGCATGCATGTGTGTACGTGTGTATGTTGTATGTGTGCATGTGTGTGCATGCATGTGTGTATGTGTGTATGTTGTGTGTGCATGCATGTGTGTATGTGTGTATGTTGTGTGTGCATGCATGTGTATGCATTGTGTGTGTGCATGTACGTGTGCGTGAGTGCATGTGTGTGTGCATGCATGTGTGTACGTGTGTATGTTGTGTGGGTGTGGGTGCGTGCATGTGTGTATGCATTGTGTGCATGCATGTGTGTACGTGTGCGTGAGTCCTGATGTGTGTGCGTGAGTGCATGTGTGCGCGTGAGTGATGTGTATGCGTGCATGAGTGAGTGCATTTGTGTGAGTGTGTGTATACATGTGTGTGTAAGTATGTCATGGGGATCAGAGGACAACTTTGTGAAGAAGGGTTCTCCTTCTTCTGTATGAATTTTGGGGCTTGAACTCAGGTCGTCAGGCTTGTCTGCCAATGCCATTACCATTATCATTATCACAGCCATCTCATTTGCTCCTAGGAAGGACAGAAGGAACGCCCTCTCTTTCAGATCTGGCTAGAGTTGGGTTCTCTGGGTGAGAAGAGAGCATAGGGCCTCTGCCAAGGCTATGCCCAGTTTAGGTATTCTGATAACCAGTGGGTGTATAGTTGTGGCAGGGGCACAGGTCGCTGTGACAATTCAGAAGGCCTGAGGCCCTTGTGTCCCCAAATTGCATCCTGTCAATACTGTCCACACAGCCTGCCCTCTGGCCCTCATCATCCTCAGCAAGGAGACTCTTCAGAGATAGCAGAGTTAATGTCCTGCCAAGGTCACTCCAATTACAGCGTGGCTGAGTCAGTTCAGGGCTTCCCAGTGAAGCCCAGGTGCATCTTGGTCACATGCACATCCCTGGGGTCCCGGTCCCTGACCCCAGATACCAAATAGGTTTTTGTGATGAGCCTGGGGAAGGCTTCACAACTCACAGCAAGTTCCGAAAATCTCTAATCAGGCCCCTCCCTGTGGCAACTCTTGCTTCAGTTAACTCCTCACCAGCAGTAGGTGTAGCCTGGGGCTAAAGATTTGGCCCTTGCCCTGCTGAACAAGGCTGTTTCTCCCTCCTTCCTTCCTGTTGATGCCCCAAGGTCGTCCAGTCATTTTGACTTCTGAGGTTAGGTGCAAAGGCCTCCTTTTAAGAGCCCCCTCATAGCAGAGGTGGAGAGATGAATCAGTGGTAAGAGCACTGGTTGCTCTTCCAGAAGTCCTGAGTTCAATTCCCAGCAGCCACATGGTGGCTCACATCTGTAATGAGATCTGGTGCCCTCTTCTGGCCTGCAAGAATACATGCAGGCAGAATGCTGTATACATACGTAAATAAATCTTAAAAGAGAGACTATAAACATAGAAGTGACAGTTTCACTGATACAGTGACAGGGATTGAAGTGGGAAGTGGACATTCCAGAGGGAAGCTGGGTGTGGTGGCACATGCCAGAATCCCCAGCCTGGGAGGTGGGCTAGGAAGTTTCAGGCCGGCTTGCAATATAGAGACTTCCCTCTCTCTCTCTCTCTCTCTCTCTCTCTCTCTCTCTCTCTCTCTCTCTCTCTCTCTCTCTCTCTCTCTCTCTCTCTCTCTCTCTCTCTGATACACACACACACCCTGAGGAAAGAGACTCACAAAGCTTCCTCTCCTTGAGGCTGGGAAGAACTGACTAAAAGCCGATGTGTATATGGCTATGCAAGGAAACAGGGCAGCAAGTTGTATAAGGAAAATTTTAACTTCTAAAAAAAAAAAATTATTGGCCGGGCGATGGTGGCGCATGCCTTTAATCCCAGCACTCGGGAGGCAGAGGCAGGCGGATCTCTGGGAGTTCGAGACCAGCCTGGTCTACAGAGCTAGTTCCAGGACAGGCTCCAAAGCCACAGAGAAACCCTGTCTCGAAAAAACAAAAACAAAACAAACAAAAAAAATTATTAAGACTGGGTGTGATGACACACATCTTTAGTTCCAGCATTTGGAAGGCAGAAGCAGGTGGATCTCTTGGAGTTTGGGGGCAATCTGGTCTACAAAGCAAGTTCTAGGTCAGCCAGGGCTACACAGTGAGACCCTAACTCAAAAAAAAATACTTATTTTAACTTATGTGCATATACATATGCCTGGATAAATTTACATAAATCATGTACATATAGGCATTAGAATTGCAGGCAGTTATGAGCTACCAGATATGGGTGCTAGGAATGAAACCAGAGTCTTCTAGCAGAGTGGTAAGTACTCTTAGCCACCGAGCCACCTCTGCTGCCAAAGAAACTTTTTTAAAAAATTGTACTTTTTTGGTTTTGGTTTTTTCCAGACAAGGTTACTTTGTGTCATACTGGCTGTCCTGGAACTCACTCAGTAGAGGCTGGCCTCGAACTCACAGAGATCCACCTACCTCTGCCCCCCAAGTGCTGGGATTGAAGGTGTGCACTGAACTATTTTTAATTATACATATTTGTGTGGATATGTGCATGTGAGCGAAGGTGCCTGAGGTCCTCTGGAGTGAGATCTCCCGAAGTTGGAGTTAAAGGCAGTTGTGAGCCTCCCTGCACGGGTGCTAACTTTCAGTCCTCTGGAAGAGCAAGGCATACTCTCCAGCATGGAGCCAGATCTCTAGCCTAGGCTAAAGAAGAAACATTTGAGGTAGGTATGGGCACACACCTGTAACCCCAGTTATCCAGTGGTGGAGGAAAGAAGAGAGTGAATTCAAGGCTAGTCTGAGCTACATAGCAAGACTATTTTAGGATAACAAAAAGAACCAGAGCTGGAATTGATGTCATACTGTAATCTCAGTACTTGGGAAGTAGAGACAGGAGAATCAGGAGTTCAAAACCCTCCTCAGCTATATAGTGAGTTTGGGGCTAGCCTAGGCCAAATGAAAATCTTTCAGAACACCAAAAAGAAAGAAGGAAAAAGGAGTTCCAGGAGGCTCCTCTTCTGCACTACAGAGTGCTTGCTCCTGTGATGATGGAGAAAGTGAAGGCAATGCTGGTCTTCACCGGGTCAGACCCTGGAGCTGTCAGGCCTGCAAGGCCTCAGCTGACGGAGCCAAGAAAGGACTGAACAGTCCTTTGTCCACCCTGACATTTTTGCCAGGACCTAGTTTCTTGGTGCAGAAGCTGGAGATGGGCCAGAGGAGTATGGCATCCCTAAAGAGAGGTGCAGAGCCAAAAGCCATTTTGCCCAAGCAGAAAGCTGAGTGGTGGAAACACAACGCAGAAACCATAAAGCTGGCTGAGCAGAAGCCCAGGGAGGAGGGAAGGCGTAGGGCAAGATGGTAGTGGGAGACCTCCACCCTGTGAAGAATGCCTTATGTCAGCTGGAGGAACTGCAGACTGGCTGCCAGTGGCAAACCAGAGTTCGGTAATCAGCAAGCCCAGGTTCAGAGTTTACTTAGTCTGATGAGCACAGCCCAGTGGCCGCTCCCTGAGGATGAAAGGGCTGCCCTGGCCGCCCAGCCTACAGAGCCTGCCCCCTGCTGGCCATCAGATGTAGCTGGGAAGTGACCAGAGCTCTGAGCAGAACAGTGTGTTCTGGGAGCACCAGGAGAGTCACATGCGGTAGAGGTGCCAGCGGCTCTTAAATCCTGCCTTGTGTCTGGGTGACTGCCTGCATGACTTGCAGCCTTAGGGAGGGGAGAAGAAACAGAACAAAAGAGGACTATATGGACTGTAAAAAAGATAAAATTAATTTAAAAGGAAAGAAATAAGAAAGAAAGGGGGAGTCAGGTGGTGTGGCAGGCACGCCTTTAATCCCACTCAAGAGGCAGAGGCAGGCAGATCTCTGTGAGTTCGAGGCCAGCCTTATCTACAGAGCGAGTTCCAGGACAGACTCCAAAGCTACACAGAGAAACCCTGTCTTGAAAAACCAAAAAAAGAAAGAAAGGAAGGAAGGAGGGGGGAGAGGGAGGGAATACAAGGAGCTAGGGAAAGGAGAAAGGGGAGAAAGGAGACAGAAGAAAGAAACAATAAAATGAAGTTAATACACTTTCCAGGACTCAATGTTTCTAAAATATTATTTCAACACATATTCAATATGATATGTACTAATAAGACAGCCTTGTTGTAGTGCAGCTTGAGACACAGTCTATTTCAAATGGACAGCTCATCCCTGTTTGGACCGGTTGCATCTCAAGTTTTCAGTTCCCTCATGGTCCCTGCGGTCACTGGCATGGACAGCATGGATCTGTGTGTGGCAAGCAGCGGGGAGGAGTGGGATCTCCTTGAATTTCATTCCAAGAGCTTAGGGAGAGTACCACCACGCCATTCAGTTGTTTGCCTTTGACGCTACCCAGCTGCTGCTTGGTGTGACTCGGAGCAGGTGAACCTGACTCCCGGCAGCTGTGCGGGGCGAGGGGAGAAAGTGGCTGGAGCTTCAACTGACCAGCCTCTATGGAGCTGCTGGGAACAGGGCCAAGCCTGTGGGCAGGCAGGGGAGTAGGAGGCTGGTCTCTCTCTCTCTCTCTCTCTCTCTCTCTCTCTCTCTCTCTCTCTCTCTCTCTCTCTCTCTCTCTGACCCAAAGCCACCTTTCCCTGCAGCTGCATCTTCCCTGGAAGAGACCAGCAGACTTCTGTTTAATGAAGCCCCAAAGAACCCAACCAGACACATTTTTGCTAAAGGCCCAGAATTGAAACGCTGACCATGTTCTGTCGCTCACAGAATGGCTGCGTTGCTGAGCACAGAAATCTGTACCTGCGTAGGCTCACGTAGATTGCACGTGGGCACAGGGACGGGCCCACCTCAGCTTGAGTCCCTGCTACTCCTGGAAGTAACTGCCTGACCTTGGGCAAGAGGCTTAACCCTTCTGGGCCTCTGTGTCCTCAAGTGTGTATCAGAACATTAATAATCCCAACGGCTTGGAGCTCTTGGGAGAAGTAACAGAAGTAATGCCTACAGGGTGCTTACGCTGGAGCTGGAGAGATGGTTAGGCCATCAGGAGGGCAGTCTGCTCTTCCAGAGGACCTGGGTTTGTTCCCTGCACCCTAGTCAGGTGCTCACAACCTCCTCCTGTACCTCCAGTTCCAGGGGATCTAAAACCCTCACACAGGTGCACATCCCAACCCCAGGCACACACATTTATATATTTTAAAATCATTTTTAAAAATTGCTTGAGCAACATAGAAGGCACTCACATATATGAAAATGTCAGTTAAACCCAGACTTCCAAAAGTTGACATCTGACCTCCACACAGGTCCTCTGGCACAAGTGACCCCCTCACACACACAAATGAAATGTAAAGGATTTGATTTTATTTAGTGCTTTTTTTGAGACAGGGTTCCTCCATGTAGCCCTGTCCATCCCGGAACTTGCTCTGTAGACCAGGATGGCTTTGAACTCACAGAGATCCATCTGCCTCGGCTTCTGCTTCTTGGGAGCTGGGACTAAAGGCGTGAACCACTACTGCTCGGTTTATTTATTTATTTATTTGAGTTTTGTTTGTTTGTTTGTTTTTGTCTTTGTCTTTTTCGAAACAGGGTCTCACTACGTAGTTCTGGCTGTCCTGGAACTCACTATATACACCAGGCTGGCCTCAAAGTCAGAGATTCTGCTGTCGTGTGTGTGTGTGTGTGTGTGTGTGTGTGTGTACCATTATACCTGGATAGTAATGGGATTTTTTTTGGGGGGGGGAGGCTGTTACTGTTGTAGTCTTTCAAGACAGAATTTCTCTGAGATGTTGCTTTGTAGACCAGGTTGGCCTTGAACTCAGAGATCTGCCTGCCTTTGAATCTTGAGTGCTGGAATTTAAAGCATTAGATCACAACTACCTAGCAGTAATAGAATTTTTTATTTTTTAAAGATTTATTTATTTATTATATACACAACATTCTGCCTCAATGTATGCCCGCACACCAGAGGAGGGCGCCAGATCTCAGTACAGATGGTTGTGAGCCACCATGTGGTTGCTGCGAATTGAACTCAGGACCTCTGGAAGAGCAGTCAGTACTCTTGACCTCTGAGCCATCTCTCCAGCCCGAATCTTTTTTTTTTTTAAGTAAAGTGAAAGGGGAAATTACATTATAAACAAAACTATCACAATTAAACCCATAATTGTATTAATTAATATGTAAATTTTAAATTTTTATTTGTTTGTTTTGAGACAGGGTGTCTTTATGTAACAGTTTTGGCTGGCCTGAAACTAACTCTGTAGACCAGGCTAACCTCAAACTCACAGAGATCTGCCTGCCTCTGCCTCCTGAGAGCTGGGATTAAAGGTGTGCGCCACCACTGCTTGGCTATATTACGTTTTTAAAGGAGGTATCGGCCCACATTTGTACTGTAATTCCATATATTCAGTAGGCTGAGGCAAAAAGATTCTAAATTTGTTGGGTGGTGGTGGCGCACGCCTTTAATCCCAGCACTTGGGAGGCAGAGGCAGGTGGATCTCTGTGAGTTTGAGGTCATCCTGGTCTACAGAGCTAGTTCCAGGACAGGCTCCAAAGCTACAGAGAAACCCTGTCTCAAAAGACCATAAACCAAAACAAACAAACAAAATACATTATGGAAGTCAGGCATGGTGATGCATGTCTTTGGCTCCAGCACTTAGGAGTCAAGAGGCATTTGAGCAAGGGGCTTGACCCCTCTGGCCTCCTCAGGAACCTTATACTCACCTTCACACACACACACACACATAATTTAAAATAATAAAAACGAAATTTTAAAGCTGGGCGGTGATGGCGCACGCCTTTAATCCCAGCACCTGGGAGGCAGAGGCAGGTGGATCTCTGTGAGTTCGAAGCCAGTCTGTTCTACAAGAGCTAGTTCCAGGACAGGCCCCAAAGCTACAGAAAAAACCCTGTCTCAAAAAACCAAATAAATAAAATGCAAAAAAAAAATGAAATTTTAAACCAATCCATAAAAACATGGGCTGTAGAGATGACTGGACCATTCAAAGCATACACTGCTCTGCCAAGGGTGGAGTCCCTCTGGTGGCCTCCTTGGGCATCTACACACATACACACATAATTAAAAATAAAATTAAATCTTTAAACAACTATAATATAATCTAATAAAATAAAAAAAACTATAATATAATAAAATAAGGTATCAATAGCAAAAGGGGGCCAGGAGTGTCTCTCAGTGGACAGAGTGCTCACCTAGCATGCAGGAAGCCCTGGGCTTTGTTCCCAACACGGTACAAGTCAGGTATGGTGGTATATGCTTGAAGTCCTAGCACTCAAGAAGTAGAGCAAGGAATTAGCTATATCATGAGTTTGAGGCCAGACTGAGCTATTTGAGACTCTTCTCTCATATACACCAAAATCACTATAAACAAACAAATAAAATTAAATACAAAAAATAAAGAAATATAGCTCAGTTATACAAACCCTTAGCCTAACATATAGGAGGCCTAGATTCAATCCCCTGTCCTGGGTGAGGGAGGGGGACACACTTTATCATTGTCTACAAGGCCCCAATGACCTGTGCTTATCTGCAGGACTGCTGGGTCCTCTGCCATGCACTCCTGTATGTCCTACCCTTGACCATTTGGCTCCATTTGCAAGGACACATTTGTGAGACTCTTCAAATGCCCAGAGATCTTTGCCTACAGTGACGTCTCTACAGGAATAAGAGAGAGAGATCCCAAGAGGCGTATGGGGCTATGAGCTTGCTGGGGAGGGCACAAAGAAGAGCTAGGAAGGAGGCTGCCTGTAGTGGCTGTGCCATGGAGGCAGAGAGGGCCTTAGGGATCAGACAGCCTTGGGAAGAAAAGTTTTCTAAGACCCACTGGCTGAGTGACCTAGCAGGCCCTGTGCCTGGTCAGCTCTGTCCAGTATTGCCTTCCCTAGTGTTTGCCAGCTCAGCTGAAAACAGGTCTGGCCACTCTGGAAGAACGAACTGCTGGCAATGGCTGCAGAAAGGTGACAACGTGCAGGGGAAACAATTCAGCCTCATCGTCCACGCTACTGCTGTCTCTTCCTCCTCTCCTTTTTCATCTGTATCTTTGTTAGCGTCCTTGCTAAGGTAACTAGGGCTGGTCTTGAACTCACTGCATAGCCTTGGGCTGGGCTCCTGAGTGCTGGGATTACAGTTAAGTTTCTCTGTGTAATAACTTTGAAGCCTGTCCTGGGACTCGCTCTGTAGACCAGGCAGGCCTCAAATCCACAGAGATCCACCTGCTGGGATTAAGGGTGTGTGCCACCACCACCTAACTCTTTCTGTCTAACTCTGTTGTTTCTAATTCAGTCCTTTTTTTAAAAAAAAATTATTTATTATGTATACAATATTCTATCTGCCTGCAGGCCAGAAGAGGGCACCAGACCTCATTACAGATGGTTGTGAGCTACCATGTGGTTGCTGGGAATTGAACTCAGGACCTTTGGAAGAGCAGGCAATGCTCTTAACCACTGAGCCATCTCTCCAGCCCTAATTCAGTCCTTTCAGTTCCAGGCAGGAGACTGTGGAGAAGCCATCTGCCCTGCCTAAACGTACAATCTTTGGAAGACGGGACAGGAAGCTTAGAATTTCAAGGCCAGCGTCAGCAATATAGAGAGTTCAAGGACAGGTAGTTCTATATGAACCAGACCCCCATCTTAAAAAAATCAGAAACAAAAGAACCAAAACAAACAAGCACTGAAGCACTTAGGAGAAAGAGGCAGAAGCAGGTAGCTCTCTTCTAGTTCAAGGCCATTGTGGCCTACGGTGTGAGTTCAGGCCAGTCAGGGCTTCGTAGTGAGACCCTGTCTCAAAAATAAATAAACAAGCCGACAGATAAAAATGATGCAAATGGATGAGACATCTTTTCAAAGACTCGGATACAGTCACCTACCAGCGCATTGCTTGTGTTAGGGTCCCTGGAGCTGGAAGTGCACAGATGGTTTCCTGTGATAGTTTGATGCTCAGGGCTGCGGAAAGCAAAATACACTTCTTAACTGGGAAAGAGCAACTTCCAAAACAGTCTGTGTTTTAGACACAACCACCCAGAGGTGCTATTGGGCCAGGGGTGGGCCAGGTTAGCTGTACTCGCCCTTCCTTCCTTCCTTCCTTCCTTCCTTCCTTCCTTCCTTCCTTCCATCCATCAATCCATTCTCTCTCTCTCTCTCTCTCTCTCTCTCTCTCTCTCTCTCTCTCTCTCTAATATGGGCACTAGGGATCCGAACTCAGGTCCTTGACCTTGTATAGCAAGCACTTTATTTACTGGCCCATTTTCTCAGGTCAACCCGGCCATTTTTTCAGCCACTGTCTCCTTGTCTTCTGCCTACCTCAGGTCCAGCTTACAGGGCTTATTTTCTGCATACACACCAGGCTTCACACATGCATGAGCACACATACACACGTCCACCAGGGAGCAGCAGAGAGCTACGGCAGCAAAGACACAGAGCTCGTGACCACTGTGGTGGCTCCAGGAAGGCCCATCCTTGTTCTGAGCTAGATTTCCAAGGTACCAGTATCCACCCTGCTGTCTGCTGCCCTTCCAAGGTTCAGGAAAAAGCTGGACGTGGTGGCACACACATTTAATCCCAGCACTTGGAAGGCAGAGGCAGACAGAGTTCTATGAGCTTGAGGCCAGCCTGGTCTACAAAAGAAGTTCCAGACCAGCCTAGAGAGACGACTCAGAGGTTAACAGCACTGGTTGTTCTTCCAGAAGTCCTGAGTTCAATTCCCAGTTGATGGTTGGTGGCTCACAACCATCTATACTGAGATCTGGTGCCCTCTTCTGGCATGCAGGCATACATGCAGGCAGAACACTGTATGCATAATAAATAAATAAATCTTAAAAAACATACAAACAAACAAAATGTTCCAGGCCAATCAAGGGTACATAGCATTACAAAAGCACCAAGCTCTGGCGCTGGGAGAAGACAGTGAAAGAGCACAACACACAGAGCCTTAAACCATCATGGGGCATGAGATGAGGCAGGTGAGTGACCAGGGAAGGCCTCTTGGAGAAAAGGACAGTGGACCTCAGACCTGCCAGTGAAGGAGTTCACCAAGCTCCCGCCCTCAAGGTCAAAGCAGAGCAGTCATACCGAAGCCACAGCGGGCCAGACACCAGGCAACCAGAAGCAGCGGGGCTGGACCTCACGGGACTATCTAACAGAAACCGAGGCACGGGACCAGGCTATGGAATAACTTGTAGTACCAGAGTCTGCTCTCCTAACTTAGGCCGGGCACCTGCCCTTTATTCACTTGGCCTGGAGGTCCAGAGCACGCCCTGGACACGGGCTGGGACACCTGGGAGGCCGGTGAGCGCCAGGTGTCCCTGAGAGTTGTCTAAAAAGCCTCTCACGGCTGAATTGGATCCTAGAGTCTCTCAGTTGCAGAACACAGTGCCCCACATTCCCGAAACAGGTGATAAAGCCAGCAGCAGCTGCACCTCCTTCATTGCCTTCTCTGGTCCTCGCTGCTCCGTGCTGAGAGCCACCTTGGTGTGAACACAGGCCTAGGCAGTATCCGAGAGCAGCAGCGCATGCCTCCAAAGGGCCCTGAACCTGGCACTCCCAACCTCCGCACAGGAGTGCGGGCCGATTTGTTACACTCTTGTTCTAAAGCCAGCTCAGCTCAGCGTTCCAAGACGCAAGCTTGTAGGGCAGTGTGTCAAATGTCCTTGGCAACCCAGAGGCTGTTGCTTGCCAGCTTGCCAGTCTACCTGCCTGCCATACGCCTGCATCCAGCTTTCACGTGCCAAGTACCGCTCCGGGTAAGGGGCCTTCTACCGAGCCCAGCCAGGGGAGGCACGGGGCGGGGGCAGGGGCGGGAGTGGTGCTGGGCCTCCAGACTCGGTTTATCGGCTCTCACAGAGGGCAGAAACCACACACAGCCAGGATGTGGCAGGTGTGAGTAGAAGAGGAAGTACACCCTGTAGCCGCCACTCTTCCTCACGCCCCGGTGACATCCCTGCCTCTTCTGGTGTCAAGGGCTTCAGAAGTGACCATGGCACCCTGACTCTGCCAATGAGGACAGAGGGGAGCAGAGGGGAACCTTGGATTCAATACCTAATATCATAAAAACGGGGGCGGGGGAGGGCGGCACTGGTCGGTGAAGGGAGAGGGACCTCACTTCCCTTTTCCCCCTCCTCAGAGACAATCAGAAGTTCTTTTCACAAGTAATGGGTGTCAGCTGCCGGTTTGATAGATCAGAACTCCAGGAAACTTTACATCTAAGAAGGGAGACAGGCATGTTGGAGAATTAAGTACAGGGATGGAGGTCCCCACCAGAGCCTTGTGGGGGAAACAAAAAGATGGTGACCTCCAGGTGGAGGTCTGTATCTGTCATGAACAAGGTAAAACGCCCATGACAACAGCAATCACTCCCAGCCGTGCTGGCTGTCCAGAAGGGCAGCAGCCTGTGAATCCCACGGGACTTCCCGATTTCATTCCTCCAGAGAAGGTATTGAACGTAAGGAAACAGTCCCACCTGCCTGGCTCCCAGCCAGTATGAGTAGGAGAGGGGAAGGCCTTGGCACACCGACTCAGATGGTAGATGGTAAGGAAGGCTGGGGTGGCTTCCAGGCCTTTGTAGTCACTTATTTTAGGTCTGTCTAACTGTCTGTCTATCTATCTATTGAGACAGGGTCTCCTGCTGCCCAAACTAGTGTCAAGACGACCTTGAATTTCCGATCCTCTTTTCTACACACACCGCCCCCCCAAGGGCCAGGATTACAGTCATTTGCCACCACCACCCTTTTAATCTTGTTATCCTGTCCCCTGACTGTCAGGACAGGGCCCTTTCCAGATATTTGGAACAAAATTCCAGGGCTTGGCCTGCTGACAGGGCAGTGGGAGAAGGAGGCTTGTGCCAGAGGCTTCTCAGAACTCGACCGACTGTTTGGTCCTGCAGAGCAGCCTCCTCTGCCCACTCTACTCCACTGTGAGAAGTTTCCCGGACGCCATCATCACAGGTGATCCCAGGAGAGAGTACTGGAGCCTAGTGGTCCCCTGCATGGTGAATCCCAGAGCCCACGTGGGCATCATCACCTCAGGAGCCCTGGGGTCTTTGTCTCTCCTCTGAGGCCTGAGCAGAGAGGGCGGCAAAGCTGAGCTGGGCCTGGGCTCATCTCAGTGCTCTTTAGTGAGCCAAGTGAGGGCCAAGTGGTGGCACACGCCACCATGGCTGACTTGTTTTTACTTTAGAGTTTGTTCAGGTTTTTTTGTTTTGTTTTTGTGAGAGGGCTTCACTGTGTCTCTCTGATTGGCCTGGAACTCTCTATGTAGACCAGGCTAGCCCCAAACTCAGAGACACCCCCTGCCGCCCATGCATCCCAAATGCTAGGATTGGGGCAAGCCACTATACCCAGCTTGTTTTTTGAGATAGGTCTCATACTATAGTTTGTAGAGCCCTGGCTAGCCTAGAACTCTCTAAGTAGTCCAGGCTGGCCTTGAACTTGTTATGTTCCTCCTGCCTTAACTGCATGCTGGGATGACAGGTGTGAGCCACCATGCTCTGCTCTGTCCAGGCTTTGAGATGGGCCCAAAAACCCTCCCACAGTAGCCAAAAGCACGGGGTTTTCCCCGGGAATGATTTTCTGAACCTAGCAAATATTCCAGTACTAGAATATTCTGGGGAGGAAGCTGGGGGCTGGGAAGGCAGAATCCTTTCTGATCTCCCTGTCAGGCTTCCCAGGAGCTCTACCCTCATCCCGCTCCCACCCTGCCTTCTGCTTCTAGGCCTGGCTGCAGAGGCTTGTGGGAGCTGAGGGATCCTGTGGAACAAGAGACTTACTCCTCCCATGACACCTCTGCTGGAGGCTGGGCAGGCTCCAGACAGGCAGTGGAGCTGAAAGCTGCTGACAGCGGGCCTCCTAAGAAGGAGGGAGCCTGGAGCCCGACGGAGGAGGGGGAGAAGTCAGTGGTTCTACTCCTCCCCCACTGCAACCCTGACAAGCTAAGAAAAGCTGGGAGGTGAAAAACCACTGGTGTCCCCCACCTCATCACTTGGAACTGCAGGCCTTTCCGTCTCTGGAGCCAGCTGCCCCGGGGCGGATTAGGCTCCGGAAAAGAGGCCTGCTCCCCAGCTCTTGCAGCCTTGGGCTGAGGCTGAGTCAGTCTTGTCAGGAAATCATTCATAAAAACCTGACACCTTCTCAGGGCCCTATCCTTAGTCACACAGACACACGGCCTGAGCCCCGGCCTCCAGCGCCCTCAGACCTCGTTCTCCTCCTCCTCCTCCTGGAGCCAGACAGAGGAGAGCATGTGAAATAAGGCCAGCTCAGCCCAGGAAATCAATGCTGGCGGATGTCTGCCCTGCCAAGCAAATGTCACCGACAGCTTCCAAAGCATTCCAGCACCATACGGTGGTGGGCATTTATTTATTTATGTGTGGACGTCTAGAGTCTCCAAGGATACTACCTGGGCACATATAACCGGGCCAATCCACTGTAAAGGAAAACAGACCCATAGAGGGGAAATGACCAGCCCTAGGTCACAGCAGACTCCTGAAGGTGGATAACACCACAATAATCTGGAAGCTAACCCCAACGGGAAGAATTGAGTGCTTTATCTTAGCCCTGTGTGTCTGTACCTGTGACTTCCGTCCACTTACCTTTGTTTTCTCTTTGCACACACTGGTCTTTTGTTTCTCAAAGATACAAAGTATGCGGTCACCTCAGGGCCTTTGCAGGTGTCATCTCAATGTGCCTCATTGCAGGTCAGGTTTCTTATCAGCTACTCAAACAGACCTTCTCCCAACACTTAAACTCCCACTCCCCTACCCAGAGCTGGGGCCTACTGGTCCACGCCTGTCATCCCAGCTGTTCAGGAGGCTGAGAAATGCCTGACTGGGTTGCAGAGTGAGTTTACGATCAGTCTGGGCAACTCAGTGAGGCAACACCGCAGAAGAAAAAGTAAGCTGCTGGGGAGATAGATCAGTAAGAATCAGTTCACAATCATGCATTGTGAACGTGAGGACCTGAGTTTAAATCCCCAGCACCCATGTAAAAAGCTGGGCATGACTGCACTTACACCTCTAACTTCAGCATGGGGGGGAGACACAAACAGGGGGGTCCTAGGGCTTGCTGAAAGCCTGCAAGCTCAGCTCCAAGCTCAGGGAGAGACCCTGTCTCAAAATAATAAGATGGAAATGACAGAACAGAACACCGGACATCCTCATCTGGCCTCCAGCCATCAAGCACGTGTACCTACACACAAGTGAACATACAGCATATGCATAAACACACATAAACACACAAACACACACAAATAAAAAAGCTAGATCTGGGGAGAGGTCTCATTGGGCAGAGGGCTTGCACTGGAAACTCATAGCCCTGTGGGGAGCACACCTCTCTAATCCCAGTGCTTGTATGTTGAGATGGGAGCAGAGAGAGGAATTCCCAGAGGCTCACAGACCAGAGAGCCTGGCATAGAGTATAGAGTGGCCACAGCAGGAAACCTGTCTCCAACAGAGTGGAAGATGAGGGCGAACCCCCAAGGTTGCTCTCTGACCTCCAGCAGGGAATGCTCCTGCCTCTCACCCAGTCACACATGTGAAGACACACACGCACACACACATACACACTCACACACACATGCACGCATGCATGCACACACACACACTCCTACTCCTACTTCAGCATCACACACACAAAGAGTAAAGAGCAGCTATAAATGAAGGCTGGGGTGTAGCTGGGTGCTTAAGCTGGTACTCGAGTCCTTGTATCTTCTTTGTATGTGTGACAGGGTCTCACTATATAGACCAGGCTGATCTGGAACTCACCAAGATCTGCCTGTCTCTGTCTCTGCCTCCCAAATGGTCGAGTTAAAGGCATGCACTTTTGTGCTTGTCTGTCTTTTGACTGTGTCCTCAAGTTAACCTTTACAATGACCAGAACATCTCTACTTCGTTAGGCTGTGAAGCCTCGGTTCTATCCCTAGCATTGCAAAAATCAGACAAACAGAAAGACAGACAGACACAAAGTCCCCTATCCCAGCCCGCTCCTGTTACAGGGAGAGCTGATGCAAAACCACCCACTAAGGACATCTGGTTTAGTGTTGCCCTGCAACCAGAGGGCCTGGGCTGGGAATCAGTGCTGTTTTTCAAACATTTCCTAGGTGATTCTCTAGTGCAGATTAAGAACCACCGGCTCAAATACTTGCTTGACTTTATTTTAGCAGATGTAAGTCAAAGTTCCAAATCATCCTGCAAGAAGGTAGGATACACCAGGCAGTGGTGGTGCACACCTTTAATCCCAGCACTTGGGAGGCAGAGACAAGCAGATCTCTGTGAGTTCGAGGCCAGCCTGGTTTACAGAGCTAGTTCCAGGAAGGCTCCAAAGCTACAGAGAAACCTAGTCTCAACAAAACAAAAAACAAACAAACAAAAAAGAAGGTAAGCTACGTAGGGTCAACACTAGTCAATGACTATCAGTAGCGTCATCAGTGAACCCCTACTGAACACTTAATGTGGGGGGCTCCTGGCACCTTCCTGGCCCTTGCCAGGGGTTAAGAATACTTGCTGCTCTTCTAGAGGACCCAAGTTTGCTTTTTAGCACCCACATTAGGTGACACACACGAGCCTGTAACTTCAGGAGGTATCGACACCCTCTTCTGGCCCCCAAGAGCACTGTAGCCACACATGGCATATACTCACACAGACACGTACACATCAATAAAAAATAAAAACAAAACCTTCCAGATTACAAATGCTACCAGCTGTGATCTTCTGGGCAACATATTTAAGTTCTGGGAGCCTCAATGTTTCCATCCTTACAATGGAGGTAGATGATTATAGTCCTAATTCAGAAGAGAAACATAAAGAAGCCAGTAACAGGGCTGGAGAGATGGCTCAGAGGTTAAGAGTACTGACTGTTCTTCCAGAGGTCCTGAGTTCAATTCCCAGCAACCACATGGTGGCTCACAACCATCTATAAGATCTGATGCCCTCTTCTGGCATGTGTATACATAATAAATAATTTTTTAAAAAAAAGCTAGTATCATAAACTCCCAAATATAAAACGTCCAGTGAAGGCCCAGCACCAAGAATCATCCAATATATTTCCCCAGCA
This sequence comes from Microtus pennsylvanicus, assembly GCF_037038515.1. Classification (NCBI taxonomy): domain Eukaryota; kingdom Metazoa; phylum Chordata; class Mammalia; order Rodentia; family Cricetidae; genus Microtus; species Microtus pennsylvanicus. The sequence goes on from NC_134580.1 coordinate 129,006,156, forward strand.
AAATCTGAAGAAAACAAGAGAAAAATGATAAAAAGAAGCGTCCAGTAAGTGCTGGCAATCATTTTGACCTAGAGCACCAGTGCCCACTGGAGCACACAGCTGCAGCCTTCTGGAGGGACCAGATATTTATTTTGCTGTAGACGAAGGCAAGGGAAGGTGATGGGGGCTTTGTCCAGGAAGCATGGGGCTAGGGAGATAACCAGAGGGCCTGAGTTCGGGTCCCCAGCACATATAGAAAATGATGGGCATGGTGCCCCAGGTCTTTAATCCCAGTGACGGGGAAGCAGGAGGATCCCTATGGCTGATGGGCAGTCAATCCAGCTCAATAAGTGAGGTCCAGGTTCAGGGAAAGGCACTGTCTCAAACAAACAAAAGCAAAAGAATAAAGAAAGAAGGGAGGGAAGGAAGGAACCTGTGGAGGCGCAGGGAGGCTGCTGCAAGTATGGAGTGCTCACCTCAAAAGCTGCAAGAATGAGGAGCAGTGTTCCGATATCCAGAACCCACAGAAAGCCTGCTGGGTGTGACAGTTTGGCAGTAATCCCAACATTGGGCAAGTGCAGACGGGGACTCCCAGAGCAAGCCAGCCAGCCATACTAGCCATATCAGCACGTTCTGGGCTCAACCAAGACCCTGTCTCAATAAGTAAGGTAGAGAGCAACCAATGAAGATTTATGTCAGCCTCGGTCTGTGCCACACGCACACACGCACAGAAGCACAGACGAGAGAGAGATCCACATTATATACACATGAAAAAGGTGTGTGTGGGGGGCAAGGTGAAGAATGGTTGCGAAAGATGCCCAGTATCAACTAACTTCTGGTCTCTACATGTGCGCACACACACACACCACCTCACATGCACACACAAACTCATATGCCACACACACACACACACAAAATAAAACTTCATGGGGTAGCATTTGGGAGTCAGAGGTGGGAGGATCTCTATGAGTTTGAGGCCAGTTTGATCTACACATTGAGTTCTAGACCAGTCAGGGATACATAGTGAGAGCCTGTCTCAAAACAAACAAACAAACAAACAAATCTCTATGGGAACTAGAACAGATGCTCAGTAGTTAAAAGTACTGGCTGTTCTTTCAGAGGACCTGGGTTGGGTTCCCAGCACTCACATGGGATACTGTAGCTCTAGTACCAGGGGAGCCTATGTCTCGCTGGTACCAGGCATGCATGCAGTGCACAAACATATATGCAGGCAAACATTTATACAAAATAAATAGCTGGACGTGATGGTGCATGCCTTTAAACCTAGCATTTGGGAGTCTGAGGCAGGTGTATATCTGTGAGCTTCAGGCCAGCCTGGTCTACATGAGTTCCAGGACACCTAGGGATTCATAGAGAGATCCTGTCTCAAATAAATAAATTAAAATAATTAAAACCTTTTTTTTTAGATTGTATTTATTATGTATACAGTATTCTGTGTGCCTACAGGCTGGAAGAGGGCACCAGATCTCATTTTGGATGGTTGTAAGCCACCATGTGGTTACTGGGAATTGAACTCAGGACCTTTGGAAGAGCAGCCAGTGCTCTTAACCTCTGAGCCATCTCTCCAGCCCCAATAAATAAAATCTTTAATTAATGAAAATATGGAGACACTGGAAGTCAACCAAGCCTACTTTTGACCTACACACATGCATGCACACACATGCATATGCACTTGCACATGCCCACTCACACACAAACAGGTGTACACACCACACACACAAGTGTGTACACAAACAGGTACATGCACATATCACGTGTGCTCGTGTACACACATGAATACACGCGGGTGTATGAACAGACCACTGTTGTTAATTCATCTGAATTAATTCCTACTTGCTGTTTGTTAGTTTAGTTTTTGAAACAGTCAGGTAGCCCAGGCTGGCATTAACTTGATATGCAATCAAGGTTAGCCTTGAATTTTTGCTCTTTTTCCCCACCTCCTATGTACCATGATCCCTGCATTTTATAGTTGAGGAAAACACCCAGGAAAGAGGAAGGACTCAGAGGGACAAGGGGACACCTCTATCCAAGATTTACCCAAAACAGGGGAGGGGGCTCCTTCAAGGCGACTGAAGGGGGCTTGATAGAGTTGCAGGGAAGCAGCTGATGCCTGAGATTTCTAAGGACCTGGAGTCTGACACACTTCAGCATCTTGGCTGTGTTCCACGCAAAATCGCTGCACATATTTTGGGATCAGCAAAAACTCACAGTCTCCCGGCTAAGCACTGAGCTCTTCTTGCTGAAGCCCAGGGGCCTTGTCTAGGAAATGGAGTCCATCTGTTAAGGATTCGTTTGCACTCACCTCTCTTCACCAAGCTGCTTTGCAACTGCTCTGTGAAGTGAAAGCAGCCTTGCTCCAGAAGCCTCTGTAAGCCCTCGGTTAGTCTTCAGCCACCACTCGGTACTGGGCCTCCCGAAGCGCCAGGCAGCTCCCGATCTCCCTCCATGCACAGGTCATGGGAAGGGAAGTACAGCCCAGAAGTCACCCTCTGCCACCCCTGCCCCTAGCATCAGTCAATCAGTCATGGCAACTCTGACTGCCCCCGTCATTGCCCTGGGCATTGGACCTTTGACAACACTCGGCCTGGATACCAGGATTGATTCCTCAACTTCTCAAGCTTGATTTCAAGTTCCCCAAGGATGTAGCCATGTCTCTGAAGTCCCTGCACTCCAGCACCTCTGGGCACCACCTCGTGTACAAAATTACTGAGCCGGGGCTGGAGAGATAGCTCAGTGGTTAAGAGCATTGCCTGTTCTTCCAAAGGTCCTGAGTTCAATTCCCAGCAACCACATGGTGGCTCACAACCATCTGTAATGAGATCTGTGCCCTCTTCTGGCCTGCAGACATACACACAAACAGAATATTGTATACATAATAATTAATTAATTAAAAAAATTACTGAGCCATTGATCTTTACCCCAAAACTAAAGGAACGCTCTAAGAGGAAAGCTGATCCCCAAAGGGACAAGGCTGTAGGCTGTTTGAACCTGGGGTTGCTGCTCACGGGCAGGGCAGAACTGAGCCTGGCCAGAATGAAGGGAAGAATGACTCTGCCCGCTTCCTTAGCCCCGCCACCTAGCCCAGAGCACCCCATACACAGTAGCAGGGCTTCCCTGCTCCATACAAGATGAGAAATGCTAAAGAATTCACTTAGCAAGAGAACAGAACACTAAAAACAAAAACAACTGAATTCTAAGTGGCTCTTTGTGAGGGGCCAGGGTGCTTTAGAAAATAGTGCTAACTTCATGTTGACTTTAATGCCCAACCTCATGCACAAGTAACTCTGTGGGAGCCAGAGTCTTTTTTCTCTCATTTAAAATATATTTTAGCCGGGCCGGTGGTGGAGCATACCTTGAATCCCAGCCTTTGGGAAACAGAGGCAGGCAAATCTCTGTGAGTTTTGGTCTACAGAGAGTTCCAGGAAGGCTCCAAAGCTACACAGAGAAACTCTGTCTCAACCCCTCCCCCCCAAAAAAAGAGTAACTTTAGGACTGGACAGATGGCTCAGTGATTAACAGCACCAGCTGCTCTTCCAGAAGACCTGGGTTCAATTCCCAGCACCCACATGGCAGCTGACAACTATCTATAACTCCAGTTCCAGGGACCTGACACCCACGGCAAAACACCAAAGCGCGGGGACTGGAGAGATGGCTCAGCGGTTAAGAGCATTGCCTGCTCTTCCAAAGGTCCTTTAATACTGTTCCTCAGGTTGTGGTGAGCACCAATCACAAAATTATTTTCGTTATTTCATAACTGTCATTTTGCTACTGTTTTGAATCTTACTGCAATTAATTATGTGCTTTCAGATGGTCTTATGTGTGAAAGGGTTTGAGTCCCAAAGTGGTTTTGACCCACAGGCTGACAAACACTGCCCTAGAGTTTAAGTTACTGGTGTTTGTGAGCTGCCCAACAGGGGTGCTGGGAACTAAATTTAGATCCTCTGCAAAAGCAATACTTTAAAATATATATATTATGTGTATGAGTGTTTTGCCACATGTCTATATGTATACCATGTGTACCCTCAGAGGACAAAAGAGGGTACGGGATTCCTTAATAAAACGATGGGTATTTTGATTGGCCCCAAACCCTGCACCCCTGGCTCCTATGGCAGTGATGAAGGCCCATGCAGGTGCCAGTGGCTAGGAGCACTAGGAGTGGTGACTTGGGAGGCAGAGGCAGAGGCAGAAGGATCATCAGAAGCTTGGGAACTGTTTGGTCTGTGTGAATTCCAAGCCAGCTGTGACTACAGAATCAGGCACAGTCACAAAAAACAACACAATTAAAAACAAACAACAACAGCTTAGGGAGGCACTGAGGACAGGCGGCCTCATGATACGCATAACACCTGACAGGGATGGAGTGTTCCAAAGGTAGGCAGGGAGGCTGCCAGTGGTTGGGACACCATGCAGAGCCATGACCATTTGAATCTGTCAGACCTGCAAAGAATGCTCACAGAAAACAGGTGAGACTAGGTAAGGGTCAAGACTTAATAGAGTCACCAGGAAGCCACTGTTAGAACCCACCTAAGTAAGCAGAACCTGCTCCAGGACCCACCAAGAGTATGACTCTTACCTGAGTAAGGCCGGCTGTGGATGGCTGGTTTGAGACCACTCCTGCCTTTGGGTCCCATTTCTGAATCATGGACTGCAGGACAGCGTTGTTCTGTCCACTGGTCACTCGCCTTTCTCCAGACCTGAACTTCCCTTTCTGAATATGAGTGAGTTTTGATTACATGTGTGTGCAAGTGCGCATGCACCTGTGTGTATGCATGTGTGTGGAAGCTGGAGGCCAACTTCAGGTGTCAGTCACTCCTTGAGGTGCTGTCCACCTTTTTTAAAGACAGGGTCTCATCATGTAGACCAGGCTGGCCTTCAACTCACAAGCGATCTCTGTCTCCCAAGCACACACTTGGGCTTTTTAATATAGGATTTGGGGATTGAACAAATCTTCATACATGCTAGGTAAACACTCTGCCAATGGGGCAATGTCCCTAACCCTTAGCCTCCAAGTGCTAGGACTGTAGGTGTGCACCACCGCACCTGCCTTAATAAGAATGGCTCTGGTTTTAACATTCTATGAACTGGCCGGAAGCCAAGCTGCTCTGTTGCCTCTGCCTCCCGAGTGCTGAGATTAAAGGCACCATCATGCCCTTTGTGAATTCTTACACTGGATTCTCAGGGTTTTCTGGGGTCTCATGTACACACCTGGACCCTGTCCATGGGCACTGACTTTCTTTGGAAATTCTGGATGGTGACCTTGGTGGTAGTGGGAGCAAAGATTCAAACATCAGAAGTTTCAGAGCATCCAGGGCTACGAAGACCCTGCGTCATACAATAAAGAGGAGACAGACAAGTCACAGCACTAAGCATCCCCCATGGCTGGACCATGTTGCTCAGCTGTCTATACACCATTCTGAATATTTTTGGTAAGGTTTTTTTTTTTTTAAGATGGAATTAAATTTAAATTAGGAGAGTTGGGGTACATCAGACTCCTTCTAGACCATAAGTAGCTTCATCTAATCAGCTTAAGGTCTTAATATAAAAAGCCTGGCCTCCTCTAGAGCAAGAAGGAATTTGCCAGTAGTCAGCTCTTCTCTGGGTCTTGGCTGTCATCTACCCCATGACTTCTCAAACCTCAGTAATCCCAAAGTCAATCCTTTAAGAGAGAACAGCTTTACTTGGCATGACTTGACAGCAGAAACCTGTAATCTCAGCAGGAGGAAGAGGAGTTCAAGGCCATCCTTAGATATGTAGTGAATTCCAGGACAGCCTAGGTTACACGAGACTATCTCAAAAATATCAAAAATATGAAAGAAAACAAACCAAACACACACACACACACACACACACACACACACACACACACACACACACACACACAAATACTGATAGACATGTACATACGCCCTGCTGCTTCTGCTCTCTGGAGAACCCTGATGAATACTGGCACTACCCAAAGTAGCAGATACCATTACAGCACCTGCACACATTAAAGTACTTTACAGCCACAGAGAGGGATGGAGATTCTTTATGCATGAACACACACATAAAAAAACCTCCAATATAAATAAGATAATAAAATACAGATAAAAATACTTAAAAAAAATTTTTTTTTGTGGAGACAGGGTTTCTTTGTGTAGCCCTGGCTGTTCTGGGACTCATTACATAGACCAGGCTGGCCTCAAACTCACAGAGGCATATCTGCCTGCCTCTGCTTCCAGATTTCGAGGATTAAAGGTATGAGCAAGCCAGGCCTGGCTCAATAAAATACTTGTAATACACAATTACAATAAAAAACCAGTGGTGCATGCCTGCAATCTGAATCTGTAATGCCAGCAAGAACTACGCTTAGGCAGGAGAATTTCAAGTTTCAGAGCATCCAGGGCTATACAGAAAGACCTTGTGTCACACAACAAAGAGGAGATAGACAAGTCGTAGTACCACTGAACATCCACCAGCAGGAAACTAGTGAATCATGCGGGTGAAGGCAGCTCTTGCTTTTGATAAGGAGAAATTTCCGTGTTAACTGGAAAAAAAACCAAAGTATAGGTTGGTATGTATACTGCTTCTGTCTGTGTGAGAAGATCCAAAGGATATGCACACTGGTGATGCAAGATTAGCTCCAGAACACAGAACAAACTAACAGATCCCCTCCAGTGAGGAGTAGCTGAGAAGAGGTTGGAAGGGGTCCCCTTATCTACTCAACACTATTCTGCAGGGGAGACGGCTCAGCAGGTAAAGGGCCTGGTTACCAATCTGATGACCTGAGTTCCAACCCCAGGACCTGCTTGGTGGAAAGAGAAAGCCCACCCTTGAAGGTTGTCTTCTGACTTCACAGGCACCCAGACATGACTTTGCCTACTCCACATAAGAAAGTGTAAGAACAACAATAACAAGAAAACTTTTATAGGCTGGGGATATGGCTGTGCTGGTAATGTGCTTGCACAGCATTCGGGAATCCCTGGGTTTGACTCCTCAAAAAGACTGGCTTGGCTTGGCTTGGCTTGGTTTGGGGCTGGAGAGATGGCTCAGCGGTTAAGAGCATTGCCTGCTCTTCCAAAGGTCCTGACTTCAATTCCCAGCAACCACATGGTGGCTCACAACCATCTGTAATGAGGTCTGCTGCCCTCTTCTGGCCTGCAGGCATACACACAGACAGAATATTGTATTGTACACAAAATAAATGAATAAATAAGTAAATATTAAAAAAAAAAAGACTGGCTTGGTTTGATCTCATGCTCATTCAGTCCTGTACTCTCTGTAGGTGGCTGAAAATGGGGGCTGACTGAGAAGTCATTGATAAAGGCACTGGAACCTGTTTCTACTGCATGTACTGGCTTTTTGGGACCCTAGTCTATTTGGATGCAAAGCTTCCTAAGCCTGGATGTGTGTGTGTGTGGGGGGGGGCTTGGACTTCCCACAATGCAGGGTTCCCTGCCCTTTCTTAAGGAGGGAGGGGGAGGGAGGAAGGTGAGTGGGGGAACAGGAGGGGAATGGGAAGAGTGTAAGTTTTTGAATGGAAAAATAAATAAGTAAAAAAAAAAAGATTGGCTTGGGGCATATACCTGTCATCCCAGCGTTCATTTGTGAGGGTAAGGTAGGAGGACTGCCATGAGTTCGAGGCCAGCCTAGGCTACACAGTGAGTACCAAGCCATCCAGAAATGCATATAGTATACCCTCTCTTAACAAGTTAGCATTCTCTTTTTGGTGAAGGTTAATCATGAGATTAGATGTGGTCTAAAATTGGAATTTTTAAGAGGTAGGAAAAAAAATAAGGTTAAAGACTTATTTTTATTATCTCTAATTATGTGGCTTGCATGTTAGTACAGGTACCCAGAAAGGCCAGAGGCATTCAATTCCCTGGAGCTGGAGTTACAGAGGGCTATAAGCCACCATGTGGGTGCTGGGATCCAAACCCAAGTCCTCTGCTTAAGCAGCCAGTGCTCTTAACTGCTAAGGCATTTCTCTAGCCCTTATTTTATTTATTCGAATTTTTGTGTTTAATTTGAAGCCAGCTTGATCTATAGAGAGTCTAGGATAGCCAGGGCTACCCAGAGAAACCTTGTCTTGAAAAAATAAAAACAAAATAAAAAACAAACAAAACAAAAAACCTTACTGCGTGTGCATGAGTGTATAAGGGTGTGTATGGGTCAGATGACAACCGTGGGAATCCTTTTCTCCTTCTTCCCCAGGCCCTGGGGACAGATCTCAGTTTAGGCATTGGGGTAGGTGCATATATCCGTTTAGCCATCTCACTGGTCCTGGTTCTATGTATCTATGTTGTTCTTTCTTTCTCTCTCTCTCTCTTTCTTTCTTTGAGACAAGGGATCATGCAGCTCAGGCTGACCACCATGCCAGGTTTTATGAAGTGCTGGAGAATAAATCCAGGCTTTATTTTGCATGTTAGGCAAACACTTTACCAACTGAACTATACCGTAACTCCTCCCAACCCCCTTTTTTTAAAGACTTATTTCTGTGTATGGAGAGAGAGAGAGACAGAGAGAGACTACAAATGTATGTCAGCACTTGGAGGTCAGAAAAAGGTGTGAGGGGCTGGAGTCAGAGCAACTCAGGTCTTCTCAAAGAGCAGGAAACACTCTTAACCACAGGGCCATCAATCTAGCCCCCATGGCTGGCTTGGCTTGAGACAGGATCTCACTTTGGTGCCCTGACTGAGCTCTAACTTTTGGTGATCTTCCTGTCTCTGCCTCCTCAGTGCCAGGGGTGCAGGTATCTGCCGCTATAACAGCTTGGGTGACTCCCAGCCTGAGGAGAAAGACGTTTAGTAGATTCAGATCTTTCTTTAGAAACTGTTTTTCTTTTAATTTACCATTTAACCAAAAGGTGGTTGGAACCAAACTAATCTAAGATGGCCTTGAAAGGCCTCCCTCCTTCTAACACAAAACACAAAAGGATAACCCAGAAATTCTGACAGGGGCTCGCCTCAGTTGTTTCCAGAGAAGACTCAGCAAACACCGGCTGGTAATGCCCCTCCCCCTCCGAACAGTGTGAACTGACAGGGTCTCTCCACACAAACCATCCGTGTTGCCTGTCTCTTCCTCAGCCACAAACAAGCACTCAGCCATCTGACTGTAGGAACCACTCGTTCATGCTGTTTAATGGGAAGTGACAATACCCCCAAAGAAAGGACAATCCCAGCAGTCAGAGCTGGTACGGAGTATCGAGGTGTACAACTCATCCCAGGAGCTGGGAGGTGGCGGCTCCCTTGAGGAGTTTACAGAGGAATCCCACAGGATGCCTCAAGTTCAGGGTCCTGTTTTTTCAGAAATTGCACCTGGGCTTCCAAGGTGGTAGGACCCCTGGAGCAGCCATTAGGGAAGAGGCAGGAGTAAGTCTATGAGAATCAGGATCAGCTGAGGCACTCCATGCTTGCTCTGACTCGCTCCATCTCATGCAGGAAACTGTAGAATTGAGGCAAGGTTAATTCTGGGGAGAGAAAATTCAGTTTGAGGTGAGTGTTTCCGAGGCCACAGACTCATCACCCAGGGAAACCCATTTCTCCTCGCAGTCACTGTATCTCTGTGACGGGGAGGCGGCCCATGGCCTCCTGTAAACAGGGCTCCTCCCCAGGCTGACATCTGTTTTCTTTGGTACAGCTCAGCAGCTCTTTCTTTCTTTTTGTGGTGCTGGGAACCAAACCCCGGTCTATAGCAGCCTAGGCAAGGGCTCCACTGCATGCAGCTAAGTGGCTCTTGATGGATAATCCGTGAGAATAAGGAACCTACAGTCTTGACCATGCAGGGCCCAGCTCTAAGAACTGAAGTGTGTATACAAAGATCCAGGCAGAGGCAGGGAGAGTTTACCAGTGGACATCCTTCGGGATGTTCAGGGATGTTCACAAGAGTCTCTTGCCCCCATTCTGTTCCATTGTAACCCCTCCCCATCCTTTTCCCTTTTACTCAGGGTTTCTAGGCTCTGGACAGCTTGATAACAGCCCTGACTCTATGCTTCATGAGAGGGAAGGAGTGGATGGGTGCTCGAGAGCTTGGTGATGACCTTGTCTTAGACCGGTGGTGTCAGGCAGACTTCAGCAGCTCAGGTGACTGAAGGAAGTGGAAAGCTCCCAAACAGGGCTCCAGACTCACCTATGTACACGTTTTCAGCTTGTTTTCCTTTCTTAACCACCAACTTTAACTAAAAGGAAAGAGGGGGGAAAAGAAAAAGTGAAAAAATAAATAAATAACATAAATTGATGGGCGGGTCAGCACGACGGCTCAGTGGGTGTCTCTGGGGGTGGGCTTTAAGGTCTCAAAAGCTCATGCCAGGCCTAGGCTTTCTCCCTCTCTCTTCCTGCTGCCTGTGCATCAGGAAGTAGAACTCTCTTCTACTCTCCAGCGCCATGTCTACCTGCACGCTGCTATGATGATGATGGACTAATCTCTGAAACTGGAAGCAAGCCCCCAGTTAATGTTTTCCTTTCTAAGAGTTGCCATGGTTAGGGCTGGAGAGATGGCTCAATGGGTTAGGACTGCTGGCTGCTTTCCCAGAGGACCTTGTTTTTTTTGTTTTTGTTTTTGTTTTTTGGTTTTTTCGAGACAGGGTTTCTCTGTGGTTTTAGAGCCTGTCCTGGAACTAGCTCTTGTAGACCAGGCTGGTCTCGAACTCACAGAGATCCTCCTGCCTCTGCCTCCTGAGTGCCAGGCGGCGGTGGACCTTGTTATTCTTAAAAAAATATATGGGGGGTTCCCAGCGGCAGCGGGAAGCCACGCGGCGGAACCCCCAATGCAGCGGGCACATGTGAGCAGACCCATGGAGCCATAAAAGCAGCTGCTAGCCCCGAAGAGACGGTTGTCGGTCTGGGGCGGGCTGGCGGAATCACCATGCGACAAGCGGCTGTGCGGGTAACAGACATATAAACACAGGAAATAGCCATATAAGAATTTATTAAAAAGGAGAGAAAGAAAAAAGGGGGGGGGAGAGAGAGAGAGAGAGAGAGAGAGAGAGAGAGAGAGAGAGCGAGCGAGCGCGCACGGTGGCGGGCAGAGGTCAGAGGTTAAAAAGGAGTGGGCGTGGCTAGGGCAGGGACCGAAAGACTAACAGACCTTGGTTCAATTCCCAGCGCCCACATGACAGCTTACAACTGTCTGTAACTTCAGTTCCAATGAATCCCACATCCTCACACCAATACACACACACAAAAAAAGAGTTGCCATGGTCATGGTGTTTCTTGCAATAAAACACTGACTAACACAAAACCCAATGCAGCTTTAATAAAAAAAAAAATGAGGCAAGGCCTCATAAAGCACAAACTGGCTCTGAACTTTTTCCTAAAAAAAAAAATTATTTACTTATTTATTTAATGTGCATTGGTGTTTTGCCTGCATGTTTGTCTGTGTGAAAGTGCTGTATCCCCTGGAACAGGAGTTACAGTTATGAGCTGCCATCTTGCCAGGCCCCTGGCCTTGAACTTTTGATGTTTGAACCTCCTGAGTATGGAGATTCCAGGCCTGTGCCACCATGCTCAGCTTTTAATAACTTTTAACCAGGTTGAAATCCTCCCCATGAGGGCTGGAGAGATGACTCAGCGGTTAAGAGCACTGACTGCTCTTCCAGAGGACCGGGGTTCAGTTCCCAGCACCCACATGGCAGCTCACAACTGTTTGAAGAGCCAGTTCCAGGGGATCTGACACCTTCACACCAGTGCACATAAAGTAAATAAACAATAAGCAATATTAAAAAGAAAAAAGAAAAAGATATCCTCCCCATGGCCACCGCCCAAAGACTTACCTGTAAAAATATGCTTCCCACTTTCTCTAGTTCACTGCTTCCAGATGTCACTGTGGCACAAAGAAAAGAACTCTAAGTGGCTGACTTCTTCTAGAGAGCTCACGATAGCAGGCTATCTGGAGCAGCCATGTCGGAGTGAACCCAGCACCAGGGATGGGGGTGGCTGAAGGCAGTCAGCTGGCTGCCCCCAAGATCTGCAGGGGCTGGTGAAATGGCATATGCTGCTCTTCCAGAGGATCCAGGTTCAATTCCCAGCACCCACATGGCAGTTTACAACTGTCTGTAACTCCAAGAGCTGACACCTTCTCACAAATATACATGTGGGCCAAACAACAATGCACATAAAATAAATAAATAAATTTTAAAAAGAAAGAGGACTGGAGAGATGGCTCAGCAGTTAAGAGCACTGGCTGTTCTTTCAGAGGTCCTGAGTTCAATTCCCAGCATCTACATGGTGGCTCACAGCCATCTATAATAGGATCTGATGCCCTCTTCTGGTCTGCAGGCATATGTGCAGAACACTCACACATAAAATATAAATAAATAAAATAAAAAAAAAAAGAATAAGTCTTCCCCACCCAGGCTCTCAAAAGCCTCTGCAGTCTAGGCCTAGCACAGCTGAACATGTGACCAGGCATGGATCCATCTAGTTACCTCCAAATCGCCACTCCATATCAATCAGCTGGTTAATCATCAGGGTCTGACCTATGGCCCACTGTGCAAGGGTTGAGGCGTTCTGCTTCCACTGGAAGAAAAGCAAAGGCCAGTGTCATCAGAGTGGGGACCATCAGTCCCTATCCTCTGCTCCAAGCACAGCAGTGCTCAGTACTCAACAAAGAGGGAAGAAAGCAGAGCCAAGGGCTGAGTCTACAGGCACGCACATATCCGGGAACGGCAGGCTCTGAAGCCCAGCTGACTTGAAATTGCTCAGCAGCTGAGGCTGGCCTTGAGTCCGGACCACTCCCAGTGCTGGGATTATAGGCGTGCACCACTAAACTCAGTTGAAATTTTTCATCCCAAAATTTAATCCAATTGCAACAACAATGGCATTAATATTTGGTCAAGCCAAAGGAAAAGAGAACAGGGCTTGCCCTAAGCAGGTGTGTCATTCCTGCGAGGCTGACTGGAGGAAGAATGGGATGGTTTTGTCTTGCTCAGCATTTTTCCCCCTTTCCTTTCCTTTTCTTTCATGAAATAAAAGCCAGGGTCTTAACCTTGATTAACAGAATTATACCTTTTCAGAAAAGTAAGTGGCTTTCTCCTCACTGAGACCTGCAGAGAACAGAAAGGATAATTAACATAACAAAGAGCTCAAAGAGCTCGGAGACCTCCCCCTCCCCCCTCTGGCAACCTACCTAGAGTCAGGAGATCAGCCTGCACCTGCTCGGCAGTGAGGCCCTTCTTCAATGCACCTTGCAGGCAGGGGAGAAACCAGAAAGTGTAAATGAGTGCATGGGTCAGTAGGAAGGATCAGGTGGGCCCAACCTACGTGCCACAGAAGACAAATGCAATACACTTAAGGAGAAAATGCAGCCCTGCAGCCACTGTGGGGCAGGGCACAACCTCTTCACTGCCACTGCACCGCAGAGTCAGTCGCTCTCAGGGATGCTGGACTGAGACAACAGGAAAGGCTGGGTCTGAGACAGGTCAGTGGAGGGAAGAATGCGCAAGGCTACAGCCCTGGCTAGAGCACAGCAACCTGAAACAAAGTTTAGTTAGAACTGGAGTGCAGCCAGGCATGGAGGCACATGTCTTTAATCCCAGCACTCAGGAGGCAGAGGCGGGCGGATCTTTGAGTTTGAGGCCACTCTGGTATACAGAGCGAGTTTCAGGAAAGCCAAGGCTACACAGAGAAACTCAGTCTCAAAAACCAAACCAAACCAAAAGCTGAGTGGGGTTTGAAGACATAGCTTAGTTGGTTTCTCTGGAGTTGCGGGTACTGGGACCAAACTTGGATCCTCTGGAAGAGTGGCAAGGACTCTCTTCTTTTGTTTTTTGAGATGAACAGCTTTGGAGCCTGTCTGGGAACTTGCTCTGTAGACCAGGCTAGCCTCAAATTCACAGAGATCCATCTGTCTCTGCCCAGCACAAGGGCACTCTTAACTGCTGACGATCCTCCTGCCTCAGCTTTGTCAATGTTGGGATTATAGGTGGTGGCCATCATGCCAGTGTTCCTGTATCTATCCACGTTGATTCAAGGCAGGTTGCTGTCACTGGGTATTGGCCTTCACAGTTCTGCTGGGAAGTTTCCCCTAATCTGTACAGGGCTCATCCCTTACTGCATTTAGACTTATATAAATCTCAAAACTTTAGAAAGGACCCTTGACAGAGACACTTAAAAATGGCCTTGCAGTCAGGTAGTCAGGGGACAGGTCTACAGTCTTGGCCCTATGTATGGAAGGCTTGGTGGAAACATCCAGTAAGGAGAGTAGGTAGGAGACGGTGGGAAGTAATCATAGGCTGGAATCACTCACCCTGGAGGCTGGCGAGCGGAATCCACCTGGGGAGACCCAGGAGAGAGCAAGGTGGTGGTCACTATACACTGACAGAATACCTGCTGTGGTGCCAGCAGCATGTCAGACACTGGGAGACATTAGAAAGCCACAGATAATAATGTCTGCCCTAGTCAGGCTTGTATTCCACCGAGCAACAGATCATACCAATAGTATAAGAAGCATGGAGACCTAGGGAGGCAGAGGCAGGCAGATCTCTGTGAGCTTGACAGGACAGCCAAGGCTATATAGATAAACCCTGTCTTGGAAAACAAAACAAAACAAAAAGACAAAAAGAAGAGGAGGAGGAGAAGAAGAACAAAAATAAAAGAAACATGGAGTCCACATTGAGTATTAAAAGGTCAATGTACCAGAGGAAAGCTGGAAAAGTTGACAGTCCTGGGGCCAAAGGCCAACTTCAGTCATTTGTAGGAAAATAGCACTCCTATGCCTTAGGGATATGGGAAAATTTGTGTGCTCTTTCTCTCTTAGCAAAAATAAGAACAAGAAAGAAATCACACACACATACAGAGTGTGAGAGAGAAACATACAATCTGTGAACATTGTTTGAAGGGAATCATTCTTTCATTCTACCTGACTACAGAAAAAACATGTTGGGGAGTAGGGATGGGAAATTACTTTTAATAGAAAATACAAGTCAGTACTGGGTCACCTCTAGGGACCAGACAGCTTCTAGGGACAAGCAGCAGCTTAAATTAGGTCCGCACTGGCGATAACCCTGAAGGGCAGCTGCCACTCAACTGTCTATCTTCTGTTTTGTTTCCCCTGGTGCTGGAGACTGAACCCAGGTGCTCTGCCGCTGAGCTGTTTATCGTCAGCTCATCTTTCTCCACCCTTCCAACAGTGAACTCCAGGAACTCCCTCAGCTTCATTTCATCCCCAGGAAGGTGATTATCAAGACGAAGAACTTGGGCCAAGGACTCCACAGTGAGCAAGCAAGGAGCGCAGAAGGCCCCACCCCCAAGCAACCAAATAAAAGCAGGTTAGGGCCCTATCTGGACCCTGCTGAGTGGGAGAACAATGGCCATAAGCAACACAATGCAGCAGATAATGAGGAACCGAGAGCACAGGCTGCAAGATTTCCTTTCAGATAGGATAGTGGCCTGTGCTTATCTTTCACAGATAGGTAACTGGGCATTCCAGAATGCTGTCTGCTACTTGCTTTAAACAAATACAGTTTGAAGAGCGGTGAGAGGCAGTGAAATAACTCAAGGGTTGGTAGCTGTTCCAGTGGGATGTGTTTAAGAACTACATAAAATGCTAGGCATAGTAGTGCATGCCTTTAGTTGCAGCATTCTGGATGCTGAGGAAGGCAGGTCTAAGTTTCAGGCTAGCCTGGACTACATTGCAAGTTCTAGACCAGTCAAGGCTATACAGTAAGCCCCTATCTCACAAATCCAAAATACCAAACCAAACCACTCATACGCTAGTGTGGTATAATTCCAATACTCAGGTAGCTGAGGCAGGAGACTTGTTAGTCAGATGCCAGTCTGTGTTGCAGACTGAAACCCTGTCTCAAAAGAAGAAACTGGACTCAGAAGGCAGAGGCAGGTGGATCTCTGTGAGTTTGAGAGCAGCCTGCTCTACACAGTGAGATTCAGAACAGGCAGGGCTACACAGTAAGGCTTTGTCTCAAAAACAAACAAACCAAAAAGCAAAACACTAATGACCTCTCCAGTGCTTTGACTTGACAGTCTCTTTACCCAGTGCAGCTAAAACAGGTTCCCCATGCCAAGGCTGGGGCTGGTGGTGCAGAAAGACCTTCTGGTAGAAGGAAGTGAGTTCCCTTTCAGCAATAACAGGCCACATTACAACTAGTCAACTAATTTAATGGCAGAAGGATGTGGACTGTTTTCTTTTTTTTTCTGCCTTTGTTTTGAGAGCTAGAGAGTAATGAGAGAGACAGAGAGAGTAATGTTAGGTAGCACAGGCTGGCTTCAAACTTGTGATCTTCCTGACTCAACCTCACATATGTTGGAATTACAGGCATGAGGCACACCAGTAGTCTTTATATTTTTATTTTATCATAAAAATATCATAGGCTAGCTGGGTGGTGACACACGCCTATAATCCCAGCACTTGGGAGGCAGAAGCAGGCGGATCTCTGTGAGCTGGAGGCCAGCCTGGTCTACAGAGCAAGTTCCAGGACAGCCAGGGCTACAAAGAGAAACTGTCTCAGAAAACCAAAAAAATGAATGAATGAATAAAAAAAAAATCAGACTGATATTTCCATGAAATGCAATAAAAATTAATTTCTAGAGACATGAACAAAAAAGGCACTCAGAATATAAGTCCTGCTCCTATTTTGTGATCCCAGATCTCAGAGGCTGGGACAGGAAGACTGTTGATAGTTCAAAGCCACCCTGAGCTACAGAGTGAAACACTGTCTCAAAAAAACAAACAAAAAATCCAAATAGCATAGTGAGTCAATAAAGCCCTGGGTAAGTGTGGGGACTTGTGTTGGACCCCTAGAGCCCACTTAATAAAGCTGGGAATGGCGATGCTCACTTGTACTTCAGCACTGGGACCTGGCCAGGCAGACTACCCTAACAGCTGAGTTTCAGGCCAGTGATAGACCCTTCTCAAAAAACAAGGTGGTTGGCTCTGGTCTCCTCACAGAGGCACATACCTGCACATATAGAAACATGCAAAAATAATGGTGACAAACAAAAAGGAAAAAAATGCATTAATAAAACTGTTACACAGGGCAGTGGAGGCACACACCTTAAATTCCAGCACTCGGGAGGCAAAGGCAGAAGGATCTCTGTGAGTTTAAAATTAGCTTGGTCTATGGAGCCAGTTCTATGACAGCCAGGGTTACACAGAGAAACCCTGTCTCAGAAAAAAAAAATTCCATTACACCGTTACACATGGCAGTGCACACCTTTAATTCCAGCACCCAGGAGGCAGAGGCTGGTGGATCTCTGTGAGTTGAAGGCTGTCCTGATCTACATAGGGAACTCCAAGACAGCCAAGCTACATAAACAACATAAACACTGTCTCAAAATAAGCAAACAAGCAAACAAAAAGTATTATGGGATAGGGGTTGGGGAAGAGCTCTTAGCATGGGGGAGGCCCTGGATTCTAGTTCTAGTATCACACCACAAAAAGAAAAGAATCAGTTATGGTAGGGCATACATCTGATCCCAAAGGCAGAGGCAGGAGGCTCTCTCTGAGCTGGAGACCATTCTCTACATAGCAAATTTCAAGACTGTCAGGGCTACATAGTGAGACTCTGTTCTCAGACAGACAGACAGAGACAGAGAGAGAGATTCAATGACACTGGAGAGCCCTGTCCTTCAGTTTCTGAACTTAGGCAGACCCAGCGTGAGCTTTCATGGCCTCTCTGCTGTGTCAGCAAGCTGTACCTGGGTTCACAGGCCTCAGATAAAACGTACAATATTGGCATATAATCAATATACTCAGTCCCTTACACCCCCTAACACATCGTACATACATATAACGCTAGTTATACCACTTTGTTCGAGAAGAATGAACAAAAGCTGTCTGTCCATGTTGCATACAGCCATGATTTTAAAAAACATTTAAGGCTTATGCTGTCCCTCCTCACTTTAAAAACGTTTTTGATCCTTGGATGGTTGGTTGAGTCCACAGACACAGACCATGGAGAGCTGTGACATTTACCTCCTTACCCAGATTCTGTGTGCCCTGCCATGTTGGACTTTTACTGGGTGCTGCTTGGACGACTCCCCAACTAAAGGAAGGCTCATGTAGCAGTGTTGTCTTTTTGGAGCTGCTGAGAGTCAACTCACCATTCAGAACCAGAAGGAGGCTTTTCACGATGCTTTTGAGGGGGCCAAGACTGATCTGATTAGTAGTGGCAAATTCAGAGAGCTGAGCCAGAAAACGTTCTACCTGCAGAGAGGGTACAACACAGACCTTTCCTTACCTTTTGAAAAGATTTGCTTTATTTATGTACATGAGTATTCTGCCTGCATGCATGTTTCACGGGATCCATGAAACAAGAATTACGGAAGGCTGTGAGCTGCCACGTGGGTTCTGGGAACTGAACCCAGGTCCTTTTTAAGTGCAGCCAGCACCCAGACTTTCTTTAAGATCTCAGACCTTTAGATCCATGTTGGCAAAACCTCCTCAGCACAAAATGCATCACTCACCTCTTTAGGTTCGGTTAGGAAATGGAAAAGCACTTCTGTCAGAGCTGAGAACTGCTGCAAAAGGACAACACAGAACATCAGAACCATTCCTGTCCCCTGCTGCCCACCCCCAGTGTGCCCACCACGTTCGTCTCCGCTCCAACTAGTATGCCACACACCGTCCAACTGTAGGCTTTTGAGAGAGAAGGATGGACTCAGATAGCTTGATGATCCATGTTTTATTAATTCTTGGGGTTTTTTTTGGTTTTTCAAGATAGGATTTCTCTGTGTAGCCTTGGCTGTCCTGGTGCTCGCTCTGTAGACCAGGCTAGCGTCAGATTCATAGAGATCTGCCTGCTACTGCCTCCCAAGTATTGGAATTAAAGGAGTATACCATTATTGCCTGGCAATTCTTTGAGAATTTTATACACTGTGTTTTTTATCATGTTCACCCCTTCCCCTTTTATTTATTTATGGGGGGGTTATGGGGGGCAGTCAGAGAACAGCTTTCAAGAGCTGGATCTCACCTTCTACTTTGCTGAGGCCGGGTCTCTCTTTTTTGTTTTTGAGACAGGGTCTCACTGTGCATCCCTGACAGGCCTGAAGCTTGATAAGTAGACCAACCTGGCCTTAAGCTCACGGAGACCTGCCTACCTCTGCCTCCTCGGTGTTGGGATTAAAGGCCAAATGTTTGCTATAAGTAGTGTGTGTGGAAGGACCCAGAAAATCCCTTGCTGTCTTCCCTTGAGATGCTAGTTCTTTGGTTCTGGATTCTGTTGCTGTTTTGAGGACAAGTGTCTCTGTGTGGCACTGGTTTATAGATCGAGGCCAGCCAGGGCTCCATAGTGAGACCCTGTCTGAAAATAAACAAAAATAATAATATAAAATAAAGGTGTATAGTTGGGCCTTGGTAGTGCTCACCTTTAATCCCAACAGAGGCAGAGGCAGGTGAATCTCTGGTTCAAGGCCAGCCTGGTCTACAGAGTGAGTTCCAGGACAGCCACTGATACACAGAGAACCCCTGTTCCAAAAAACAACAGAAGAAGGAAATTTAAAAATCAAATCAAATCAATAAGAAAACAAAGGTGTGTGGTACAATGACCACCTCTGAGGCAGGGTCTGCTCTCTTGTTTCTGCTGCTGAGAATGAACATTCCCTGGGGGGCATCACACACCTATGATTTGCAGTCTTGATAAGAAACACAGACTTCCCCTTCATTTCTTGATACAGCCTTTGTCTTCACAGCATCTTAACTCTTGCTAAATGCACGGGAAGTACTTGTTGTGGAAGTCTTCTTATGCTGCTGCCTTGCCCAGGAAATGCTCATCAGTTAACTCCCCTACCAAAATCTTAACTACTAGCAAAAGCAAACAGCAGGAGAGCTGCTCAATGTCAGGGAAAAGTCAGCCAGTGAAAGGACACACTCCTTCATTGACCAGACAACCTTCCTAGAGGATGATGTTTAGTAGTGCAATTTTAACGACACTCAGAGCCCCGGAACCATGAATTTTACTACACATGCAATTTTAACGACAATCAGAGCCCCGGAACCATGAATTCCACTGCTAGGAATAAGTGGCTCATATCTGTCCCATCCATGCTTACACAGACCTTTCTCCCTGGAAAGCACTTTTCATGAACAAAGAACAGAGGCTCAGCCAGGCAAGGCAGAGCACTCCTGCAATTGCACCCAGCACTTGGGCAGGCAGAGGCAGGAGGTTCACTGGCGAGCTCTAGGCCAGCCACACTACAGAGTGAGACCTTGCCTCAAGAAACAAACAAACCAGGCCACAACTTCTGTGACCTTAGCACAGTACTCAGGAGGCTGAGGCAGGAGGATCGTGAATTTGAAGTTCATATAGGCTACACAGTAAAATGGTTTAAGTTAATTTTTTTTTTTTTTAAAGATCTGGACCTGTAGGCCCAGGAGTGTAATCTCAGCTATTCCGGAGGTTGAGAAAGGAGAATTCTAAATTCAAGGCCAGTTTGGGCAATTTATTGAGAATCAGACTCAAACAAACAAGGTCAGACTTGGTAGTTTATCCTAGAATCCTAGCCCTGGAATGCAAAGGAAGGAGGATTGCTTTCAGTTCCAGGCCAGTCAGGTTAGACCTTGTCTAAAAATAAAACAAAAAGCCAGGCAGTGGAGGCGCACACCTTTAATCCCAGCACTCTGGAGGCAGAGGCAGGCAGATCTCAGTAAGTTCGAGGCCAGCCTGGTCTACCAAGTGAGTTCCAGGACAGCTAGGACTGTAACACAGAGAAACATTGTCTTGAAAGAACAACAACAACGACAAAAAGATCTTGGGGCTGCAAGATGGCTCAGTTGGCCCAGGCGCCTGAGTTCAGTCCTTGGAACTTGCATAGTAGTGGGACTGCACCAAAGCCAACTCCCAAATAACCTAAGCTGGGCGGTGGTGGCTCATGCCTTTAATCCCAGCACTCGGGAGGCAGAGGCAGGCGGATCTCTGTGAGTTCGAGGCCAGCCTGGTCTACAGAGTGAGTTCCAGGACAGGCTCTAAAACTACAGCGAAACCCTGTCTCGAAAAACCAAAAACCAACCAACCAACCAAACAAACAAAAAAACCTTATTTTTTTTTTTAACAGTAGAAGCTTCCTTTCTTTTTTTGTTACAAAAAGTCTTCCAGAGAACTGTGGTAATGGTAAAATATTAGCTACTTCCCTTTGAAGTCTGACAACTTAGTTCTGAATTCCTGGCTCCAGACTTGCAATTTTTCTGCTTCAGCCTCTCAAGGGGTGGCGCAACAGGCATGTACTACCAATAGATCTTATTTTTGTTACTTATTTTGAGACAGGATCTCACTATGTAACTCTAACTGGCTAAACTCATATAGAAGAGACTGGTTTTGAATTTACAGAGATTTGACTTCCCAGGCCTCCAGAATGTTGGGATTAAAGTGAGCACTAGGCTGTCCCGCATAGTTTGGTTTTTATTCCTCAAACAGGCCTACTAAGGGTGTGGGGGAGTTAAGGACCTCAGCTCCTCGGAAGTTAAGACCCAGTCTGGGAAAGGACACGTAGTACATTTAGAGGGGTGAAGGGATATATATTTCAAGACAGGGTTATATATTTATCTACTTTGTTTTTTGACAGGAGGTCTCACGTAGTTCAGACTGGCCTTGAAAGCTGGATAGGAATTCCTGCGGTCACCTAAGTGCTGGTATTGACAAGGACCACTGTAACACGTTTATTTCAGCAGGAGGACAGGATGGTCCCAGATCCCTGACTTAGCTAATTCCCGCAGTCTGAACAGGAGGTGGCATTCCGAACTCCACAATGCACCGGACAGAGCCTCGAAAGCAAGCACTGTTCCTTTCCGGCACTGGGAAGGGGTGTGGTCGCCGGTCCCGTCTGAGCCTCTTCCGGCTCAGGCCCAGAGCCCCACTCGGGCCTGGCCACACTGATGCCCACATTCGGCTTGCAGTCCACCTGCCCCGCTAATCTCTTCAACTCGGGGCCCCTCGGAATCCCCTCATTCCCATCTCCAGGAGCCTACAGATCTGGTGCCCAGGGGTCCCCATCTCTGGAGTGAGCCGGCCCACTCCTGAGCCCCTCCCGCGCCCAGACGAGGCCCACCTGCGCGCCCAGCTGGTTCAGCTGCTGCATGTCGCCGCGCACGGCCTCGGGCACCGGGTCCTGCATGCAATGCAGGCGGCCCATGGCGCCAGGAGCCCCTCAGCCCTGTAGCAGCGCTCGCTTCCTCCTCCCCGGCGTCGCTGCGCTTCCGCAGCCGCACTTTCGCCACAATCCCAGCCGCCGCCGTTCTCAGGACAGCGCACGCGCGGCCTCCGGGCTCCAGGAACCGCACTGAGGCTCCCGCTTGGATTCCCGGTCTCTGCCTGGGTGATCCAATGTAAAGCGCTTGATCATCTGAGCCTCAATTTCACCGTATAATGTTAATTGAGGTGACTGCTGGGGTTTTCATCTGCCAAAATCATTGAGCTCAGAGCTTGGCGCATAAGCATGTCTCAGTCAATGGCTGGTTGCTATCCTTATCATCATTGCTGTTAAGTATTGGGTAAATCTACCTATTAAATATATCTATCATTTCTCTTTCTTCTATACATTTGGTGCTGAGGATTGGTCCTGGGTTTTTGCACAGGCTTGGCAAGGGCTCTGCCATGAGCTGCATTAACAAACCCCAGCCAAAACTGCGTGTCTAGCCTCTGATTCGGCACTGGTAACAGCAAAGGGCATAAACCAGGCAACTGTATCCCTCTAAGAGTCTATACCTGAGTGAAATAGTAGATCTGAAACTTAGACAGGCGTTAGTGTCATCAGCACAATTTGGTATAGCTACCAATTGCTGGGCCCCACCTGCAACCAAGCTTGTAGAGAGCAGAATCTCCAGCCCTGGGTGAGTGCTGACCTCCCCTTCATAAGAGAGGAGGAAATGGAATTCTACTCCCTCGGTCCTAAGCAAGGGCTGCATCTGGCACTGAGTCTAGCTTGAGAGTACCTGGGAGCTACGTAGAATCCTGGGGTAGAATTGGCTGTCCCGAGACAGTTTGGGTTTCCACACTTCTCAGAAAAGTCCCTTTGGGCCGGGCAATGGTGGCGCACACCTTTAATCCCAGCACTCGGGAGGCAGAGGCAGGCGGATCTCTGTGAGTTCTAGACCAGCCTGGTCTACAGAGCTAGTTCCAGGACAGGCTCCAAAGCCACAGAGAAACCCTGTCTTGAAAAAACCAAATAAACAAATAAATAATAGAAAAGTCCCTTTGGAAACGTTGACAAAAGTCTTCTGTCCAGAGACTTAGCGTCAACTCACAGGACACGTATGGCCAAAAGACAGCTGTGAATTGTCCCAACACAGAACTATAAGCTTACTTAAAACATGAAACTGGGCTTGGCGGTGCAGGCCTTTATTTAATCCCTCCACTCATGAGGTGAAGGTAGGCAGATCGCTGTAAGTTTGAGAGCAGCCTGGTCTACACAGTGGGTTCCAAGCCAGGCAGAACTATTTTTTGTTTGGTTTTTTTGTTTGTTTGTTTTCTTTGGTAATGTAATTGTACAATTCTCAAGCTTCAATTGTGAACTTGTAGATGACTATGTCTTGTGACAATATCAAACGGGGAGACATCCCTGCAAGTTGGCCCTTCTTTGTTTTTCTCTTGCCCTTTGCTTGCCCCTGCCCCCAAGATCTAGCCATGTAGCTGCATTAAATTGTAGACGAGGGACCAGGCTAGCCTTGATGAGTTTACAGTCCATCCTCCTGTCTCCACCTCCCGAGTGCAGTGATACAGGCCACCATGCCAGGCTTATGAGGAGCTGTGTGTGGGTTTAAGGCCCCATTCATGCTAGGTGAACACTACCTATGGAGCCCCACCCCAGCTTCTAAGGATCAGTTTTCTGTGTTGACTTCATCTGCTGGTCCCGCCTACTCTTTCTTTCCTAGCTCTAGTGGTCCTGGGAACAGAGCATTGTTTCTATTTTAATGTTCCTCACATTCTTGTTATTTTCACATTTTTCTCTCTTTTGTTTTGTTTTGTTTTGTTTTTTTTTTTTGGAGACATGATCACTGTTCGATGAGCTGGGTAAAGGTGCTGCCAATCCTGAAGACCTGAATTTGATTCTTGGGATAAAGAAGTGGAAGGAGAGAACCAGCTCCACAACTTCTACTCTGACCTTCACTCACGCGGAGGAAGGTGAGTGTCGTGACCCAGGCGGACCTTGATCTTACTGTGCAGCTAAGGCTGCCTTGAACTTCTGGTTCTCTGGCCTTCATCTCCTGAGCGCTCTGATTATAGGTGAATGCTGCCATACTTGGTTGTTATTTTATTTTTTGATTTATCTTATTTTGTATATGTGAGTATGTGAATGTATTTGTACCACTTACATATCTGGTGTCTGCAGAAGTCAGAAGACGGCACTGGGTTCCCTGAAACTAGAGTTATTGATGGGAAATATGGACGGTTGTGAGCCGTTATGTAGCTGCTGGGAACCTAACCCAGGACCTTTACAAGAACAAGTGCTCTTAACTGCTTAGCTGTCTCTCTGGCCCTTATTTTATTTTTTTGAGATAGAGCCCCATAACATAGCCCTAACTAGCCTGATATTCAATAGCCTGACTTCAGAGGACTCACATCCATCCTCCTACTTCTGCCTCCTGATTGCTGAGATTATAATATGAGGTACCACTCCTGCCTCTGCCTCCGAGTACTGGTAGTAATGGCTTATATCACCACACCTAACTTTCCTTCCTTTATTAAGAAACTTGCTGGACAGAAGTGACTTACACCTTTGATCCCAGCACTCAGGAGCCAAAGGCAGGCAAATCTCTGGGTTTGAGGCCAGCCTGGTCTACAGTGTGAGTCCCAGGATAGCCAGGGATACACAAAGATCCTGTCTTGAAAACAAACAAAAAATGGGACAGGGAGACTGGAGAGATGGTTTAGCAGTTGAGAGCACTGGCTGCTCTTCCAAATGACCTGGGTTCAATTCCCAACACCACATGGCAGCTCACAACTGTCTGTAACTCTTAAGATCTGACACCCCCTTACAGACATACATGTAGGCAAAACACCAATGCACATAAAATAAAAATTTTAAAAAAGAAAAGAAAAACTAAAAGTAAGAACTTTGTAATTCACATAGGCAACACAATTGACTCTTTTTACTTTCTAAGTTGTTTTTTTTTTTTTTCCCTAGATAGGGTCTCTCTGTGTAACATCCCTGGCTGCCCTGAAACTCACTTTGTAGACCTGTCTGGCCTCGAACTCACAGAGATCCATCCACCTGCCTCCCAAGTGCTGGGATTAAATGGGATTAAAGGCATGCATCACCACTGCCTGGTTTGTGGTTGGCTTTGATCTGAAAATATTAAATGGAAATTTTCAGAAATATGCCAGTTCATAAGGTTTAAATGGCACATTATTCTGAGTAGTGACAATTTCTTTGGCCCATCCACTGTTTTACTCTTTGTTTGGTGTATCTACATTGTATCCACATGGTCTATGCTACTCATCCTTCAGCCAAAGGCCCCCCCCTCTTCCTTTTGGAGCTAAGTCTCAGCTTGCTGCCCTGAATGGCTTGGAATTTATTACATCAACCAGCTAGCTTTGAATTTATAGCAATCCTGTCTTTGCCTCCCAAGTGCTGGGATTACAGGAGTGTTGGACCACACCTGAACATATAACCTTTTTGTTTATAGAAGAATTATCCTGTGTGGCTGTGGCTACAGTTAAGCTTTATAATGGCCCCCAAACACATCAGTAGGTGATGCTGGCATTATGGTTACACCAGACAAAAGCTATAAAGAGCCTCCTTGAAGTAAAAGGTGAATGTTCTTGATATAATAAAGAAGGAAAGCTGGGAGGTGGTGGTGCACGCCTTTAATCCCAGCACTCGGGAGGCAGAAGCAGGCGGATCTCTGTGAGTTCGAGACCAGCCTGGTATACAAGAGCTAGTGCCAGGACAGGCTCCAAAGCCACAGAGAAACCCTGTCTCAAAAAAACAAAAACAAAAACAAAAAACAAAAGAATGAAAACAAGCTGGGCATAGTGGCACATGCCTTTAATCCAACCACTCAGGAGGCAGAGACAAGCGGATCTCTGAGTTTGAGGTTAATCTTATGTACAAAATGAGTTCCAGGATAGTCAGAGCTACACAGCTAGACCTTGTCTCCAAAACAAAACAAAATAAAACAGCCACAAAACCAAAACAACCACAAAAGAATAAAGAAAACCAAAGAACATTAGGCAGATGAGGTAGCACTTACCTGTAATCCTAGTACAGGTTGAAGCTGGAGGATGGATGGAACTTTAAGTCCTGCCTGGGTTATGTAATGAGAGTACAGACAGAGGTATCCAGCAAAACCTGTCTTAAACAGCAACAAAAAACATTTGTACTATCAGTAAGGTCTATGGTGGGAACAAATGTTTCCTCTGTGAAACTGTAAAGGGAAAAGCATTTGGGCTGGCAAAGCCGACAACTGGTGTGCTGTATCCCAGCACTTGACAGCGGCAGTCAGAGGGACCGGGAACTCAGAGATCAGCAAGTACATGGCAAGAATAGCTATATGTGACCCTGCCTCAATAAAGAAAAATAAACAAAGAACAGAGAACAAAGCTTGGTTGATAGAGCAAGTTCCAGGCCAACCAGGGTTACACAGTGAGACCCTGTCTCAAAAACAGACGAGGTTTGTTAAGGCACTTGCCTCTCAAGTACTGAGAACTGAGGTTAAAGTAAAGGCATGAACATATGAAGACAGTTTTTAATTTTTTTTTCTTTTAAGCTTTTTGAGACAGGGTTTTTCTGTGTGACCCTGGCTGTCCTGGAACTCACTCTGTAGGCCAAACTGGCCTTGAACTCAGAGATCCACCTGAGTGGATCCATCTCCAGAGTGCTGGGATTAAAAGCGTGTACCACCATCCCATGGCTATTATTTATTGATTTTGATAGGGAAGTCTGATGTCTGCTGTCACAAAGTAAGTATCCGGCAGTGTGGAGGACAGATGAAGAGCAAAGACTGTAGGCAATGTGAAGCACATGTAATCCCAGTCCCAGCGAATCTTGCTGTCAGCCTCATCTATGTATTAAATTCTAGGCCAGCCAGACATACACAGCGAGACCCCATCTCAATACAAAACTCACAAACTTATATCCCAGGCATGGGGGAGGGGCGGCACATTTCCTGTGCTCACTGAGGTTCTCAGGACCAACCTCCCCGAGATGTGCCTAGGACCAAACTGTTTTTTTTTTTTTCCCTGTTTCCATAGCCTTGCTCAGGAGGGAGAAGGTGCCAATAATTTCAACAGGAAATGCAGACCCAAAGGCCTCCTTTCCAGAGGACCTCCCACCCCCACTTCAGACTTAATGAGGGACCTGCTCCCTCATTCACTTTAAAATGTCCCCCCTCTCTCCCAGCCCTCAAGTGAAAAGCCTTGTTAAGCAGGGCTGCTCAGGTGGAGCTCCTACTGTGAGGCTCAGCAGGGTCCACACTTCCCCTAGGAGAAAGAACTGAGCTTGCAGCTCGGAAATGCCATCTAAAGGCACCGTCTTTCTGTTTATTTTTATTTCATGGGCACTGTTGTTTGCCAGCACGTACGGCTGTGTGAGGGTGTCAGATCTTAGAGTTACAGACAGTTGTGAACTGCCATGTGGGTGCTGGGAACTGAACCGGGTCTAAAGGCATTTTCTTAAGCTCTTAAATGTGGTGAACTCATCTAAGTGAGAGAAATAAAGTCCCTTGTCATCTTTACCTAGTTTGTCTGGCTGCAGGGTTCCTCCATTTTCAAAACATTCCATCCCAGCCAGGCCTCACTTTGGGCCTGAGGACCATTTCACAAAAGGTCTAGCTAGCTTCAGGACCTGTTTCTAGCAGAAAATGGAACAACAAAACACCATGGGCATTTTCTTCTCTCTGTTGTTATCCTCAGCTTAATCTTCTATTTAACATCTTTGTCCTAACAGCACTTCAGAAATGCAAAAATTCGGTTAGCTTAGAGTCTTGCCATCTTGGTCAAAGATGTGCAGGTCCTCCGTGGATAAAGGAAGGACAAAGAATTAGGTTAAGAGAGCCCAGGCATGGTTAGTGATAAACCAACCTGCCTCCACTTAGACCTGAAAGACAACTTATAGTAGAGACAAACTAGATTCATTCTTGTTTATGATGAAATCTATTTCTCAGCTCATGCCTGTAATAACAGTTGGGAGGTTAAGGCAGGAGGATTGCTGCAAGCTTGAGGCCTGTCTACCATTCAAGGATCCTGGAGGTTTGATATCCACTTAGCATTGAGAAGGGAGGAAGCCAGGAAAGTCATTGAAAACTCGGAATATAGCACAGTTGGAGAGTGCTTGCCTAGGGCGCATAGAGCCCTGATCCCCAGCAAGACTGAAAAAGCAGGTGAGGGGTCACATCCCCTGGATTCTGGTGCTTAGGAGGCAGAGGCAAGGGGCTCAGGAATTCAAAGTCATTCTTGGTTATAAAGTGAGTGAGTTTGAGGTCAGTCTGGGCTACATGAGATCCTGTCTTCAAAAAAAGATAGCCCGGTGGTGGTGGCGCATGCCTTTAATCCCAAACAAAACAGCAACAACAAGGAAGAAAGAAAGAAAGAAAGAAGGAAAGAAAGAAAGAAAGAGCGAGCCCTCTGAGCCCTCTGTGGTTATTCTTATTTCCTCATGTTTGTTTTCAAGATATGGTCTCACTATGTAGCCCCGGCTTTCCTGGAACTCACTATGTAGACCAGGCTAGCCTTGAACTCACAAAGTTCCTCTTAATTCTGCCTCTCAAGTGCTAGGATTAAAGGTGTGTGCCCCTGTGCCTGACTGTTATTCCTAAACAGGAGCTCGAATTCTCTGGTTTCTCTGTAGGTTTTGGTCATGAATTTGCTTGCTTGTTTGTTTAAAAATCCCTCCAAATCACCAATGATTTAAAAGTCGAATTTCTCAGGTAACAGTATTTCCCTTTAAAGATCCATTTGTATCCCAGCACTGGGGAGGCAGAGACAGGAGGATGTCTGTGAGTAGAGGCTAGAATGGTCCAACACAGTGAGTTCCAGGCCGGCCAGGGCTGTGTAGAGAAACACAGCCTCAAAATAAAAACTAAAATATAAAATATATAATAAATAAATAAAAGATTCTTTTGCCCGATCGCCTTGGGACATTAAAGCTGTCCACCTGGGAAATTTGCCTTTTAAAGGCCCTGTTGCCTGCTCCTGGTTTGAGGGCAGGGGTGATAATGCCTGTACCTTTCGGAAATCTCACCCCCTCACTGCAAATTCATGAGAAGGATTACTTTGCCTGAGAAAATGAGGCCTAGCTTCTCCATTGTGAGCTTTGTTTTTCCCCTCAGAACAATTATAAAGTGAATGCCTGGTGTGCCCCGTAGAGCTTTGCAAAGCTGGTCTCTGTTGGAGGCTGTGAACCTGGCTGGGGGCTTAACCTAGGAGGTGTTACCTGAGCGAGCTGTCTTCTAAAATACTTTCCTCTCCTGAGCTGTGGCAGAGCCCGTTGGGCCACACAGTTAGGAAGGCAGTAGCTATTTATTGAGCACCTACTATGTGCCGGGGACAAGAGAAATTATTCCTTTCTTCTGTGACTTTGTGTCTGATGTCTGAAGGACATTGCTTGTTTGCTTGATTTCTATTATTTTATTTTTTTTTTAAGCCTGGGGATTGAACCCAGGGCCTGCTGTACGCCAAGCAAGGGTTTAGCACACCTTTTTGGAAAAGCCACTTAGATCCATTGTTAAGAAGACGCCTAGGAGGGTGAGAGGCTGTGAGCAGGTTTTATGGTGTGCATGTAGATAGCTTGTGGGGGAAGGCGAGCTGTGGGGAGGCCTGAAATAAGAGCAAACTAAAGCGATGCTTAAACCTTGTTAGGTCTGGACAGGTGTGAGGGTGGGAAAGGCAGGGGGTGTACAGGGCCCATCATTCTTGCATTGTCCCACCTAACCCTCCTGCCCCGGGTCCCTTTCCTAAGTGCAGCCTAAGCAGGGTTATCTGTAGGCCGCGAGTGTGGACTTTAGGGAGCTTGAAGGAGGAAGGCCTACTAAGTGAAGAGATAAGGGCTGGTTTGGACTGGGGAGATTCTTTGTTGTTTTTTGTTTTTGTTTTTTTTTGTAGACAAAGTTTCTCTGTGTAACCCAGGCTGGCCTCAAACTCACAGAGATCCACCTGCTTCTGCCTCTGGATTGCTGGGACTAAAGGCGTGAGCCACCTAGCCCAGATGAAAAGGGAGATTCTTAGCAGTCAAGGGCTGGGCTCAAGGCAGAGTGCTTGCTGAGCCTCTGCAAAACCCTGGGATCTTTCCCTAACAGTCTTCCCATAGGAGGAAATAAAACAAAAATCGTCCAGAGCAGGCAGAGTCTGAAGGAGACACTGGACAGTGTCTGGAGGTAGGCAGGTAGCCAAGGACCTCAGTGAGGTCCAGGGTCTCAGTCCTGCCACGTCTCAGTCCTGCTCACTCCTAGACATGGGAAGCCACAAGACCCCTAGATCCCTCACTGGCTCCCAGAGGGATGAGCATAGACTTGGCGGCCTTTCTCTAACCCGTCTTCCCCCTTGGGTGTCAGGCCTGAGTTTCAGGCATTCTTGCTGGTTTCTCTGAAGGCGGTGGATCAGTGCATTGTGGGGAGGTGGTGACGGAGAGATTTAGGGGACAGGTGTTAACTGAGTGCATAATTTGGGATAGCAGTGGTGACTGCTCTTGGTCAGGGAAAAGTGTGGATGACTTCAAATCCCATCAGGGGGCCAGAATGTTAGCTTAGGAAGTGTGAGGCCCTGGGTTCCAGCTCCCAGCATCACACCAACAACAAACTGATGAACACCCGTCTGATCAGTGGCCCATCGGGATCAGAGCAACAGGCGTGTGTTTTCCTGTGGAAAATGAAAAGCAAGGAGCATGCTCAGCAAGTGAAGGTGGCCTCTAATGACACAGCAAGAAGCCTGGGTACTTTACAATGGGGTGCTTCCCCCACAAGGACTGGGAGAACCCCCGCTGTCACTCCCATTATCATTCCAATTGGTTGGGATGGGGGTCTAACTCCTCAGCTTGGTACACAAGGGGGTGGGGGAATCACAGGGAGGTAGAGGATCAAGCTGGCTGTTTTGTTCCAGCTCTGCCACCAGCTCAACCCAGCTGTGACTTTTCAGGCAAACCTTCTCCCTTTTTGAGCCTTAGTCGCCTCCACTGTAAAACAGGGTTCTTCATATTTGAGGCAGTATGAATGAGGACCTTGCGTGAAAGTGGGCTAGCCTTGGGAGCCAGGTGCTCAGGGGACAGGGATAGAAAGAGCTGGGAGGATGCTCAGCTGAGCAGAACAACATTTCCATTAAAGTTCTCTTTAATTTTGTTATTTATTTGTGCGTGGATGTGGGCCTACACGGGTGTGTCCTCACACATGCATGTTCTCCTGCCACAGCTTGTGTGGGGATCAGAGGGCAATTTCCTAGAGTCACGCTTTCTACCATGTGATTCCCAGGAGTTGAACTCTCGTCCTCAGGTTTGCTGGCAAGCCCCTTTACCTGCTGAGCCAACTCCCCACCCCATTTTGAAACAAAGTCTCAGGTATCTCACGCTGCCCTCCATCTCCCATAGCTGAGCATGACCTTGAATTTGTTTTCATTAATTTCCTTTTACTCCTGTGTCTGCATGAGTGTCTGTGCACCACATCCATGGTAACTGCAGTTACAAGCCTGTGTGAGCTGCCTGACCATGGGTGCTGGGACTCTGAACCATGGTCCTCTCTGAAGAGATGAGAGTGCTTTTAACTGGTGAGCCGTGTTAACAGCCCAACCTTGAATTTCTATTCCCTCCCTCCTTCCCTCCCTCTCTCCCTCCCCCCCCCCCTCTTTTGAGACAGGGTTTCTCAGTGTAGCCCTCCCACCCACTAGTCAATGTCCTTTGGATTAGGCTGGCCTTGAACTCATAGATGCCACCTGCCTCTGTCTCCTGAGTATTGGGATTCAAGGCATGTGTCACTATTATCTGTTGCCAACCTTGGATTTTTTTTTTAATTTATTTAACTTTATTTTAGGTGCATGAAGTTACAGACAGTTGTGAGCTGCCATGTGGGTGCTGGGAAGCGAGCCCAGGTCCTCTGGGAGAACAGCCAGTGCTGTTAACCACTAAGCCATCTCTTCAGCCCCAGCCAACCTTGGATTTTTGATTCTTTTGTCTCTGTCAGGAGTGCTAGAATGACAGGCATGGGGCATTATGTCTGTTCTTATTGCACATGACACTATGGTTTTATATAACAACACTTTAATGAGTTTCCAATGGCCAGGCACTGTGTGAGATGCCTTCTCTGTATTTAATAACATAATTCTCCAATAAACGTTGAGTAGCTAAAATTATTACCTCTGCTTTAAAGATGATTGAGGAATATAGAATCTAGTGTTGGGTATTCATTAAAATACCCCATCCATAGTGAACCCCAGGATGTGTATTCGGTACTCTGTCAAAGGCTTCACAGGCAGGCTGGGGTTGTGACTCAGCAGTAGAGCGCTTGCCTAGCATGTGTAAAGTGCCGAGTTTACTTCCCAGTACTGCTTAGTTAATTAATTAATTAATAAACTGAGTGTGGTGACGAAAGTCTTTTATTCCAGCACTTGGGAGGCAGAGTCACACAGCTTTCTGTGAATTCAAGGCCAGCCTCGTCTACAGAATGAGTTTCACGACAGCCAAGGCTACAAAGAGAAACCCTGTCCAGAAAAAACCACAAACAAACAAGCAAATAAGTAAGTACCCATTACTGCTCTAAGACAGTGGGATGGAACACAAATATCAATCCTCGGCATGAGCGGAAGTCCATCCGTGTTCGTTCATGAGCAGAAGGATTAGTAAGATGTGTACATCTGCAGGTTGCTTTCTTTGTAGACCGTCTCAGGTAGCCCAGGCTATCCTTGGTCCTCTTGGACAACTTAAGACCTTGGATTTGGGGCCCAGGGAGACTACACCTGGCTAAGGAGGAAAGGGAGGTTATTGCTTTGCTTCCTCTTTGGTAGAGTCTTGTTCTGTGGTTGGCCTGACTTGGAGCTCATGGAGATCCTGCTGCTTCCGTCTCCTGTCTCCTAAGTGTTCCGATGACAGGTGGGCTCCACCACACCTGGGATTTGTTTTTGCTGTTGCTCGAGACAAGACTCTGCTGCCTTAGAAACCCTACAGATCCTTTTGCTTCTACCTTCTGATTGCTGGGACAACAGATATGTGACACCTAGCTTTAATGTAAAAGAAAAAAATCCAAACCACATTTGTTTATTTATTTTGTGCATGTGTGGGTGTGTGTGACACAGCATAGGTGTGGAGATCAGAGGACAGTTTGCTGGAAGTGGTTTGTACCTTCCACCGTGTGTGGGTCCCAGGGATTTACACTCAGATCCTCAGGCTTGGTGGCCAGAGCCTTTCCCTGATGATCATATTTTTGTTTGTTTGGTGGGATTTAAGCTTTATTTTTATTTTATATGCATGAATGTTTTACCACATGTGCTCGATGTCCGAGGAGGTCAGAAGAAGGTATCAGATACTCTGGAACTGGAGTTACAAATGCTCTAAGTGCTGGGACCTAGCCTGGATTCTCTGGCAGGACATCCTGTGTTCTTAATGTTGGAGTCATCTCTTCAGCCCTTGTTTGCTTTTTTTGAGGCAGGGTCTCTTATAGACCAGGACAGCTTCACTATGTGGGAGAACTTAAATTTCTCAGCTTTGCTACTCTACCTCCCAAGTGCTGGAATTATAAACTACCAGGTCTAGTTTTAGTGTCTATTTTATGTTACAACTTAATTTCTATAATACCTCTGAATAGGGCAAATTTTCTTTGTTTGATCTTTGAAACAGGGTCTGACTATATATAGCCTTGGCTGGCCTGATATTCCTGACGTAGACTAGGCTAGCCTTGAACACACAGAGATTTACCTGCCTCTGCTTCCCAAGTGCTGGGATTAAAAAGCTGTACCACACCTGGCTCTTGAATACCAGTTTAATTTAAGAGGGCTGGTGAGATGGCTCAGGGGGTAAAGGCGCCGCTTGTTGTCAAGCCTGAAGAGCCGAGTTCAAGCCCCAGAACCCACATAGTGGAAAAGGAGAGAGCCCTGAAAAACTGTCCTCTGACCTCCAGCCGCCATGCCAGATAAATAAATGAAACACAAAATTTTCGACATTATAAGACAAGTACAAGGAATATACAAAGTTTTAAAAGCAGATTGCCCACTTGTTTATATTTCGCCTGGTTTGCTTTCAAATCTGCCTCCTGCAAATAATGCATTTGTTTTCTGTATAAGAGAGTGAGCAGGTGGCATTATAGTCTTAGGTATTTCCTGCGTGTTAAGAGCAAGGACATCCTTTAGTCGATGTGTTTTCTTTCTTCCTTCTTTGTTGAAGGAAAGGGGGAGGCATCTCTCTATATGGTCCAGGCTTATCCTGCAATTCTCCATGTAGTCCAGCCTGTGTCAGATGCCTAGCAATCCTACCACATCCACCTCCCAAGAGCTAGAGTTGAAAGCGTGTGCCACCAACCCCAGTTTCTTTTTGTCTCTTGAATGTAAAACAAATGGGCTTTAATCATAGATCTCTGTGTGCAGGCATGTGCATGCTGCATACAGTGCTGAGGATGGAGCCCCTGGCCCTTGCACATGGTAGGCGAGCCAGGCCTCTGCCACAGAGCTACACACCCAACCCTAGTCTCCTTAGGACACAGCGATTAGCAGCATGTTGTGATGATTATGACCAGCTATATCTTACAATAAACACCGCTGACGGACACAGGTGTGCAGTCAAGGTGGTGTTATACAAATGCCTCCCTCTTCTGAGCTTCTCTTCACTGCTCCAAACTCTGGCTGATGCTCCTTGCTCTGTCTTTACTGGGGGGGTCTTGTAGCTCAAGGGAGTCCACCAATATGACTAATGAGTTTTCAAACTGTGAAGCTTTGTGCTCTCTTGGGATTAGTTTGTTTGTTTGTTTGTTTGTTTTTTCTTTTTTTCTTTCTTTCTTTCTTTCTTTCTTTCTTTTTTTTTTTTTTTTTTTGCTTTTTCGAGACAGGGTTTTTCTGTGGTTTTGGATCCTGTCCTGGAACTAGCTCTTGTAGACCAGGCTGGTCTCGAACTCACAGAGATCCGCCTGCCTTTGCCTCTCTCTTTTTGGTTTGTTTGTTTTTTGAGACAGGGTTTCTCTGTGGTTTTGGAGCCTGTCCTGGAACTAGCTCTTGTAGACCAGGCTGGTCTCGAACTCACAGAGATCCACCTGCCTCTGCCTCCCGAGTGCTGGGATTAAAGGCGTGCACCACCACTGCCCGACTATTGGGATTAGTTTCTTTCTTCCAACAAGATCTCACTAGATAACCTTAACTGACCTGGAACTTGCAATGGAGACCAGCCTGGCCAGCTTCCAACTGACAGAGATCCTGCTGTCTCTACCTCAGAAGTGCTGGGCTTAACGGTATGCGCCATCATGCTTCCCTAGTATTCTTTCTTTTAAAATATGATTATTATTTTGTGTGTATGGTGTTTGCTTTCATGTATGTTTGTGAAAGGCAGAAGAGGGTGTTGGGTCCCCTAGAACTGTGTTGTGAGCTGCATATGGGTGCTTGGTATTGAACCCCTGTCCTCTGGAAGATCAGCCAGCATTCTTAACCACCTAGCCATCTGTCCAGCCCTGAAGGTAGTTTTCTTACTCCCGTTCTCCTGACTTTTTTTTTTTTCCTGGGATGGGGAGAGAGGGATTTAGACAAGGTCTCATACACTCATACAGGCCAGTCTGGTCTGGAACTTGCTGTGTAGCTGAGGATGGCCTTGAATGAGGCAACTCCCAAGCGCTGGGATTCCAGGCAGGATCGACCAGGTCCTGCTATTCTCTGGATACTTATGGTCCATTCCAAATTACAAGACCAAGACCAAGACCACCTGCTAATTTGGATGCTTAAGGCATTCTCTTTCTGCACTAACTTGTGGGTTACACTTTAGAGCTGTTTGTCCCAGTGCCAAGAAGTTCCTGCTGGCCCTCCCCATGAGGTCTGGCCTCCACTGGGCTCTGTTTAAGTCTTTCTCTTCTTCTGTCTCTTGGCCTTTCTATTCTTTTTTAAGTGGAATAAGACCCAGAGAATGTTGAAACCTCAAGTTCCCAAAGTAGTCCCCACTTGCTCAATTACTCTTTGGCCAGGCAGAAGTGCTGGGGAAAGCTGTGTTTAACTCAAGCTGGAGCCCCCGAGGCAGGAAACCTGTGGAGATTCATTCATTCAGCAAACTTGTGTTGAGTTAGCTCCTTTTGATGCTAGGCCCCCTGTGGGCTGTAGAGACAGAGAGCTGTGGCTTCCATCTTCCTAGAGTGAGGTCCCCTGCCCCCCTGCGAGGGAAATGCAGACAAGAATATACAAGACAATCTTAGAGAGGCTTAAGTGTTATGGGAACACAAGAAGCCTCGAAGGAAAGATTGTCCTGTGTAGTAATGAAAAGCTTCCTCCTGTGACAGACATAAGGAAACAGAGTCTAAGGAGGAAAGAGACACCAAAGCACTCATTCACCTTAAGAAAACTGTTTGGTGCATCTGAGGAACAGTAAAACGGAGAACATGTTGGAGTGAAGTCAGGGAGCCAACAGAGTAGGAGATTTGTGAAGGCCAAGTGGAGCCAGCACGTGCTTGGCCTTGTAGTTCGTCATTGCAATCGTTCGTTCTGCGCATTCATTTAACATATATTTATTTAGTATCTACTTTGGTGTTTACCATCTAAAGTATGGGGACAGACAACAAGCAGGCAAGAAAGAAAATAAAGAAATATAAACGTCAGGTGCCTATTATAAATATTAATGTTTTCCCAATGGGACTTATGGCCGAGGCAGCTCTAAGCTGCGGAATAGTACTTCTCCCCAGTTGGCACGAGAATCCAGGTAGTCGGGGGAACACGAATGCTTGTTTCTTCCTCGAAGGGCCTCCTTTCCCTTCAAAATGGCTGACAAAGGCGAAGCTGGGTGAAGGCAGGAAGCAGTAACGGGGTCCCCAGCTGGTGACCTGCAAGGCCACAGCAGCGCCCTGGCCAGCCTTGCAGCGATGGGATGGTGGAAAAGCGGATGCAGGGTTGCTGTGTGACTCCAGCGGCAGCTCTTCCCTCTCTGGGTCGGGCATCCAGAGCTGCCAGTGTGTGCTTGCATGTGCGTGTGTGCATCCGCTCGGGCGTGGGGGACAGCCCAAGGGAATCTCAGGTGGAGTCCCTGTGATCGGATCATTCCCGAGGGTGACCCTCCAGACATAGGGGGCCCAGGGGCGGCGCCCGAGGAGGCAGGGCTAGGAGGTTCGGGAGGGATTTCAAATCTCCCTCGTCCGTCCCCTTGGCCCGGCCGGCCGGTGAGTGGCTGCAGTGGGGGCGCCCCCGAGCGGGGGCGGGGCGAGGGCCGGGCCCGGGCTACAAGGGCAGCGGCGCCGCCCCCTCCCCACCCACTCCCGTGCTCGCCTGGCCCTCAGCGTCCTCACCGCCTCCCCTCGCCTCGCAGCTGCAGCCCGCGTGGACTCTCCCGCCTCTACGCCCCGAACCAACCCGGGCGGCCCACTGGCGCGCGGGCGAGCGCACGGCCGCTCCCGGCCGGCAGCGCGGGGGTTAAGCGGCCCAAGTAAACGTAGCGCGGCGATCGGCGCCGGAGATTCGCGAGCCGGGCACCCCGCGCCGTCCGCCGGCCACGACCCGCGGCGGGACCACGGCGCCTTGCCACAGCAAGCCTCGCGGCAGGTGAGCGACCAGCGCTCCAGGGGACCGGAAGCTGGAGTCTGGGGTTGGGTGGGTGCCGGGCCGACAGGTCCCCTAGAGGCGCCTGCAGGTTTGCGGGGAACCGGAGGGAACGGGGCGCGTGGTGGTTAGCGGTACGGGGACACGGGTACCAGGCATGGGGGCAGAGGAAGCGACGCCTCCACTGCACCCCATTCTTTATAAATAGTTCAGCGAAGGAGATGTGTTGCTTCTCTGGAATCTCGAGTTGAGGGCACTTGGGAGCGGAATAGGGCTCGACGGGTGGCTGTCCCCGGGACCCAGTGTCCTTACCTGGCCCCGGCTCACCCGCAGCCTCCTCGGGGAGGGATGGTTCGGATATAGAGGAAGAAGCTGTCTCGTCAAGGTAGCGGTGAATGTGGATCCCTTCTGACTTGGAACTTCGCGTGACGGACACCCCCAGTTTGGGATGGTGCTCTGGGTACCTACCGGCCAGTGGAGATGCGAGATGGGCGTTGTCCCCGGGGTCCTCCGGAGCGGAGCCACCTGAGTTGAGGTGCAGCCGGCGGCTGGGAGGGGCCGCCTGAGCACACCTGGCCAGGGAGGAGCTGGGGGCGGTGCCTCACTACGCCGGCTGCCCTAGGGGCTCACTTTCCATTCTTAACTTTCTTCCGGGGTGAGGTGGCCCCATTTCCCAATCCCTACACCGAGACCTTAATTAAACAAATCAAAACCAAAATAAAACAAAAGAAACCTCTGCCTTCACTTACTAGCATGCGAGCGTCTGTACTTACTTCAGGGATTGCTTAAGGATGCCTGTGGAGTTCTTCCAGGCTAGAAGGTTCAACCGGGAAAACGGAGTCCTGCGGTCACAGG
Organism: Microtus pennsylvanicus; assembly: GCF_037038515.1. NCBI lineage: Eukaryota > Metazoa > Chordata > Mammalia > Rodentia > Cricetidae > Microtus > Microtus pennsylvanicus. The sequence goes on from NC_134580.1 coordinate 129,044,560, forward strand.
GATGGACTGCCCAAAGGCGCAGCGTGTCTTGCTCTAACCACCTGTGGCTGCAGTCCTGTGGTCTCCACATGCCTCTGCCTCCAGCCTGCAACCCCCTACATCCTTGAGGCTTGCGGCACGGAGTCCGTGATTCCCGCTTTGCAGTCTGAGGCGTGTGAATGCAAAGGAATTAAGGGCCCAGTAGCGTGAGTGCTTCCTGACTTGTGGATGTTGTGGGTTTTGGCGGACTGACGACACTGACCCTGTGTTCGCTAGGCCTGTTAAGGCTTGTGTGCTGACCTTTGGAAACCTCAGGTATATACTTAGCCTTTCCCTATTTGGGAATCTTATCTGCCCCCTCCTCCCCTCAAAAAAGGTGCTTTGGGACCTAATCCAGGGTCTTATTTCAGGCAAGCCATCTACTACTGGGTTGCATCTCCCACCTTCAAGGTAAAACTATTGTAGGGTTGGTAATGCAGCAAGCATTTGTGTTTATGTAGTTGGCCTTATTACCTCCCAGCACGGGCTGACCTTCTCAGGCAAGCGTAGCTTTGGATTTGTGCTTAGATGGTATTATTGCAAAGCAATTAGAGTTCTAGCCCAGTGTCTTAGTTGTTACATCCGTGCAATAGGAACAGTCTTCACAAGGATCAGGGATGACGCTGGGTTTAGCTCTAAAACCTTCCATCTTTAAGGTGGAGCACTCAGTGGCACCTAGAGTAGGCCCCAGCACGTGACTGTCGAGGTAGCCTGTGCTGAGAGCGGAATGGAGAGTCACCTTTGCCAGCCCCTCCTTTTCCTGCCTTCCTGAGGTACTGTTTCATTCCTAGTTATGGAAGCATTTCTAAACCATCATTGTCTGTGACTGGGGAGTTGGCAGGAAGGGCTGTCTTTGTTTCCTTTAAAAAATTATACTTTATTTTATATGTGTGTACACGAATGTGGCTCCATTGTGGAGGTCAGGAAAACTCGAAGTAGTACACTCCACCATGTGGATCTGGAGAGTGAGCTTAGGTCGCCAGCCTTGGCTGCAAGGTACCTTTACCTGCAGAGCCTTCTCCATCACCAGCCCCCTTTGTTCCCTTTGGAAAAGGGCTGTGTTTTTATGGTTGGGGCTACTTTTTGCTCCTTCCCCCTCCAAGCATGAGACTAACTGAAGGTGTAGTTGTAAAGCTAAGCAAAATCCTTCACCTTTCCTGTCGGGGTGGAGAGAGCCAAGACAAAGGGGCTGCTGAGGCCAGCCACATCCTCTTTAAAGCCATAGGCAAAACCCTTACCCCTACAAAGGTTGGGGGAGGGGAGAAGAGGATCTGGGAGCTGCAGGGGGCTGAGGGAGGAGGAAGGGAGGTGGGGCTGGGGAGGCTGCTTCTCTGCCTGCCCTTCCTCCAGCCATGTGGTGCCTGTGACCTGGAGACGCCTGTCACCCCTCATTATGGCAGCCCGAGGCACCCGATTTCAGTGGACATTTGGACAAACACTCCATCCAGGGAAATGTCCCCTGGCATTTCTTTGTCCCAGACCAACTTCCATGTCAGTTTGGATAAGCATTTCTGAGATAGCCCTTGCTAAATTTGAAGTTTCCCCGGGTACTTTACTATGGTACAGGGGGCAATCTCAGACCTAGTGGATTTTTTTTTCCCTTAAGAAATAATAGGCCTTTTTTTGTTACATAATCTGTTTCAAACACAGCGTTGCTTCCTTGCCCCCAAGTGCTGGCATGTGTCACCAGGCCTGGCCTCAGGTGTATACTTACCAGGATGGGCTTGCCTGACCTTCTTCTTTCCTCTCCTCCCTAACCTCCATCCATTGCCTCCCTCAATACTTGTAATTTAGAGCAGGTCTGTTTGTCACGTCTTTTGCAAGTGGGACTTTGTGAATCCCATGGGGGGCCCCTTTATAGTTGATGGGGCTCTGGGAGATCTAGTCACCTCCCTGGTTGTGACTAGCTCTTAGTAGGGGACATTTGCACTTTAACGCCTGTCACCATCTCAGGACCACTGCCCTGCGGAAGGATAGCAGGGCCACACAGGGCAGGTGTTTGGAGGTCTGCCTCTGGCTGGGGACATGCATTCTTGTTGCTGTGTCGAGTTAGTTTTCTGAAGCACCCTCCCAGCTGAGAAGTGGATATGCTTGTACCTTTGCCCATATTTTTAGGTTAGTGGACCAATTGCTCATTCTCTATGTTGAGGAAAGCCCAAGTTGAATTAAAATCCATTGTAGGGTGGTAATATGAGGCAACATGAGCAGGGCCCAGGGTCGACATTCTACAAAGAAGGAGGTGCCCTGAGCTCCCTTGCTCTGCTATTTATTTATTTATTTATTTATTTATTTATTTATTTATTTATTAAGACAGGGTTTCTCTAGCTTTGGAGCCTGTCCTGGAACTAGCTCTTGTAGACCAGGCTGGCCTCAAACTCACAGGGATCCGCCTGCCTCTGCCTCCCAAGTGCTGGGATTAAAGGTGTGCACGACCACCACCTGGCTCTGTCTATAGAGTTTGCTTTATGGGAGCTGGAGATGATGAAGTTCCCTTGAGTAAACAGTAGGAAAGACTCTGAGGAGTCAAATGTAGAGGATGTAGTTCCCAGCCAGTACGGGGCCCCTGGGTTTAATGTGTTGTGCTGTGTATATACACAGAACAACATGTTTTAGCTTAGTTTTATCTATCTTTTTTTGAGACTAACTCTCTGTGTAGCCCTGGCTGTCCTGGAATTTTCTCTGTAGACCAGGCTGGCCTGGGACTCACAGAGATCTACCTGCCCCTGCCTGGGATTAAAGGTGTGCACCACCACCCACCCGGCTCAGCTCAACATTTGATGTTGAAACTTTTATCTCAGTCTGAGTGGGATCAGTTGTTTATGGGACTTATTGGTTAATGGGACCTAGGAGCTCTTCTGTAGGGTACACGAGGCTTTCTGAGGCCCTGGTCAGGTTTGGCAACACCCCTCAAAGAAGACCTAACTGCTGGCTCAACAAATGAACTTTCTTTGGGCAGTGCTTTGCTTGAGATTTGGGAGTAGAGTTTCTAAAATGGTGTTTTTTTCTCTCTCCTGGACTTGGTTTGTTTAGTTTCTTGTGTCTTTTGTTGTTTTTGTTTTTGCTTTTTTGAAACAGGGTTTCTCTGTGTAACAATTCTGTCTGTCCTGGAACTTGTTCTGTAGACCAGGCTGGCCTGCCTCTGTCTCCTGAGCTCTGCTATTAAAGGCGTGAGCCACCACTGCCTGGCTACTCTCTCACTATTATTTATGACAAATATTCCCTGATCTCTTCTGGTCAAAACTTCTTTGGGATAAGTCCATCAGCCTTAGCCAGTCGGAATAGAATCATCTAGCTTGCCTGGTATAGGTCCCTCTTTCATGGAGAAGATGGGTGGGTGGTCTAGTCTCAGCAGCTTCACACTGACATTGGTGATACGGGGCAGCACGGAAGAAAAGCTGTGTCCTAACTGTAACGAAAAGTCAATTAGGAAAAACCTGTTGGCCCCGCCTTTTTCCTGCCTTGTTTGATGAGTAAGTAGGAAGGCTCATCTATTTTCCTCTCCCTCCTTCTCTTTTTGGCTTTTTGAGGCAGGATTTCTCTGTGTAGCTTTGTAGACTGTCCTGGAACTCATGGTGTAGGCCAGGCTGGCCTCGAACTCAAGAGATTCATGTGCCTCTGCCTCCCAAGTGCTGGGATTAAAGGCATGTGCCCCCACCGCCCAGCAGGCTCATCTATTTCTTTGGTTGTGTGCAGAATTGGTCACAGAATTGTTTCCCTCACAGTGTGTTAATGGATAGAATCTGGTGCCTCTAAACTCAACATTCCAGGAGGCTAAGACAAGATTGACAAGAGTTCTAGGGTAGCCTGTACTACATAGTGAGTTCCAGGTCAACCAGGGTTACATTCAACGGCACCACCAACAGGGATGGTCTCATTAGCTTGGAGTGGGTTATGCATTGGAATTCCATTGGAAATGTCTTTCTAGTGCCCCTGCCTCAACCTGACTTCATCCAATAAGGCGCTGACAGGTTGTGTTGGATCAAGACACTCCAGTGTAGGTTGGTACCAGTAACACCTTTCCTGCTGACTTGCTTCAGGGCTCTGAGGTGGACAAATCTGAACCTCACCCAGGTAATGGGGCAGTCCTCAAAAGGTGGCTTCTGATGCAGGAGAGGGCTCAGTGGCTAAGGACACTTGGCTCTTATAGAGAGAGCCCCTGCATTCATTCCCCCACAGGATGGCTCCCAACCATATGGAACTCCAGTTCCAGAGGACCCGACCCCTGCTTCTGGCACTTGCCATTCACATAGTGCACATACATTTAATGTTATCAAGACAGGGTCTCAAGTATTCGGGCTGAGCTTGAGGCTGGGATGCTTTGAACCAATGGTCCTCTTGCCTCCACGTGCTGGAATTACAGGCTTATGCCTTTTATGCTTTCTTTAAAAAATATTTTTTTTTTTATGTATAGAAGTGTTCTACCTACATGTACACCTTTATGCAGAAGAGGACGTGAGATCCCACGAGAGATGGTTGAGAGCCACCATGGGGGTTACTGGGAATTGAACTCTGGACCTTTGGAAGAGGTGTCATTACTTTTACCTGCTGAGCCATCTCTCTAGTCTCACCATTTATGCTTTTTTACTGTTTCTTATTTTTATGTTTTAGAGATAGGATCTCACATTGTCCAGACCGATGTCATTCTTTTTGTAGGTGAGGATTGCTTTGAGCTTCTGATTCTCATGCAGTGAGAATTCTGAAGTGTTTCCCAAGTAGATTTTGGGTGTGCCACTGGTGCCTGGGATTGAGCTCCTTCATGCCTGCTAGGCAAGAACTGAACTACACCCTCAGCCCTGGAAAGCGGCGGGAGTATGGCTAATGCCTATGATAAGAATAGCATGGTTGTGATGCGCAGGTTTTTCTACTTTAACACGGCCCCTTCTGGCAGGAGCTGCCCTCTGCTGCCCCTCAGTACACGCTCCCAAACACTGAGCCCTTTCTCCCCCAACCCCTGTTTTTAAAATCCTATTTTGTTTTTGTGTACCGCATGTATGTAGTGCACATGGGAGCCAGAAGAGGGCAGTAGACCTAATGGAACTGGACTTAAGCATTTGTGAGCCACCAACTGAATGCTGGGATACAAATTATTTTCGAGATAGGATCGGACTGCACTGCCCAGGTGGCCTTGGACCCCCAATCCTCTCATCCCAAGTGCTGATATTTTAGTCATTCACTACCATGCCTGGCTTCAAGGACATTTGATATCAAAGGCAGGTGTGTGGCAGGATGAGAAAGCCATATCCTGGGCTAGATTTTCTTTCTTTCTTTCTTTCTTTCTTTCTTTCTTTCTTTCTTTCTTTCTTTCTTTCTTTCTCTCAGGGTTTTGTAGACCAGGCTGGCCTCGAACTCACAGATCCACCTGCCTCTGCCTCCTGAGTGCTGGGATTAAAGGTGTGCATCACCAGTGCCTGGCTTGATTTTTTTTTAAATCATCTACTCAAACTACACATCCTGGTATGTGAGGTGGACATGCAGACAACCTGATGTGGTTCTTGGAACTTGGCAGAATTTCATCCTAAGACAAGCTCTGGTGCTTCTGCACCGGCAGAGTAGCATGACTGTTGGGTACAGGGTGTCTTTTTCTGCATGATGGTACACACCTTTGATTCTAGCACTCAAGACACAGGCAGGGAGGTGGGTCTGAGTTCAAGGCCAGCCTGATCTATGTAGGGAGTACCAGTGTTCACAACCTAAATGAAAACAAAATAAACCCTCAACGAAAACAGTGTTTAAGTACACACATGCTCATGTACCTGTGTTCTGGGGATTGGACTTCTATTGTCAGGCTTGGTGGCTGTCATGACCCAGCTCTCTCTCTGGCCCTCTGCAATTATTATTATTATTATTTTGGTCAAGATTTACTTTTTATGGTTATGGTTGTTTTGCTTGCATGTGTTTGCACCACATACTTGCATTATCCTCAGAGGCCAGAAGAGGGCGTCCAGTGGAAGAGCACCAAATGCTAACTTAGTCTCTGAGCCCTCTCTAGCCCCACAAACTTTAATTATACCTCTGCCATGTTCCCAGGCCTGGTAAGAACTATAGTGGACTAAGTCTCTGGCTCTTGCAGCTGTGTGAACCTGACTAGATGCTGCTTCCTCTGAGCTACAGTGTATCTTCCTGTAAAAGGTAGCATATCTGCTGTTTGTCTGGGGGTGACACTCAGGAAGGCTGTGGATTGTCAGGGTCCTTGGGGCAGGTGAGACTCTTCCACCCTCTGCCTCTTTCCTTTGTTTTGTCCTGCAGCTGTAGGTGAGACAGACTTCCACTTTCCCTTGGCACCCTCCCTGTCAGGGACACATTGAATGCCATTAATATTACAAGATGCTATGAAGTAGCTGCCTTGCTGGCTGGCCTGGAGGATGACATCAAATTCATTCCTGTGGTTGGTAGGAGCTCTTGGGCCTTCTTTGAGTCTAATTGGGGGTGTCATTTCCCCCTCTTGTCTGCCACATCACATTTGATCTCCTCTGACCTGGTTCCTGCACTGCTGCCCACCCCTGAGTCATCTGCTGGACCCCGTCTCTGGGGAACAGTCAGATTACCTTTGCTCCCAAGGTTAGGGAAAGTAAACACAATGCTAGATCATGCTCCAAGCATCCTTAATAGCACATAAGGGGTCTGTCTGCTTGTCTCCAGAAATACCAGTAAGGCATGTATGTGCCCTAGATTGCCTGGGCATTCGAATTGGCAGGGTTACTTTTGACATCCTAATTTCTCCTGCATGGTTGGCAGTGGGAGATGCCAACCTTATGTGCTGTGTTCGGGCTACATACAGCAAAGACCCGAGAATGCTACCTGTGTTCAGTTTGACAAGACAGTGTGGTGACCTGTTAGGACCTCCCCTGGGAAGAAAGCCAGTTTAGCAACCCTACTGGAAAATCAGTAGATAAAGGCGATTGGCTTGTGATAGGGGCCATATTACTCAGGAAACGCTAGCTTTGAGCTGCCAGAAGCCAAAATGAGGTACCTGGGAAGAGATTTGTTATCTGGCATATATCAATCCCTGAGGGTGAACTGACTTTTGGAGGTGCCAGGCTCTATGAATGCTAGGCAAGAGAGTTCTCTTTACCTAAGTTATATATCCAGTCTGATAGCACCCTCCCCATTTGTTTTGTAGGGAGGGTGTAACTTGTAGGCCTGAATGTAGCACGGTATGGTCTTTGAGGGGACTAGAAGAGGCAGGCAGGCAGGCAGGCCCATGTGACTGGAGTTGCAGCAGTTGTAAGCCACCTTGCAGGGCAACCCAAGCCTCTCTGCCAGAGAAGTGCTTTTAACAGGAGTAATGGCCAGCCCCAGTGTGTAGGGGGACAGTTCATCCTGTACAGGGCACCCAGGTAATGGGCAGGAATAACAGGGCTCCTTGCCAGGCCCTGCCTGTGGGACCAGGCAGGAGTTCTGTGGGATACTGGTGTGCTTGTGGGAAGGGATGCCGCCCACCTATCAGACATTAGCCTACTAGGCATTGCTAATGCCCTGGGGGAAGGTCTGAGGTAGTTAATCATTGTCCGCTCTGGGCAGCAGGTCCGCTTGGACCTGTGTAGGAAGAGGGCACCAGTCCTGTCTGGCTTCTGGTGACCCAGTTAGGGCCTGTCTGAGGGACTGAAGTCCAAGGCTGTGTGAGAAAACCCACCGCCCACCCTGCAGGAGGTCATGCATGCCCTTGCTTTAGGGCTCCAACCCCACACCAGCTCTTGACTGTATGGCTCCCCCTCGCAGTGTCTTGAGGGCCTGGACCCTCAAGTGCCCCACTAGGGTTCAGTCTCCCACTCAGAGCAGGCCACTCAGATTGCTTAGTGACGCTGATATGGTCTGCGGGGAAATGCTTATTCTGAACACATTCCAGCAGCCTTCCTTAAAGTCTGCCCTTCTGGCCTCAGGAACTGGCCTCAGTTAGCCGTTTTGTTCTACCAAGCCATGGTGCGTCGCTAATGGGACTGGATCAGACACTTCCCCTAGCCTGGGGATCAGAAGACAGTCCTTGAGTTGTGAAAGAAGTCCAAGCACTGTGGAGCGCGGGTGAAGGTGAAGGAAGCTCGTTTTCTGTTTGTCTGTGTAAGAACAGTGAATCTTTAATGTGCAGACTAATCAGCCAAGGATCTTGATAAAGTTTAAAACCCTGGTGGAGCAGGTTAGTTAGGTTTAGCCTGAGACTGAGATTGTAGCTAAAGCCTGCATTATCAAGTCCAAGGTTGGCTCTGGCTCTGGCTCTGGCCTGCAGTTGTAATGAGGTCCACATACCCCGTTTGGGGAGAGCTCATGCTTGGGCAAGTATAAAGGAGGCAGTATGGGCTCCCTTGAATAAATTGCAAATATACCCTTGGGCAAGCAACATGGGGCCTGTTCATCCTGAGCTACACAGCGCCCCCTGGTGGGTAAGAAGCCTATCATGTACTCTGGCACTGGCACTAGGTGCTGCTTCTAGAAGGTTCGCCTGGTCGATAGCTTTTCATGGTGAGTGTTGAGCAAGGAAGAGACCTGAAACCAGATAGAGTTCCTGCACACAGGGTATGTGGTGAGTGACTTCCTTGGGCTGTACAACGTGAACACGGGATGAGATTCCAGGCATGATGCAACCTGATGCCCGTGGATAACTGAAATCAGTTCAAAGGTAGAAACTTACGACAGTGTGCATGCCTTTAATTCTGATCTAGCATAGCACTCGGGAGGGCAATCAGGACTACAAAGAAACAAAATAAAAAACAAAACTAAAAAACCAAACAGTAACGTGTGTGTGTGTATAGACTTGATATATTCAGTTCTCATGCCTGAGATTTGTAGTTAACATATTTCAGTATCAAAAGGGTGGATGCACACCAGCTGAAGGAGCAAGCCAGGCATAGTTCACGCCTCCAATCTCAGTACTTCTGAGGCCAACTGCTGTGGGTTCAAAGCCAGCTTGCACTGTCTTAAGGATTCTTGGATACAGTAGAATCTGTCTCTGACAGAATGAAAAAGTAAACTTAACGTTCATTTCCTGGGGGGATAAAAAGCTTTTTTGTCTATATTTGATTCACATAATTTTATTATTTAAAAAGATTTATTTATTTTGGTTGGTGGGTGTTTTGCCTGCATAGATGTCTGCACAGTGCCTCCCCTGGAACTGTGGTTACAGAAGATTGTGTGCCACCATGTGGGTGCTGGGAATTGATCCTAGTGCTCTGGAAGAAAAAGTGGGAAGCCAGTGCTCTTAACCACTGAGCTATCTCTCCATCTCTTTTAATTATTTATCAGGGTCCCATGATGTAGGCCTGGCTGTCCTGGAACTTGCTATGTAGACTAGACTGGTCTCAGATTCATAGGAATCTGCCTGCTTTTGCATTCTCAGTTATGGGATTTTAGGTTTTTTTTGTTTTTTTTTTTTTGTTTTTTCGAGACAGGGTTTCTCTGTAGCTTTGGACCCTGTCCTGGAACTAGCTCTGTAGACCAGGCTGGTCTCGAACTCACAGAGATCGCCTGCCTCTGCCTCCCGAGTGCTGGGATTAAAGGCGTGCGCCACCATCGCCCGGCTGGGATTTTAGTTTAAGTAGGTTTCACTATGTGGTCCAGTCTGGTTTTTGTTTATCTTCTCCCCCCCCCCCCCTTTTACAATGTTCTGCCTGCATGTGTCCCCAGAGGCCAGAAGTTGGCACCAGATTTTATTGCAGGTGGTTATGAGCCACCATGTGGTTGCTGGGAATTGAACTCAGGACCTCTGGCAGAGCAGGCAGTGCTCTTAACCTCTGAGCCATCTCTCCAGCCCCCCTCCCCCCCCCTTTTTATTTTTCAAGGCAGGGCTTATCTGTGTAGCCCTTTGGCTTTGACTTTTGAGGCTATGTTTCTTAGTTTACCAAATTTTTGTATTACGAATGTGAGCAACTATGGATATCTTTAATTTTCTCATGGTGGTAAATTCTCTAAGAACTCACTCTACAGACCAGGTTGACCTTGAACTCACAGAGAGAGATCCTTGTTTCCTGTGTGCGTGGCCCTTATTTCATTTTTAGAGTCAGGGCCATATTTTACCTTTCATAATTTTTGCAGTGCTGGTCTTCTAACTCTGGTCCTGAAATGCCAGGCAAGCACCACATTCTCAGCATCCTTTGTCTTCTGAGGCGGCTTTTCGTGTTGACCTCGGGTTCTTTCCAGGGGCACCAGAATGGGCACACAGTTGTCTGTTAGAAAGGTACAGTTTCTGGTTTTGTGTGTGTGTGTGGGGGGGGTTGTTTGAGGTTTGAGACAGGATCTTACAATGTAGCCCCGTGTGTCCTGGAGATCATCTGCCTCTTCCTCTCCTGAGTGTTGATTGAAAGCGTGTACAGGTTACCCGCACAGGTCCAGATTCTTACATGTACATATGCCTAATTGGTGCTCATAGTGTTGTGTGAGTCAGGGCAAGGGTCACACAGGCTTACGGATTCATCTTTGAGGACCTGGTTCTCACAGTCTTAGCTGGATTACTAGAGAGACAGCAATAGGAAGACCAAGTCCTGGGCCACAACAAGTAAGATCTGTCAATCCTGGTGACTGCCACAGCCTTTGGCCACTGCTTTTCCTACATTCTTCCTTCCCTTCAGAACTTGAGGTTCACCCCAGCTGATGAGGGAGGCAATGAGTGACAGGTCCACTGACCAATGGGCCCCAGAGGATGGGCTGGGGTGGGTCTTGTGCTGCTGAGAAGCCTATCTGAGAGGAGGGGCAAGGGGAAAGGAGACCTAGAGACCCAAACAAAGGGGTCATGATGGAAAAGAGTGAGCTGGCTTCTCAAGGCTCTGCAGAGGCTGGTCAGGGAAAAGAGGCCAGGAAGAAGAGATCTTAGGTTGGTTCCAGGGGGCCCAGATAAGCATGCCCTAAATGGCATTGTTTGAAGTACTGGCCAATTGTAATGCAGCCCTAGTCTCAGACCCCACCCTCCTCTTCTGTCTTGGGACTTTGAGCCCACCTAGCCAGCTACATTGAACCAGGTCCTGAGCCTCCAAATTTGGTGAGCCTCCTAATTAGGAGGCGTCTGGGAATATGGACAGGATATCAGCCTCAGAATATGTCCTGGGGTCTCTTGGGCTGAGAGTAGAGAATCTGTGATATAAAATATGCAGCCCCTTCATGCCCCCGTTTCTCCTACTTATCCGGATCTTTTCTCCCAGGAAACAATGAAGGGAGACAGCAGACATCTGAATGAAGAAGAGGGTGCCAGTGGGGGTGAGGAATGTGTCGTTGTCAATGGGAACTGTAGTGACCATTCCTCAGACACTAAGGATGCTCCCTCACCCCCAGTCTTGGAGGCAATCTGCACAGAGGCTGACAGCACACTGGAGAGCAGAGGTGAGCATCATAGCTCTGACACTGCAGGCTCCGTGATTGGTCTCAGCAGAGACTGGCTTATTGGTTATCTTCTGTTGATACGGGCTTCATCATGATCGGGAGATGCTGCCGCTTTGCCTCTTCCTCTTAGAAGCTCCCAGACTACCTGAAAGACCTCCACTACTACTGGTTTGGAGTACCCTGTATTGTCCCTTCTTGTCCTTGACCTCTACAGTGTCCATTAGGACATTCTGAAACGGCTAAAAGTGGCCTGTTTCCCTGTTTATCCCAAGAGCTGTTTGGCCATGGGAAAGTTGGAAATGTAGCCTGTCAGCCAGTTACATGTCATGGACTTGGAAGGAATGGGCTTCTCTTCCTCCTTAGATATTAATGCTTATTTTGTGGAGAGGAAGGCAGAAGCCAGGCCCTCTGTTCTTTTTCCCTGTGAGCTCATGGAGCTGATGAGGGACACTGGTTTCCTAAAATGACTGGCTTGGGGTTGGCCCAAGACAGAATGTTAAGGATACATTTTAGCAAGGCCACTCTCCAGCATATCCAAATATCCTTCCTGTATATTTGAAATTATGTCTCCCTATCTGTCATCAGTATGCTATTAAAATAAAACTCTCCAGGCTGGTGATCACTGTCCAACTTCCCAAATGTGGACTCCCAACTCTTCCTTGCAGGCCGCAGATCAAGATCAAGGCTGTCAAAGAGGGAGGTCTCCGGCCTGCTGAGTTACACTCAGGTACCACCTCTTCTCAGCATGTGGTTTTGCACCTTTCAGTTTAGATTGCCTGAGAAACCAGACAAATGAAATTCTTTGCTGCACCGGAAAGTCTTTTATTCCTTCCTTCCTGTATATTTGAAATTATGTCTCCCTATCTGTCATCAGTATGCTATTAAAACAAAACTCGACTCATTCTGGAACGGGATCACCTTGGCCATGGTATGTTTGGTGTTTGGTTGTCTGTCTGAGACAGTTTCTGGTGGCCTTAACCCACACGTCTCCTGTCCTGTCACTTGTGTTGTGACTAAGTTGATTGGGTGCCTGGCAGGCAGCATTCTGCGTTAGAGTCACTTCCTTAACTTGCTGGTGATCTGGGATTTCTCTTCTCAACCCAGTTTGAATTTGTGAACGATCATGTGATTAGCAGGTGTGAAATTTTAAATAGGGAAAAAAAAACCCCAGGTGAATATAGGATGTATTTATGTATTTTGGGTACTCGTAGGATAATGTCAAGGGAATGATGCTTCTGTACCATTGCTTCCCTTATATCATCCTCTTTCCTTTAACATAGGACCTGACAGGAAATGGAGATGGTGAGGCAGAGGATGGGGATGGTGATGATATTCTACTGATGCCAAAGCTCACACGTGAGACCAAGGAGACCAGGTCACCCTCTGAAAACCCAGCTGTAAGTGCCATCTGCCGAACTCAGGCACCTCCTACCTTTCCTGGGCCTGCATCAAAATAAGGCTTAGACAATTATTTAAACAAATTTTTGGACACATTTGATTTTATGTGTGTTGGATGTTTGTAGGCCAGTGACAACACATGAGAATAGTTATACTTCCAGCTGGAGATTCCAGGGACCAAACTCAAGGAGCAGCAGGCTTTGGCAAGTTCCCTAATCCACTGAACCCCTTAGTTAAGTTTTGATGTCCCCCAGCCACAGCAGGATAATTTAGATCATAACCTGAACCTCAAGATTTGACAGAGTGGAGAGCAGATGAGTGTCCAATGAACACACTGAACATGTCACCAAATGCTTGATGAACTAAGCCACTTAACTTTTGGTTATCTTCAACATTTTCTGACTACCATCCCATTGAGGAGGCCTTTGCAATCATTTGCTTTCCCCACTAAATCTCCAGGGTAGTGAATTAATGTCACCAATGCAACAACAGGCTGTATCTCACCCTCACTCTGTGATCATGTCTAAATGCAGATCCCTGCTGATGCCAGGAGATGAGACGTTGCTTAGGTGTGTGGAACTCCTGCAACCCTGGTGCCTGGGAGCTGGAGGCATGATCAGTCTTCAGGTCATGGTTGACCTGCCTCTCTTGTGATGCATTGCAGACATGCACCTCACACCTGGTTGCAGCTGCAGCTTAAACCCAGAGCTTATACAAAATAAGCTATATTCTAGTGGTTTAGCTATATTCACAACCCTCCAATGATCTAAACTTTGGAACACATCTGTCAGCCTCAGACATTGCTGGTTTCTTACTTGTTCATTATGCCATTTCTTTCTCATGACTAACGCATGTGATGGATTTGTAGTTGTCTGGGTGGTGACTCAGTTGCCTGTTGCTTCTGTGAGTCATTGTCTTCTATGAGTGTTTGCCCAGGCTCAAGAAAACATTGAATAGGCTGGTATATGCAGTGAGTTCTAATCCACCCTTGACCAGAGAGGAATAAATAATACCATCTCAAACAAAACGAAACAGAAGAAACATATACCAGTCAGAACAAAAAACAGGCAAAGAGTTGTTGAAAAGGCTGCTACTGTAATATCACCTTCTATGAGTTTGTATTCCCCTCATTGTACACATAGAATTCCAGTTACTTCAACTCTTGTTTTTGAACTTGGCTCTCCTACGTCAGTCTTTTTTTCTTAATTTTTTATGCGCATTGGTGTTTTGCCTGTGTCTGAGGGTGTTGGGTTCCCAGGAACTGGAGTTATAGACAGTTATAAGCTGCCACATGGGTAGTGGGGATTGAACCGGGTCCTCTGAAGAGCAGTCGGACCTCTTAGCCTTTGAGCCATCTCTCCAGCCCCCTGTGACATGCTCTTAAATGGTGGGATTACAGGCAGACGATGCCACACTAACCATCAACTGTTGTATAGAATTTGAATAAATGGTGGCCACAGGCAGGTTCACACTACTCTGAGAAAACTGAGCTTTTCTGATGTGTGCCCCATCCCCAATGCTTTCCTAAATAAGCCAGCATTTTGAGGCTTGAGCCTTTTGAAATAATGCTTGGCTTAATGTGGGTGTGACCCTTTGGAGGTCGAATGAGTCTTCCACACGGGTCACACATTAGATAACCCTGCATACCAGATATTTATGTTACTACTCAACTCCTTCAAAATTAATTATGAAGTAGCAACGGAATATTTTTATGACTGGGGGTCACAATATGAATTATAGTAGAAAAGTTGAGAAATACTGTTTAAGGCAAACAACTGCTTAGTCTCTATGTGCTGCTGCCAGTAGTCAAATCTGCTGTGACATGGGACTCATGTTTATATCCAATTGTCTTCTTCACTTCAGGTCAACTTGAGGCTGTCTTAAGGAAAATTGGGAGCCTTCATTGGTTCCCCTGCGTCCCTTCACCTAAAGTCCAGTGTTTATCCTTTCTTACTTTCAGATGCGAACCCGAAATAACAACAGTACCTCCAGGCTAGGGAGGCAAAGAGCCTCCCCCAGAATCACCCGAGGCCGCCAGGGCCGACACCATGTGCAGGAATACCCCGTGGAGTTCCCAGCTACCAGGGTTGGTCCTATTTCTGATTGCAAGATCTGCTTCACTCACTGCATAGCACTGACTGTGTGGAATGTAACCTATGCTTTCTTCATGCTCCTGCCTTGCAGGCTCTGGCTTCTTTCTTTCCTGACTCATCATACTTGGAATTACTTTGAGGGGGCAAGAGGTCTCTGACCCACCTTGGAGCTCAGCTCAAAGCCACTGGTGTCTTCCTTGCATGTCTCTTATGTCTTTTCCTGCTGTCTTGAGGCAACCCCAGCAGGTTCAGAACATTCCACGTGTTTCCAGATGCACAGGAGCCAGTTATGCAGAGACTCCATCCTCTCTGAGCTCAGCTTCCAGAGCCTCTCTGGTCCTTGCCTATCATCACACTCATACTGTTTATTCTGTCTCCTACCTGGGGGTCGAGTGACTGCCAGTCCCTGTCCCTGTAACCCTGTCTTCTGGGGAGCTGGTTTGTTCTTTCATGCTCAATTCTCAGGGAACCTGTTGGGTACTGTTTATGTACCCTCTTCTGCTTTGCCAATGGGTCTCAATCTCGTCCTTCTACCTATAGTCTCGGAGGCGTCGGGCATCATCCACAGCAAGCACGCCATGGTCGTCCCCTGCCAGCCCTTCCTTCGTAGAAGAAGGGATATCTCAGAACAGCAGTATCCCATCAATTGACTTGACCCAGGACATCGATCGGGAGAGCATGGACACTACACAGCTGGAGGCAGAAGGCAAAGATGGAGACAGCACTGAGTATCAGGTACCACTGAGAAGGGAACCCAGGTGCACAAGATCCCCAAAGTACAGGGGAAAGAAAACTTTAAGAATCAGTGACTCGCCAGGCGGTGGCGGCACACGCCTTTAATCCCAGCACTGGGAGGCAGAGGCAGGCGGATCTCTGTGAGTTCGAGACCAGCCTGGTCTACAAGAGCTAGTTCCAGGACAGGCTCCAAAACCACAGAGAAACCCTGTCTCGAAAAACCAAAAAAAAAAAAAAAAAAAGAATTAGTGACTCAATGCCCCCCTACCCCTCGACTTTAGTTTTTCAAGGTGGTTCCTCTGTAACAGCCCTGGCTGCCTTGGGATTTACTTTTGTTCCAGGCTGGCCTCAAATGCACGGAGATCCTCCTCATCTGCCTTCCAGGTGCTGGAAGCACTGCCTAGTATTTTATTTATGTTTAAAAGATTGTGTAAGATTGTGTCATAGCATACACATAAAACCCATGAGGCAGAGGCAAGTCTGATCTACATAGAAGTTTCATGCCAGGGCTATATAGTGAGCCACTGTCTCAAAAAAAAGATTTTGTATAACCAAATCTTTGTTTTACCGAATGCTGGGAATATAAGAATATGCTACATGAATTTCTGTTAATTTTACTAGAGTTATAATCCAAAGACTTTCCAAATACAATATGGCCTTTTCTTTCATCCCCACCGGCATCTGAATAGTCACTATGTGGACTTTATTTGTGGACAGTATTTATGGCCTGGGACATTTTAAACCAGTTTAGACTGTTGATCTATATCACCAGGTAGTCTTCCTCTGTGTGTGCATATGCATCTAGACAATGTCAAATTTTGTATTGCTTCATAATACCTACTGATGTCCTGTATTGGTTTTTGTGAAGCGGAGTTATAGTTAGCTAAGGGACATGTAATCAAGGATGGCCATGGTGTTTTTTTTTTTAAAGATTCGTTTATTTATTATGTATACAACGTTCTGCCTCCATGTATGCCCACACGCCAGAAGAGGGCATCAGATCTCATTACAGATGGTTGTGAGCCACCATGTGGGTGCTGGGAATTGAACTCAGGACCTCTGGAAGAACAGCCAGTGCTCTTAACTACTGAGCCATCTCTCCAGCCCTGCCATGGGCTTCTATATATTTTTAGTGACCTAGCTCAGTGGCATAAAAACGTGGTATAAGAAAGACACTTGGTACCAAGCATCAACTGAGTTCAATCCCTGAGATAGGGACATGTGTGTTGCACACATACAATCAGATATGGACACAACCATACCAACTAAAAGTAAAAAAAAGTCCATAAAAACATTTATTTTTCCTGGGCCCCTTTTTGTACACCACTGAGCAATTGCATGCATCATTTTATGACCAGCCTTTTTTTCTTGCCCTTGGTCAGGGTTCACCTGCCTTGGTGACTACAGTTCTTCCTGTTGGTTCTTCTTCCAGGATGACAAGGAGTTTGGAATTGGTGACCTTGTGTGGGGAAAAATCAAGGGATTCTCCTGGTGGCCTGCCATGGTGGTGTCCTGGAAAGCCACCTCTAAGCGCCAAGCCATGCCCGGCATGCGATGGGTACAGTGGTTTGGTGACGGCAAGTTTTCAGAGGTGAGTCCTGTGGCAAGGTGGGCTCTTCCTACCAGAGGCCTTGCTTCTCTTGGGGTGGCTTTGAAGTCAACATTCTGTTTATAGATGCAGTAAGTTTGGCACTGGGACTGGAGTTAAGAAAAACACTTCTTGTGTTACATGTCTGGAGTGGCCATAAACTTCTTCATTCTTATGCTTAGTGACAGGGTCTCATTGTAACTCTCTGGTTTATGACTCAGTATATATAATAGGCTGGCTTTGAACTCAGATATTCCTAGCTCTGCCTCCTGAGATCTGGGACTCAAGATGTGTGCAGCCTGTCTACCTGGAAAGTAGGGAAGCAGCATTTACATCAGGGTGCCCACAGTTGCATGGCACTCAAGTGCCAGGTCAAATTCCATGCTTTGCCTTCAGTGGGCACCCCCCCCAACAGGTATTGTGAAACAGACAGAGAGGCTGCATAAAGAAACTCTGTCTCATTAAAAACAAAACTGTATTAGCTAGGTAGGTTCTTCATCCCATCAGCCCTTATTTGAATATTACCTGTTAAACACATAAGATCTACTTTAAAATATTTCATCAAAGATGGTAGTGGCGTATGCTTCCTTTTTTTTTTTTAAAGATTTATTTATTTATTAAGCATACAATGTACTGCTGGTAAGGAAGGCACCAGGTCTCATTACAGATGGTTGTGAGCCACCATGTGGTTGCTGGGAATTGAACTCGGGACCTCTGGAAGAGCAGTCAGTGCTCTTACCCTCTGAGCCATCTCTCCAGCCCTGGCGTATGCTTCTAATACCAGCATTTGGGAGGCAAGCAGATTTCTATGAGTTTGAGGCCAGCCTAGTCCACAGAGGGAGTTCCAGGACAACCAGGGCTACACACTGAAACCCTGTCTTGAAAAAACAAAAACACCAAATATATAAAATCAGCCCTGCAGTGGTGGTATATACCTTTAATCCCAGCACTCAGGAGGCAGAGGCAGGTGGAACTCTGTGAGTTCAAGGCCAGCATGGTCTACAGAGCTAGTTCCAGGACAGCGAGAGATGTTACACAGAGAAACTATGTCTCAAGAAAAAAAAATTTTTTCATCAGTATAGGTATTTCCCAGCGTTTATTTCTGTACATCATGGGAGACCGGAGGAAGGGCCTCAGATCAGTATCCTGTGGTTCTTGTCTCTGGGCTTAATGACAGTCATGAGCTACCATCTGGGTGCTGGGAATCTAACCAAGTACTCTAGAGGAGGAACCCTTAACCAGCCCTCTGCAAAGATTTTGTGATTTCCTGGTAGTGTTAGGCTGATGCCCAGGAAGGAGTTCCTGAGGTACAGCACGCAGGTGAGCGAGGTGGCATTTAGGACTTTGTTGCATTTAATATTTTCTTCCCTACCAGTTGGGATTCTCTGACTGTTTTCCTGAAGTGGATCCAACATTTCCGTGAGTAAGAATAATAGGCCATTCAATCTGACCTGAGAGGTTACCTGCAAATGTCAGCTTCAACAGCAGAGGGAGCAGTAGGACTTGTTGCTTGGGTGTATGTCTCTGAAGCATAAAGAAACAGGGACATTGTGGTTGTTTTGAGTCAGTGAGACATAATTACTCACTTTTAGAAAGGGTCAGATGGCAATAAGGGGTGTCATGGAGATGGTGGGTTATAGGACATAGTTTCAATGTGCCATGGTCCAGGGAAAAGGCCAAGACCTGCCCAGAACCTGTTTAGCTCACTCATTGCCTTACTTTTTACTCACGTTGGCTAGAGCATCTGGCACTTGTCACCCATGGTGGCCACACCAGAGCATGAAAGTAAGCACTGCTTGCTGTGACATCCCATATGTCCTAGAATTGTGATAAGCAGCCTGAGTCACCTTATTATATCTTTGCACTAGTTAGGAATTCCACCCATAATACATTTCTTTATCTGCATAAGTCAGGTTGCCATTCGTGATCAAGACAGGTAGTACTTATTGGTTGGGAGTCAACAGGTACCACGTACACCCAAAGGTAAAGACCATGTTCAGATAGATACTTCAGGGACAGTTTCAGGGACGTTCACGCTGTTCACACAAATGTATGCACACATGGGCGGGCCACAGGATAGATCTAATTTTGCTTCAGTTATCCTTCTTATCCACATCTGGAGTTTCTCAGCTGCCAAGTCTGCTCTGTGTGTGATTTCTCCTTTGCCCTTCATATTTCAGTCCTGGCATCTGTCAGGTATCACCAGATTGGCTCTGGGTGAGCTAGTGCACATCAGGCTCAGATGTGAGTTGATCGTAATCTTATTTTTATCTCCTAGGTCTCTGCTGACAAACTCATGGCCCTGGGGCTATTCAGCCAGCACTTTAACCTGACCACCTTCAATAAGCTGGTTTCCTATAGGAAAGCCATATACCACACTCTGGAGGTAACATGGGTGTGGGTGCTAACTAGGCTTCTGTGGTCGCATAGTGATACTACTAAAAAGGGCTTTTTACCAAGCTCTGAACAGGATTTCTAAGCATAGAGGAGACAGTTTCTCTTACTATAGTTGGAGACATTTTATCCCCGAGAATCATGAGGCTCTTGGTTTACCACACTCACTCTGGCCCTAATAGCCCTGTTGCCACATCGAAAAGTGCCTAAATAATAGGTACCAGTTCTGGATCCCTGACATACTGAGTGCTTGACTGTACCCTGCAGAAGACAACTGGAGATGAGATGGGACAACCCTTGCTTCTACAGTTTCCTCTTTCAGTTTTGAGAAAGGGTTTCCCGGTAGCTATGGAGCCACTCATGGAACTTTCTCTGTAGACCATGCTGACCTCAAAATCACAGAGATCCATCTGCCTTTGCCTCCCAAGTGGTGGGATTAAAGGCATGTGCTACTACTGCCCAACTTGCTCAGCTTAATCAATCTCTTTTTAGGGATCTGAAAATATCTCGGTCACGATGTCTCTATTTCTCAAAAGCAGATCCCTTTCTCATAATGCAGCCCAAGACAGTTGTCCAACTATGAAAGACACCAGTGTTCAGGGAATGCAGGCCCCAGCAGGAGGAATCCCTGGGTTCACCCTGGCACATACCTCATTGGCTCACTCCCATTCATGGACAGACGTTGCCTTTATTTGTGTCTTGGCAGAGAGCCAGGGTGCGAGCTGGCAAGACCTTCCCCAGCAGCCCGGGAGACTCACTGGAGGACCAGCTGAAGCCCATGCTGGAATGGGCCCATGGGGGCTTCAAGCCCACTGGCATTGAGGGCCTCAAACCGAACAACAAGCAACCAGGTAGGAGTGAATCTATATCAGTGCGGATGATATAGCCCTCATCTCATTCTCATTGGGCCAAGCAAGCAAGGCCTACTTGTTACCCTGTAGACCCCAGTTCTGTTAAAACCTCTGAAAACTTGAGGGCCATCTCCTGCCTTGTAGGCTTCCCTGGCCATATTGTTGCCACGGGTGTGTGCAATTAATCTTTCCCACATGTCCAAATTTATCCTTTACCTTTGTGGCCATTCTTACTTAAAATAAAAAAATAAATACATTTTGCTACCTGCCATTTTGGCAGGTCTCTTATCTCCCTGAATATACCCATGATTCTGCAGAACAAAGTCAAGGTTGTACCTGAACGTCCCCTAATATAATGTTTTTGTTTTGTTTTCCTACAAAAGTGGTTAATAAGTCGAAGGTGCATCGTTCAGGCAGTAGGAAGTTAGAACCCAGGAGACACGGTATTCACTTACCATCTTTGAAGCTTCTGTTTTCCTCCCTCTATCTTGCAATCTCTTGGCATCTATCTACAGGGTCACTGGAGAAGAATCAAGTCACCTAAGTTGCCTCCCCCTCACTCCCCACCCTCACTGACCCCAGGCTAACCACGGGTGCACAGCCTTCTACACTGTTTTGTTTATCTCACCATCTCTTGTTTCTGAACATTAATGTCATGTACGAGCACTGGTAATTGTCACTCTGTCATCAAAGACTCTTTGAATTTTGGTGTTTTTAAAATAATATGGAGACTTGTTCAGGGTTATAGTCTCTACTGACTATCTCAGTGACCATGTCATCACACCTCTTTATAGATTTTGTTGGGTTTATAACTTTATTTCCTTGCCAGACCATGGTGGAACATGCCTTTAATCCCAGCACGCAGAAGTCAAAGGCAGGCAGAATGCAAGACCCAGCCTGCACAGCTAGTTCAAGGACGGCTAGGGCTACGCAGAAAAACCAGTCACAGAAGAGAAAATTATTTTCTTAGTTGGAGGAGTCATATTTAATAATTTGTATTATGATGAGTCAATACAAAAACACTAGAATGTGAACCACATTAAAATATATTTTTAAGGGCTGGAGAGATGGCTCAGAGGTTAAGAGCACTGGCTGCTCTTCAAGGGGTCCTGAGTTCAATTCCCAGCAACCATATGGTGGCTCACAACCATCTGTAATGAGATCTGGTGCCCTCTTCTGGCATGGAGGTGTACAGGCAGGAGGAATATTGTGTATATAATGAATAAATCTTTTAAATAAAATAAAATAAAATATATTTTTAAAACAGGGTCTGACGATAGCCCTCACTGTTCTAGAATCTTCTATGTAGATTTGGGTGATCTGAACTCCCTATCTGTGCTTTCTGAATGCTGTCACTAAAGGCATGGACTATCAAACTCAGCAATAAAAAATCAATTTAATAATTTTCTAGTTATGGAACAACTGAAATTAGTGTTTATACATTAATCTACTTTCAAAATTATTATAAAAATTTAGATTTCAGTTTTTTAGTGATGTCTTAAGATATATCGGTTTATAGACATCACCATATTAACTAATTGTAACATTAGCTAAAGTGGATTCCATTAAGTCAATTTGATTGAATCCCTTGATAATTTGGACGTGACTCTCAGTGAGAAATCCCGTTCCTATTGGCAATGCAAATACCCAATAGCTCCATGCCCCCATTGGGCATTGTGGTGGGCGTCACTGTAGGACCTCAGCCCCAGCTGTGCTCAGCCTGTGCTCAGGGCTGGCTCTAGAAGGATGGATTCTCCTCCACACTCCGATGTGGAAGCCCCAGGAGCATGAGTCTGGCCTGCTTCCCTGTGCGGGGAACTTGGAACTGGCTTCTGCTCTGGGTTCCCCTCTGGGGCTCTCTACACCATCCCAGTCCCCTGCTCTAGATGCAGCTGGATCCCAGGCACAGCATGGTCTTGATCCTAGGCCTGCCCTGTCTCTTAGCCTTCGGTCAAGTCTGTCTGCTTACCTTCCAGAGAACAAAAGTCGAAGACGCACAACCACCGACTCTGCCTCTGCTGAGTACTGTCCCCCACCCAAGCGCCTCAAGACCAATAGCTATGGCGGGAAAGACCGAGGGGAGGATGATGAGAGCCGAGGTGAATTTGGGGGGGAAGGTGCAGCAGCAGGAGCAGCAGGTCCTCAGGACCACTGCTCTGGGGTTCAGAGGTGCATGGCTGTGTGGGAAAGGAGACTCCCCACCTCATCTCACACCTGTTCCTCTTTCCTCCACAGAACGGATGGCTTCTGATGTTGCCAACAACAAAGTCAGTCTAGAAGGTACTGTTGTCTCACGGTCCTCCCTTCTTGGGTGCTCCAGGCTTGCCTTAGCCAGGTTTTGATTTTCTTCATGGTTTTAATCCAGAGCCCTGGGCATTGACCTAGATTAGGACCACTCTTGCTCCCTGTGATCCTAAATTTATTAGACCAAGCAATAGGATTTCCTTCTATTTTTAACTGAATCTGACTTTGTCCTGAGGTTACTGACCAGGGAGATCACAGTAGTGTCCTGAGGTTACTGAGATGCATCATTTTGGCCAAGCTATTTGCCATTGTCCCAGTAACTTGTTTTCCTTGCAATCATTTTGGCCCAGCACCAACCTAATAGAGTTTTTGAATGTGTGAGAAACTCTTTGCCTTCCCAACTTTCTTCTCCTTAGTCCATAGTGACCGTTGCTTAGTAGTGAGTGAGAAACTATGTCCCTAGACCTGGGAAATGTTTGTTTGTTCAATGCCCTGTTCCTGTTCCTAATGAAACCACACAAAAAAGCCAAATTGGGCTTGAGACAGGGTTTCTCTGTAGCTTTGGTGCCTGTCCCGGAACTAGCTCTTGTAGATCAGGCAGGCCTCGAACTCCCAGAGATCCACCTGCCTCTGCCTCCCTAGTGCTGGGATTAAAGGCGTGCACCACCACCACCCGGCTTTTGAGAAGTCTTAGTAAGACTGACTACTATAATACCTGGTCAAGAAGACTTGCAGGCTGTCCTCTTGACACTGTGAGTACATAGACCGAGTAAACAGTGTTTTCTTCCTTCCTTCCTTCCTTCCTTTCTTCCTTCCTTCCTTCCTTCCTTCCTTCCTTCCTTCCTTCCTTCCTTCCTTCTTTTCTTTTCTTTTTTTGATTTTTGAGACAAGGTATCTCTGGCTTTGAAACCTAGAAATCTCGTAGACCAGGCTGGTCTTGAACTCAGAACTCACCTGCCTCTACCTCCTGTCATCTGCTAATCAAATTCCAGTTAACATTACTGCCTGTATTTGATGTCCACGAAGTATATGAACTAGAAATATCCAAGGCAGTTACTTTAACTTCTTTTGTAGGTAGTTCTTCTGGTATTTGATGTTATTCTTTTTGACAAACCCCTGGATCGTATTTTGTAAAAGTTAGATTGAACATAGAAAACAGTCATTGACTTGGTACTGGGTTAGGCAGAGTTTTAGATTGTTAAGGCTCAAGGCTTGAGCTGTTGATGTTAGGCCCTTGATATCCGTAAACTCTGACACTCCGTTTTTCCCGCAGACCGCTGTTTGTCCTGTGGTAGGAAGAACCCTGTGTCCTTCCACCCCCTCTTTGAGGGTGGGCTCTGTCAGGGTTGCCGGGTAAGTCTGCCTGCCCCTTCCTCCTGCCCCTTCCTTCCTCACCCAGGCTCCCAGCACAGTCCCTGCTCCAGGCCCTAGTAAACAGTTTCCCAGGGCACATCCCCCACTTCCTGTTTGGGGGACAGGTACTGCAGCAGAGAAGGCCCTCCATGAGGAACTCAAATCTCATGTACTGTCGCTTGCTAGCCAGGCCTGGCTGAGGTCAGGTCTGTGGTCTCACGTGCTTCTCTCTGGCTGTCAGGACCGCTTCCTGGAGCTCTTCTACATGTACGATGAGGACGGCTATCAGTCCTACTGCACCGTGTGCTGCGAGGGCCGCGAGCTGCTTCTGTGCAGCAACACAAGCTGCTGCAGGTGAGTGTCGTTCCGTGGGGCTGGACGAGGGCCTCGGATCCCCGGTGTACCCCACAGTTCCTGCAGGCAGCTAGAAACAAACAATATCTGTGGGATCTTCTCACAAGTATGGACTGCAGTGATACTTACTGCTGGGTTCAGGACAGATGTCCCTGGGAGGTCAGCCCTGGGAGGTTTCTGTTGAAAGGGTCTAGATTTGAGGGGAGTTTGAGCAATCCATATTCAGGAAGTGATTTGTTACCGCATAGCTCAAAACACGCCGTGGCAGGAGGCTGAGCATCAGGTGGAGTGGTCATGCCCTGGGGAACTGACTGGGCCCGCAGGACAAATGTCTGTTAACTGCGATGCCCATTCTCTCTGCATACTCTGGTACAGGTGCTTCTGTGTGGAGTGTCTGGAGGTGCTGGTGGGTACAGGGACAGCTGAGGATGCCAAGCTGCAGGAACCCTGGAGCTGCTATATGTGCCTCCCACAGCGCTGCCATGGGGTCCTCAGGCGCAGGAAGGATTGGAACACGCGCCTGCAAGACTTCTTCACTACTGACCCTGACCTCGAGGAATTTGTAAGCCCGAGGCTCTGTGCAGTCTCATGCATTACAGTCCCTGGGAGTCTAAATCATGTTCACCTGTGAAAACATAAGTCTGCTGTTCTTAGAGGCCTTGGCAGTTGCCGCTCAAGCTCCCTATCTGGGCCTGTGAGTCTGTAGGAGGCAGCTGTGCCTCCTATCTGAGGACAGAATGGCCAGCCTGTGCCAGATACATTCTTACCAGTCCCCATCAAAGCCCCTGGGCATAGGAGGAAGCTGGACACTCTGAGGGATTACTCTCTCTTTGCTTATCTGGCAGGAGCCGCCCAAGGTGTTCCCAGCAATTCCTGCAGCCAGGAGGAGACCCATTAGAGTCCTGTCCCTGTTTGATGGAATTGCGACAGGTGAGTTGAGGCAGGAGGCTGAAGGTGTCTCTGCCCCGTGACAGTGAGAACAGTAGTAACCCGGATGTCACGTGTGCCTGTTCTGGCTCCACTCCATGGCCTTTGCACCTTCTCACACTGTTCTATGTGCGTGTGTGACAGGAAGCATGCATTTGCCCCGTAGACACATGGGGAGATCAGGACAACTCTCTTGTGTGGGTTACCCAGGTATTAGGCTTGGTGACAAGTTCCTCTATCTGCCACATTCCCTCCTTGGCCCCTTTCTAAAGGAACATGTTTTTTGTTTGACTTGTTTTCCCTCTGCTCAAGCATCTGGAAGTTTCCTGGCTACACACGCAAATGTTGTGATAATTAGGCAGTGACCCTTAGCCTTGGCTCCTTTCTAGTTTTCAGTTTTTGTGCACACAGGATTCAGTCAACACGCACAGCCCTCTCAGGTCTGCTGTGGCTCCTGTACGGTTCTTGGTCCCTTTTTCAAAGCATAGCCTATATGGGCAATGCGGTGATGTCCTCTGGAGTCGGCCACAGATTTCTTGAAGTGACTGACAGTAATGGAGTGAGGGGATCTTCATTCGTGTTGGGGTTCAGGAAATCAACTGTGGGGCTCACGGCTCTGCACTTGGCCTCTTATTTCTGTTTGATCTCCCACAGGGTACTTGGTGCTCAAAGACTTGGGTATCAAAGTGGAAAAGTATGTTGCCTCCGAAGTCTGTGCCGAGTCCATCGCCGTGGGAACTGTTAAGCATGAAGGCCAAATCAAATATGTGAACGACGTCAGGAAAATCACAAAGAAAAATGTGAGGGTGACCTTTTTCCTGGAGTTCATCTCATCTTCCTTATCCTTCTATACCCTGGGCCCTCCTTGTCTAATGCCATACTGTCCCCATTCCTCAGGTTCAGGGGTGCAGGTAGGAGCAGCTGTGAATAGTTCAGAAAAAAAGTGCAAATAGGGCAATTTGAGGTATAATTCAAGATTGGTTAGTTCTGATAGAACAAGAGCATTGAGGTATCTGGGTCAGATATTTTGGGGTGACAAAGGATGATTTTTGAATTGATATTTTTTTTAAGTTTCCCACAGAATCCAAGGTTTTAGTTCTTTTCCTCAAGATCCTATCCCTCTGTGTTTTCCCCTCAGATTGAAGAGTGGGGCCCTTTTGACTTGGTGATTGGTGGAAGCCCTTGCAATGACCTCTCCAATGTCAATCCTGCCAGGAAAGGCCTATATGGTGAGTCGATTAACTGGGATGGTGACCTCAGAGCCACTCTCAGCAGTGGGAGTTCATCTGGAATAGGCTGCAACGGCGCTTTCGGGAGTTTGATCAGCCTTGCTCGTACATAGCCTAGGCCGGATCATGTTCGTCATTCCAGGGCACAGCAGGTACAGGCTTTACTTTCCTGCCGTGTCCTTGTAAAGTTGTGGTTGGTATTGAACTCTGTTTTCCATTGCTCTTGCCAATACAGAGGGTACCGGCCGGCTCTTCTTTGAGTTTTACCACTTGCTGAATTATACACGCCCCAAAGAGGGCGACAACCGTCCGTTCTTCTGGATGTTTGAGAATGTGGTGGCCATGAAGGTTAATGACAAGAAAGACATCTCCAGATTCTTAGCGGTGAGTAAACCCAGGAGAGCCCAGGCAGGGAAGGTAGCCCTTAATCTAAAGTATGCTTAATGATTTCCTGGTTGGAGGGCACTGTGGCTTGATCTGAGGATGAACAGCAGGAGGCCCTTTCAACTTAGCTGATCCCTTTAGCTCACCGCATCCTTGTTAGTGGCCCTTCTCTCGGGGCTGTGGGGAAATGAGTAGGCTTTTGTCTTTCCCTTTCTTGGTTTGCTCCTCTTTAAGCTTTATTTTGTGTGTGTGCACACAGGCACACCTGCCAGGCTGCGTGTGAAGGTCAGAGGATTACTCTGGAGTCCATTCTCTCCACAATGTGGCTTCTGGAAGTCAAACTCTGCTCACTCCTGCTGAACCATCCTGCTGGGTCTCTTCTTCTGTTTGAAGATGGTCTCACCTACCATTGGCTTTTCTTGAACTCTTTAATCTTCCTGTTTCTGCCTCTAGAGAGCTGGGATTACAGGTGTGCACTACCACAGCTGGCTTACAATTTATCTACCCTAAGTGATAGGGCTGTCTTGGACCCTTGTTTAGGTGTGCATACATTGCCTGCACAACCTTCTGCAAATAGAAATTTGACATGAAGCAATGTGGGCAGGTCTAATCCTCAGCTCTTGACCCTCCTTCCTGTGTTGTTCTCTCCAGCAGCCTCTGGGCGGGAACTGTCTGTCTCATCTCTTGTTTAGGTAGGAAAGGTTTGTCACCTGCCAGGTCACACCTGGCCTTGGGGTGTCTCCAGCAGCTCCCCTTCTCTTCCTGCAGTGTAACCCAGTGATGATCGATGCCATCAAGGTTTCTGCTGCTCACAGGGCCCGATACTTCTGGGGCAACCTGCCCGGGATGAACAGGTAAGAACCCTGAGCGGGACAGGTAACAGACGGCGAAGTCTGACTGCCACTGCCACAGTGCTTCTCAACCTGCGGGCGATATTGCAGTAGCAATATTACTGTTAGGAAACAGCAATGAATTAATTTCACCTCAATATAAGAAGCTGTCTTTAGGAATGTTAAAGCACTGTCTAGAAAGGCCTGGCTTTCGGATCCTCTGGATGACTGGAGCAGGACTTCTTGGGCAACTGCCTTGCTCTAGCTACAGGGGGGATGTTTCTCAAGGACCCCATGATGTCTGAGAACTGTGAAGCCTCCCTGTTCTTTCTGCTGTGCAAAGGCCACCAGGGCAATATTGAATGTCAAAGTCTCCTGAGGTGAAGTGGGTCCTGGGGACAGAGCTGAGGTGTTAATTGTAGCATGGTGGCTGGAGAAATGACAGCTCAGCCTTTAAGCTCAGCTTGAGCTTACTGGCCGTTTGTTTCCTAGAGTCATGGTGCTATACAGCCATCTGTAACACAAATGGTCTCAGACCCTCCTGTCATCCTAGGGCTCCGGAACTGCATGTAACACATGCAAACCATTCAGAAAAGTGTAATCTGTGTGCTTCCTTATACTCCCTAATCCACCTATTATAGTTTGCCCTTTATTTCTCTCTATATTCTACTTCCTGTTTCTCTGGATTCTTCCATGTCTTTACTGTGTATCTGGATGTACCACAGATTGAAGGCTTAAAAGCTACCATGCACATCTAAGGGAAAATACACAATATTTGACCTTTTGTTCTTGGTTATTATTTTTTCCTGGTTCCATCCATCTTCAAAGTTCATTATTTTGTTTTTCTTAACAGATTAACCATTCCATTGTGTAAATGAACAACAGTTTCACTATCCATGAATTGAGAGGCATCTAGGTGGTTTCTAACTGCCGTCCATTATGAACAAAGAATGGCTGAGAAGTAGGAGGTGTGGGGAGTCCTCACCATACCATCAAGAGTACTATGGTATATCTTGGCAGATCTATTGCCAGCTTCCTGCGGAGCTGCCATACTGAGCATAGTGCCTGAGCCAATTTACGTGCCCTCTAGCAATGAATAAGGGTTTCCCTTTGCCCTTATCCTTGCCACCAAGAACAATCATGACTGGTATGAGATAAAAAAAAAATCTCAGTTATAATTTGCATGTTTTTTCTTTTCTTTTCTTTTTTTTTAGTCTTTTTTCACTTATTCTGTCAGTTTTTCTTCCCTCAGTTTACTTCTCCCTCCCTATCTCTTTCTCCTTGCCCCTCTCTCTCTTTTTTCTTTTTGGAGACACGGTTTCTTTGTAGCCTTGCCTGTCCTGGAACTAGTGCTGTAGACCAGGCTGGCCTCAGAGACCGCCTGCCTCTGCCTCCCAAGTTCTGGGATTAAAGCCGTGTGTCACCATCTCCCAGCTATAATACTTTCATATTGGCTAGGCATGTTGAATTTTTTAGGCAATTATATGTCATATTTTGAGGACTTGGTTTACTATCTCTGTTCCCCATTTTGTAGTTCTTATATAGTCTAGATAATAGCCCTCTATCAAATATATATTTCTCCACAAGATGGTGTCCACTTCCCTGTGTTAATTGGTCTTAGTGTTCTTTTCCATGCAGTCTGATGTCCTCTTGTCTTCCGAGGGTGCCCAGTATGCATGTCATACATTCACACACAATAAATAAACAAACATAAATTTTTTTTTATGGATAGCTCAATCTACCTCTTTAGATTTCTCAGTATAGATTTCCTATACTTTTATTATGAATCAAGTTTTTTAGTCAAGGTAGTTTATACACAAGCAATTCACTTTGTAGAGGTCTTCTTAGCTCATCTGCGTTTGCTTTCAAGACCTTGCTAATGAAGATGCACAATGAGACGGTATTAATCATCTTTTACTCGCCATAAGGTCTGACACACTTTCATAGGGATCTGCTGACAAAGTGTGGCTAGAGGTGGGAGGAGCCTGTAGTAAGGCAGACCAGTTTTGTTTGTAGGAGGTATTATTGGTCACTTAATCACTGGAGCTTGCTGAATTCGTGGGTACCATACCATGTTCATTCTTGGGATAGCCTATGCTATTTTACCCAGCCATCAAGCCCTTTCACTGCTGCTGTGTTGCTCGTTCAATGGTAGACTCTTGATGCCTCTTGTAGAGTAGACAAGATAACAAGGAGGGCAGTAGGTACGTTCAAGACTGTGAATGCAGCTTTGCCAATGTGGGTGGGGACGAGGGCTCCTTCACAGAGCAGAGGGAATGCAGTCATGTTCAGATGGCCTCTGCATTGTGGATCAATGGGTTTCCCAAGATAAGCTTCAAGATCAATGTGCTTAGGTCACGATCACCTAAGAAAGAAACTGCAGGTATATGTGTAAGTAATTCTGTTTTAAAACAGTGCGACGGACTTACGTCAGCATTGGAAGTCATGGGAAGTTGCTAAAATGATATGCATTTGTCTGGTGGCATGAAAAAAGAATAAGGCAAGCCGGGCGGTGGTGGCGCACGCCTTTAATCCCAGCACTCAGGAGGCAGAGGCAGGCGGATCTCTGTGAGTTCGAGGCCAGCCTGGTCTACAGAGCTAGTTCCAGGACAGGAACCAAAAGCTACAGAGAAACCCTGTCTCGAAAAATCAAAAAAAAAAAAAAAGAATAAGGCAAAAAGACACGAATGAAGTGGTGAATTAGTCGCAATCCAAGAGGCTGTCAAACACTGGAGTCAAAGGAGTTGTTAGGTGTAGTCAGCATGTGGGCAATGAGAGGAAGAGTCTAGTTTGACAGATGAAGCAGTTGAGGTCTAGGCAGAGACAGAATGCACTAGCTGATATCTGCAGGCTTATCATCATCCATCAGTCAAAGACATTTATTTGTACAAATTCTTATTTTTTTATTATACTTTGTACTTTTATACTTGTATGTGCCTGTGTGAGCATGCATGTGCTATGGAACGCCTGAAAGCTCTACGTTGGTCTTGGTTCCTGGGCTTAGACTTGACGATGCTCCTACCTATGTTGAAGGTTTGTGTGGATCTTTGAATCTACACAGATCTAGGCTTGCTCTGATCCTTTTCCCTTGGTTTCAGGGTTAGGCCCATGAAGACCTTAAAAGAAATGGGAGGGCTGGAGAGATGGCTCAGGGTTAAGAGCATTATCTGTTCTTCCAAAGGTCCTGAGTTCAATTCCCAGCAACCACATGGTGGCTCACAACCATCTGTAGTGGGATCTGGTGCCCTCTTCTGGCCTGCAGGCATACACACAGACAGAATGTTGTTATGCATAATAAATAAATAAATAAATAAATAAATAAATAAATAAATAAATAAATAAATAAATGTTTAAAAAATAAAAGAAAGAAAATGGGAATTGTCATTGGTCAGCTAGAAGGCTGTCAGGGCTGGATATGATTTCTTTAACTAAACTGCTTCCATTGTGAAGTCTCGATTTGGGTCCTTTAATGAGGCTGCTGTAGTTCATAGCTTCTATGTATAGATGTGGACAGGTTTCTTTGAATCAGTAACAACACTATACTGTGTGTGGGTACTGGACACGGTCTTAAGGCACTTAGGCACAGCCTTGTGCTCTCACTAGTATGGTTTTCATCCAAGTTTTGTGACATGGATATTACCTAAGTGCACTGAGGAAGCAGATTCTGGAGTTGCTCTTGGTTCCATTGCCAGTGCAGAAATGACAGCTCAGAACTCTCTAACCCCAGTTCTTTTCACTTCCATGAACCCTGGCTGCATGGGTTGGTCCAGTAAACCCATGCAGACATTGCTACACATTTTTTAAAAAATTGAATTTTATTTAAAAAGCTACATTCTCTCTTCACCTGACTTGTGAGGTCTCTAGTGTAGACGCACAGGGCAGATGCTGGAGAATAACGGGTTTTGGCTGTTCCCAGGCCCGTGATAGCTTCCAAGAATGATAAGCTCGAGCTGCAGGACTGCCTGGAGTTCAGTAGGACCGCAAAGGTAAGATGCTGAACGGGCTGTGCCGCACCTTCTGGAAAACTGACCTGGGCTCTCTGCACATGGCTCCTGCTCATTCCCTCACAGACCCCTGGTGATGGGTCTCTTTCCCCACAGACTTCTCTCTCTTCTTCAAGTTCAGAGTAACAACCCCAGCAGGAAGACCCAGCCGCGCTCTGCGGCGGTGATGCTGGAGGCAGGGAGGCTGTGCTGCAGGTGCTCTTTGCAGTAAGGACAGTGGCGGATGCTGTTGCCAAAGGCTGTGCTGTGAAGTCACAGATGCACAGTGAGGCCTCAGAGCCTTCTCCTCCGTGTCTGTGAAAAGCAAAGGCCTGATGCTCAAGCGCTGGTGGCCATTCTGAGTCTGGATGATTTCTGCTCTTAATGACCTCATCGACCAATGACCGGTGTCTTGGCCCCCATGTGATCCTTCATGGTCACTAAAATTCATGTAGCATCTGTGGAAGCACAAAGAATCTCCCCAAGTCTCTGTCCTCTCCCTGTGTCTGCCTGTCCCTGCCCACTCTCCAGACTCATGCCTTCATGCCTCTCGTGCTTCTGAGCCTGACCCCACTTGGAAGCCTTCTGTGCTCACCCCGCGATATTGTTTTGTTCTCCAGTTAAAGAAAGTACAGACAATAACCACCAAGTCGAACTCCATCAGACAGGGGAAAAACCAGCTTTTCCCTGTAGTGATGAATGGCCAGGACGATGTTTTGTGGTGTACTGAGCTCGAAAGGTGAGCTGCATCTGGAACAAAGACAGGAAAGGGGGAAATGGGGTGAGAGACAGGATGGTGGACACCTATCTGCATTGCTCTGATATTTTCCTGTCCCAAATTTTCCTTTAAATGAGAAGGCTGAGGAAACGCCTGTTTATCCCCAGAATTCTCCTCCTGGGCCCTTCTCTCTCCAGTTTCTGTGATCTGTTACCTTTGTTGTCAGACCCGCCTGCCTCTGCCTCCCAAGTGTTCGGATTAAAGGCAGTGCCCCACTACCTTCCCTCTCTTCCAGATATAAGTATCAACTATTTCATGAAGATGTTAATGCTCCATATTTCATTCCATATTTATTTCTTTTCTGGTCTCCTGGCTGAGAACGAACTCGCTATCGCCTCTCCTGAATGCCTGGCTTATAAATGTCAGCCACCATGACCCAAGTAATATTTTCTTTTACAATTAATTCTTTTTCAGATTTGAACATAACCCTTTCAACTACATTGCAACCCTCTCCACTCCAATCCCACTCACCCAGTTTTGATGTTGCTATTCCCCATTTACTCATCAAGTGCTGCCCAGCTGTCTTTGTGAGTGGGTTCTTCCCTGATGTGTAATCACTCGGGCTTTATCTAGTACTGGGATTCCTACCTTCCCCCACTCTTTGGGATCTGCTTCAGGCCTGGTACTTGCCATCACAATACTGGGAGTTGATGTGTGCATCCGCTCTCTTCTGTCCAGAAACAATCTCAGGATATTACCAACCTTAGCAATCTCAGCGTCCTCTTCTGTAAAGGTCCCTGGGCCAAGGCTGGGACACTGTAATTGTGTCCATGCTGTGGCTTGTACTGGAATTTGAGAGTTTCAGTTTAATGTGATCGTTGAGGTGTGATTGGTACTGTGTCGATGCCAGGAATAGCAAGGCCGGGGCTGGAGGTGTTGAATTCCTACAGCTAACTTTAGAGTAAGCCTGCGATACTGAGATTCAGTCTTTTTGTCCTCTTTAACTCTGTTGATGAAGTACCTTGGGCAAGCTCTGAATTTATTTTTCTCTAATATTTTGAGGGAGCGGATAGAGAGAGAGTGATTGTGTGAGAGAGCGAGAGCGAGTGAGAGAGCTGTATATGTACATGTGCTGGCGATTATGAAATACTTGGTATCTGTGAACCCTCTGTTTGCCATTGAAAATCTTGTCTTTTTTCCCCCTGAAAACAAATTGCTTGACTTCTCATTATATTTTGAGCCAAATATATGTCTTCTGACTGACTGGTGATCATGCATAGACCAGTTCACACTATGCATTTAAGAATGGTCCTAGAGCTGGGCAGTGATGGTGCAGACATTTAATCCCAGCACTCGGGGGGCAGAGAAAAGTGGATTTTGTGTGTTTGAGGCAGCTGTCTATAAGAGCTAGTTCTAGGACAGGCTCTAAAGCTACAGTGTCCTAGACCACATATCTGCAGATTAGCAAGGGTTAATTCATACCATGGCCTGTGAGGAACAGGGGCTCAGTCCCAGTGAAGATGCACAGCACTGATTTCCTGTCACTATCAGCTGTGAGTAAGTGTTCTTAGCTAATAGTGGAACTGGTAGTCTAGAAGGTTCCTTTGTGTCTAAAAGTCCTGAGCGAGGCTGGTAGCTTTCCTAGGCCTGACTTCCAGAACACAGTTGTTCTTGGTGTACTAGGGACCTGGGTCCTTCTAACCTGGTGACTTCTCACTCTGTTCTCTCCCAGGATCTTCGGCTTTCCTGCACACTACACAGACGTGTCCAACATGGGCCGTGGTGCCCGCCAGAAGCTGCTGGGAAGGTCCTGGAGTGTGCCAGTCATCAGACACCTCTTTGCCCCCTTGAAGGACTACTTTGCATGTGAATAGTTCTACCCAGGACTGTGGCGCTCTTGGTCTGAGCCAGGTCCCCAGAATCACCCCCTCCCTGAAGTCACCTTACCTCTCCCCTTTCTCAGCTCACCTGTTTGGGGCCTCACCTCACTGTGTACCTCAGCTTTCTCCTGCTCTGTGGGAGCAGAGCCTCCTGGCCCTTGCAGGGGAGCCCAAGGTGCTCTCTCCACGTGCACAGCTCAGACCTGGCTGCTTAGAGCAGCCCAACATGGTGCTCATGTTTTCTTATCCTGAAACTTTAAAACTTGAAATAGGTAGCAAGATGGCTTTTTTCCCTGCTGGGTTAATCAGTCAGAAGTGATGCTAAGATACCAAAATGATAGCTCTCCCAGTACTCAGGTTAATGCTGCAAAATCATTTCAGATTTTGTTTTTAAATCACCTGTGCTCCCATTTGCTAGAGGACGCTAGTATCAATGCGGGCTCAGATGAACAAGGTCAAGAGGCCAGGATTTTTTGTTTTGTGTTTTTTAATTTTCCCTAGGGATAGAAGATGAAAAAGGTGATGTTTATGACTTAAGTCTTAATGGCACCTTCCCCTTGCTTTGGTACAAGGGCTGGAGTCCTGTTGGCCTTGTAGCATTTCCCAATATGATGATGATGTCAGCAGGGATGATGTCATCATCACATTCAGGGCTAATTCCCCCAAGATTCCCTGGGCAGGGGTTCGTGTAGCTAATCCTCAAGACTGGAATAGAATGTTTTGAGCTCAGGAAGCGGGGTGGCCCCTCTTCCATGTGTGAGGGACATGAAGGAGGGAGCTTAGCTAAACTATTTCCCACTCCCTCTCTCTCAAATGATGAGCCCTCTCCCCAACCAGCTCAGGTCCCCAAATAAGTATGATCCTCTAATACTTATTGAGAAGCTAGGGCCAGAAGCACATTGTTTCCCTTATCTAAGAGATGATGGGGAAACTACAATGAGAAACTTTGATCTTCTGGAGATTTTTAAAACCTTTTTACCCCATGATACATTGTATTTTTAAGGGGATTCTTTTAGGGCATCCCTGGAGATGAGAAGCTGCATTTCAGAAATGCTCTCGCAATGCTTTTAACACCTTTTACTCTATTTACTGGTGCTATTTTGTAGAAAAAGGACAACCTTGACACATTTGGGCTTTTTATATACACTTTTTTACATCTCTCAGACTTCTATTTTCATGTTTAACATTTTCATTAAGGTTTTTTTGGAAACTGGAGCGTTGTCACGAGTGTTGGGAAACAGCCTTGTTTCAACAGTTTTTCTCCACTGTTTTAGGCAGAAAGATAACCGATGCCTAAAGTTTACCTTTCTGTTTGATTAAAATTGTATTTCTCTAATCTTGTATGTGTCTTCATCTGCTTCTGTGTGGTAACGGCATGGTGATGTCTGGGCAGGTTTTACTATCCTAGTCTTTATTCCTGTTGCCAGGCAAGGTGCATCAATTCTAGGCCAGCCTGGGCTACGTTGTGAGTGGGACCTTAACTTACTAGATCGTACATGACCTTGGGACAGAATTGAAAAAGTAGGAAATAAAATTGAGATTTTTACTAAAGTCCTCCAGGGACTGAAAGAAATCTTCACAAATTTCTTACAAAGATTGACAACAACAGCAAAGAGAATGATACCAGATTCAAAAGCTAGACTCTGCTTTTGAAAATGCTAATTCTCTATGCAAAAGGTTAATTAGGCCTTTAAAGGCAAGATCAGCACTTTGGAGGAATGGATCTGAGATACAATCAATATTGCATCTCATGACCATCATGATCCTTGGATAGTAGAGGTGATTTCCAGAGGTCTGAAGAAAAATCAAAATGCCAAGTGTTTCAGTTGTGACAAGCAAGATTACCATAAAGGGATTATAAACAGGGCATTCCAAGAAACAACATTTTTTAACTATAATTCAAATGGAATGCACCTCCCTCTGGATTATGCTGAATGTGTGACAAGGACAATCATTGGACTAATGAATGTAGATCAGAAAGGGACATTCAAGGTAACCCTTTGCATTGGGAAACCTTGAGGGGCCTCCACAGGACCTCACACAAAATCCGGTTTAGTCCTTTTCTGTAGTCGTGGACGTAACTCCTTTCCAGAGCAATTAAAGAGCCTAAAGTTTATTATAAGACCATACTGCTCTGGTTAACAGCTATAGAAGAGAACAAAAAATTCAGGAAAAAAAAGCATTTTGGCAATTTTATGAATGAAGACCAAAATTTAAAAATAAGAATAAATGACACTGTCATTGAAAGTCTGGTAGACACAGATGCAGATGTAACAATAGTACTAGAATCTTGGCATCTAATTGACCTCTTCAGGACGTTGATGGAACCTCATTTCAGTTAAAACAGCACAAGATGGGTTGAATGTATAGAGCCAGAAGGACAGAAAGGAAAATTAAAGCCATATGTGGCTAAAATAGCAATGAATCTGGGATATGATTGGTTAGAGTAATGGAATACTCAGATAACATTCCCCCAGTCTTAGAAACAAGCCACAAATTAACATGTTTCTGGGAAAATTATAAGGTATTATGAAAAACCAGTCACCAACCATTAAGGTTGTACAATAAGAGGACACAACAGCTGCTCATCTGTCAAAGGCACCAATAGCCCTACCTTTAAAATGGTTGACAGACAAACCTGTATGGGTTGAACAATGGCTTTAAACATCAGAGAAACTTCAGGACTTAGAACAGCTGGTATAGGAGCAGCTAGATGCTCAGTGTATTGAAGAATCAAGCAGCCCTTGGAATTCTGTATTTGTTAAAAAGAAATATGGAAAAGAGGGAATGGTGACAAATCTAAGAGCTGTTAATAAGGTGATTCAGCCAATGGGCTCTCTACAGTCTGGAATTCCTTTGCCTTCTCTACCTAAAGGATGGTCTCTTACAGTTATTGATTTAAAAGATTGATCCCTCACTCTACCTTTCAAAGAAAAAGACAGAAAAATTTACAAAAATTAGACCCCAAAAGGTGCAAATTTAGGAGAGATCGATTGCAGACTCTTAATGACTTTCAGAGACTGCTAGGAGACATTTCATATCTGAGATCCACTACTGGGAGAGGTCCTGATGAACTGAGTAATTTGGTCAAAACCTCAGAGGGTGAGAAAGAGTTAAATAGTCCCAGGAAATTATCAGCTGAAGCTGAGAGAATTGGCTTTGATTGAAGAGAAATTGCAAATTACACATGTGGATAGTGTGGATGCATTTAAAAAAAATTAAAAGTTTTTTTAAAAGATTTATTATGTATACAGTGTCCTGCCTGCATGTACATATGCGCGCACACACAAGAAGAGGGCACCAGATCTCATTACAGGTTGTGAGCCACCATGTGGTTGCTGGGAACTGAACTTAGGACCTCTGGAAGAGTAGCCAGTGCTCTTAACCTCTCAGTCATCTCTCCAGCCCACAAATCTGAATCTTAACTACATTCTGATCCTATTACCCTCCAAGTATTCCCCTTCAGGAATTTTAATACAGAAGGAAGGTATTACCCTAGAATGGATCTTTTTACCACATAAACTAAATTAAAAATTAAAAACATGTGGAAAGGTCTCTGAGTTGATTCTAAAAGGAAAATTGAGACTTCATCAACTAGCAGAAATATACCCAGCAGAAATTATAGTACTTTTTAATAATGATGAAATTGACAAATAGTGGACAGAAAGTGAACCCTGGAAAAGAACTCGTAGTAATAGTTTGTGAGAGATTAAGAACAAATAATCCTGGGGCTGGAGAGATGGCTCAGAGGTTAAGAGCATTGTTCTTCTAAAGGTCCTGAGTTGAATTCCCAGCAACCACATGGTGGCTCACAACCATCTGTAATGTTGTCTGGTGCCCTCTTCTGGCCTGCAGGTATACACACTGACAGAATATTGTATACATAATAAATAAATAAATATTAAAAAGAACAAATATCCCAAATGCAAGAGAATCCAATTTATAAAGAGAACTAATGGGTTCTTCTTAACATTGTACAGGAAACACCAATATTTGGAGCGCATACACTTCATACTGATGCAAACAAATCAGGAAAGACAGGTTACAAATCAGAAAATTTAAGTAAAGTGGATCTAACCCTTATGATTCTGCCCCAAAGTCAGAATTATGTGCTATTCTTGTGGTATTAATGGATTTTAGGGAACCTCTTAAGATAGTTACTGATTTGCAATATGCAGAAAAAGTTGTTTTGCATATTGAAATCATTGAATTTATATCAGGTGTTACAGAATTGACTTTATAATTTATTCAGTTGCAAGAAATACTCGGGAATAGGAATCATCCCATATTGGTCCGCCAGGTCCTCTAGCACAAGACAATAAAGAAATGTATCAACTATTGATTGGAAACGTGCTGGAGGCCTCAGAATTTCATAAAAACATCATGTCAATAGCAAAGATTTAGAAATAGACTTTTCCATTACATGGCAACAAGTCAAAGAAATTATAGCATAATGTCCTACTTGTTCTTCATACAATCAAACACCACTACATTCAGGAAGTAACCCAAAGTGTACTGAAAGGAATGAAATCTGGCAGATGAATATGTCCTATTTTACAGAATCAAAAAATTAAAAATATATATACCACACTATTTATACTTATTCAGGTTTTCAATGGGCAACTACTTTGAGTTTGGAAAAGGCTGATTTTGTAATCACACATTTGCTAGAAGCTATGGCCATGATGGGTATACCTGTAGAAATAAAGACAATACTCCAGCATGTTTCTAAGAAAATGAAACAGATTGTGCTTATTATAATTTAAACCATATTACCCATATACCACAAAATCCTACAGGACAAGCAGTTATAGAAAGATCATATCAAACTCTAAAGGATATGTTAAATAAACAGAAAAGAGTAATAAAAGCTCCAGAAATAAATTGCATAATGCTTTATTAACTTTGAATTTTATAAATGCTAATGAAAAAGGAACAACAGCTGCGGAGAGACATTGGATAATAGAAAAAACTACGGAATTGAATCAGCCAGTATACTTTAAAGATATGTTGACCTCAGAATGGAAATCAGGACATGTGTTACATGGGGGAAAGGGTTTTGCTTTTGTTTTCACAGGAGAAGAAAAGCTATTGGTACCATTAAAATTGATAAAGACTCAATTTGTACAAGAGAGACCTCTTAATTTGAGGAGATGATAGTTCATCAAGCAGCATGGCCATTTTAATCTGAACTAACCTATAAAACGAACAAATATTTTTTACTTGATAAGCTGTAACTTGCCAAAAGAGAACCTCTTCAAAATTAGGGTTGGGGTTTCTACCTTTTCAGAAGAATAAAGGTGTATCCAACTAAGGAATCCAAAGACCACCGAACAAATGAGATGGGAAGAGAAAAGACAAATCATCCAGAAAAATTGTCCCAAGAAAAAGAGTAAATAAGCTTATTGGTATATCAGATTTACAACAGGATAAATTTCACTAATCTTTCCAAATGTTTCTACTGTTCTCTACAGACATATAATGCAAATGGTCTTTTTATAGTCCCAGTCCAAATAAAAATTAAAGCTGTCTTTGGAGTTGCAGTGTGGTTCTCTCTTTCTCTAAACCCAAGCATGCTTATTAAAGTAAAATCCCAAATCTCTGTCTCGTGTCAGAATAACCACCTATTAAGGGAAAGAAGAAAAACAAATATTTAAGGACTATTGTCAGTAATTTCACAATCCTTTGTTTTTTATTTTGATTCTTTAGCAGCTTTTCTTAAGGCATAAATATTATCTCAAAATTTATAAGATTAAAATCTAGTGATATTTCATTTTTATTTTAATAAATAAAGTTTGCCTGAAGATCAGAATGCCAAACAGGACACCAGTCAATCACTCAGGCCAGGCAGTGGTGGCCCAGAAACCACAATAGTTAGCCACAGAGGCCAGGCAGTCATAGATGCCAGGAAGTGGTGGTGCACACCTTTAATCCTAGCTTAGAGAGGAATAAGGTGGGATGAGAAAGGAACTTGCTTTCTCTCTTTCACTCTGAAGATTTCATAGAGGTAAGAGCTCTCTAGTGGTTGACTTCTTTGCTTTTTCTGATAATCAGACTGAACCCCAATATCTGTCTCTGGGATTCTATTAATTGGGCTACATTAAAGTGTATGTATTTTAAAGTTTTTGTCATGATATTAATGGTCCTATAGAATACTAAAGGTCTCATCTACCTTCCTGTAGATGATGATTTTGGGTTTGAATCTCTATCATTTTTCTGCAGTGAACCATAAACATGCCTAACAGTGACCTTTGACGTCTTTAAAAGGAGGATGGACCCCACAATGACCATTCCTCCGTGGCTATGATAACATGACTAAGCTGAAAAACACCACATAAAGACTGGCTTTTGGGCTACAAACTGCTCAGAATTATTTTGAAGTGGCTAACTGAGATGATCCAGCTTGACAGACTATTCTAGCCAGGACTTGAGAAAAAAATCTGTACTTTCCCATTTATGCAGAGACTGGACAACAAATGATACAGCTACCTCTTCCAGAACTTGACAACTCAATTTTTTTCTTTTCAGGATCCCTTAAAGATGCCATCATCCCCAAATGGCAGGAAGTAAATTTTAGAACATGACAGCCACATACCCAAGAGGTAGGGTGGTGACTTTTGATCTCTCATTGGGTTATGGATATTTGTCATTGTTCAGGGGGATTGGTTATAAGTTTTTATTGGTAATGTTCAGGGAAAAAGCTAAACTAAAGACATTAGATTCAGGGTTCTTGTTCTGAAAAGAAAAAAGGGAGACTGTAGATATGACAAAATAAAAAGGTAGATATTGAATCTACTTCTAAAAAGCAACTACTAGTTTTAAATATTTTACATTAGATTGGATTTTTTATATTGATACAAATTTGATATTAATTTTATTAAAAATACTGTACATACATTTCTAATCTTTTTCAAGGTATTGTACATATAAAGCTCATTTAACAATGTAATGCAAATTTCTAGTCCTTAAAAATTATCATTACCAGCTATTTAGGATAATAAAGAAATGCAGGTTAGTAATTAGTCACCTATTACAATTGAATTTGTGATCATATTATGTGTGTTTTCAAGGTCAAGCAGAGCTATATTTTAGATAGAAAGGTCGTCTTCAAACACTTCAGGGATACATGGAATATTAATAGATGTTTTAATAATGGGTTCTTTTTTTTATGACAATGAGACATTTCTGCTCCTGGCAGCACTAGCCTACTTCAGAGAAGATGATGGGCATTGAAGAAACTCCACATGGAGTTTACTTTCCTTTGCCAAAAAGCAAGCCATTGGGCAAGAAAGTGATCTTTTCTCAACTGCTGACAGTATACTGTCCTGATTGGACAAGCAGGATGTAAAAGAGAGTGACTTCCAAACTTTGTCAAGAAAAGGTGGGATAGTCCTTCAAAAATCCTGCTTCAGAGCCAGGCTGTGGTGGCGCACGTCTTTAATCCCAGCACTTGGGAGGCAGAGGCAGATGGATCTCTGTGAGTTCAAGAGCAGCCTAGTCTACAAGAGTTAGTTCCAGGACAGGCTCCAAAGCCACAGAGAAACCCTGTCTCGAAAAACCAAAAAAAAAAAAAAAAATCCTGCTTCATAGACAAGTCTGTTGAATATTTTAGGTTTTTATACTAAAGATGGATGCCCCAATGTGATATAGGATATCTTTCTGTGTATGTATTGCTGTTATTGGTTAATGAATAAAGTTGCTTTGGCCTATGGCAGGACAGACTATAGCCTGGCTGGAAGAGCAATACAGAGAGAGTAGGTTGAGTCAAGGAGATGCCATGTAGCTGCTGAAGGAGACAGATGCCGTGTTGCGGGAGGTCCTTCTGCTCCTCCAGCCTATAGCCACCGAGATACCAGCCCATTGGGGCGTGGTCTCTCTCCCTTTAAAAAAGCAGCTACTTCCCTTCTTGCCCCTTTTCGTTTCCTGCTCCATTTCCGGCGACTAGACTCCTTCCTGATTGCGCAGAGGGCTGTTGTCTGGGATGGTTATCTGTAAGTTTTTTCCCCTTTAAATAAATATCACCCTATTAATCACAATTCCAAACTGGTGTGGCATTGTTTGCGACTTATGCCTTCAATGCTGGAAACTTATTGGTAGACTGCAACCAAATTGTGATACAGTGATTAATAGAAATGGGTTAATTTAAGATGTAATAGTTAGTTAATAAGGAGCCTGAGCTAATAGACCAAGCAATGTTGTAATTAATATAGATTCTTTGGGTCTGGGCAGCCAATCCCAGAGAACTTAGACAACAATGCAGACACTAAGAGAGACTTACATAGATTTAATCTACATGGGAAGTAGAAAGTATAAAAAGACAAGATCTCCTAAGTAAATTGGGAACATGGGGACCTTGGGGGAGGGTTGAAGAGGGGAGGGGAGAGTCAGGGAGCAGGAGCAGAGAAAAATGTAGAGCTCAATAAATATCAATAAAAAAAGATTTATTTATTTATTTATTGTGTATACAATGCTCTGCCTGCATGTATGTCTGCACCTCAGAAGAGGGCACCAGATACCATCACAGATTGTTATGAGCCACCATGTGGTTGGTGGGAATTGAACTCAGGACCTCTGGAAGAACAGTCAGTACTCTTAACCACTGATCCATCTCTTCAGCCCATGTCTTTATCCTTAAGCCATCCTGCTGCCCACAGATTTTGAAGTCTAAGTAACTCTCGGACACTGCCTTTATTAACTCAGGGCCATTGGCAGGATAATAGAGGACCCCTTGCCCTGTTTGTCCAATGCCCATGCTTGCTTGAGTGATGGCCAAGTATAAAGGATGCTGTTGGGACTCACTTGACCAAATTGCTTTAATAAGTCTGTGGATGCCATCCGGGGTTGTGCTACAGAGCGCCCCCTGGCAGAAGTGAAGCCTATAGCACCCCCAGGCAGCTATAGTGGTGCTTCTAGAAGGTTCTCTGAGGATAGCCTTTTTCTGGTGAGTGTCTGGATCGGATAGAAGCAAGAAGACTGGCGGCAGATAGCAGCTACTTAGAAGCAAATTTTCTCTAGGCAAAGTTTAGAGTGACTACCTTGGGCCCCAAGAAATGAAAGAATGGTACTTTAGAACCTTTTCCTACTTAGGCCTCTGCAACCTACAACCCACAGAGACCGGTAGCTCTTCATGTGACCCAACAAAATTGCAAACTTACTTAAAACATTGAGTCTCTTTTTCTATGATGATCGGTAACTTGATCGAACAGTTAGTTCTATGATTTGTAGACCAATAGTTCTCAACCTTTCTAATGCTGTGACCCTTTAATACAGTTCCTCATGTTGTGGTGACTCCCAACCATAAAATTATTTTCATTGCAGCCCAGGCGGTGGTGGCGCACGCCTTTAATCCCAACACTTGGGAGGCAGAGGCAGGCGGAGCTCTGCGAGTTCGAGGCCAGCCTGGTCTATAAGAGCTAGTTCCAGCACTCGGGAGGCAGAGGCAGGCGGATCTCTGTGAGTTCGAGACCAGCCTGGTCTACAAGAGCTAGTTCCAGGA
Organism: Microtus pennsylvanicus; assembly: GCF_037038515.1. Taxonomy (NCBI): domain Eukaryota; kingdom Metazoa; phylum Chordata; class Mammalia; order Rodentia; family Cricetidae; genus Microtus; species Microtus pennsylvanicus. The sequence goes on from NC_134580.1 coordinate 129,088,336, forward strand.
CAGGCTCCAAAACCACAGAGAAACCCTGTCTCGAAAAACCAAAAAAAAAAAAAAAAAAAAAAAAAAAAAAAAAAAAAAAAAGAGCTAGTTCCAGGATAGACACCAAAACTACAGAGAAACCCTGTCTTTTCAAACAACAAAAAAATGATTTTCGTTGCTACTTCATTATACTGCAATTTTGCTACTGTTATGAATTGTAATGCAAATATCTGTGTTTTCCAGTGGTCATAGGCAACCCCTATGCAAGGGTCCTTTGACTCATGCTCCAGGGTGCCATGAACAACAGGTTGAGAAAACTGTTGTAGATCCTAATATTGTTTTGACTCAGTTTAATTTTTGCAAATTCTATATGGATTTTAAAAACAAAGGCAAGGCAGGAAAGGTGGCCCAGGTATGCAATTGCGGCTTTTGAGAGGCTCAGTTTGGAGGCCTGCAGGGTGTTTGATGTGAGCTCCCGGAAAGCCCAAGCTATAAGTGTAGACCCCGCCTCAAACAAACAACAGAGACTTTAGCTTTCGTTTCCTGAGTGTTAGCCTTGTCTATACCTAATCCTGGGCCCACTTTTCTGATGATTTTATTTTATTTTTTGAGTGAAAGACAGGCTTTCACTGTGTGCTCCAGGCTGTCTTCAGCGGCAGAAACTTGTGCCTCCACCTTCTAAGAAACAAATGTGTAATCTATGGGTCTCTTATGTGTTCTGTTTTCTTGTGGTGGCTAATGTGAACATTGTTTTATTGCTTTTATTTTTATATATTTCTCTCCACTCCACTCTCTTTCTTCCCTCTTCCCTTCTACTCTCTCCTTTGACCTCCATACTCCCAATTTATTCAGGAGATCTTGTCTTTTTCTTTTTTCTATGTAGAACTGTATATATCTCTCTTAGGGTTTTCCTTGTTGTCTAGGTTCTTTGGGGTTATGAATTGTAGGCTATTTTTTCTTTGCTTTAGGTCTAAAAGCTACTTATGAGTGAATACATATTATATTTGTCTTTATGGGTTCGGGGTACCTCACTCAATATGTTTTTTTCTAGATCCATCCATTTGCCTGTAAATTATTTTTTCCACTATGTAATATTTCATTGTGTAAATGCACTGCATTTTCTTTATCCTTTCTTTGGTTGATGAGCATCTAGGTTGTCTCCAGGTTCTGGCTATGACAAATAAAGCTGCTATGAACATAGTTGAGCACATGCCCTTGTGATATGATTGAGTGTCTTTTGGGTATATACCCAACAGCAGCATTGCTGGGTCTTGAGATAGATTGTTTCCTAATTGCAATTGAGAAATTGCCATACTGATTTCCAAAGTGGCTGTACAAGTTTGCGCTCGCACTATCAATGAAGGAGTGTTTCCCTTTCCCCACATCCTCTGCAGCATAAGCTGTCATCATTGTTTTTGATCTTGGTCATTCTGACAGGTGTAAGATGGAATCTCAGAGTTGTTTTGATTTGCATTTCTCTGATGGCTAAGGATGTTGAACATTTCTTTAAGTCTCTTTCAGTCCTTTGAAATTTGTCTGATGAGAGTTCTCTGTTTAGGTCTGTACTCCATTTTTTAAATTGGATTATTTGTTCTTTTGATGTCAAGTTTCTTGAGTTCTTTGTATATTTTGGAGATCAGTCCTCTGTTCAATGTGGGGTTGGTGAAGATCTTTTCCCATTGTGTAGGCTGCCATTTAGTCTTGTTGACTGTGTTATTTTCTTTACAGAAGCTTCTCAGTTTCAGGAGGTTCCATTTATTAATTGTTTCTCTCAGTGTCCGTGCTGCTGGGGTTATATTTAGGAAGTGGTCTCCTGTGCTAATGCATTCAAGTGTACTTCCCACTTTCTCTTCTATAAGGTTCAGTGTGATTGGCTTTATGTTGAGGTCTTTGATTCATTTGGACTTGAGTTTTGTGCATGGTGATAGGTATGGATCTATTTTCATTCTTCTACATGTTGATATCCAGTTATGCCAGCACCATTTGTTGAATATGCTTTCTTTTTTCATTTTATTATTATTTTTGCTTCTGTGTCAAAATCAGGTGTTCGTAGGTGTGTGGAATGATATCTGGGTATTCTATTAGGTTCCATTGGTCCTCCTGTCTGTTCTTATGCCAATACCAGGCTGTTTTCATTATTGTAGCTCTGTAGTAGAGTTTGAAGTCCAGAATTGTGATGCCCCCAGAAGTTCTTTTGTTCTACAGGATTGTTTTGGCTATTCTGGGTTTTTTGTTTTTCTTTATAAAGTTGAATATTGTTCTCTTGAGGTCTATGAAGAATTTTGCTGGGATTTTGATGGGTATTGCATTGAATCTGTAGATTGTTTTTGGTAAGATTGCCATTTTTTAAAAAATATTTATTTATTTATTATGTATACAATATTCTGTCTGTGTATATGTCTGCAGGCCAGAAGAGGGCACCAGACCTCTTTACAGATGGTTGTGAGCCACCATGTGGTTGCTGGGAATTGAACTCATGACCTTTGGAAGAGCAGGCAATGCTCTTAACCACTGAGCCATCTCTCCAGCCCCCAAGATTGCCATTTTTGCTATGTTAATTCTACCTACCCAAGAACATGGGAGATCTTTCCATTTTCTGGTGTCTTCTTCAATTTCTTTCTTCATAGTTTTTAAGTTCTTGTCACACAGGTCTTTCACTTGTTTGGTTAGCATTACCCCAAGGTATTTTATATTATTTGTGGCTATTGTGAAGGGTGATATTTCTCTGATTTTTTTCTTGGCCCATTTATCATCTGTATAAAGGAGGGCTACTGATTTTTTTTTGAGTAAATTTTGTATCCTACTACATTTCTGAAGGTGTTTATGAGTTGTAGAAGTTCCCTGGTAGAATTTTTGGGGTTATTTAAGTATACTATCATATTGTCTGCAAATAGTGATAATTTGACTTCTTCTTTTCCAATTTGTATCCCCTTGATCGATCTCCTTTTGTTGTCTTATTGCTTTAGCTATAACTTCAAGTACTATATTGAATTGCTATAGAGAGAGTGGACAACCTTGTCTTGTTCCTGATCTTAATGGATCACTTTGAATTTCTCTCTTGATGTTGGTTGTTGACTTGCTGTATATTGCCTTTACTATGTTTAGGTATGTTCCTTGTATCCCCATTCTCTCCAAGACTTTTATCATGAAGGGGTGTTGAATTTTGTCGAAGGCTTTTTTTTAGCATCTAATGAGATAATCATGCTTTTTTTCCCCTTTCAGTTTGTTTATATGGTGGATTAAATTGACAGATTTTTGTCAATGTTGAACCAACCCTACATCTCTGGGATGAAGGCTACTTGGTCACGGTGGATGATTTTTCTGATGTGTTGAACATATATTTTAATGACTTTTTCATCTTATGTGCATTGATGTTTTGCACACATGTATGTCTGTGTGAGGGTGTAACTGGAGTTACAGACACTACTATCTGGTTTCTGGGACTTGAGCCAGGGTCCTCTGGAAGAGCAGCCTGTGCTCTTAACAACTGAGCCATCTCTCCAACCTTTGTAATAGTCTTCTGACATGACATTTTTTTTTTTCTTTTCTTTTTTTTCTTTTCTTTTTTTTTTTTTTTGAGACAGGGTTTCTCTGTAGCTTTGGAGCCTGTCCTGGAATTTGCTCTGTAGACTAGGCTGGCCTCAAACTCACAGAGATCCGACTGCCTCTGCCTCTTGAGTACTTGGGGTTAAAGGTGTGCGTAATTACCACCATACCCTAACTTTTTTTTTTTAAAGTGTTAAGAATTAAATCCAGTGTCTTGCTACACACATGTTATGAGATTTAGTTACATCTAACTTTTTTTTTTTTTTTGGCTTTGAGGCAACCTTTCCCTGTTAGCCCAGGCTGCCAACTTTCAATCCTGCCTCAACACTTGAGTTCTACTGTTGCAGATGAGGGCCCAGTTGTACTTGGTATTGAATCCTTGAGAACTTGCCCGTATAAAGTTTTTCTATTTCTCCAAAATAGGCTTGCAGCTCCCCAGATAAAGGTGCAGTTTTGTGTGTGTGTGTGTTTATGTGTGTGTGCAATTGTATGCCTAATTGGTACCCATAATGTTGTGTGAGTCAGGGCAAAGGTCACACAAGCCTATGGACCTATCAGTGAGGACTTAGCTCTCTATCTTAGCTGGCTTACCAGAGAGACAGCAATAGGAAGACCAGATCCTGGGTGTGGGGCAAGGCCATAGCAGGTCAGAGCTGTCAGTCCTGGTGACTGCCACCGCCTTTTGCCACAGCTTTTTCCTACATCCTTCCTTCTTTCTCTTCAGAGCTTGGGATCCCAGCTGATGATGGAGGGATTGAATGACAGGCCAACTGACCAATGGGCCCCAGAGGATGGGATGGGATGGGGCTTGGGCTGCTATGGAGAGGAGAGAAGCCTGTCTGAGAGGAAGGGCAGAGGGAGGCAGGCCTGGAGACAGAGCAAATAAAGGGGTGAGAGAAAAGAGTGCATTGGCTTCTTGAGGCTCTGCAGAGGCTGGGAGGGAGGAAGGGCCAGGGACAGATGGGAACCTAGGTTGTCTGGGGCAAGCATGTGTTGAGTGATGTTGTTTGAAGGGTTGCCATACAGCAGTGTCTCAGACGCCAGCTCTCTCTTGGGTGCTGACAACTGAGCCTTCTAGGCTACTTGGTACATGGACCCAAGCTCTGAGCCTCTGAGTTTGATGAGGGGCCTGGGATAGAGGTTAGGAGCCCAATATCACCCAGAGATTGGGTTATGGGACTCTCTCCTGAGCCAAGGACAGAGAGCTCATGGTGGGAAAGGTGGGGTGAGATGCCCTCTCATGCCCCTGTCTCCTTCCTTCCTATCTATTCTGGCCTTCTCCCATAGACGACAATGGAGGGGGAGAGCAGACAGCTCAATGCTGACGAGGCTGCTGGTGGATGTGAGGATTGTGTCATCATCAGTGGGAACTGCAGTGACCAGTCCTCAGACGCCAAGAATGTTCCCTTCACCCAGGTCATGGAGGCAATCTGCACAGTGGATCGCGAAGGTAGGCGGGCAGTGGGGAGCTGGGGTGGGATTACATTCTGACACAACAGATACAGCTGCACACCTCGACTGTGACCAAGAGCTTCTCCCTGGCTCCTGAAGCTATGGGGATACTGAGCACCCTCACACGCCTCCTTAAAGGGGGACCAGTCTATTCCCACAGAACACAGGCAACACCCAAGCTCTGTCTTGTCTCTGCCCACAGCCTCCTGCCTCTTTCTTCTCCTTGGGACTCTGAGGAAAAGCACCCATGGTGGCGGCTCCCTTACTTTGCCATTCCTGGTAGGGCTGGTCTCAGCGCGGACTGGATTGTGCGGTCCTCTATTGTGCTGACACTGACATTATCATGGATGAGAGGTGCTTCCTACTGCCCCTTCCTTTTAGCACCTCCCAGAACACCTGGAATCAGCCCCCACTTTTTGAAGTCTCCTGTCTTGTGTGTTTCTGTCCTTGAGACTTATGGTGCTGATCTGAGCTCTCTGTAAGGGCACAAGTGGCCAGTTTCCATGTTCACCCCTATAACCTCTTGACTACATAGAAATACTTAAAATGCAGCCACTGTCAGAAACCAGGTTTTTATTCTAATGAAATTATCATAATAGGATCAGGCAGTGACTTTCTGGAAGGAATTGGATGTTTCCTCTCCATATTTAGGACCCCAAATGGCACTGCTTAGCTTGTAGGGAGGAAGGCATGAGCCTCTGCCCTGCATCTCTATGAGTACATAGAGAAGACAGGGATGCTGCATGGTCTCTGCTGATGACTGGTTTGGGGGAGACACTGAGAGAAGGCCTGTCAGCAAGAAGTCTGGCGCCCCTTCCTCTGAATGTGTGCTCTGACTCTTTCCTCCACAGGCTGCAGAGCAAACTCACGACCGTCCAAGAGGAAGGTCTCCGGCATGACTGCTTACATCCAGGTATCAGTTCCTCCTCTCTCCTAGGTTTCACCATATGGGTGTCCTGAGGCTAAAAACAAAACAAAACAAAACAAAACAACCCCTGAAATCTGAAGGTAAATTAAAATCTACGCTCGTTTATTTTGCCAAACTGGAAAGTTTTGAGTTATTAGGTTCTTTTTGTATGTTTCTGAGATTAGTTCTTAATTTATCAATATTGTTGATAAGTTCATTCATATGGCAAACTTCACTTATTCCGATATGGTCATACCATGTTTGGACTTTTTGTTTTTTCTTATTTTGTTTCATGTTGAGACAGGACTCTGTCTGGGTAGCCCTGCTGGTCCTGGAAACCTTTGTACAGACCAGGATTACAGTCATGTTACCACATCTGATTTTCCTTTCCTTGCTGGGAATCAAACCCACAGCCTCACACATGGTCTAACATTTGACTATGTCCTTGAAGTTTGGTTTTTAAATTTCTCCATTCTTATTTCAAAACAAGACACAACATAAACAAACAAAAAAAACCAACCAAAGAAACCCCAAACATAAAATACTTGGGAATGACCCTAACCAAGAAAATTAAAGACTTCTATAAAGAAAACTTTAAAGCATAGAAAAAAGAAATTAAAGATGAAACTAGATGATAAAAAGACCTTCCTTTGTCTTGGATCAGCGGAATTAATATTGTGAAACGGCTGTACAAACACAAGTAATTTACAGATTTGATGCAATCCTCATCAAAGTTCGTAATGGGTCTTTCTTTGTCCCGTCAGTTCCCAAATAACAACACTTGAGACTTTAATTATGAAAGCTTGGCCTTGGCTTAGGCTTGTCCTATTAACTCTTATAACTTAAATTAACCCATTTATTTTAACCCACATTCTGTCACGTGGCTCATTACCTCACCTCTCCATGCTGCTCATGCTGCTTTTCCTGCGTCTGGCTGGCATTCACACCGTTCTTCTTTCCTGACCCTCTCTCTCCCCAGGAGTCCCTCCTAACCTCTTCCTGCCGAGCTATTGGCCATTCAGCTCTTTATAAACCAATCACAGTAACACATCCTCACACAGTGTACAGGAATATGCCGCAACAGAGTTCCAATGACATTTTTCAGATAACTAGAAAAAAGCAATGAAAAACTCATACAAACACAAAAGACTACAGATAACCAAATTGATCCTGAACAGCAAGAACATTGTTGGAGGTATCACAATACCTCATCTCAGATTATGTTACTGAGTTATACAGGGACAGATTGAATAGACGACCTAGAGGTAAACTCACACAGGTTTGGTCACCTAATTTTTGATAAAGATGTCAAAAACATACCCTGCTAAAATGATAACCTATTCAGCAAATGGTGCTGGTAAAACTGGGTATATATCTTATACCCAACTACATAAGAATGGTCTCCATAAAGTTCATATGTTTGAATACTTGGTCCCCAGTTGGTGGAACTGCTTGAGAAAGATTAGAAGGTGTGACCTTGCTGGAAGAAGTGTGTCACTGTGAGTGGGTTTTGAGTTTTCAAAAGCTCTTGCTGCTGGGCAGTGGTGGTGCATGCCTTTAATCCCAGCACTCAAGAGTCAGAGGTGGGTGGATCTCTGTGAGTTCTAGGCCAGTCTTGTCTACAGAGTGAGTTCCAGGACAGGCTCCAAACCCTGTCAGGAAAAACCAAAACCATAACCAAAACAAACAAACAAACAAAACAACAAAACAACAACAACAAAACCCAAAGCTCTTGCCATTCCCAGTGAGCTCTCTCTAGCTCCTACTTGTGAATCAGGATGTGAGTTTTCAGCTGTTCCTGCCATCAGGCCTTTGTTCTGTCATTAAGGACTTTTAACCCTCGGAAACTATGATCTCACTTAAATGCTTCCTTTTATAACTGGCCTTGGTCACAGTGTTTTCTCCCAGCAATAAAAAGCCTAATTAAGACACACCTGTAGAGGAGTAAAATGGGATTCATATTTCTTACCCTGTAAAAAGCCAATTTAAAGTGAATCAAAGATCTTAATTTAAAACCTGGAATGCATACTGAACACAGTTCCACATGAAGGGATCTGACAGGGACTTTCTGAACAGGATTCAGAAATAGCCCAAGCATAAAGAAACACAGCCACATGAAGTCAAAAATTTCTGCACACCATGGCTGAGGAGACGGCTCAGTGGTTAAGAGCACTGGCTGCTCTTCCAGAGTCCTTGAGTTCAATTCCCAGCACCCACATGGTAGTTCACAACTGTCTGTAACTCTGGATTTGGAGTATACGACACCCTCACATAGACACACATGCAGGCAAAACACTAATGCACATGCAGTAGAAATAAATAAATTCTTTTCAAAACACCTTTCTGCACAGCAAAGGACACAGACAGCCTATAGAATGCGAGAAAACTGTTGCCACCGAATCTTAGGCAGGAGTTTGGTAATCCAAGTACATAAAGAACTGCAAAAATTAACCTCCCAAGCTTATTAGAACTAGTTTTTATTTAAAAACTCAGCATAGTTACTGGTAAATTCCCCCCCCCACACACATTTTCCTTGCATGTTTTGCTTGTTTGTTTCTTTTTTTGAGACAGGATTTCTCTGTATAGTCTTGGCTGTCCTGAAACTCACTCTGTAGACCAGGCTGCTCTTGAACTCTGAGATCCACCTGCCTCTGCCTCCCGAGTGCTGGGACTAAAGGCGTGCGAGTAGAAAATCAAGGCAGGTGGTACACCTGTTACCCCAGCACACCGAGGGCAGCCCATACTTCGTTGTGAGACTGTCTCAGAAATAGAAGGGACGCCTAACAAGGTGGCCTGGCGGGTTAGGGGGTGGGATAGCTCTTGTGTTTCTGTGGTTAGTTAAGAGTCCTTCACTCTGAGCCTGGCATTGAGCTAAACATGCCTACGCTGGTCTGGTGGAAGGACTGTTCACCTAATCTAGAAGGAGTCAACCAGCAAGGCTGCATGGTTGCTAAATGAAAAGTTAGGTTCTTAAGGCTTTAACTAGGGCTTCTGGTCTTTCCACTTCACTCTTGGTCTATGTTCTGTGAGTGCTGGCTTTAGTGTGTGAGGCTCAGGACAGTTCATGACATTGCTTCTTGGTCATCTCATTAACAGGTGTCCGCCTTGGTCATTTGGTCTGTGTCCTCCTCACACATGTTGTGAATGGCAAACATCACCAGGCCCCCTGCTAGGCATCATTGTGTATTTGTCCAATTTCTGTCACTTGCTAACCCCCCGGGTTTTGCCCTTCAGTCTTTCATTTGTGATCCTGGGGTAGCTGTTGTAAAATCTTTTTAGCGTTTATGCACTGAAGAAATTTATTGCCAATGCTTCACACGGGTTATAGTTTCGTTGCTGTAAGCACAGAATTGTAATTTCTGTACAGGGATGTGTAAGTGGACATTAATCAACGCATTTGCAAGTTCACTTTGTAAAAAGGGCGAGTGATGCCTTCCTGGGAGGGGAGATGCCGTGACGGTGGAGACGTTTTCCCCAGGATGATGCTTATTTATTGTATGCTGGGTGCGCTGAGCCCTGTGATTTCCTAAAGTCAGGGAAACTCAACTATATAATTGTGATAATGTGTTTGGGTTCACCCTTAAAAAAATGAAGAGGATAGCCTTACTACAGGGTATAATATATAGAAAAAAGATTGTAAAATTTTCTGTCCTTGCAATGCCCCTCCCTCATTTCCCAGACCGAATCTCCCTCTGTAGCTCTGGCTGTCCTGAAACTCACGCTGTAGACCAGGCTGGCCTCACTCTTGCAGTGATCCACCTACCTCTGCCTCCCAAATTCTGGGATTAAAGACGTGCTCCAATATGCCTGGCTGCAGTGCACTTTTTAATCTTTATTTATTTTTTGAAACAGGTTTTTTCTGTTATTTTATTTTTAAATTACTAATAATTTTATGTCAATGGGTGTTTTGTCTGCATGTTTATCTATGCATCACATACATGCAGTACCCTCAGAGGCCAGAAGAGGGCATCAGATTCCTCTGGAACTGAGGTTACAGATCTTTATGAGCCTGTAACTCTTGTGGGGGCTGGGAATTGAGTCTTCTGGAAGGGAAGACCCTGTTGTTAACTGCTCAGTCATCTCTGCATCCCACACTGCACTTTTAAGTGTAAGTATTTAACACACAGTCGTGTTAAAGTCAGCAAGATAGTGTAGAATGTGATGCCACAATCTACTAAATTCAAAGAGGATAAGGACTTGTAGCTTGTAATAACAGGAATGATGACACTAACAACAATAATAACAGTGTTTTGTTTACATGATTTTAAATTATTTTACTATGAGTAGTGCATAACCATAACAAATATCTTAACAGGAATAGATTTTTTTGTTTGTTGGTTTTTGTTTTCTTTTTTAACAGGGTCTCATTGCATAGCCCTATCTTGGGTATAGTTCTGTGTAGACCAGGGTAGCCTTGAACGGATAGAGAACTTCCAGTCTCTGCTTCCTAAACACTGGGATTAAATGTGTGCGCGAGGAGAGACAGGAATATTCTCCTTGGTAGGCCGTGTCTTTGCCTCCCAGCCCTTTAGCAGTTGTTGCCGTCACCCTGGGTGGCAACACTGTTAAACTCTTTCAGTTGTTTCTCAGATCTTAACACTTTCGAATTGTTCTAGAGATCCATCAGTATCGCTCTCTGCTTACATCGGTCTTTCATGTGCCTTTGTTTTTTTAGCTTCTTGTATTTTATCTGTTTATTAGAAACCATTGTTTCTACCTTAATTTCATGTGTTTATTAAACAAAATAATTTGAGTGTCTTCCCATTTCTGCCAGCACTTCATTCAACAGCAACACTAAGATGCACGTAGTCACCAAATGGTTCTGAAAACATAAACACAAACTATGGCTTGTTTGGGCCAAGACTGGTATGTTTTTCCAGCCCTGCAGGCTGGGGTAGAGCGCCATCAGAGGCAGTCTGGTGCTCCAGCCCTGCAGGCTGGGACGGGGCTCCATCAGCGCAGTCTGGTGCTTCAGCCCTGCAGGCTGGGACGGGGCTCCATCAGAGGCAGTCTGGTGCTCCAGCCCTGCAGGCTGGGACGGGGCTCCATCAGCGCAGTCTGGTGCTCCAGAGCACGGGCCAGGCAGCACTCACAAAGGCAGCTATGTTGGCTCCAAATTCTTTTCAACAATCATTGAGGCTTCCACTCTGAAGTTTCTGTTCAAATCTCAAAGTGCTGCCACTTGAGACCCCAGAAACCCAGGCTATGTGTCTGGTTCCCCAGCCTTGCCTGTCGTTTTATTGACAGCCTGTTGACTGTACTCAACATTCCTGCTCCACTCAGGGCCCCTGTGTTCACTGCTATTGGCCTCAGTGAACTTCCCAAGAAATCTGAATTCCAGAGGGGCTGTTGCACTGTTGTCTGAAGACATCTTTCCAGAGCTGGTCTCCATTTCCCACAAATTCAGGGAGTGGTAAACCTTTTGAACTTATTTTTTAATTTCTATAAAGACTTCTTTCTTTCTTTCTTCTTTCTTTCTTTCTTTCTTTCTTTCTTTCTTCCTTTCTTTCTTGTCAGGGTTTCTCTGTGTAATTGCTTTGGGCTGTCCTGGAACTTGTTTTTGTAGACCAGGTAAACCTCGAACTCGCAGAGACCTGCCTTTTAAGTGCTACGATTAAAGGTGTGTGCCACCACCACCTGGCTTATTTATTTATTATGTATACAATATTCTGTCTGTGTACATGTCTGCAGGCCAGAAGGGGGCACCAGACCTCTTTATAGATGGTTGTGAGCCACCATGTGGTTGCTGGGAATTAAACTCAGGACCTTTGGAAGAGCAGGCGATGCTCTTAACCACTGAGCCATCTCTCCAGCCCCCATTATTTATTTATTTTTAATGTGGTAAATATTTTGCCACCTGTATGACTGTACATAGTGCCTGATACCCTCAGAGGCCAGAAAAGTTTCAGATGCCCTGAAACTGGAGCTCCAGACAGATGTTAGCTGTCTTGGTGTTAAGCTTCAAATCCCAGTCCTCTGGAAGAGCAGTCAGAGAGTAGCCAGTGCTCTTAACCATTGAGCCATCTCTCCAGCCCTGAAAACTCACTGACTGGACATGGGTAGAGACGTTTCGGTTACTCTGTTTACCACAGAAGCATTCAGGCTGTCACCAATATTCTGTGGATCTGATGCGCCAATTTCTATAGAAAAAGCTCCAGTTTCTTCCTGGGAGCCATCGAAGGTCACAGGGGCAGACATACTCTTGGTTTCAATTCCTGGACCAATGACTACAGCAGGAGGGACAGATGTGATTGGAGGAAAGGGATGGGTTCTCTTTCTGGGCCACCAGAGAAACTCAGTGGCTTTCTCTAAAGGACTCCCTGTCATCCGCTGGTAGGGTTTCGGCAGGTTTAGCTCACTGCAGTTTGCGCTGGTGTCTCTGTGGGGAAACTGGCTAGTTCTGAGATGATGGACATGACTCTAGGGTGGAGAAGTTCTGGTGAATGGGCCCTCTCTGTCTTTTATCTCCTCAGTCAGTGGGCTGTGCTTCCCATGATGGAAGAGGGTAAGTCTTTTTAGAGCAAAACGAGGTGGAAGTGTTGTAGGGACCTGAGCGTGACATCATTATGCGTTTCAATGCCATTTGCCTTCCTTAGTTGTATTGTTTGTGCGACTTGGTTACATGGGAAAGCTGTTTCCTTTTCACAGGACCTGACTGAAGATGGAGATGAAGGTAGAGGTGGCGAGGCAGAGGACAGCAGTGGCTCTGGCTCTCCGGTGACGCCCACACTCTCCTGGGAGACCAGCGCACCCTCTAATACCTCAGCAGTAAGCTCCCTCTTCTTGAGCCCAGGGGCTTCCTACCACTCATAGACCTGCATAGAAAACGAAGCTTAGGTGGTTCAGCAAGTCTTTCCTCATGCCTGTGTTTAAGTTTATATTAATCAGCTGGATGGTGGTGCATGCCTTTAATCCCAGCACTCGGGAGGCAGAGGCAGACAGATTCCTGTGAATCTGAGATCAGCCTGGTTTACAGAGTGAGTTCCAGGACAGCCTGGGTTATACAGAGAAACCCTGTCTTGAAGACCAAAAAGAAGAAAAAAACCTATATTAAATTTTTTTAATTTATTTATTTATTAGGTATACAATACTCTGTCTGTGTGTCTGCCTGCAAGCCAGAAGAGGGCACCAAACCTCATTATAGATGGTCGTGAGCTACCATGTGGTTGCTGGGAATTGAACTCAGGACCTTTGGAAGAGCAGGCAATGCTCTTAACCTCTGAGCCATCTCTCCAGCCCCCTATATTAAATTTTTAAAAAGTTGTTTAATTTGTATTCACACGTCTCTCTACGTAAGCCACACATGTACTTGTGCTCAGAGGCCAGAAGAGGGCGTGGGGTCCCCTGGAGATGGGGTTACAGGCAGTGTAAGCCACATGAGGAGGGTGCTGGAACTGAACTCAAGTCTTCTGGAAGAGCAGTAAGGACTTCTGAGCCATTGCTCTAGCCCTGACATCTTTTTGTTAACTAGCTCCAGCTCTATTTCATTAAAAACAACACATAGGACAAGGTCTGGCTCTCTCCTGAGAGTTAGGTAAGCTCCTAAGCCTGTGGCTTCACTCTTGGCTTGTTTTTGTTGGAACTACGTTGAGGAGACAAGAATTCCCACGGCCCAGATCTGGCTCCCCTTGGAACTCAGCTGAAAGTCACTGGTGTCCATCACCCTTGTCCCCGTGTCTTTTCCTGCTGTCTTGAGGCAACCCCAGCAGGTCTGGAACATTCTACTTCTGTTTCCAGATGCACAGGAGCCAGTTGCCCAGAGCCCCCACCGTCTCTGAGCTCAGCTTCAGAGCCTTTGGTCCTTCCCTGCCACTGCATTATCATCCTTATTGTGTTTTTGCTCTGCCTTGGGCTCAGTGACTGCCAGCCTTGTTCGTATAAAACAGAAGGGCCCTGGTTTCTTTCTTCACTCTTGCTTGCATGGGATCTAACGGAGGGAAGCTGTTCATTTGCACCCCCTACCTGCTTAGTTTGCCGGGACTCAACCTTTTCTTTTGGTCTACAGTCCCTGAGTTGGCAAGCAACCACTTCAGCAAGCACACCACGGCTGTCCCCTGCCAGCCCTTACCCCACCATTGACCTCACAGATGAAGAAACGACATCCTGGAGCATCAGTTCCCCACTGGTTGAGCTGAGCCAGGACAGTCACCAGGAGGGCATGGACACTACCCAGGTGGGTGTGGAAAGCAGAGAGGGAGCCAACACTGAGTATCAGGTACCACTGAGAAGGCAGTCTGACTGTCTTAGTGTTTCTGTTGCTGTGAAGAGACACCATGACCATGGCAACTCTTATAAAGGAAGCCATTTCATTGGAGCGGCTTACAGTTTTAGAGGTTTTGGTTCGTTGTCATCATGGTGGGACATGGCAGCATGCAGACATGGTGCTGAAAAAGGAGCTGAGAGCTCTGCATCTTGAACCACAGGTAACAGGAAGTGAACCGTGACATTAGGTGTAGCTTGAGCATAGGAGACCTCAAAGCCTACCCTCACAGAGTGATACATTTCCTCCAACAAAGTCACACCTCCTAATAGTGCCACTCTCTATGAGCTTATGGGGGCCAATGACATTCAAACTGCCACATTCCACTCCCTGGCCTCCATAGGCTTGTAACAGTATCATAGTGCAAAATGCATTTAGCTCAACTTCAAAAGCCCCCATAGTTTATAACAGTTTCAAACTTATTTTAAAGTCTAAAGTTCAGAGTCTCTTCTGAGCTTGACGAGCTCACTGTAATCCCCTGTCAAGATCAAAATGCAGATCACATGCTTCCACATACAATACACAGGATATGCCTCACCATTCCAAACATACAATACACAGCATATGCCTCACCATTCCAAACATACAATACACAGGATATGCCTCACCATTCCAAACATACAATACACAGCATATGCCTCACCATTCCAAACATACAATACACAGGATATGCCTCACCATTCCAAACATAGGGAAGGGAGCCTCGTGAGGAAACACTGGACCAAAGCGGACTGAAACGAGCTGGGCAAACTCCATTCAGGGACACCCCTGACACATGTCTGGCCTGAGAGGCTTTCCTTAGCCACAGAGGAAGATTCCGCAACCCCTGTCTTCTCTCCTTAACTCTGAAACCAGAACCATGTGACTAAAACTGCCAAGTTCTGCTGCTTCCTGTGGCTGGAACATGGATCAAGTCCATCCACTCACCAGCCTGCTGTTTTCGATGGTTTCCTTCCCTGCCTAAGCCTGGCTGTCCTGAAGGGCTAGGTTTAAAGCGTGCACCGCCGCACCCAGCTCTAAGCTGGAGAGACGAATCAACTGTCAGTTTAGAGCACTAGATGCTCTTCCAGAAGTTTCGTGCTCAGAACTCACATCGGGTGGCTCACAAACCTCCCGCAACTCCCTCTGACTTTTGAATGCAGAAGCACATAGGTGGCATACGCTCACATGGAGAAATACACATAAAAAAGTCCTTTAAAAAAAGAACATTGCTGGGCTCAGCCTCAATTAAGATTCTGGTTTTCTTATGAGTTACTTTCCCTTGGGGCCATGTCCATGTGTAAAATTTCTTTAGAGAAAAAAAAAAAGTTATCCAATTTCCAAGACACTTCATGCAGTTGTGCTGAGTGACCAGCAGAGGGCAGAGAAGGATAAGTGTCCAGAGTCTAT
This sequence comes from Microtus pennsylvanicus, assembly GCF_037038515.1. Taxonomy (NCBI): domain Eukaryota; kingdom Metazoa; phylum Chordata; class Mammalia; order Rodentia; family Cricetidae; genus Microtus; species Microtus pennsylvanicus. The sequence continues at coordinate 129,103,869 of NC_134580.1, forward strand.
GCTGGCTACTGAAGCATTACACTCAGGGATATGTGCAGTTACTTGTGTGACGTAGAAGGGACGCTTGCTATATCCAGCAAGACATAATGTACTCCTTTCTAGACAGGGTCAGATGGCAATAAGGTTCAATATGGTGAGAGAGGATTCTGGAATGGATTACCATGTACTGTGGTCCTGGCCAGAGACTACCTAGTTTCCACTGTGTTCTGCTCATGTTGGCAAGAGCAGCAGGCACTTCATGGTCACCCATGGTGGCCACACCACAGCGTTGAGGCTCCGGGCATAAGATGGGGCTGAGTGTGAAAGCAAGCATTGCAGCCTGGGACATCCTGTGTATCCTACAAGTGTGATAAGAAGCCCGAAACACCTGCTTCATCTCCCCTCTCACTAGGAGTGCCGCCCCACAGTTCATTTCTGCATTGTCTGGGGACTTGGCACATGCAGCTTGCCCTTCATGACCAAGATGCACAATCATCGTGAGCAGAAAGAGCTCACTGTGTGTCCAGTGTGTTCTCTGAACCCATGTATGGTGGGAACTCATTGAGAATCTGAAGACTCAATAGCTGTCCTCACACTCAGGAAGGGCAAAGCGCATGCACAAAACACAGCTAAGCCAATTTCAGGACTGAGTCTCACGTCTGGACCAGTGACACTGACTGTACATACATGTATGTACGCATGTGCCATGTGAACACAAACGGCTTGTGCCTTATTGTACCCATTCTGAGCTTTATTCTTCCTCACATTTGGAGTATCCTGGGTTCCTGTTTCAGGTTCCTTGGTATGTGCTAGATACTGTCCTCCCTCCCCATTTTGTTACTGGCATCTAGGAAGCACCCCAGGAATAGGCTCTGGGTGACTGTGCACCCCAGTGTACCCTTGTTCACCCAGGTACGGGTCGATATTTGTGATGTCTTTCTCTCCTTGGTCCCTGCTGACAAACTGGTGGCCCTTGGCTGTTCAGCCAGCATTTTAACCTGGCTACCTTCAATAAGCTGATTTCTGTTTTATTTTTTAATTTTTATGTTTTTTTCTTTGGTTTTTCGAGATAAGATTTCTCTGTGTAACCCTGGCTGTCCTGGAACTCACTCTGTAGACCAGGCTGGCTTTGAACTCACAGAGATCTGCCTGTCTCTGCCTCTTAAGTGCTGAGTTTAAAGGCGTGCACCACCACTGCCTGGCTATGAGCTGGTTTCTCACAGGAAGGCTGTATACCATACTCTGCAGGTAACACAGATGTAGGAGTGAGGCCTTGACTTCAGGAGCTGGGAGGAAGGGAGAACCAGTAAACGTGAGCTTACACCATTGTGTGGCCAAGGTTGGCTTGGAGGAGGCAGAGGTACCATGGAGATGATCAATGCCGAATGCCAAAGGCAGAGGGCATGTTTGGGAAAGGAATTTGAGATGTGCCAAGGTTACTAGAGAATTGCTGGTACTGCCAGATGGACTGGGAAAGATGTCTGCCGCCTCGTGAATGTATCATCTGGAGAATGATCTGGGTAGCTGTGTTTTCGGTTTCAAAGGGCTGAGTTTACTGAGAAGCAGGCAACGAGCAAATAGGAGGCAGCAGACAGACCAGCACATCAGGTGCTCCTAGTATCCAGCCAGTGGGAGGAGCATTTTAGGTGCTCACAGCATCCAGCCAGTGGGAGGAGCATACAGGTGCTCATATCATCCAGCCAGTGGGAGGAGCATATCAGGTGCTCACAGCATCCAGCCAGTGGGAGGAGCATATCAGGTACTCATAGCATCCAGCCAGTGGGAGGAGCCCAGCTGGGAGAGCAAGCAGAAGAAATGTCATCAAATCGCCAAAGAAATGATGCAGGAAGGCCTTCTCACAGCATCTTGGTGGAGAGAAAATGTCACCTTTATGGATGAGCTTCTGTCCCTTCATCCCAACTGCGGCCATCTTTATCCCCATATAACCTCTGTTAAAAATGGTTTTACCCTTTAGCTGTTTTCAAGGGTGTGATGTTTTTAATGCCTTCGGCCGTTTGCTGTTCTCTTTTGTCTCTGTCATAGTGTCATGGGCCCAGCTTGCCCAGGACAGGGAGTTTTGGAAGACACTTGAAATAAATTACGCTTGCGTTGGAGACAAGGGAGGGCCTTTCACTTCCAGAGTTAGCTTTCCGTGACTTTAACCAGCACGTGACAATTGACCAGCGTAGCGCGTGTCACAGGGCAGTAGTGATACTGCAGAGTAGGCTGTCCCAGAGACAGGTGAGCTTTCTTTCTTCAAGCCTGGAGGAGGTAGCTGAGGCCTGTACCCTCCTCTCCTAATCGGCAGACACTTTAGCTCCTCTGAGTCACCAGGCTTCTTGCTACTACAGCCCCTACCAGCCTGCCCCACTTGGCCAAGTGCCTCGTTAGGCATGCAAATTGGCATTGCTCTTAAATGAAGAATGCGTGACTACGTCCACATCTTCTTAGGCAAGAAGTCCGCTGTCTGAGCCAAGCTACAGGAGAACAAGGGACGATGGCCTAAAGCTCCTGATTTTAAGTAACAAAGCTGAGGTGAAACTCTTCTTTTGGGAGAGAGCTGACCGCTCTCTGCTTCTACAGGGAAGAGGTCATATGTGGTGCCCGCGCCCATGGTCTATTGTTTCCTTACTTGTATCTCAGAAGCAGGCCCCTGTCACATAACAAAGCCAAGGACAGCTGTCCAGCTCTGAAAGACACCAGTGTTCAGGGAATGCAAGCCCCAGCAGGAGGAATCCCTGGGTTCACCCTGGCACATACCTCATTGGCTCACTCCCATTCATGGACAGACGTTGCCTTTATTTGTGTCTTGGCAGAGAGCCAGGGTGCGAGCTGGCAAGACCTTCCCCAGCAGCCCGGGAGACTCACTGGAGGACCAGCTGAAGCCCATGCTGGAATGGGCCCATGGGGCCTTCAAGCCCACTGACATCGAGGGCCTCAAACCCAACAACAAGCAACCAGGTGGGAGTGAATGGCACAGACGTAGGAACTTAGAACCCAGGAGACACGGTATTCCCTTACCATCTTTGAGTGTTCTGTTTTCAGTGCTCTGTCCTGCAATTTCTCGGCATCCACAATGCTCAGCGGAGAAGAATCCAATCTTCTAAGCTGAGTCTCTCAACCTCACCCATGACCCTCAGGTCAACCTGGGTGCACATCCCGCCTCCTAAAACCTTAGGACTCCTCCCTTCTCTTTTATTTATTAATATTAATGGCACATATGTAAGCATGTCACCAAAGGCTCCTGTGTTTCTGTTTTCTGAGACAACGGTCTCACTCTGCAGTTCTTTCTGGTCTCATGGAGCCTTGTAGCCGGGTGTCACCTCATCTGGCTCCTCATGACTTTAGATGGGTATCTGAGTTTCTTACCTCTTGTGTAGGAATGGGGGAAGAGTCAGATTCAACCATGTCCACTGTGATTCAATAGATCCAAAAAAGTATAAATAAATGTTATTGAATGGGGGCCACAGAATGTGACTTCGTTATTTTCTGGTAGTTTCATTATAAAGCATCATGGGAAATTAATGCTACTCATACATTTTGACCTAATATTTTAAAAATTTAGCATTTAAACATTTAGTCTATATAAAACATTGAACTCTTTTGCTTTTTTCTAGTACTGTCCTAAGAAAATTATGCCTTTTTTAGGTAAAAGTTACACTGAAATTGATTAATGAATACATGCTAATTTCATAAATTGGCCAAATAGATTCCAGGGTTTAAGTCAGTCCAAACCAAGCATATCAGTAGCATCATTTGACAGTTTGAACTTGACCCTCAGTGTGAAATCCTGTCCCTTCTGATATTTCAAGTATTCAGTAGCAAGCCAGGAGGTGGTGGTGCACAACTTTAATCCCAGCACTCGGGAGTCAAAGGCAGGCAGATCTGAGTTTGAAGCCAGCCTGGTCTATAGCATGAGTTCCAGGACAGCCAGGACTACATAGGGAAATCCTGTCTTGAAAAACAAAACAAAACAACAAAATACCCAATAGCTCCATGCCCCCGTTGGGCATTGTTGTGGGCGTCACTGTAGGACCTCAGCCCCAGCTGTGCTCAGCCTGTGCTCGGGGCTGGCTCTAGAAGGATGGATTCTCCTCCACACTCCGATGTGGAAGCCCCAGGAGCATGAGTCTGGCCTGCTTCCCATGTGGGGGGAACTTGGAACTGGCTTCTGCTCTGGGTTCTCCTCTGGGGCTCTCTACACCATCCCAGTCCCCTGCTCTAGATGCAGCTGGATCCCAGGTACAGCATGGTCTCGTCCTAGGCCTGCCTTGTCTCTTAGCCTTCGGTCAAGTCTGTCTGCTTACCTTCCAGAGAACAAAAGTCGAAGACGCACAACCACCGACTCTGCCTCTGCTGAGTACTGTCCTCCGCCCAAGCGCCTCAAGACCAATAGCTATGGCGGGAAAGACCGAGGGGAGGATGATGAGAGCCGAGGTGAATTTGGGGGGAAGGTGCAGCAGCAGGAGCAGCAGGTCCTCAGGACCACTGCTCTGGGGTTCAGAGGTGCATGGCTGTGTGGGAAAGGAGACTCCCCACCTCATCTCACACCTGTTCCTCTTTCCTCCACAGAACGGATGGCTTCTGATGTCGCCAACAACAAAGGCAATCTGGAAGGTACTATGTCTCTTTGCCCTCCTTTCTGGGTGCCCCAGGCCTGCCTTAGCCTGGCTTTGACCTTCTGCATGGATTTTAATCTGGAGCACTGGGCATTGACCTAGATCCAGGACCACTCCGGCTAATATACTCCTGAGTATTAGTTTCTAAATTTATTAGGCCAAATAATAGGATTTCCTTCTATTTTAACTGAATCTGATGTGACCGCTGACCAGGGTGACTGCAGTGGGGAAGAATGGAAGCTGTGGCACTTTGGCCAATGCCTGAAAACTCCAGATCACTGGGACCTTGAACTTCCCATGCAATAAGCACAGCTAAGTTTAAGGTTAAAATAAGACACATTTTTGCCACTGGCTCCTCCTCGAGCTAACTCTGGTATCCTTTCCCCAGCTGGTTACTGCACTGGGATTCAGTAATCTTCCAAGAACAGACCTAATGGAGTTTGAATATACAATGTACTCTTCATTTACATTCTTGGCCCAATGTGCCTTAATCTTCAAATATTTATCAAGCACTTACTCATTATTGGATCCAGGTTAGAAAACAGACCTGGATCCAGGGTACCCTGGAAAAGCTGCAGTTTAGAGCAATGCCTACAATTTAGAAACTGTGTGCATGTGTGTATGTGTGTTTCTCTTTTCTCTGTGTATCTTTGGAGCCTGTCCTGGAACTTACTCTGAAGATGAGGCTGGCCTCTAACTCACAGATATCAACCTGCTTCTGCCTCCTGAGTGCTGGGATTAAAGATGTGCTGGGCACCACCACCACCACCCAGGTCTAATTTAGAAACTCTTTTTTTTTTTTTTTGTCTGAGTACTCTGCCTGCATGTCTGCCTGCAGACCAGAAGAGGGCATCAGATCTCATTATAGAAGGTTGTGAGCTACCATGTGGTTGCTGGGAATTGAACTCAGGACCTCTGGAAGAGCAGCCAAGCTTTTAACTGCTAAGCCATCTCTCCAGCCCTAATTTAGGAACTTTGGACCCGTGGTTCTCAATGAATCCCAAGAGCCATCCACCATTTGTCCTTGCCCCCCACCCCGTGAGACAGTGTTGGCCTTTTAAAGGTTTTGTCCTCTTGAACAGTGAATCAGTTTAGAGTCAAGACAGAGTGGCCTCACAGTAAAAACAAACAAACAACAAATCCAAGGTCTGGGATGGTAATCTGTGCTGTGTTTAAAGAGCTCAGTTGCAGGGAGGTTCTGTAACTGCCGCCAAGCCAATCAGAACTTGTGCCTCAGTATCTGAGATTTAATGTTTATGAAAGATGGAGATGCCAAATCCAAAGCAATATTCAGCCTCTTGTTTTGCCTGGCCAGGCCTTGTGCTTCCTTGTGCTTCTTGTTCATTTGAACTTGTGCTTCTTGTTCATTTGAACTTGTCTTTCCCAGACTACGAAGTGGGGATGGCGCTTTAAACAAGGTCGAGTCTGTGGCCAACCACCCCCAAATACGGTATCTCGTCTGCAATGCTGCTAAAGGGTTAGATGAGCTCTAGACACCGCACAGAGTACTCAGCACATGACTGGCCAGGGGCGGATGCTCAGAACTGTCAGGCTCAAGGCTTGAGCTGCTGATGTTAGGCCCTTGGTATCCATAAACTCTGATACCCTGTCTTTCCCGCAGACCGCTGTTTGTCCTGCGGTAGGAAGAACCCTGTGTCCTTCCACCCTCTCTTTGAGGGTGGGCTCTGTCAGGGTTGCCGGGTAAGTCTGCCTGCCCCTTCCTCCTGCCCCTTCCTTCCTCACCCAGGCTCCCAGCACAGTCCCTGCTCCAGGCCCTAGTAAACAGTTTCCCAGGGCACATCCCCCACTTCCTGTTTGGGGGACAGGTACTGAAGCAGAGAAGGCCCTCCATGAGGAACTCAAATCTCATGTACTGTCGCTTGCTAGCCAGGCCTGGCTGAGGTCAGGTCTGTGGTCTCACGTGCTTCTCTCTGGCTGTCAGGACCGCTTCCTGGAGCTCTTCTACATGTACGATGAGGACGGCTATCAGTCCTACTGCACCGTGTGCTGCGAGGGCCGCGAGCTGCTTCTGTGCAGCAACACAAGCTGCTGCAGGTGAGTGTCGTTCCGTGGGGCTGGACGAGGGCCTCGGATCCCCGGTGTACACCACAGTTCCTACAGGCAGCTAGAGACAATATCTGTGGGATCTTCTCACAAGTATGGACTGCAGAGATACTTACTGCTGGGTTCAGGACAGATGTCCCTGGGAGGTCAGCCCTGGGAGGTTTCTGTTGAAAGGGTCTAGATTTGAAGGAAGTTTGAGCGATCCATATTCAAGAACTGATTTATTACCGCATAGCTCAAAACACACCATGGCAGGAGGCTGAGCATCAGGTGGAGTGGTCATGCCCTGGGGAACTGACTGGGCCCGCAGGACAAATGTCTGTTAACTGCGATGCCCATTCTCTCTGCATACTCTGGTACAGGTGCTTCTGTGTGGAGTGTCTGGAGGTGCTGGTGGGTACAGGGACAGCTGAGGATGCCAAGCTGCAGGAACCCTGGAGCTGCTATATGTGCCTCCCACAGCGCTGCCATGGGGTCCTCAGGCGCAGGAAGGATTGGAACACGCGCCTGCAAGACTTCTTCGCTACTGACCCTGACCTTGAGGAATTTGTAAGCTCTGTGCATTCTCATACAATTACAGTCCCTGGGAGGCTGAATCCTGTACATCTGTAAGATCAAGAATCCAGCCTTTGATCTCTGAATGTAGGAGACAGAGGCAGGCACATCTCTGAGTTCAAGGACAGCCTGGTCTACTTAGTGAGTTCCTGGCCAGTCAAGGCTATATAGTGAGATCCTGTGTCAAAACAGCCTATAAAGGTGATAGTGGCAGGCATGGTGACAAAGGTCCCAGCCCAGAAAGCTGATTCATGAGCTTTGTGATGAATTTAAGGGCAACCTGTGTTAAATGGTGAGGTCAAGGCCAGCCGGGAATGTACAGCTAGATTCCACCTCCCCTGTACCATTTGTACCTCACAGAGCCCGTGCCTGCCAGAGACTAAGAGCCCATGCCTGCCAGAGGCTGAGAACCCTTGCTAGTCCACACCTCTAGCAGACACTTCCCCCTTCCAGTACCTTCTGACCAGGGAACAAGAAGGATATGTCTGAGCTGTGGGAGACAAGGGCAGCTGCTCCCACACCGCAGGAGTTTATCTGCTGTTCTTAGAGGCCTTGGCAGTTGCCGCTCAAGCTGCCTATCTGGGCCTGTGAGTCTGTAGGAGGCAGCTGTGTCTCCTATCTGAGGACAGAATGGCCAGCCTGTGCCAGATACATTCTTACCAGTCCCCATCAAAGCCTCTGGGCATAGGAGGAAGCTGGACACTCTGAGGGATTACTCTCTCTTTGCTTATCTGGCAGGAGCCGCCCAAGGTGTTCCCAGCAATTCCTGCAGCCAGGAGGAGACCCATTAGAGTCCTGTCCCTGTTTGATGGAATTGCAACAGGTGAGTTGAGGCAGGAGGCTGAAGGTGTCTCTGCCCCGTGACAGAACAGTAGTAACCGGATGTCACGTGTGCCTGTTCTGGCTCCACTCCATGGCCTTTGCACCTTCTCACACTATTCTCTGTGCGTGTGTGACAGGAAGCATGCATTTGCCCCGTAGACACATGGGGAGATCAGGACAACTCTCCTGTGTGGGTTACCCAGGTATCAGGCTTGGTGACAAGTTCCTCTACCTGCCACATTCCCACCTTGGCCCCTTTCTAAAGGAACATGTTTCTTTCTTTCTTTCTTTTTTTTTTTTTTTTTTGGTTTTTTGAGACAGGGTTTCTCTGTAGCTTTGGAGCCTGTCCTGGAACTAGCTCTTGTAGACCAGGCTAGTCTCGAACTCACAGAGATCCACCTGCCTCTGCCTCCCGAGTGCTGGGATTAAAGGCGTGCGCTACCACCGCCCGGCTAAGGAACATGTTTCTTGTTTGACTTGTTTTCCCTCTGCTCAAGCATCTGGATGTTTCCTGGCTACACACACAAATGTCTTGGCTACTTTCTAGTTTTCAGTTTGTGTGCACACAGGAATCAGTCAACACGCAAGAGCCCTCTCAGGTCTGCTGTGGCTCCTGCAGGGTTCTTGGTGCCTTTTAAAAGGTACGTGCTTCTTAGCTATTGCATTTTGACTTTTATTCCTCATTCCTGCTTCTTTTCCATTTTGTGAGATGCCCCATACGTGGAATGAGCATAGCCTATATGGGCAATGTGGTGATGTCCTCTGGAGTCGACCACAGATATCTTGAAGTGACAGTAATGGAGTGAGGGGATCTTCATTCGGGTTGGGGTTCAGGACATCAACCGTGGGGCTCACGGCTCTGTACTTGGCCCCTTGGCCTCACATTTCTGTTTGATCCCTCACAGGGTACTTGGTGCTCAAAGACTTGGGTATCAAAGTGGAAAAGTACGTTGCCTCCGAAGTCTGTGCCGAGTCCATCGCCGTGGGCACCATTAAGCATGAAGGCCAAATCAAATACGTAGATGACGTCAGGAACATCACAAAGGGAAATGTGAGGGTGGTCTATTTTCCTGGGGTTCATCTTTTGCTTGCTTTTTGTACCCTAGAATTTAGTCTCATAGTATACTATCTCCTTCCCTCAGGCCTAGGGTTGTGGGTAGAAGAGATGCAGAGACATTTCTGAAAAAGTGACGGACAGGACTTTTAGTGGAATGTGGGCTTGCCTGAGACCCCATGCACTGGGACTGGGGTTGCTGACTGAGCAAATTTCTGAGTTTTCTTAGCAACTTCTCTAAGAATCTAAGCTTTCTTTATTTTAAATTAAAAACAATTTATCATCATCATGTGTGTGTGTGTGTGTGTGTGTGTGTGTGTGCATGCACATGGATGAGGGTGCCAGTACCATGGTCCCTGTGTAGAGATGAGAGGACAGCTTGGTGGAGTCACCCCTCTTCTTCCACCCTTACATGGGTTTTGGCGATCACGCCAGGTTGCCAGGCTTGCACCGCAGGTACATCAACTCTACAAACCATCTTGCCTGCCCCAGAATCAAGGCTTCCAGTCCCTCCTCTCTCAGGCTCATCCCAGTTTTTTGTGTTTTCCCTCAGATTGATGAGTGGGGCCCATTTGACTTGGTGATTGGTGGAAGCCCTTGCAATGACCTCTCTTGTGTGAACCCTGTCCGAAAAGGCCTGTTTGGTGAGCATCAGTTGTTCTGATTCACAAAGATCTTACCATATCTGAGTGCTGGTCCATATGGGGTGGCCCCAAGAAGAAGCTGTTGGCTTCTGTTCATTCTTGTTTAGTGTCTTGGGCCTTAAGCACTGCCTGTGCCTTTTGCAAGTCCTCAGCCTTCAAAGAAAGATGTCAGGGAATGGTGTTCTGCTGCTCCCTGTGTCCTCGCCTGGTCATTCCGGGGGACTAAGGGAGTGGGCATGTGAGAGCATTGACTTGACTTTACTGATGGGGCTTATTGGGATTCTCTTGGTCTCAGGGAATGTGGAGGCTTGTATCGAAGCTTTCGATCAAACCCTGCTCTCTGATGTTCTTTTTTGGATGTAGAGGGCACTGGCCGACTCTTCTTTGAGTTTTATCGATTGCTAAACCACTCACGCCCTGAGGAATGTGATGACCGCCCATTCTTCTGGATGTTTGAGAATGTGGTAGCCATGGAGGTCGGTGACAAGCGGGACATCTCACGATTCCTGGAGGTGAGTGGTCTGGGTGTCAAGACTTCTTGGGTCAGGGAGACACTGGCATAGAAGGCTTCTGAGTTTTGACAGATGGGGCTGATTTCCCTGTTTTTCGCTGGATCTGGGGGGAAGGATACAGCACACTTTTGAGTGCACGGGAGACATTTACCTGTAACATAACCTTGCCCGTGCCAGGTACCAATAATGACGTCAACCTGTACTTTCACTTTAGACAGTTCCTTGTTTCCTCTTTCTTCTGAAGATGGTAGCGTTAGGAGTTACAGAGAAGTTAATTGTCTACCACTTAAATTACCTCAAACACCATAGTAGGTCTTTGGATTTCATTTCCTTCCTTCCTTCCTTCCTTCCTTCCTTCCTTCCTTCCTTCCTTCCTTCCTTCCTTCCTTCCTTTCTTCTTTCCTCTTTTCTTTTCTTTCTTGGCTTTTCAAGACAAGCTTTTTTTGTGTAGCCCTAGCTGTCCTGGAACTTGATCTGTAGACCAAGCTGGCCTCAAACTCACAGAGATCCGCCTGCCTCTGACTCCCTAGTGTTGGGATTAAAGATGTGCACTACTAATGCCCGGCTTCTTCTTCTTCTTCTTCTTCTTCTTCTTCTTCTTCTTCTTCTTCTTCTTCTTCTTCTTCTTCTTCTTCTTCTTCTTCTTCTTCTTCTTCTTCTTCTTCTTCTTCTCCTCCTCCTCGTCCTCCTCCTCCTCCTCCTCCTCCTCCTCGTCCTCCTCCTCCTCCTCCTCCTCCTCCTCCTCCTCCTCCTCCTCCTCTTCTTCGGAGATTTATTATTTCATGTATATGAGTACTCTGTCAGCATGCACATTTACACACCAGAAGAGGCATTGGGTCCCATCATAGGTGGTTGTGGACCACCATGTGGGTGTTGGAATTGTACTCGGGTCCTCTGGAACAGTAGCTGGTGATCTTAACCACTGAACCATCTCTCTAGCTCCATATTTGTTTGTTTTTTTAAGACAGAGTCTCTTGTAACCCAGGCTCCCCTTCAACTATTATTGGTCTTCTTCTCTGTACCTCTACAGTGCCAGGATTACAGGTGTGTACCACACCTGGACTGTACTTTAGTTTTCTTTAGAATTTTACAATTTTGACCTCAGATGTGATAGAACTGGCTATTTTCCAGCTGTCATATGTTACCCGAGGCTGAGTGTCCCGAGCCATGCATTGCCCACACTGTCTTTCTGCCATTGGGATTTGACTTAGCAGATTCGAATGTGAAGAACCTCTACCTTTGGCACATTCTGTCACTGGCATGACTCAGAGTGGGCAGGTCTGATCTGACTAGTCACCCACCATTCACAGGCAGAGCTCAGCTGTGTTAGTCATTGTTCTAATTGCTGTGAGGAGACACCATGGTACAGGCAACTCCTACAAAATAAACTAAAAGGTGCTTGATTATAGTTTCAGAGATGCACTCCATTATCATCACGGTGGGGAGGATGACAGCATGCAGATAGGCATGCTGCTGGAGAAGAAGCTCCAAGTTCTACATCCTGATCTATAGGCAGCAGGAAGAAAGGCAGCCTGGACCTGGCATGGGCCTTTGAAACCTCAAAATCCATCCCCAGTGGCACACTTCCTGCAATGAGGCCACACCTCCTAATCCTTCTAATCCACTTCCTGGTGACTAAACATTCAAATACATGAGCCTATGGGAGCCATTCTTATACAAACTACCATATTCTGCTCTTTGCCCTACCCCTGTAGGCTTGTAGTCATATCATAATGCAAAATACATTCAGTCTAACCTCAAAAGTTCCCATAGTCTACCATAACCTCAACACTGTTTAAAAGTCAAAGGTTCAAAATCCCTTTTGAAACTCATGGTAGTCTCTTAACTGTAACCTCCTGTAAAAATCAAAATAAAGAAGCAGATCACATACCTCCAATATACAATGGCACAGGACATATATTACTATTCCAAAAGAGAAGAAAGGGAACATAATGAGAAAATACTGGACCATAGAAAACTGAAAACCAGCAGGGCAAACTTCAAATCTACATCTCCACATCTGATGTCAAAACACATTTTAGATCTCCAATTTGCCTCAGCTTTGTTAAATGTAACACACTTCTCTTTCTTGGGCTGGTTTCAGACTTGGTCTGCAGCTCTCTGTGGCAGGTATTCCACAGCTCTGGCATCTCCAACGTCTTGGCATCTCCAACACAATCCAGGCTTCACCTTCAGAGCGACACATAATGGCCTCTGTGGGCCTCTAGGCAGGGACACCGCTGACACACTTCTGGCGTCAGTTGCCTTCCTTAGCCAAGGAGGAAGATTCCATAACGCCTTTCTTGTATTTTTGGCTCTAAAACGAGAGCCATGTGAACCAAGTTCTGCTGCTTGGTGGGGCTGGAATTTGGGCCCCTGTTCAGTTACATCTGCATTCTGTTGTTGGTGGTTTCCTTCACTGCCTAATCTTTTCTTTAATTCCTTTTCACAAGTTGGAAACAAAATTGGGTGGGGTCTTGCCCTGAGATCACCACTCCCTTTTTTCCATTTAGCAGCAAGCTTTTTTTTCTTTAATATTTATTTATTATGTATATAGTGTTCTGTCTTCATGCAGGCCTACATGCCAGAGTGGGCACCAGATGGTTGTGAGCCACCATATGGTTGCTGGGAATGGAACTCAAGACCTCTGGAAAAGCAGCCAGTGCTTTTAACCTCTGAGGCATCTCTCCAGCCCTGCATCAGGCTTTTTTTTTTAAATCTCCTTGAACGTTGGATTTAGCTCTATTACACTTTCTGGTGCTTCTTTTCTCCTCAAACTGTATTTCTCTTTATCTAGCTCGATCCTTTTCATTATAGATCGGCATAAGAATGATTACTGATAACCACACTACATAGTCTTCCTGAAATCTTCTCTGTCAAAGCCCTTAATCCAAAATTCTTCAGTTTAGCCTCAGGCAGATATTTAGGACAGGAGCCGAGAACAGCCGCATTCTTTGCTAAGGTATCACAAGAATGGTCTCTAGACCACTTACTAATATTCTTCCCCTCTGAAACTTCTTGAGCTGGCCCTCATTGCTCTACGTGTTACTGCTCATGTTCCTACTAGTATGCCCCACTTCCAAGCTTTAGTGTTCAGATGCTTTTTTTTCCAAAGTTCCCAAGTCCACATTCTGCCAACGAACAGCATGGTCAGCTCTCTCACAGCAATACCCAACTCCTGGTACGAACTTCTGTCTCGGTGCTGTTCTGTTGCTGTGAACACACATCAGCTCTGCTCCAGCAGCCTCTTGGTGAGAACTGTCTGTCTCCTTGTCTCTTGTATAGCTAGGAAAACCTTGTCACCTGACAGATCAGACCTGGGCTGACTGACAGCTGAGTCTTGGGGTGTCTCCAGCAGCTCCCCTTCTCTTCCTGCAGTGTAACCCAGTGATGATCGATGCCATCAAGGTTTCTGCTGCTCACAGGGCCCGATACTTTTGGGGCAACCTGCCTGGGATGAACAGGTAAGAACCCTGAGAGGGACAGGTAACAGATAGCAAAGTTATATACAAGTCTGATTGACATTCTGGACTGGAGCGCTGGGCAGAATTGCTTGGGCAGCTGCCTTGCTCTAGCTGCAGGGTAGCTGTTTCTCAAGGTCCCCTTGAGGACTGAGAACCGTGATGTCTGCCTATTCTTCCTGCTGTGTTAAGGCTTCCATTGCAAATGTTAAAGAAACCATACCTTCTGCCGCTGAGATGAAGTAGGGCCTGGTCTATGTGACTAGTGACCAACAAGGGGGCGGAGCTGAGGTGTCAAATAGTAACATAGATACTAGGTCCCTCTACTTAGTCGGGATCATTTTCCATCCTTAAATTTTTTTTTGAGATTATAATTTAATTATAACATTGCTTCCTCCAAATTCTTCCTTATACTCCTCCCTGCTCTCCTTTACATTCATGGCCTTACTTTTTAATCACCTGTTAATGTATACATATATGTATTTGTATATACATACATATTCCTAAATATAACCTTTCACATCCATATGTTACTTGGATGTATGTTTTCAGGGCTGTTTGGCACTAGACAACCATTTGGTGTGCTCTTGCCTGGGGAAGGCCGCCCTTCCCATTGCTTTCCTCAGTTGCTTATAGATCTCTGGAGGGTTGAGGCATCATGGGCTTTCCTCATCCACTTTGGCGTATTTGTTGGTGTCGTCCTTGTTCATCTCGCGCTTGTGTAGTCATAGCCAGTTTTCAGTCCTAAGTGGCTCTGCAGAGGCCTCTTTGCAGTGTCCTTTGTGATTTCAGGAACAGCTTGCCGACAAAGCTGTGAAATGCCACTGTAGTGACGATCCCACATATGCAACAGAGTCACACTGTGAAACACTTTCTGAAAGATGTGTTAGAAGCCTAAATTTTGGGAGTCTGGCAGAGTGTGGACAGAAGTCAGAGCGTCCTGGAACAGCTTGGAGATTTCTCTTAGATATTGTAGCTTTTCTTTTAGTTCACATTTTTAATATTGTTTTCACCCCTCAGATAGTTAATATTTATTCGGCTAACCATCTAATCAGAAGGTACCATGTACTTGTTTGGAATCACATGGGCTGATCCATTCAACACTCAAGCACTCCCTGCCAAGCGCTGTATTGCTGCCAATTCAATGGGGACACGATGATGTCAGGGGCTCTTGTAGAGTAGACATTAGTGGGAGGGTAGAGAACACAGGGAGTAATTGTACATTCAGGGCTGGGGAGGTGGCATTGGAAAGTAGGGTGGGGAAAGGGAGAGGCCTCATTCAGCAGAGCTAAAGGAATGGAGCCAATCGAGGCAGAAGAGAGGGAAGGCTCTGGGTAGATGGTGGGCAGGCATCCCCAGACCAGCTTGGAGAGCAGTGTTCCTAAGTCAAGAGTGGCTTAAAAAGACAGGCGCAAGTATCTCTGGCTGGGATACTACAGGCATGATATAAGGTGCCATTTATTGTACATGTACACTATGATAGATATTATAAGAGATTAATTTTAATTAATTTAAGCAATTAAGATATTCTGTTTCTAGTAAAAGGAAAAGAGAAAGAGAACAGAGACGGGCACATTGCCGAAAGAGGTGTGTCCCAGAAGGGGCCATCCAGTGAGAAGACAGATGAGGTTGGTGGTAGTGACCTCTGGAGTTTCTAGGATGGCAGGATATTTGCACATTTGTTTACACATTTGGTGGCTTCCAGGCTAAGAGGACAGGCTGCTGTAAGTGAGCTCTGATGGGTGACAGAGTGGTCAAGGGAACGTGTCAAATGGGGGCGAATGTGAGTAAAGGAATTCCACACTAGCTCCAAATAGGGCATAATATGGGGTTTCTTATTAAAGGGAAACTCACAGATCACCAAGGAAAACAGGCAAGGAATCCAACATCCAGGTATGGTAAGCAGGGAGTGAATTATAACGTAAATATCTGTGTTTTTTGATGGTCTTAGGCAACTCCTGTAAAAGGGTTGCTCATCCCTAAAGGGGTTGAGATCCACAGATTGAGAACGCTGATCTAGACCAGACTCCTCTATTACGTATGTCTGGTTTGCAGGGTTTCCCTGCAGTGCTCACAGCCCTCTGGGCGAGCCTCACTTTGCCCGATACTAAACCCCAAAATACACAGAAACATTCCCTCTGGGCGCTGGGCAGTACTCTTCAGGGACTGGTGGACTCTGTCTCATCACACAGACTTGTTGGTTCTCACCCTGATGCCAAACATGGTCACTGCCAGAGTACACTTGGGCAGATTCTTCCTCGCCTGCCTTGTGAGGTCTCTAGAGTAGCCTCGCAGGGAGAATAACGGGTTTTGGCTGTTCCCAGGCCCGTGATAGCTTCCAAGAATGATAAGCTCGAGCTGCAGGACTGCCTGGAGTTCAGTAGGACAGCAAAGGTAAGATGCTGAGCAGGCTGTGCCGCACCTTCCGGAAAACTGACCTGGGCTCTCTGCACACGGCTCCTGCTCATTCCCTCACAGACCCCTGGTGCTGGGCCCCTTTCCCCACAGACTCTTCTCTCTCTTCTTCAAGTTCAGAGTAACAACCCCAGCAGGAAGACCCAGCCGCGCTCTGCGGCGGTGATGCTGGAGGCAGGGAGGCTGTGCTGCAGGTGCTCTTTGCAGTAAGGACAGTGGCGGATGCTGTTGCCAAAGGCTGTGCTGTGAAGTCACAGATGCACAGTGAGGCCTCAGAGCCTTCTCCTCCGTGTCTGTGAAAAGCAAAGGCCTGATGCTCAAGCGCTGGTGGCCATTCTGAGTCTGGATGATTTCTGCTCTTAATGACCTCATCGACCAATGACCGGTGTCTTGGTCCCCATGTGATCCTTCATGGTCACTAAAATTCATGTAGCATCTGTGGAAGCACAAAGAATCTCCCCAAGTCTCTGTCCTCTCCCTGTGTCTGCCTGTCCCTGCCAGCTCTCCAGACTCATGCCTTCATGCCTCTGATGCTTCTGAGCCTGACCCCACTTGGAAGCCTTCTGCGCTCACCCCGCGATATTGTTTTGTTCTCCAGTTAAAGAAAGTACAGACAATAACCACCAAGTCGAACTCCATCAGACAGGGGAAAAACCAGCTTTTCCCTGTAGTGATGAATGGCCAGGACGATGTTTTGTGGTGTACTGAGCTCGAAAGGTGAGTGCATAGGTCCTTTGCTGTTGCTTGATAGGACACAGGACATTTATAAAACAAAGGGTTTATTTGTGTTTATGGTTCCAGAGGAATTAGAGTCCATGATATCAGGGAAGTAGGAAATGTGGCACAAGAGCGGTGGCTCCACGGGAAAGCTGAGAACTTCCATCTGCTAGCATGAATGCAGAGAGAGAGAGAGTGTGAACTAGAAATGGTACACTCTTTAAACTCGCAAAGGTCTCCCCCGGTGACATGCTTACTACAGCAAGGTCGCATCTTCTCAACCTACCCCAAAAGCATTACCAACTGGGGACTGTATTCAAATGTCATTATCAACTGGGGACTGTATTCAAATGTCTGAGACTATGGGGTGCTTATCATTCTCCTTACCACGGTGAACAAGGCTGCACTTGGAGAGACAATCTGTGGGGACAGAGACAGGAAGGAGAATGTGTAGCCTGAGCCAGCAGCACACACAACATTAGTTCCCAGCCTTAGCTGCCTTGCTTCTTCCAGGGCCCACTGGCCCGATGTAGTGGGGTCTACATGATAACAGCTTTGCAGAACTAACCTTTATTTTCCCACAGGAATGGTGGCACTGTGGTAATGAGAACTCTCAGGCGAAAGGTTATTTGATAGTGCCGCCTCTCTGTCACCTGCACTGCCCTGACACCTTCCTGTCCCATCTTTCTGGGTTCTTTGGAAAATGGGAAACACCTCTGCAATTTCAGCCACACTTCTCATGGGGCAGCTGATTCCTCCTTGGTCACGGATGTCTTTGATCTTTTACACTTTATTGGGCTAAGTGGTCCGTTGTCATGTAAAGATCCATCTCTTGGATTTCAAGGTTTTTTTTTTCTTTTTCTTTTTTATTTTGTACCTCTATTCTGAAGACTTTTGTATTGAATATTTTCAACACGAATCTCAGTTCTGGTTTTATTTTTTCTTTAACAAATAGTGTTAATAAAAATATAACCGCTTTTTAGGGGTAAGACAAAATCTCACTCTGTAGCCAGCCTACTCTGTAGCCAGCCTGGAACTCAGTATGTAGCTAGGTTGGCCACAAACTCATGGCAAACTCATAGTCACAAACTCTTGCTTCTGCCTCCCAAGTGCTGCACGACGACAGGCATGAACTACCATGCACAGCCTAGAAAGTTAATTTCTGGGTTGGAGAGAGGGTTGGGCAGACAACCTTAATTTGACCCGAGAAAGTTGTCCTCTGCCCAAACACATATACACATGTATATGGACAAACTAAATTCAAATAATTGAAAAATAGTAATTTCTCATTAGTAGAAAAACTGTAGATACCATTGCTCAATCTATGAAGAGAATCTTCCGGAAACCCTAGTACTTAGGATGGCCTCTGGCCACATGGACACAGACATGTGCACACATCCAACTCTTCACCCCAAGAAGTCGCTAAACTTCTCTTATTGTGTTTTAGAGTCAAATACAAGTGGGCGGGCTGACTGGCAATCATTCATGGATTAATTCACACTAGGCGTTTAAAATGGTCCCTGTAGAGCACCTAAGGACCAGAAGGTTCCTGTGAGGGTGACACAAGACAGCTCCCGTGCCCTGTGACTGTTATAGTTGTATCAGCTGTCAGCAAGTATTCTGAGGAACCAGTGGGGTCTAGAAGGTTCCTTTGAGTCTAATAGTCCTGAGTGAGGCTGGTAGCTTTCCTAGGCCTGACTTCCAGAATACAGTTGTTCTTGGTGTACTAGGGACCTGGGTCCTTCTAACCTGGTGACTTCTCACTCTGTTCTCTCCCAGGATCTTTGGCTTTCCTGCACACTACACAGACGTGTCCAACATGGGCCGTGGTGCCCGCCAGAAGCTGCTGGGGAAGTCCTGGAGTGTGCCAGTCATCAGACACCTCTTTGCCCCCTTGAAGGACTACTTTGCATGTGAATAGTTCTCCCCAGGACTGGGGCGCTCTGTGGTCTTGGGGTCATACTGATCCTCGAAGCACCCCAGCTCTGCCCTTCCTTTGCTCACCTCCTGGGGTCTCACTATATACTCAGCTCTCTTCTGCTCAGTGGGAGCAGAACCTCCTGGCCCTACAGGGGAACCTCCCTGTGCACAGCTCAGATCTGGCATCTTACAGTGGCCCAACATGGTCCTCAAGTTTTCCAAGTTTAAAACTTTAAAACCAAGCTGAGCGGTGGTGGCGCATGCCTTTACTCCCAGTACTTGGGAGGCAGAGGCAGTCGGATCACTGTGAGTATGAGACCAGCCTGGTCTACAGAACAAGTTCCAGGACAACCAAGACTACACAGAGAAACCCTGCATTGAAAGACCAGAGTCATGTGACAACATGGGAGAAACTGTGCTTTGTTTCCACAGTTTTTCGCTGATTTTTAGGCTGAAAGATAACAGATGCATAGAGTTTACCCTTTTGTTTCATTAAAATCAGTATTTCTCAGCAATAATCTCATCTGCACTTTGTTCTTCTGTGGAAGTGTGCTGTTGGTCATCCATGCATCAAGCACAGGGCTGCCTGGGATCTGCAGGGGCTCACGGAGCCTGAGAGCTACTGCAGAGCTCTCAAAGCCCTGCATCACCATGCCCTGGGGACTTCTGACAGTCAGTCCTTCTCCAGCCCTATTGGCAGCATCTGCTTCCTCTGTGGCTGCTCCAGGGAGGACAGTGGGCTAGAAAGGTCCATTTAAGCCTTAGATTCTAGTTTATTTTCTGTTTCTCTGACCTGCTGGGCCTAGTGGCACACCTTTAATCCAAGCACAGGGAAAGCAGAAGCAGGTGGATCTTCAGGAGTTCAGGACAGCCCAGTCTACATATCAAGTTCCAGGCTAGCCAGGGCCACACAGTGAGACCCTGTATGAAACAAAACATCCCCTCTGCCCAGAGAAAACAAAAGCGAAAACCAACACAAAACCCCACACTCGAACCCAAAGCAACTCAGCATTTATTTGGCTTACATTTCCAGGTCACAGACCATCATCGAGAGAAGTTAGGGCAGGAACTCAAGCAGGAACTGAAAGCAAAACCATGGAGAAATGCTGCTTACTGGCTGACTTACAGGTTTGCTCAGCTAGCTTCTTACACAGCCGGGCCCACTTGCCTATGAATAGCACCGCCCAAAGTGGCCTGGGCCTTTTCACATCAATCATCAATCAAGACAATCTTTCAGAGACCTCACGCCAGGCCAATCTGATCTGGGTAGTCCTTGAATGAGACTTCCTTTTCTCAGGTGACTCTAGGTTGTGTCCAGTTGACAAAACCAACTAACTAGGACACCTGGCAAAGGCTTGATTGTGTCACCTGTCTCCAGACTTCTTAGGAAGCTAAGATGATTGGTACCCAAGCAGAAGAAGATGAGTCCTGATTTCTACGGTTCCTCACAACTTCTGTGGGAGCCTGCTGAACCCCATTTCCCAGTTGTCCAGCTGACAATTTTATCTTTAAAGACCAGGCTGGCTTGGAATGGCTCTTGTATTCTAACAAGCTTTTTAAGTTTTTGATTTTATCTATTATTATTATTATTATTGTTGTGATGATGATGGTGATGGTGATGATGAGTGTTTAGCACAGCATGTGTGTGGAGGTCACAGGACAACTTTGTGGAATGGGTTCTACTTCCACCTTTACATAGGCCCTGGGCATCATCTTCAAGTCATCAGGTTTGGGCAGCAAACGTGAACCATCTCACGGGCACTAAACGTGATCTTTTATCTAGACTGGTTTACAGTGAGTTGGATGCCCAGACTAACATCATATCTATTGATCATTTAAAGATGTACTTGTTTCTTCAAACTCAAAACTGTAATTGTCTCTGGTGGCTCCTCCTTAGTTTAGCCGGAGACAGCTAGCAACCAAGGTATTCAACACCCAGAGCCCAACATGACATGCTCCTGCCTTTAATTAAGAAGTAGGGGCCACGGAGAGGCCATACTTCAGTTACTAGCATGTGGGACAGAGGGTAAGGTGTGAACAGGGGCATGCGACCCTGTATCAACCTCACACTGATTCCTCTCTGCATCATGGTGTGACATGGCTTGACCTTCATAGGTCAGGGCCTCATAGGGGCTGGATCAGCGTTAACTAGTAGTAGCAGGTAGGATGGGAAGAAGCTTCGCAACTGGAAGGATGGGA
Source organism: Microtus pennsylvanicus (assembly GCF_037038515.1). Lineage (NCBI taxonomy): Eukaryota > Metazoa > Chordata > Mammalia > Rodentia > Cricetidae > Microtus > Microtus pennsylvanicus. Next base: position 129,124,830 of record NC_134580.1, read on the forward strand.
AACCACACTGGTTGTTAGAAAGTTGCCTCTGGCTAGAGAGTCCCTGGTGAGATTTGCCATGGTGACACAACTGGCAATTAGTAAAAGACGAGGCCTGTGTACTCTACTCTCTGAGGACTTGGGACCAGAGGGATGGCTGCTGCCCAATTAAGCCATCTTGTGTACAGCTCTTCACCAAATGCCGGGACAAGATGAAGCCGAATAAGCAGCTCCCTCCTCAGAACCTCAAGAGGAGAAATCGACGGGTCCTCCAGGTGAGGGGCTCTGGGGTGTCCCGGCCTGCTTGTGAGGCAGCTGGTGGAGACCTCGAGGGGGGCTGTTGTAATCTGTAACTTTTCTCAGGCTATCTAGGCTTGAATCTGAGTAACCCAGGCTGTGTGACTATGGGAGAGTATGGACATATTGCGACAAAGGTTGGAGTTGGCATCCCATGTAGGTCTCTTGGAATGCTCTTGTGAATTTGTGTCTGGGGTCTGACACACTGCTGTATTGCCTTAAGCAGATACCTTGAGTTCTGGACTTTTTAATTTCCCATTTAAAAGGCAAGATTGATACATCCTATGTACTTTATAGGTTAGTGAATTCCATGTTCGCGATCTGGAGCAAATGCTGTGCTTTGTGCCCCTTAGGCAGCAGGCCTTGCACTTGAAATAGACGCCATTAAGAAAATGAAAGCCATCTGTCATCTTGGTGTTAATGGCGGTGAAGACGTGGTAATGAGAGCAACAAACAATGTTTATGAATCACTAAATCCTTAAAAAGGATGAGGCAGTATTGCCCAGATGTGCAGCAGCTGCCCACTGATGCCAATGTTGGCAACAGCAGCGTCTGGTGTTGTGTCCTCATTGTCTTTCACTGTTTGAGGTCTTAATGTCCCTTGTTAGGGAAGGAGCAAGGTGGCTTTGGGGGCGAGGTGGGGATCTTGTCTGAATTTCAGGACCTGGCCCTGGCCATGTGGAGGGGTAGGGTGAGCACCAGGCACATGACTCTCCCATTCTTCCATCCCTCTTGTTTTCTAGCTAAGTGATGAAATGTTTGTACTGGGATGTTCTTTCATGGTCCTTTATTTCTCTCTGGATCCAGATTATCTAGGTTCCCATATTGGTGGCCTATTCCTTCTTGTGTATGTGGGTGTTTTGGTATCTTCATTGGGTCTCTCTACTCCCCAGTTACGAACCCTCAGCCTCACCTGGGCTGACATGTGGATCAAATGATTGAGTGTTTGGGAAGCATGGCTGAGAAATGCTATCTCCTGCAGTTGAGCCCTCTTAGAAACTTCTGGGAGGTCTGACCACTGCAGCTACAGGGGAAGAGAGCAGGGAGAGGCCCCTTCACAGGGTCACACAGCTATCAGGGTTAGGGTAGCAAGTAGAAGCCTGATCCCTGAAGCCAGTCTAGCTTTGCTCCTTGATCCTGCCTGCATCTGGTTTTGCTTTGCTTTGGTGGAACTTAGAATTCCCTGCAGCCTTTGGCCCTTGTACAGTTTGTTGCCTTCCTACCTTCCAGCCCAGCGCCCTCCTTTCTCACTGCCTATCTTGCCTCCTCCCTTTTTTCTTCTCCTGTCAAAATTTATTGAGTTCAAAAAACTTGGAATTAAAATTTTTATATGTGTTAATGTGTGTATGTGTGTGCATGCACCACAGCCTATGTGTGGAGGTCAAAAGACAGCTTGTGGGAGTCAGTTCTCCCCTTCTATGATGTGGGTCCTGTCTCTATCGCCCCAGTTCTGGGATTATAGGTACTTGTTGTCATGCCACGCTTTTATGTGCATGCTGGGGATTTGAACTCAGGTCCTCATGCTTGTACACCAAGAACTTTACTAATGGAGCCATGTCCCCAGTCCCTGTTTTTGATTGAGTGTGGGTCTTGAAGCCTCTATCTATGATACATCATGATAGCCTGTAATCTTGGCACTTGGGAGGCAGAGGCAGGAATGGAAGACGGCATGATCTACAGACCGAGTTCCTGTCTGGGCTACATAGTGGGACTCTGACTCTAGAAGCAGCGACAGGACCAAAAATGGTGTGTGTGTGTATGTGCATGCACACACACACACACACACACACACACACACACACACGCACGTGTGACAGAATGGCATGTAGCCCAGATTAGCCTTGCACTTGTGATCCTCTTGCCTTCAGCTCCCAAGCGCTGGGATTAGAGGCTGGGGCCACCATACCTGGTTTCCCAAACTGTTTCTCTGACAGAATGGAATTCTCTTTTCCACTTATTTTCTGATGAAAATGTACTGAGATGAAGATAAGCTTGGGTATTAGTTATTTTTCTTGTCATTGTGAGCAAGCCCATCAGGCATGTCAGCAGAGCGCGGGGACAGGCCTCTCTGGCGCTGTGAGTGTGTGGCAGTGTGTTTACATCCCAGTGGCAGAGAAGCCGAGAAGGGGAATGCCAGCACTCAGTGGGCTTCTTCCTGCCCCCCTTTTCTATTCAGACCAGGACTCCAGGCCATGGGAAGGTCCCCATCATGCTCAGCCTGGGTCTTCCTTCCTCAGTTAAACCTCCTGGAAAATATCCTGCCCTCACAGCCATGCCCAGACTCTTCTAGGTGACTCTAAATATCATCAAATTGTCACTAAGGATTAATGGTGGACTGACCGGGCCACAGGCTTCTCTCTCCTCTATGGCAACTGTCATGCGTTGTAGGTGAGCTTTATTTCAGAAGCTCTGATTCAGGCACCTCCCAAGACTCCCTGTGCTTCTAGAGCTGAGTCTATACCTCACTCCTGTACTAGAAGCACCCCGACCACCCAGACAAGAGGGTATTGCTGTGTTGCCTAGGCTGGCATAGAACTCAGTCTCCCAAGGGCTGGGATTCCAGGTGTGCACCACTACACCCATCTCAAAGCACTAGTGACCTGGTCCATTGATCTCATTTTCACATTAATGTCCTCACATCCCAAACAAAATGACCTGTTAAGGATGAAACGATGAAGCTGCACAATTCGATAATTGACACGAAGTGAAAGAACTCAGAACTAACATTTATTGCGCAATGACTGTGCGCTAGGTGCTAAGGACTGTACACACGGCTAGGGCAAAGCCCTTGCTGCCCGTGCACGAGGACTAGAGTTTGGATCCTCAGCCAAGAGGGCACTGTGACCTCTCTGTAATCTCAGCTCATGGGAAGCAGAGATGGGGATCTCCAGAGCAAGCTGGCTAGATTAAAGAAATAGTGAGCTCTGGGTTCGAGTGAGAGACCCTGTTTCAGTATATGAGGTGAAGAGGGATAAGAAAGACACTGGATGTCAACCCTGGGCCTCCATAGGTACACATGCATGCACACTGGCACACATGCAAACATGCATGTACACACACATGCTGTACACATATACACATGCATAAAAAACCAAATACCTACAAGAAGAAAAACTTTATCTAGATCTATTTTCTCCCAGTGGTACTGGAGATGGAACTCAGGGCCTTGTACATAGTTACTGTTAGATAGTTACTGTTAAGCTATGATCCTGGGCAGTACGTATCTCACTTAATTGCAACTCCTAGCAGAGTCAGGGTTTAAACCCAGATATACGTGCTTTGCTACTTTGGGTATGTCTTCACATGTAAAATGACAATTTCAATGTTTCCCCAAAACATTCACAAGTCCTTTAGATGTATCGTTGTTATTGACTTTAATGATATGATTCATTGTCTTTTTAAAATTTTTAAATTTTTTTTAAAAGAGAGACTCTCATGTAGCCTAGGCTGTGCTTAGAGTTCCTGGTCCCCCTGACCTCCTATGACCTCCTAATTTCTGGTATTACACCATACTCTGCTGTTCCTTCTTGCTATTTTCCCCTATATTAACCCTTTTATAATGGTAATAACACATCTTTTAGGATCAATGTCAGCTCTGGGATGTCTTCCCATGCTGCAAAGTGAAGTTGAGTCTCTTGTTGTGATATGCTTGGAGTTCTACTCACCATGGGGACTAGCAGTGTGCAGCCTGGGATGCAGCTGGTTGAGTGCTCACCTCGTATGCCGAAAGCCTGGGTTTGATCCCAGCATCACATAAAATGGATGTGGGGGTACACAAATGTAATCCCAACTCTCAGGAGGTGCAGGCAGGGGGATCATCAGTAAGTCAGTCACTGCTTCCTTGCCAGATTTCTAGCCACTCTGAGAGAAAGTCCTCGGGATTCGACAATTGAGACGAGGCCCAGACTTTCCGGGAGCCTGTGCTCACAATGCAAACACCTTGCTATGTATTGCCTTTGCCTAGCCCTCAACTGATCTGTTACTAGACCAAGGTTCAGGGCACTCAAGTGTCCACTCTGCCTGCTTTGCCACAGTTAGGAAGTCAGAGGCTATGTTTGGTTTTAGCTCACCATCAAGTGCCTAGGGCTGGTTTGGTCAGAGAAAATAAATTCTTGTAGCCAAGCTTGGTGGTACAGGCCTATAATCCCAGCAATTGCTGGGAAAGAAACAACAGGAGGGTCAGGAGTTCAAGGTTATCCTCAGTTACGTAGGAAGTCGAAGACTACTCTGAGCTATTTTAGACCCTTCTCAAAAAAAAATGGGAAGTATATAAATAAGCGGTGTTGAGACAAAGAAACCTTTCTGAGGCCTAGATCCAGCTCTGTGATTCTGGGCAAGTGAATTGGCTTCTGAGGCTGCTTCCTCTGCTGTGAAGTGCTATAGTTCATCCTTTCATCAAATATAACAAACACTGAGACACAGCCTGGAACTAGAATAGGAAAGCTTCACTGTGGGAAGGCAGAAGATAAAGGCATGAAAAGCAAAGAAACTTCTTCTGATGTGCTAGAAATAAACCGCATGATATTGCAGGCACTCCTATGAGTGACTTAAGTTTGTTATTAAGGTCCTGTGCTGGATGGTTTTAGGTCAACTTGCTACAAGTTAAAGCCATCTGAGAGGAGATGCTTCCTCTCTCTCTCTCTCTCTCTCTCTCTCTCCCTCCCTCCCTCCCTCCCTCCCTCCCTACCTCCCTCCCTCCCTCTCTCTCTCTCTCTCTCTCTCTCTCTCTCTTCCTCTCTCGGTTTTTCGAGACAGGATTTCTCTGTCTCTTTGGAGCCAGTCCTGAAACTTACTCTGTAAACCAGGCTGGCCTTGAACTCACAGAGATCTGCCTGCCTCTGCCTCCCAAGTACTGGGATTAAAGGTGTGTGCCACCACCACCTGGTGTAGGGCATTTTCTTAATTAGTCATTGATGGGGAGGAACCAGTCCATTTGTGGGTGGGGCCACTGCTGGGCTGGTGGTCCTGGGTTCTATAAGAAAGCAGGCTATGCAAGTCATGGTGAGCAAGCCAGTAAGCAGAACCCCTTGATAGTCTCTGCATCTCCTCCTGCCTCTAGTTTAGGTTCCTGCCCTCTTTTGAGTTCCTGTCCTGATTTCCTTCCATGATGAGCAGTGTTAAGTGTAAGCCAAATAAAGTTTCCTCCCTAAACTGGTCATGTTTCATCACAGTAATAGTAACACTGATTAATACAGGTGTCTATCATATAATTTTTTTTTTAGACAAAGTCTGACTATGGCATAGCTCTATGGCTGGCCTTAGACTCGCATAGATTCATTTGTCTCTACCTATTGAGTCCTGGGATTAAAGGTTTATACCACCACATCAGGCTAATCCATTTAAAATTTTTTTTTACACTTATTTGTGTGCATATTTGTGTCTCTCTTTCTGTGTGTGTAGGCATGTGAGAGCCACCACACATATGTGGAAGTCAGAGGACAACTTGCAGTTCTCACCTTCTATCAGTGGGTCCTGGGGATCAAACTCATGTTAGGTTTGGGGGCATTTACGAAATGAACCATTTTGATGGCTCCCTTTTCTTTTAGTTTTGAGACCGGATTTCGCTGTGTAGCCGGATGGCCCCTAACTACGTAACCCAGGCTGGCCTTGAATTTGCAGCGATTCTCTTTCCTGTCCAAGTGTGAAGGAGTGGCCCATCACGCCCGGTTTCTTCTTTTTTCTTTCTGAGGCGGGGTCTCATGTATTGCGGGAATGACAAGTGTGCTCCACTACAGCCGGTTTCTGCGGTGTTGGGGACAGAATCCAGGGATTCATGCATGCTAGGTGAGCATCAACCAAGCTTCCTCCCGAGCCCATTCAATAATCCACTTTGGTAAATTCAATGTGCTGGGATACAGCGAACCAAAATGTGCAACTGGACCCCGCCTCCTAAGAGGATTCACATCTCATTGGCCACAACCGACCACGTGCCCAACAGGTTTGCGCACCGCCCCCGGGCATCCCAGCTGTCGATCAAGGGCTCGGCCCCTCCTCCGGCGCGCGGGCTGGTCCGTCTCTATAAAAGGACGGGCGGGCGCTGACGAGCCCGTGCGTCGGCGCGTCACGGCGGGGTGCGTGTGAGCTCATTGCGCGCGGGCGGGCGGGGTCCGACGGTTTGAACGAGACGAAGACGGAACCGGAGCCGGGCGCGCGGTCAGAGGACGCGGGTTCCCCGAGAGCCGGTGAGGCGGCTGGTGGGCCCGGGCGGCGGCAGCGGTCGAGAATTCATGGGGGGGCGGCCCTCGTGAGCGGCGCGGTGCCGCGCGGGCGGTGGGGGGAAGGGCGGGGCCGTGACCCGGCGCGCGGCCTGGGCCGGGGGCGCGCGCTCCGTTGTCCCGGGGGCGGGGCGTGGGCCGGAAGTGGGGGCTGCTTAGTGGTGACCGGCGGGGTCCTGGCTGTACGGCTGAGTCCGGAGGGTGTGCTCGAGGGGTGAGGTGGGGACCCTCGGTGCAGGAGGCGTCGTTGCATAATGGGTGGGAGTTGGTCTGCGGAGTTGGACCCCAGAATGCGACCTTAGGCTGACGCTTCAGCCGCCCTATGCCACAGTTTCCACATCTGTAAAATGGGGACAGTAGGATTAAGCATAGAAAGGTCTCAGCACCATGCTTGGCCAAAAGTAAGGCGGTCTCAGCCGAGGTTTGTTGAGTGCCTGTAAATGCCAGGTCCGTTTCCATTAGCGAGTAGACAGGCAAAGACATGCTTTCTAGGAGTCTGCTTTGTGGGCAAAGAGTTGGGAAGCAAGAAAATGAATACATGGCCAAGATAATTTCTGTAATTACTATAAAAGGGTGATACTAGTACTGCAGGGTGCAGCCTGACCTCTGCCCCTTGGAGATGAGGATCCGGAGGCATGGCCCATTGAGGGAAGTTAAGCCAGGCCTGATGTCTGCCCATGATAGGATGGATGTCTTGGAGAGCATTAATCAAGATAGTTCCTTAATGGGCACCTGCTGTGTGTAGTGCCCATTAAAGCTTGATTTAGCCTTGTGTCATTTAATAGGCACATCGTCTTGGAGGTATGTTATCTTCATTTTCTTTCTTTCCCCTCTGTTGTATTTTGTTCATTTTATTTTCTTTGTGGTGCTGGGAGTTGACTCCTGTTCCCCCACCCTCTACATTGGGCAAGCGCCGCGTCGCTGAGCTACTCTCTCCCTCACTGACATTTTGCAGAAGCAAGTCTGAGATTTTAGGTGGTGAAATGACTTGCCTTATGTTGCCTAACAAGTAACTTAATTCCAGGTTAGCCCTTCTCCCCCATCTAGAAAGGGTCTTTTGTACAGACATGCCTCTTGTGTCAAAGGGCCGGCACATGGATGCTTGGGAGGAGGTGTTCTTTTCAGTTAGGGTGTTAGTCAACTCGGATTCTACTTAATCCTTACCACAACGGTAGAAAAGGTAGGGTCTTAGCCATTTTGCAGGTGATCCATTTCTGAGAAAAGGAGAAGTGTTTCATTTGGGGTCACAGAGTTATTTATTTATTTATTGTGCCATCCTATCTTTCCATGGGACTTGGGATGGTACTTGGAGAGGAAGGTCATGTACTTTAGCGTATGCTGAATTGAAGTGAGTTGGGGAGCCAAGTATGGTGGCACATGCCCGTAGTCCTTACACTTGCGTGGTAGAGGCCAGAGAATGAGGAATTCAAGGTCATCTAGCTTCAGAGCTACTTCAGGAGCTACTGTGTTGAAGAGCAGAGTAGAATGAGTTAGGGAGGTTCCCAAGAGAGTTGCTGAAGGGAGGGAGACACTTGAGTAGGTGGGAAGGGGGTTTTCCATTGTGGTTCTGTGCAGCTCAGAGAGCCCTGAAACAGTGGGGTGGGTGTGTTGTACTCAGCGGGCTTGCACCAAGGCTGAGCAGTGGACATTTTCCTTACTTTTTGGAGACAGGATCTTAACTCTTAGCCCAGGCTGACCTAGAATTCACAGTGAGGCCTGCTGATCCTGAAGTGGAGTGATCTCCCTGCCTCAGCTTTTTGAGTGCTAGGTTTATAGGCATGGGCCCTCACTTCTGGCTCATACATTCTTACCAGAAGGAGAGAGAGAGAGACAGACAGAGAGAAGCTTTGAGAGCTAGTCTCTGTTTTGATTGCCTGGAAGAGCCAATTAATTGGTCGAATGAGTGGATGTTTATTACACATCCACAGGGTGCCTAATCCTATGTATTTAGTGACCACAGAGTTTGTGGAGCACATGGGACTTGGTATTAATGACTGCTAATGAAAGAGTTTGAAATTACATGACATGATCGTCAAGGGCCATTAACCTTTTCTGAGCTGGGGTGTGGTCAGGAGACACATGTGGCTTTACCAGCTGCTTTCATTTTATGGTAGCATGAGACACACAGTACCCAATGTATACATGTATACCCATCTTGTTTGAATGGCTCTCCTTGGGACACGATGATAGCCTTCTGCACACAGTGTGCGTTTTTCTTGTTGAGGGATTTTTAAGCAGGAGAGAAATACCTCATGCGATTTGTGATTCAGAAAATTCTTTCTGGCTGCCGTGTAGGAACAGATTGAGACAAACTAATTTGAGGACTTGCAGGGGATCTTGAGAGGTGTTGGCAGCAGATTCCAGGCACGGTTCTCAGCACCAAGATAGCATAAAAGAGAGGCGGTCCCTACCCTGGACCCCATTTGTTCCTGTGACTTGTGTTTGATATAATGCCAGCTATGTTATGTTCCCTATTTCATATAGCTCTCTCTGAGCCCTTTTCCAGGTGGTTTTATTAACTTAGAGTTGAGGTACCTCGACTTTAGTGCCTTGCCCCCAGTTACATGGCTAATGGGATGGACTCGGGTTCAAGCCCAGCTCCACCAGTTACCTCCTGGCCTAAATCTGGTCTGGGAAGCTGAAAAATGGAGGAATAGTGACAATTTAGTGTGATAATTAAAGTCCCAGAGGTTTGAATGAAGTGCTCTGGGAGTGTGAGGAAGGATTTACCTGTGGAATGAGGACTGAATTGTGCTGGTTCTGTCAGCTGTCTTTAGGGAGTGTAGAGTGTTGGTAGTTAGCTTTCTGAAAAGAGTTTTATGTAGACACCCTTTCCTCCTCCACAGTCTGAAACAAGTAACATTTACCTAACACTCACTCTGTGTGTGTGAAATGTGGGGTGGGGGCGAGGGCAGGGATATCAGGCAGAGACTGCCAAGTCATCTGTGTCATCTGCTTGTAAGTTAGTGAGTGCACTGGGAGAGGGAACCCCGTCTTTGGTTCTCAGGCTAGAGCGTGTGACTCAGGGCTTGCAGCAGCTCCATACAGGAGATGAATGTGGGCAGAGCCCACATTACTAGGGGGAGGGAGTGAATCATGTCAGGAGAGCCAAGGGCTGGGGACTATGGCTGTAAATCGCTGTGAGTTCCAGTCCTTATTCCATTGACAAAACGGTGTGGGGAATTAGGACAATTCTAGTGTCAAGAGTCACTGTAAAGCCTACTGCTTGCTCAGTGAGACGGCTCAGCAGGTAGAGGTGCTTCCCACCAAGCCTGACCAGCTTCGGACCACATGAGAGAAGGAGAGAACCAACTCCTGAAAGTTTTCCTTAGACCTCCACACACATGCATATATGCACACAAGAACATAGTAAATAAAAATTACCAAGAATGAAGGATGATTGAACAGATATTCTCAGAGTATGGCACCCACATTTACCAGTACTTTAAATGAGATTTATAGTTGACTATAATGATTGGTGCATGTAGTCCCAACTGCTCCCAAGCTTGAGGCAAGAGGATAACATAAGTCTAGAAGTTTGAGGTTTGCCTGTATAACATGGCATATCTGCATCCCAAAATATAAAGGCTATGTCAGAAATCTGCCTGAAAGGTGAGGGGGCAGCATTTTCTGAGAAATGGGAAAATGAGGCTGGGTAAACTCATGTAATATTCAGGGCCTCCTTTTCTTTACCCCTGAAATGAAGGGAGTGAAGAGGGCCTTGAAGAGGATTGCCAGTTCAGTAACAAGTGTCTTTGAGAGACCTCATACTTCGTTAGAGTTCAGGTACTCCCAAGTCCCCAGGGAGTGTGCAGCAGAGAAGAGTAGGTGCCAAGGACTTCGAGAGGTTACCACTTGACCTCACCTATGTACAGTACCTAAGTTATTGGAAACTGTGAAAGTAGATAGGTATTGCTAGGGATTGGCCCAGGGCTTGGCGCAAAACAGTCTACTGATGAGCAGTGCCCTTAGCCCTTGGTGTGTGTGTTGTTGTGGACGATGACTTGAGATAAGGTCTTACTTTGTAGCCTGCGCTGGCCTGGAACTTGAGGTTGTCCTGCCTCGGCCTCCTGAGCACAGGTATGCTACCACCACACCCACCTGTTTCTTTTCTTTTCTTTCTTTTTTTTTTGGTTGCTGATGATTGAATGCAGGTATCATGGATGCAGAATGCATGTTCCATTACTCTGAACACAGGCATCACGGATGCCGGACACATGTTCTGTTACTCTGAATTACCCCACAGCTCTTGGACTAGTGTTTTTGAACAGAACGTTCTTGATTGTGCAGCAGCCTCCCTTCATAAAGTCTGTGCTGATCTCTTAGTGCCCTTTGTGACTTGCAATCATGTTATCAATCTTATTAACATGGGGCCTGAGTTTTAGACTGTTTAGTTTGGGACATTTATTTCAGGTCATTTTATGCATGGAACTCTGGCTTATGACTGGAATCTTAGTGTCTGGTTTCACCTTTCAGGGAAGAAGGCTGAGCTTAAAATTAAGTATTTGTTCAGATTTGCTCTGGGCAACCTTGGGAACTGCGCGCCTTCACTTTCATTGTCATCCTAACAGGAGCCTTCTCTCTTTGATTTCATGTTGTAGAAGATGGCAGTGAATGTGTACTCGACGTCAGTCACCAGTGATAACCTAAGTCGACATGACATGCTGGCTTGGATCAATGAATCTCTGCAGTTGAATCTGACCAAGATAGAACAATTGTGCTCAGGTAAGAGGAATCCACTAGACACCCCCCCCCTTATTTTATTTTTTTTTTTGCTTTTTAAGACAATGTTTCCTTGTGTAGCCTTGGCTCGTCTGGAACTTTAGACCAGGCTGTCCTTGAATTCAAAGATCTACCTGCTTCTGCCTCCTGAGTGCTGAGATTAAAGATTGCACTGCCATACTTGACTCACTAGACCACCCTTTAAAAGCACATGTGGCCTTAGGGTTTGTACTGGCCTCTATATAGAGCCACAGAGAGATTATAGTTTCTTTCAGCTTTATCCATGCTGAGTACTGGGAGGGGTGGCTCAGTCAATAGAATACTTGCCTGGCAATTCACAGAGCACTGAGTTTGATTGCCAAGGAGTGTGTATAAATGCCTGTGGAGACCAAGACATCAGTGTCTTGTCTGTTGCTCTCTACCTTAATTGTCTAGAGACAGCTCTGTCACTGAACTGGAGGACTGGAAGCAGAAGCTTGCTATTTTGGCTAGGCTTTCAGTCCAGAGTAGGCTGACTAGTGAGGTATTGAGATCTACCTGTCTATCCTCCAGTGCTGGGTTTGTAGGTATACACACCGTGCCTGGCTCTTTGCATGGGTGTTGGGATTCAAACCTAGATATTCTCCATTGTGCTTGTAGAGCAAGTGCTCTTACCCACTGAGCCATCTCCTCAGCCTTGCATGTCAGGGCTGTAAAACTGGATCTTCCTAGTTAGTGGATGATTTCAAGAATATATATGCCAGAGCTGGGTGTGATGGTACATGTTTTTAATCCCAGCATTTGGGAGGCAGAGGCCTCTGAGTTTGAGGCCAGTCTAGTCTACATAGTCTACATAGCAAGTACCAGACCCACTAAGGCTACATGGTGAAACCCTTTCTCAAAAGCAACAGCCCCCACACAGATAGGGGTGGGGTAGGGATATTTTCTCTAACTACTGGAATTCTGTCTTAATGGGCATGGATGTAAAGCAGTAGAAAAGGATGTGGGCAACATGCCCAAGTCTGGGTTCAGTTCCCAGAACTTCTGGGGCGGGGGAGTCTTATTAGTGACATAGAATCAGAATCCTGCTTCTTCCAGTAAATAACTTCTCTTTGGTACTAGTGGTTAAAAACAGGACTTACACATGCTATGCAAGTGCACTACCCCTGAGCCCCAGCCTCCTACTAGCTTTGAGGCAATGTCTTCCTAAATGTCTCAGTCTGGCTTTAATTTACCCTGGAGCCTAGAATTTACGATCCTTCCTTCTCAGCCTCCTAAGAAACTGGATTACAGACAGCCTGGACAACCAGGCTCAACTATGTAAACGCTTCTCAAACATCCCCATTTAGCTCAGTATATCTCCAAGAGAAAGGTACAGGTACTTCCAGTTTCACATGGGAAAATGGCTTAGAGAATTTGAGTAATGAATCTAGGCATAGAGAACTAAGAGCACAAGGGGGATTTGAACCTTTTTTCGAAACAAGACCCTGTATTCTTCAGTCCCTACACGCTATTTGCATTGGACTTTTTCTTAACTGACGGGTACCATTTGGGTTGATTTAAAGAGACTGCCATTCCTTAGCTGCTTCCTGTGGTGCTCAGCTTTTGTACTTCCTTTTTTGTTGTTTTGAGGGGGGAGTGGCTCCGACTCTTGGTCTTGGTTTCATTTGTTTGCTTCATTTGCTGTGAGGGCCAGTCTGTTTTTCAGTTGTCCAGAGGGAGGTAGTGCATGAAGAATTCTAGTGGTTCCCAACAATGAGTGGCCTTTATTAACCTTATTTTGTTGTAAAGACGGTTGCTTCAGATCTGTGCTGCTGTCCTCTGTCTCCTAGTCATTTTCTCAGCTTTTTCTTGCTGTGCCACAGTTTGTTGAAGGCTTTTTAAAGCACTTGTTTGCCCTGTGCTGTGAGTAATGTGGGGTGAGGTCATCTTCATTTTCATTGGAGACTGCTTGCTCACCAGCAGGTTTTCCCTAAAATTTCCTTCTATCTATAAATACACCCCAGAATATTTCTCACTTAATTAGAAGCTGAATCTCTTCCTGTATAGATAAGTTGTGCATATCCCAATCTGGCCCCAGGCTTTTCTGATTTAGGCAGGGAGCTATCTTAGACAGGTCATGTCATGAAGAAGCCTTTAGTCTGCTCTGAACCTTGTGACCTTGGATGAATTCTTTGGTGGTCTTCTAGTGCTCTTTCCTCAGCTGTGAACTGGGGCAGTAGTCCTGGTTCACCAGCTTGGTTTTTGCCAGGGTCTCCTGGCTGCTGATTGTCTGTCAGACCCTGATGGACCAGGTACAGATGCTCATGAGCTGCTGGGAAATGAGTCGTCTGAAAGAGCAGCCAGTGCTCTTAATTACCTTGTCCTCCACCCTACCATTTTTTTTTTTTTTTGAGACAAAGTTTTACTCTGTAGCCAAGGGTAGTTGGTCTCTAACTTGTGGCCATTCTCTTTCCTCTGCTTCTCACATGTTAGGATTACCTGTATGGTAGTACACATATGAGATTGATTACATATGGCATGTGTTGGATATTTATTTTATTTTATTATTACTTTTCAAGACAGGGTTTTTCTGTGTAACAGCCCTAGCTCTCCAACTAGCTCCATAGACCAGGCTGGCACGAACTCAGAGATTTGCCTGCCTCTGCCTCCCAGTGTGTTGCATATTTAAAGAGGCATGTAGAAGAGAAAGAATTGAGCAAATACAACTGTATATAACTAGTTATGATGACACTTTATCATAAACTCGGTGAAGTATTTCAGCTTTTCTGGCTTCTGCCACTTTTCTTATCCTAGATAAGGTGTTTTCCATAGGAGAAAGTGTTGAGTGTAAGACGTTTAACTGATATGTGAGTCTCTTCTACTCATTGATAGTTGTCCTCTTGAAAGCTGCTTCGGGTGGCTCTTGGAATATGTAGGTGGTTGCATTGTGTTTTTCATTTTGCCTTTCGAAGGCAGCTTTCACTTGTAATCTGAGACCACACAGGATAAGCTGCAGACTGTTCTTGAGAGTTGGGGCCGGGGTCCTTCTCAGCTCCTTGCTGGGAGTCAGAGGAGGGGAAACTTTTCAGCTCCTTGTGTGTCTGAGGCCTTCAGCACCAGTTCTGGTTCTTTCTTATCAAACTTCTAATGAGCAGTGGATCAAAAGACCAGAAATTTCCACCATGCACAGTCTTTAGGAGATAATATCCGGTTTTTCTCTAGAAGTACAAAGTGGGGATCCTTCCCTGGTCATGTGCTGATGGCTGTGATGTGACTGAGTGTTTTCAGTATCAGCTCCTCACCCACCCACAGAGTCAGGAGCCCTTGCTTGGCTCTGGAAGTGAGAAAGGGTGAGAAGACCTTGGTGATACTGGCAGGCTGATCAAGAGGCTTCCTATATTCTGTCAGGGATCATCTTTGGCGTGCTAACCAGTCAAGTCTGTTGTAGATACCATCAGAGAAGAAACTCTGGTCACACAGAATGATTTTGATATCACACAGTGATTTTGACAGCAAGCTTGCTTTTATCCAGAAGGAGCCAGGAGTTGCTTTTTGCCACCCTGTGTCTGGTGGGCAGCACTAGTAATTTCTTTGTATGACTCTTCTGTTAGTGGATTGGCTCTGTATTTGTTTCCAGTTTCTTGCCCCTCAGACTGTTAACAGTGAGTAACATACAAGACAAAGCAAATGCTGGTTATACAGTTCTGTTTACATCAAAATAGTATTCCCCCTGTTAAAATATTTTGAGCTTGAATTTTAAGGTCTGTATTAATGACCCTTCAGCCCTCTGCAGATTTTTTTTTAATTCGTCATTTAAGATAATCAAGTTGCATGTGCTCTTTGAAGCCTAAACACTCTTCGTAGTCATGTGTGTTTTGTGTATGTTAGTATTAAAGCACTGGTGTTATTTATTTTGTGTGATATGTGGGTGTGAGGGATCTAGTGTGCTGTGGAGTACATGCGGAGGTCAGAGGACAGGTCTTGAGTTGATTCTCTTCTATCTTGTTGAGGCAGGGATTTCTTTCTTTTTCTGCCAACCTATGCACTCCAGGCTTTCTGGGCCCACAACCTCCAGGAAATTCCCTGTGACCCCTTCCTGTCTGCTATAGGAATGCTAGGATTACAGATTATATTGTATCTGTCCTTTTCTGGGTTTGGGCTGGTCTTGAATTCCTGATCTACCTTTTTTAGCTTTCTGAGTTTTGGGATTACAGATGTGTACCATCATGCCTAGTGTTAGTAAGGGAATATTGGCTAGGGTTTTCATTAAGCTTTCTAAGAGTACCCCTAATTGAACCATGTTGAGCATCAATGTACTTGAGATAAGAAATTGTCTGGTATTGGACTGTGTCCTGGCCTTGTATTTTATGGTCTCTGTTCCCAAGCAGAGCCTTAGAGTGGAGTTTTTGACAGCCAGTGGACACCCTGACACTGCCTTATTCTCCTCCCATTACTTCACACTGTCAAGCTAGAGACTGATGGGTTCTTCTTGTTGAAGATTGTTGGCCTATTTTGAAGCTCTGCTTGAGTTGTCCACCTTTGCCCTAGTCTCACTCAGGCAGAGTGGAAAGGATCCCCCCAACCTGATTTTTTTTTTTTTCCTAGCTGAGACATGTATGAAAAGGGTATGAGGATTGGCTATGGTGGTACATTTTTGTAATCCCAGCATTTGAGAGTTGCAGGAAGGAGGATTTATGGAGAGTTTCAGACTAGTCTGGACTACATTGCAAGATCCTGTCTCTAAACCAACCAACCAATCAACCAATCAACCAACCAAAATCCTCTGGCTCCTTGTACACAGCTGGGGAACTCTTGTTGGGCTCTATCCCCAGCTCTTTTAGTGGGCTTTACTTTTTTTTTTCTTTTCTTTCTTTTTTTTAATTTTATATATATATTAACACATTTTTGGTCAATGAGAGTGTAGTCACATGGTACACTCCGCTTCTAGAAAGTGCTTCTTTCCCCAACTGTGACAACTATGTCTGTCCTATGGGCTTCTAATGTGATTCATGGGAATCAGGAGCTCAATGTAATGCTAGGGTTGGACTCTGGCCTCTGTGGTATTTATTGAGCCACATATTTTGGTCCTTGTTTTTAAATTTCTTTGTACGTGTACATGTACGTGCGTATTGGGACTTGGCAAGTACTCTATCACTGTACTACATCCCCAACTCTTCTATTTAGTTTTTAAAAGTTATAATGTCTCTAGGGACTCTCTGAGTTCTAAACTAAAAACTAATGATTCTTTGAGCAGATGACTAAGAAGCAGACGGTTTTTGCTGCTGAGTTGTTGGTTGGTTGGTCTGTTTGGTTGCTCCTTAGTTCTAAGAAAAATATGTGCTGGGTATAGTGATGTATGGCTTTAATCTCAGCACTTAAGAGTCAGAAGCAGGCATATCTCTGGGTTCAAGGTCAGCCTGGTCTATGTTGTAAGCTCTGTCTCAAAACAAAACAAAAACTATGTATGTGTATGGTATATGTGTGGGCATGCGTGGGCCAGAGAACACCTTTGTGGAATTTGTTCTCTCTATGTGTACCTGGGTTCCAGGTATCGAACTCAGATCTCCAGGCTTGCATAGCCAGCACCTTTAGGTACTGAGCCATTTCATTGAACCAAGCTGTTTTCCTCAGCTTCCCCGAGTGCTGGGGTTACAGGTATATACCACTACACCCAGCTCCTCCAGTTTTCTTCTAACCTAATTCAGAAGAGAGATCTTTGAAATCCTCTGTGCTCCTGTGGAGAGAAGTAAGTCTGTATCTTTGTGAAGATTTAGAAAATGTTTTGCCCCTTTTTTCCTTTTTACTGTTTTGTGCATTCATTTTTCTTTCTAGTGGCTATTTATGGCAATTTCTAACAAGAGTTAGACTTTCATAGCAACCTTTATTTTCTGCCTGTTTTCCAGATTGAAAATATGTTAAAGAATTTGTCAGATAAAACCAGCTTTGAGTTAGCACTCCAGAGGTTGAGGCAGTGGGATTGCTATGAGTTCATAGCTAGCCTTGGCTCTACAGTAAGTTCCAGGTCTGACAGAGATACATATTTCTAAAAGTAAACTTTAAGACCCCTTGTCATTTTGTTAATAGATTAAAAAAAAATGTTATGTGTATGAGTGTTTAACCTGCATGTATGTCTGTACGCCACATGTGCGTCAGATACCCTAGGCACCAAAAGAGGGCATTGGATTCCCTGGAAAATAGCATTACAAACAATTCTGAGTTGTTGTATGGGTGCAGGGAATCAAACTCAGGTCCTCTGCAGGAGTGCTCTTAACTGCTGAGCCATCTCTAGCCCTTTGTTAATAGGCTTTTTTTTTTTTTTGGTTTTTCGAGATAGGGTTTCTCTGTGGCTTTGGAGCCTGTCCTGGAACTAGCTCTGTAGACCAGGCTGGTCTCGAACTCACAGAGATCCGCCTACCTCTGCCTCCCGAGTGCTGGGATTAAAGGCGTGCGCCACCATCGCCCGGCTGTTAATAGATTTTTAAAAATTGATTTTGCTCTAATCTTCCCCCCCAAGATATTTGTTTCTATTACTTTAAATTATGTGTGTGTGTGTGCGCGCGCGTGCGTTTGTGCATATGTGTGCTGTTGCCCACAGAGGTGTGAGATCTCCCTAGAGCTGAAGTTACAGGTGATTAAGAACCACCTGATATGGCTGTTGGGAACTAAACGGGTCCTTTGTAAGGGCTGTATATGTTCTTAACCATTGAACTGTCTTTGTAGCCCCATCTTTTTAGTTGTCTGTGGGCCACTGTACAAATTTTAAAATTGTATTTGGGGCTTGGAAATGTAGAATACTCAGCTACTATACATAAGCCCCTGATTTTCACCCTGAGCTCCACACATGTAATAGCATGTGTTGTTTTGTGCTTAAAATTTTCAGCACTAAGGAAGTAGAGGCAGGAGGATCAGAAATTCCAGGTTATCTTTGCTTCTTTGAGTTTGAACCTGGTCTAAGCACATGAGACATCTCTTTTAACAAATTGTATTTGGGTTAAGGGATGTGAATGACCATGGTTTTTTACTAGTAGCATTTAGAGTGGGCCATAGTGTTAAACATCTTTAATCCCAGCACTCAGGATGCAGAGGCAGGCAGATCTCTGAGTGCAATGTCAGCCTGATCTATGTTGGGAGTTTCAGGCCAACCAAGGCTACATAGTGAGTGAGATTCTGTCTGGGGAGAAAGTGTGGAATTCAGTGACCTAGTTAATTGACTTTTTCTTTTATGTTATTTATTCAGGAGCTGCATACTGTCAGTTTATGGACATGCTCTTCCCTGGCTCCATTGCTTTGAAGAAAGTGAAATTCCAAGCTAAGCTAGAACATGAATATATCCAGAACTTCAAAATACTACAAGCAGGTTTCAAGAGGATGGGCGTTGACAAAGTAAGTAAGCTTTACTTCTTTGTTTAGGTTTCTTTCTTGTGTTTAAAATTTTTATTTAAATTTTAGATATCTTTAACAAAAAGATTGTGTATTTTTGTGTTTGTGTGTGTATATATACATGCCTATGCAGGAGGACAACTGGGGGGAAATGAGGTCATCAGGCTTGACAGCAGGTGTCTTTACCAATTGAGGCTTCTCTCTGCTCCCCACCCTTTTTGTTGTTGTGTTTTTGTTTTTTGAGACAAGTTCGTTCTCTGTAGTCCTGACTATACTGGAATTCACTATGTAGACCAGGCTGCTCTCAGATTCACAGAGATCTGTCTGCTTCTTTCTCTCAAGTACTGGGATTAAAGGCATGTGCCACCACCACACCCAGCCTTGCTGGCTCTTTGAAAATTTATTTTTTTTAGAGTTTGTTTACGACAGGCTGGCCTTGAACTCACTGTGTAGCCCAGGCTGGCTTTGAACTCATGGTGGTCTTCCTGCTTCAGCCTCCTGAATGATAGGATTACAGGTGTGAGGCACTCTGTGGGCTGGACATTTTCTCTTTCTAGTTTATGTTACCTTTGTTACTAGTTAACAGGATTTACAGGGAACCAGGTTTTCCTCTACCCTCCAGCCCTTGCTTCCTTCACTGTCTTTTTTTATTGTCTGAATTTAATACGGTTTGGAGTAGACAGCCTGTAACATGAGGGCCTGCTTTTCGCCCCAGCCACCCAGCTAGCTTAACCCCGAAATAATCACACGGAAACTGTATTCATTAAAACACTGCTTGGCCCATTAGCTCAGGCTTCTTATTAACTCTTATATTAACCCATTATTCTTGCCTATGTTAGCCACGTGGCTCGGTACCTTTTTCAGCAGGGCAGATCACATCCTGCTTCTTCGGTGTCTGGATAGGACTGTGAGCTTCCTTCTCAGAATTCTCCTGTTCTCATTGACCTGCCTTTACTTCCTGTCTGGTTATCCTGCCTATACTTCCTACCTGGCTACTGACCAATCACTGTTTATTTAAAATATAATTGACAGAATACAATTGTCCTGCACCATCAACCTGTAAACCTGAACTACTGTGGGGCAATGATCTTATACCCTATAAAGATTTGTCACTTGTATTGGTTTAATAAAACCTGATTGGCCAGTAACCAAGCAGGAAGTATAGGCTGGGTGGCCAGAATAGGACAATTCTGGGAAGAGGAAAGGCTCAGTCTGCAGTTGTCGCCCAGATGCAGAGGAAGCAAGATGAGAATGCCTCACTGATAAAGATACCAAGCCACATGGCTAACACAGATAAGAATTATGGGTTAAGATGTAAGAGTTAGTTAATAAGAATCCTGAGCTAATGGGCCAACCAGTTTATAATTAAGGTAGGCCTCTGTGTATTTCTTTGAGATAGTTAATGTAAACATCTGTGTGTTACTTTGGGCTTGAATGGCTTTGGGACTGGGCAGGACAGAAACTTCTGTCAACACTAAATCACACTAAACCAGTGATTTTTTTTTTAATAAAATTTAAAAGATTCTATGTATATGAGTGTTTTGCTTGCTTGTGTGTATTGTGTGTGCCTAGTGTCTGTGGAGGTCAGAAGAGGGGGTTGCATCCCTTGGAGTTATAAGTGGCTGTGTGCCATCATTTAGGTAAGGAACCAAACACCCGGGTCTTCTACGAGAGCAACAAGTACTGTCACTCATTCAATGTCCCTCTACCTCCTAAAACTTTCTTTCATTCCATTTTATTGAGAGAAAGAAAGAGAGGAGAGTGTATGAGTGCATGTGTATATGTGATTCGTGGCTGCAGCTGTACCCACCGAACCATCTCACTGGTCCTTTCATACTTGGGAGTCTTTCTCTGGCCCACTAACCAGCTCCAAATAAATGACACAGAGACTTAATTATAATAGCTTAGGCTTGCTCTTAACTAGCTCTTATAACTAAAATTAACCCATTTCTGTTCATCTGTGTATTGCCACATGACTCATGGCTTTTACCTCTTTTCCTGCATGTCTGTTCCCTCTGTGTCCACTGGTGACTCTGCCTTCTTCCCAGCATTCTCTCTGCCCTGAAAAATCCTGCCTAGCTATGGGTCATTCAGCTTTTTTTGTTTGTTTTTTGGTTTTTAAGACAGGATTTCTCTGTGTAATAACCCTAGCTGTCCTGGAACTCTCAAAGATCCACCTGCCTCTGCCTCCCGAGTGCTGGGAATAAAGGTAAGCTCCACCATTGCCTGGATTTTTATTTTATTATTATTATTTTTTAGATTTACTTCTATAAAATATACTCACTTGATTCTGCATTTTGACTTTTCATCCACCCATCTTTCCTTCTCTCCTTCCTTTCTCCCTCCCTTTCTAGAGTCTTACTGTGTAGCCTAGGCTGACCTCAAATTGGACATGCTCCTGTCTCAGCTCCCAGAGTGTTCGTAGATGTGTGCCATTGCACTCAACCAGGGTATTTCTCTTTATGGTACAGTGAAACTTCTGCTGCCTTTTAGGTGTCTTAATGTGTGGTTATGACTTTGGTGATGCTAGTTCCCCTGTGGGTGCTTAGGATGCAGCACAAGGCCTTGTGCAACTAGGCAGGCACTTAACCATATCCAGGTCTCTGGTTTTTTTTGACGTTTCTTCTCAGGAGTTTGGAAGACTGACTAGGGATTGGTACTGTATTGAAGGCAAACTGAACTTAGCAGTAAGATCTCTAAAACATTTTCTTAATTTGGCAGAACTTGGGTTGTTCTGATTTATGGGCAGGTTTGATGCTTGCCAAACAAAGCCTTTGGTTTGGTCTAAATGGTCTTGATTTTTTTCTGCAGATAATTCCTGTGGATAAATTAGTAAAAGGAAAATTTCAGGACAATTTTGAATTCGTTCAGTGGTTCAAGAAGTTTTTTGATGCAAATTATGATGGAAAAGAGTATGACCCTGTAGCTGCCAGACAAGGTCAAGAAACGGCAGTGGCTCCTTCTCTTGTCGCCCCAGCTCTGAGTAAACCGAAGAAACCTCTCAGCTCCGGTAATGCAGGTAAAGAGAACCATTAGCCCGGTTCCAGTAATTCCACTCATTCAACATTGGGTACAGGGACTCTGCATAGAACTGTGCTGTAGCCCTGGATCAGGAGAGTTGAGTAGCCATAGGCGTGCCCTGTGCCTTTGGCAGGGACATGATTCTGCACGTGGCAGATACGTGGAAACCTCTTCACTCTTGCCCCTGGTCGTCCTTCTCTGTAAAGTGGAGAGTTAACACTTGCTCTGACCTGTATGCTGTGTTACCTAAGGACTTTTTTGTTGAATGTCATAGAATTTACTTCTGCTAGTTCACATAACAGAGCTTTATTTCCATGGGAAATTAGGGCATTTTGTAAATACCTGAGAGTAAGTTTCAGTTGTCTGAGGTTCAGGACTTTTAAGAGTTTTCTAGGTCTCAGGGATTCTTCTAGCCGTCAGTCTGTAGGCCAACCTTCTGTGCCTGCTTGTGGCTTCGTCCATGGAGATTAAGTGGGAGAACTGCTGTGGCTTGCTTTGCTGCTAGCAGGGCCTAGGAGGGAGGGGCAAGTGGATGGTAAAGAGTGTCTTGAGAATGTTTGGGCTTGGTTTCCCAAGATGTCTTTTTAGTAGTATATTCATAGAACATGTACATATGTTCTGGGCCACCACTCCCTGCTAAAGATGGAGTGTTGCTTTGTTGTTGTTGCTGTTGTTGAGACAGGGTCTCTGGCCAAGGCTGGCTTTGAACTCACTGGGTAGCCAAGAATGACTTTGAACTTTGTTCTTCCTGCTCCACCTATTTGAGTTTTGTTTTAATAACTTTATTGAGAAAGAATACATGCACCATACTTTTTTACCTTCTTAAAATGTTTAAACCTAAAAAAAAATTGCAATTTATTTTTATGTTTATGGGTGCTTTGTTTGCATGTATGTCTGTATTACATGTGTGCCTGGTGCCCTCAGAGGTCAGAAGAGGGTGTTGAATTCCCTGGAACTGTAATTATAGATGGTTGTGAACCACTATGTGGGTGTTGGAAATTGAACCAGGTCCTCTGGAAGATAAGCATAAGCAAGTGCTCTTCTGAACCATCTCTCCAACTTCTTAGTGTGTGTGTGTGTGTATGTATATGTATATACGCACACATGCATATATTCATGTGTGTGTATGTGAAGGTGCATTTGGAGATCAAGGACAACCTTAGATATTTCTCAGGTACCATTCACCTGTTTCTTTGAGATACTTCATTGACTTGGAACTTGTTTAATAGGCTAAGCTGACTTGCCAGGGAGCCTTTCTATCACTGGGATTATAAGCAGGCACTGTTACATGGGTTCTGGGAATACAGCTCAGGACTTGAGGTTTTTAAGGCAAGCATTTTAATGACTGAAAGCCAGTAAAGCTTAGGGAAGCTCTCACCTTTTTTGTTTGTTAGTTTATGTTTTGCTATTTATTTATTTATTTAGGCAGCTCTCACTGTGTAGCTCTGGCTCTTCTGCCACTCATTATGTAGACCAGGCTGGCCTTGAATTCACAAAGATCTGCCTGCCTCTGTTTTCCAAGTGCTGGGATTAAAGGTGTGCACCACCACCACCTGGCTTTACCACAAACAATTTAAGGATATTTTGATCACTCAAAAAGAAACCTTCTTGTGCTCAATTGTTTGTGTTCATTTCCTCCAACTTTTCTCTCTTTCCTGGCTCTAGGTCTTTACTTATCTGGTTTCTATGACTTCACTTATTTTGGACATTTTTCTATCAATGAAACCATAGAATAGTGTCATCTTGTGTCTGGCTTCCTTTACTTAGCACAATAATTTCAATGTTTTATAGTATTTATCAGTTTTTATTTATTTATTTTTTTGAGACTCTCTCACTGTGTTGCTCTGATTTGTCTGGAACTCACTATGTAGACCAGGCTGACCTCAAACACACAGACCTGTCTGTCTCTGCCTCCCAAATGTTTGGTGTAAAGGTGTGTGTCCGTACCCCCCAGCTGGTTCTTTTTTTCTGTCTCCCCCTCTTCCCAGTCCCATCTCACACACGCTAGGGAAGCTGTGTACTTCTGAACCATATCAGTGTACCCCACATCCATACCTTCTTTTCAAAATTTTGAGATTGGCTCTTGTAAGGTTGCCCAGTCGGTCCTTGAACTTGTGATATTCTTGCCTTTCCCTCCCAACAGCCTGGCTTAGTACTTGATTGTTTTTACTGCATCATAATCCTCCATTGTGTGGAGCAACTCATTTGTCTGTTGGTTGTGGAGTTGTTGCTGGTGTTGGCTGTCTTGAGTGTACTGCTGTGAGGTTCATGCAGTTTCTGTGTAGAACACATTTTTATTTCTCTTGGGTGTGTCCCCAAGAGTGTATTTTTGAAGCTGAATTCCTGGGCTACATTAAAGTGTTTGTAGAGCGGCCTGTTTGCACTGCCGCTGGCCGCTGGCCACTGCCGTACCATCAGCAGTGTCTTACCGTTTGTTGATGGAAGGCCGCTTGATGGTTCCCAGGTGCCCAGACTTCTGAAATAACCACACAGAAACTGTATTAATTGAATCACTGCTTGACCCATTAGCTCTAGATTCTTATTGGCTAACTCTTACATATTAATTTAACACATCTCCATTAATCTGTGTATTGCCACGTGGCTGTGGCTTACCAGGGGCATCTGTCTCTGGTGGGGCTACATCGCTTCTCCCTCTGACTCTGCCTCCTTTCTCCCAGCATTCAACTTAGTTTTCCCCACCTAGCTCTATTCCCTTACAGCTCTGCTATAGGCCCAAAACCGTTCCTTTATTAACCAGTGGTATTCACAGCATACAGAGGGGAAACCCACATCAACCATTAGTGGTATAGGAGGGTTCTGATTGCCCTCAGAACTGTGTTTTTTTTTTATTCCTTAGCTTTTTGAGAATGGCAACTACATATGTAATCTTAGACGTAGCATATTTCAGATGACTTGTAGTAAACATTTAGTGTTCAGGATAAGCAAGTACCAAAGAGTGCCGTCCAGACAAAGTGCCTATGAGTGGACAAAAGGCCTGTGATTATACATTTTTGGGGTACTGGGAAGATAGGATATTTCTAAGCCTGGCTTAATATCTGTGTTTACAGAATATTTGCTAGATGAACAACTAAAGTGAAGAGGGTTGCATTTATCGTGAAGTAGCCCATTCTTAGTTATGTAAACTTGCAGATCATTTTCTGTCACTGCATCGTCTGCCTTTTGGTTATAACCACTAAGAGATCTGTAAATCTTGGTTACGGTTTCTCTCCTGACCCCATAGACATCTAAAAGGTGAGCTCTGAAGCTACAGTGGTAAAGGCGGGCTCTACTCCTAGCCTTTGTGAGTCCCTTCCTTTACCTAACCCAGGGAGTCTGAGGCAGTAAGTTAGAGAGTTCTAGTTTTCCAGGTGGAGCACAGAGTATTGCAGTACCAGCTGAGATTGTGATCTGTTCTTTATACAAGGTTTGCCTTTGATCCATGAAACTGCATTGCTTTTGGGTTAAGGTCCATCATTGTATGTACCAGTGTGATTACACCTTTCAGCTGACAGTTGGCTGTAGCAGAGTGAAGATCTTGTTAGAGGCTCTCCCCAGCATGAAGGAGCTTGCTAAGATTGTTATTAAGTCTACTGCCAGGATAAGAACCACTTGGTGGTGTGCTCTTGTATTTGGGCTCTGTAGTAGCCATCAGTTCCTTCGCTGACTGTGGAAAGCAGTTATACAGACTTCTTGCTTTTTGTGTGTTTCTGTCTGTTTTCGAAATTTCTTCTAACATGGTTAGTCTTTTCTCAGCTCCACAGAGACCCATTGCAACACAGAGAACTACTGCAGCTCCTAAGGCTGGTCCAGGGATGGTGCGAAAGAATCCTGGTGTGGGTAATGGGGATGACGAAGCAGCTGAATTGGTGCAGCAGGTATGCCCCTCTTGTGTTGTTGACATTGTTATTGTGGGTTCCTTGCTTCACTCATGAGGGCAGGGGCTTCTCTCTTGCCTGCAGTTGTCTTGATATATGTGAGGCTTTGGCTGCAGAATTGGCCATGAGCCGTGGAGTAGAACAGGGTTCGGGCTTTCCTAGTACCACAGAAACCTATGTCTGTCTGGAAATCAACTTAAAAAGAAAAGATTTATTCTTATTCATGTGTGTTTATCTATGTGTCTGATATATGTGTAAAGACCAGAAGAAGTCAGTGGATCCCTGGTACTGGAGTTATAGGCAGTTAAGATCCACACTGTGGATCATAGTCTTGAACCTCATTGGAATGCCCTCGGATTCTCTGGGATTAAGAGAGAAAAGATAATGAAGAGTTGCGTTCTGGAGATTGAGAGTGAAGTGCTGGGAAAGGCCTGTTGCTCTTCTGGTTCTCTTCTGTACGGATCAGTGACTGGAGGTAGATCAGAAAAACAGAATGGGGACTCTTGATCCTCTTTGTATTTTTCCTTCCTTGTTTAGTGCTTTTGAGTGATTATTTTGATTCAGTCATCTACTAGTCACTGTTGCTATAAAATATAGAATTATGGAGAAAAAGGAGACCTCCCTAAAACGTCAGAGGAAGCAGTTACAGAAAAAAAGGTACAAGAGCATAAAGAGTGGTCAACTGAGGCTACATGACTGGCAAGTTGATCTTTCATTCTGTAGAAATAGACAGTTTTTTCATGAAGAGCCCAAGGAGGAAATGAGTACCGCTTTGCCATTATTTCATTTACGCTTTTCAGCTAGCCTCTCTGGACTAAATAC
Organism: Microtus pennsylvanicus; assembly: GCF_037038515.1. Classification (NCBI taxonomy): domain Eukaryota; kingdom Metazoa; phylum Chordata; class Mammalia; order Rodentia; family Cricetidae; genus Microtus; species Microtus pennsylvanicus. The sequence goes on from NC_134580.1 coordinate 129,151,102, forward strand.
TTAATGTGTGAGGTTGGGGGCTTGGGTAGGTTTTTTTGTTGTTCACTTTTTTCTTTTGAGACAGGCTTACCATGCAGACTAGACTGGCTTTGAATTTGTGGACATGCTGTAACCTCTGCTGCTGTGCCTGGAGGGAGCTAACACTTGCTCACAGTAATTCAGATATCTGGAATGGTGTTTGGTACAGACTCCATTGGATTAAATGATGATTGTTTTTATAGTCTGGATGGAATGGAGTAGATGCTGCAGTGTTCTTTAAAAGTTCACATGGGTTCTATCTTCTTGGCTTGTGTGAGAAATAAGAAATGGATCAGAAAAGGGAGACCTCCCTGCTTTGGAGATTGGTATTTATCATCATTGCTCTGGGAAAATTGATGGTAGACATTGGAGAGAATTTCGGAATAGGTTTCAATAGTTGAGATTGGATAGGCTAAGGTTTTGAAGACCTGGAGTTCTGGGTAGTTGTGGGCCTCTGATGATGATGTGGGAGGTCAGGAAACTGACTTTGTACTAACCAGTTTCTTCTTTTACCCTGGAAAGTTAGGGTCAGATTCTCACACCCAGCTGGTCTGTACCACAGAAACACATTGGCCTTCTCTCTCTCTCTCTCTCTCTCTCTTTAAAGATTTTATTTATTTGTATACAGTGTTTTGTCTGTATGCTTGCTAGCCAGAAGAGGGCACCAGATCTTATTACAGATGGTTGTGAGCCACCATGTGGTTGCTGGGAATTGAACTCAGGACATCTGGAAGAGCAATCAGTGCTCTTAACCTCTGAGCCATCTCTCTTTTTTTAAAATCCCTTTTGTTTTTGCTAGTTTCTGCCTTGTCCAGACCTCACCTTCTAAATGCTGGATTTATAGGTGTGAACCAATATACCTGGCTCTTGACCCGAATAAGTTTTTTTTTTAAAAAAAGTTAATATGAAGGACTGTATGCTTTTCTCAGGTTGCCAAAGTCCAAACCCCATTCAGTTACATGTTCTGTCTGGTGGCCTCCCTGAAAGCATTTGAATTTGTAGCCCTAGATAAATGGGAGACATGAAGTAGATAGGTTGGTTAAGCAGAGAGCAGCACTGTATTCTGTGTCGATTACTTTGTAGTACTTACTCATCCTTGGTTGGTTTGCAGGGATCCCACCTTAAGTCATCATGGAGATAGTTACTTAAAGTCTTTTGAGTGTCTTATGTGTGGCCTAAATTGTCTTGGAACTTGCCATCATCTTTCCTGACTCCTAAATTCTGGGATTACAGCTGTGTGTCAAACTTTGCCAGGATTTATACTTAAAAAAAAAAAAAAATCTGTTGTTATGTGTTGTCAAATCCGCTGTAGTCTCACACCAGATTTGTGTGTGCCTGTGTGAGTTTCTGTTCACCACCTGCATGCAGGAGCTCCTGGAGGCCAAATTCTGTTCCCTGGAATTGGAGTTACAGGTTGTTGTGAGCTACCACGTTGTTTCTGGGAACTAAGCCTATGTCCTTTGTAAGAGCACTACTAGCCAGTGACCCATCTCTTGGGCCACAAAATTTGTTGTTGTTGTTATTATTATTATTATTATTAGAGACAGGGTCTCAGAATATAGTTCTTGTTGGCCTGGAACTAACTCATGTGGATCAAACTGGCCTTGAATTCAGAGATCCAACTGCCTCTACATCCTGAGTGCTGGGGTTAAAGGTATATGTCACCATGCCTGGCAAGATTTATTTCTTAATTTCTCAGTAGCTTATTTGTGGAAACCAAAGCCCTCTAGTGGGACTTACAGGGGCTTAGGGCCACCTAATGTTTTGAATGATATATGCAGCAAGTCTTGGACTAAATTGACCATTCTTCTGGTAAGGACATAGTGATGATTGTTGGTCGTTTTGCTAAGCTGGGTTGTGGGTTCTAGTCCCATCTCAGTCAGCCTTAACTTTTCCATTTTTGATTCCATCTCAGTGAAAAGCTTTCTAATAATTTAAGGTATAGTCCTCCCTCCCTCCCTCCCTCCCTCCCTCCCTCCCTCCCTCCCTCCCTCCCTCCCTCCCTCAATCCCTCCCTCTCTCTTTTGAGACAGGGTTTATCTGTGTAGCCCTGGCTGTTCTAGAACTCACTGTGTGGACCAGGCTGGTCTTATTCACAGAGATCAACCTGCCTCTGTCTCCTGAATGCTGGTATTCAAGGCATATGCCATCATGCCTAGCTTTAAGGTGTAGTCTTAAAGTCTTCCCTTTCTTGAGAACTCATAGTCAAGATTACTGTGAACTAGTATACATTATATATCTGAGACTGAAGAAAATTAAACTTAACTGGATTTTTGCTTATGTTTTATTTTGATCAAAGGACACATCATTTTTTTGGGTTTGATATTGTGTTAGTACATCAATGCTTGCTGTTTCAATGCTTACTGTTTTCAATATCTTTTACAGGTCAAAGTTTTGAAGCTTACTGTTGAAGACTTGGAGAAAGAGAGAGACTTCTACTTTGGAAAGCTAAGGAACATTGAATTGATTTGCCAGGAGAATGAGGGGGAAAATGACCCTGTACTGCAGAGGATTGTAGATATTCTTTATGCCACAGATGTACGTGTTTACTTTGAGATAATTTCTTTCCATTCTGTCAACTAAGAAAAAGTTTAACATTGTTGATTTCAGCTCATTTTGTGCTGGCACCTCTGTTCCAGGGTAGGGTTCACCAGAAAATTTCATTTTTGATTTTCTCCAAGTCAACCAAAGAGCATCTTACCTAGTAGCTAGCTTCTTGACGTCCCTGTGTCTTTGCTTAGGGAAGCAATCAACTACAGAAATGGCTGGCTTGTCCACTTCTGTAGTTTATTGGCCATCCCATCCTTGCAGTTTGACCACTCCAGCTGGATGTGTTGTTGTTGGCCATTATCAGGACCGCAGGCGTGTCCTTGGTCCTTGATGTTTGCACCAGGGTATGCCTTTGCACCTCCCTCCCAGGAGCTTGCCTGATTCCCTGTGTGATTTTCTTTGGATCCATCTTTATTACATAGCCTTTAATCATGACATATTCATCAGAGAAGCCTGCTTTTCTTCCTCCTGGATTTAGGATATGCTACCCGGCCATACCTACTGTTTAACAGTATTTGTAATTGCACATACCTCACAAGGTCTGTGTAATACTATACAAATTAACTAGTAGTTTTCTAAACATTCTGTTGGAATTTTGAAGGATTAAGACAGATGACTGAGAAGCTGCTAATTTGTCCAATAAATCGTTAACGTTTGCATCATGTTCAGTAGTGAAATGTGAAGCTAGATGATTAAATAAGTCTTTGGTTTTTTAGGGAAAGTACATCTTAACTACTTTTTAAGCTATAGAGATTTAGTTAAAAAGAAAAGTCAAGGTGTGTTTTTACGGTAGAGCAGTGTGGCCATTTTGTACTGTAATTTAGCAGTCCTCCTGCCTCAGCCTCTTGAAGTGCTAGAAATACAGGTGTGAGCCACCACACCCAGTTAGGATACTGAACTTGATGGTCATCTTCAGGTTTTTTGTTTTTGATTAAATCAAGGGTTTCATAACCTTGCTTAGACTTGAACTCACTACATAGCTAAGGATGACTTTGAACTCCTGTTTGTGTGTCCTGAATTTTGGAATTTTGTGTGTGTGCTGTTCTAGCTGCTTAAATGTCATTAAATTTGCCTTTGTTTTGTTATGCAACTTGGGATTGAATCCACTTTTGTCTTGTGTAGAGTTAAGTGCTCTGTCATTGGAGCTTTGACAGAAATTTTTTGAGGCAGGGTCTCATTCTCTGTAGTAGTGAACTTGGAGTTAAAGACTTTTGAGGGAATGCACATTTTAAAGATATATTTAGACACATAAATATTCATTATCCTAATGCTTTGAGGATGAATTTGTGTGTAGTTTTTGGCATTAAAAGAAATGGTGCTATTGTTGGGTGTGATAGACACATTTAAATGTGGAACTCAGGAAGGAAAGGTAGAATAATTTGATTTTGAAGCCAGCTTGGTCTATATTTAAGCAAGCTGCAGGCTAGGCAAGGCTACATAGGGAGATCTTATATCAAAAATCAAAATAAAAAAAAATGATGCCATTGTCTAAAAAAATATAATAGTATATATTATAAATTATATATCTCTGGTTTATGTGTTGAAGTGCCAGATGTGTGGGAGACAAGAAGAACTACCTACATGGAGAGGCTTAAATTGTGAGGTCAATGAGTAGAAGGAGGAACTGGCATTCAGTATTGAGTAACAGCTTTCCCCAACTTTCATTTCCCATTTCAGGAAGGCTTTGTGATACCTGATGAAGGGGGCCCACAGGAGGAACAAGAAGAGTATTAAGCAGCCTGGACCAGCAGAGCAACATCCGAATTCTTCACTCCAAATCATGTGCTTAACTGTTAAATACACCCTTTTGTTATTCTTAGAGAATTCACTGGTTTCTTTTCATAAGCAAAAAGTACCTCTTCTTCAAAGTGCACTTTGCAGAAGTCTCTTTCCGATGAGTTTGAGTTAGGAGCTGTTGCCTTGTAGCAGAGCAGTATTAACATCTAGTTGGTTCACTAGGGGACAGAGAGGCCAACCATGGGGCTCTTCATGTGGATGCTGGTCACACTGACTGATGGAGAAGGGGGTTTTTGTAATACATTGAGGTATTACAAATACTCAGAGAAATGTAAAGACTGATATGAATTTTAAGTGAAATTCTGGCAGAGAACGTTTTAATAAATAATGCCTTAAGAGTATTTAAAATATGCTTCCATATTTCAAAATATAAAATGTAACATGACAGGAGATTTTGTGTGTCCTATGTTGTGTCTGGGAAGGAAGGGCCAGACTTTAGACCCTTTGGAACCTGCTGATACAGGCCTTTCCAGACTACATCTCATAGATGTAGTCTTTGGCCCAGAAGGAAAGTTTGAAAAGTTGTTCTGTAAAGCCATTAGGTGTCATTGACCAGTTGCATCCCTACTATAAAATATATAAGCAGCATGGTAGCTTGGGTGAATAGAGGGCGTCTCAGCCCTGCAGTGCCTGAGACAGAGCTCAGCTTTTGCTGAGCTTTCCTCTGAGGATTTTTCAAACAGTCCCCCAAGTTCCTGTGTATTGTGATTCTGGGACCTGCCCATATCTCTGGGATTTGAATGGGCGCCTAGTCCCGTTGTACTGTCTTGTAAGTTTACATTTACCACGTTCTCTTCTCTGCTCCCCTTGACCTCTGGGGACGCCTCTGGCTCCTTAAGTTTGCTGCTGAGCATTGTAAATACAGCAGGCTGGTGATCGCAGCTGCAAGTTCTTTCTGGACCTCTGGCAAAGGAGTGATCAGTGAAGGCCAGTGTCACCTTGGGCTCTGTGAGGCTGGGGTGTTCGGTATCTGCTGTCCACAGCTCTCCATTGTCACCCAAATACTTTGCCAGTGCACTAATCTCTTTGGAGATAAAATTCTCTAGTGTGTTACTAAATGTTAAAATGTTTTTTTTTTTAGAATATACAGTACCATGACTGAAATATTAATATTTAAAATACTTTCATTCCTTAATTCTCCCTCATTTGCTTTGCCCATGACCTATTCAGTTCGTTTGGCAGAATTCTGCAAAATGTGTGTTACCCACTACTGAGGTTGTTCAGCCCCTGACGTGTTTGTGTTGGTTTGTTTCTGGTGGTAGCTTGTCTTATGCTGTGTGTAGAAAACAGGTATTTTATGACAGATTGTTATGTAGTGCATGCTCGGTGTGGAATTCAGAGGAAAATCCAATTTAGTGATTAACAATGCCAAAAAAAAAATGCAAGTAACTAGCCATTGTTCAGATGACAGTGGTGCTATTTCTCCTTTGTGGCCTTTTAGACTTCTGTTGCCCCCAAATTCCATTTTATTGGGAACCCATTTTTCCACCTGGTCTTTCTTGACAGGGTTTTTTTCTACTTTAAACAGTTTCTAAATAAAATTCTGTATTTCAAGAGTGTCCGGTCTTCTGAAATGTGTTTTGCCTTGAGTGCAAGCTTTTAATTCTAGGGGTCAGGGTCAGGGTCTTCAGCTGATTTTAGATAGAAGGCTGAGAAGTGATTCCTGCTATCTTTTTTTTTTTAAACTTTTTTTCATGTATTTTGATCATAATCACTCCTCACTCCTGCTGACTCCTCAGATCTTCTTAAATAGAACTGATGTTTTCAAATCTTTTACTTTTTAAAAACCAATCAGTGTATCTCCCCTCCCTCCTTCCCTTTATGTATGTATGTATGTATGTATGTATGTATGTATGTATGTATTTATTTTTTGAGACTGGGCTTTACTGTTCCTGTCCTGATTGGCCTCAGACTTACGGCAGTCCTCTTTCTTCAGCTTCCTGTATGTACTGCCATGCCTGGTTTAAAATGTGTATTTTCTCTCTCCCTCATTTTCCTCCCCCCTCTCTCCTTTTCTCTCTCTCTGTCCCTCTTTTATTCACATTTCATTCCTCAGTTCCCTGCTGTTTTAAATTCCCACTACCCTGAGGTTTTCCCCACAGAAGCTTAGAGCTTGCTCTGGATGCGTAAGGCTCTTCTTTCTTCAGAAGTGCAGCTGGACAGTGTTTGACAGATGGTTAGAGATAACTTTCATTTTCCTGAAAATCGGTCTCAAAGACAGCACAGTCTCAAACTAGAAAATAAAGTTGTTGCCTTTTTCCTGTTTTGTAAAGCCCTACACCTTTAAAAATGAGTTTAAAAGGTTATCTGCCCCTGTTTTTATCTTGAAATAATGTTACATAGAGGGAAGGTAAATTCATCTGTAGTAATGGCTGCTCTAGAAGCAGAACTTGATGATTTTCATAAAGCTTGTACTCCGTTCTGCGATGTTTTACTCTTTTGGCTTTTGGGGGACCACCACCAGCTCCCAAATAAACACAGAGGCTTATTTTTAGGAATGCCTGGTTTTGACTTGTTTCTAGCCAGCTTTCCTTTTTTTTTTTTTTTTTTTTTTTTTGATTTTCCAGACAGGGTTTCTCCGTAGCTTTTGGTTCCTATCCTGGAACTAGCTCTTGTAGACCAGGCTGGCCTCAAACTCACAGAGATCCGCCTGCCTCTGCCTCCCGAGTGCTGGGATTAAAGGCGTGCGCCACCACCGCCCTGCTCTAGCCAGCTTTCTTAAATTATCCCCACTACCTTTTGCCTCTAGGCTTTTATCTTGCTCTTATTTCCATATACCTTTCTTTACTTCTTTGTCCGTGGCTTGCTGTGTAGCTGACTGGCTCACCCCTGATGTCCTCCTCCTCTACTGTTCTCTTGCTTTTCCTTGTTTCTCCTTTTATTTATTTATTATCTGCCTGCCAGCCCCACCTATTCTTGCTCCTTCCTTTCTAGTGACTGTTGAGCTCTTTATTAGACCACCAGGAGGTGTTTTAGACAGGCAGAGAGCCACAGCTTCACAGAGGTAAACAAATGCAGCATAAACAAAAGCAACACACCTTAATACTCACTACTTTCCCTGGAAGCTAATGGCGTGATCTATCCAGGAAACAGACCGAGTTTGGGGAAGAATTTGGCACCATCTGCATTCATTGTCTCTGAGAAGACACCTGCTGGAATATATGGTGGGTGCTGTCAGCTGAGAAGTTACTAGGTAAGAAGTCAAGTGGAGACTATTCATTGACGTGGCTGAGCCCTGGAAAACCTCAGTGTGACTAATTCATGTTAGGGCAGTGGTGCAGTGAGTTTGAATATGCTGCTTGGCAAGGTCTATGGTACTGAACACCCACATGATTGGCATTCAGGATTTGTTCCTCAAGCTAAGGTGATTGCTTCCCAGTCTCTTGGGAGCTGGTTGGTGTAGAACATTTGAAACTGGAAATGCCCCTCAGGTGGCCTACATGTGGGACTTGCCTAGAGCTGTGTTAGTTCTTCATGTTTCAGTGAGAACATTAGATGTGAGGGTTCTAACCCACTTTCTTTTTCTTGCCTGCAAATCAAGGGCACTGATGGCAGGAGGGCCTCCCACGCTGCATGTTTGTTGGGATCAGAGGCGCAGGAGCTGCAGGGTTGGAAAGCTCTTAAGAGATGTTATTTCATGGTCAGAAGTTGTTTATAGATTAGAAAAATTCTCATACCCTGAGAATTTAGGACATGGCTTTGGGTTGTTTTAGAAAGTGGGTGTTGAGTTCTCTCAGTGGTTCTTTCTCAGCTTGGTGGTGGTGATGTCAAGCGCCTTGTTTTCAGGCCTGTCTTCATCCTCTTTTCCCCTGCTGGGATGATGGACTAAGCACATTTCATGTTTCAAGTAAATGAGGAATTGGCGACCTTCCATGATTCCAGGGTTGTTCTCTAGGATGTAAGGTGAGGACAGACAGCAGCTTTTTTTTCTTTTTAATTGATTTTATTGAGCTACATATTTTTCTCTGTTACCCTCCTTTTCTCTCCCCTTCAACCCTCTCCCCTGGTCCCCATGCTCCCAATTACTCATGAGATCTTGTCTTTTTCTACTTCCCATGTAGATTAGTTCCATGTATATCTCTTCTTAAGGTCCTCATTGTTGTCTGGATTCTCTGGGATTTTCATTTGTGGGATAGCAGCTTTCTTTTGCTATAAGCTTGGAACTCAGGGAAGCTTTCCTTACCAGTCCTTGGTGGAAGGTTAGTGTGAGGAGCTCATTGGGTGATTTTCCCATAACTCATGGTTTGCTTAGTTCACAAATCAGGCCATGGGCTCTAAGCCTGACCAGCCTGGCCAGATTAGCTTGCCAGTGTGTGCATGACCCAAATCTTACTGTAGGTAGGGAGAGTGAAAGGGACTGCTTTCAGCAAAACTAAACCTTTGCTTGTGGTCAATCTGAGAGTCACTGGTTATTTTCTCTCTTGTCACTTGCTGTGAGTGACGTCATGCTTTTGAATTTTTACACTTTCTATATTGTTGGTTGTTTTTACTCTTTTGACCCAGCTCCCAAATAAATACTCAACAGAAGTTTATTTTTTCTTATAAATGCCCTCCCCTAGCTTGGCTTATTTCTTGCCAGCTTTCTTTAACTTAAATTATTCCATCTACCTTTTGCCCCTCTTTTGCCTTTTCCTTCTCTTGCTTCTGTAATCTTGCTTTCAGTCTTACTCCTTGGCTGGCTGTGAGACTAGGTGGCTGGCCCCTTGTGTTCTCTCCTTGTTCTTGCTCCATGATCTTTCCTTTTTCCTGCCTTGCTATTGGCTGTACAACTGTTTATTAGACCATTAGGTATTTTAGATAGACAAAGTAACACAGCTTCACAGTGTTAAACAAATGCAACATATAAGAATGCAACACATTTTTGCATCATTAAAACAAATGTTCCACAGCATAAACAAATGCAATACATCTTAAATTAATATTCCACAACATCTTTAAAATTTCAAAGTTGAACAAGATGATATTTATGGGTCTTCATTACGCTTATGGCTTCTTTTCATAATGTTTGAATCCTGCTATAATTAGGTATGCGGAATTTTCTCAAAGATGAGGAGGGGTTTGGTGCTTTCAATGAACTGACCGCAGCTGGAACCCTCGACCTATTTGGCTTTAGCCAGGTTGCTGCCTAGTTGCAGTTTGTGAATGTCAATCTTTTCCCTCCTTGTAGTTTAGGGGCTTTACACTGTTGTCTGATAACTTCATTAATTTGGTTGTCTAGGTTAGTGGGTCTGGCCTTAGAGTCAGTCCCATTTCTACTCTTCTTTATCCAGAACCTTAAATCTTTTTGTTGTTTTGAGGCGGGGTTTCCTGTGTTCCAGACAGGCCTTGAATCCACTATGTAGCCTATGGTGACTTTGAACTTTGAATCCTCCACCTCCTTATGCTGGGATTGCAGGTGTGTACTGCCATGACCAGTATATGCAGGATCAAACCCAAGGCTTCCTGCATGCTAGGCAAACATTCCATCAACCAAACTGTGTATTTAGCTTCATTAGTGCTGTTTCATTTTCAGAGTTTAAACTACCCTTGAGGACGGTAACTCTGTTACAGGCAGGCATAGATCCATGGTTTGTGTCACCTCACGCCTTAGTAATTTTATTTTATTTTTAATAGAGTCTCACTATGTTGCTGGCCCCGGCTGTCCTGGAATTTGCTATGTAGACCAGGCTGGCCTTGAGCTCGCAGAGATTCCCTTGCCTCTGCCTTCCAAGTGCTGGGATTATAGGTGTGCACTACCAAGCCTGGCTTGCATATTAAAAAAATTGTCTTATTACATATAGCTAAAAGATTGAGGTTTGGCACTTTGGAATCCACATTGAGGGGAGAGCATTGGTGTTGCCTAATGTGAGTGAGGAAGGGCCTCAGAGAGACACAGACTCTGAGGACCTGTGTCTGCTGTGATTCTATGGTTGTGCCTGCCTGAGGGCTCTATTGCAGCCCTTTCGGTGATCTGCATGCCCTTGAATAGACTGTAGTTTCGAGGAGGAGATTCTCTAGGTCGTAATGCTGAATTCATCTCAAGTCGAACTTGAACTGTTCCTGAATCATTATGCTGAGATTTATCTAGATTTCTCTTCTAAATGCCTTCCCACATTTTAAAAACTTGAATTATTGATTGTATTTTGACTCTTTTGAACTTTTCTGTAAAGAAAGAAATTCACTGTAACCCAGTCCATGTCTCCCACCCCATTTTTTTTTTTTTTGCAGAGAAGGGAAATTATCTTCCAGCATATTTTAGCCATATGAATGCTGATAGATGAGTCATTGAAAATAGGATCTATAAGACACCACAAACACGAAACACTGTTTCAGTTAGCACATGGTGTCATTGGAGAAATGTAGAAACTGTCACAAGAATCCGCTTTCTATAGGGACAGAATCAAAAACCAATGGAAAACATCAATCTTGTGTGTTTTTACTGTGACAATCTCTAGTTTCAGGCCAATGAGTGAGCTCAGTAGGTAACGATGTGTGTCGTACAAAAATGACAACCTGAGTTGAAGCCCAGGATCCCACGGTGGAGGGGAAGAGCCAACTACTGAAAGTTGTCCTCTACCGCCTGTACTTCACCCACTCAACCCCTCCCCCAGTGCAGGTCACAGTTCTTATTTTATGTCTTGCGCCATGTACATATGTCCAAGGAGATGGAATAGAATAGGACATGGGATTCCTTGAGATTGGAATTTATGAGATAAATTGAGACATTTATGAGCAATCATGTGGGTGCTGGGAATCAAACTTGGACTGTCTGGAAGAGCAGTTAGTGCTCTTAACCACTGATTCATCTCTCCTGCCCCCCTTTAATAAATAAAAATAAATTTTTTTAGCTTCTTTATATCTAGCCAAATTACTTGAAAAGATTTTTGTGCTTTTTCCCCATAGTGTTTTCATCTACTTAACCTTTCCTATCCGTCAGTGTGACCTTTGTCCCGTTAGGGTGAAATAGGTCAAACTACTTTTGGTGTGCCGATGTTCTCTGTTTAGGCCCAGGGAGGAAGTTTTGACTGGTGATGGTGTCTTAGCAGTTTGGTACTATCCAGCTCTTTGCAGTCAAATTTAGAGATCTGGAATCCAGGTCCTACCATGATTCTTCTCACTCAAGACCTTTCACCAGCTGGCTCTGGCTTTTATGCCATGATAAAGATAGGTGAAGATATCAAGTCCAGGTTGTCCCCCTATTTGTACGTAGTGGTCTTGTTGCCTGCCTCTTCTTAAATAATTGGGACTGATGCAGAAGTGGGGAGTCAGAGGTTTATTCTCTGAACTGGGGGAACCAGTGGCCTTTTTGGTTTGGAGAACCTGCTTTACCATAGGACTCCCTGGCATTTCCCTTGAGAGGGAAGCTCTCTTGACCAGTGCGTGTCCTATGGATTGCTTTATATTCATATTTGTCCTGGCTCTTGGTGCTGTTATTGCCCTTCATGAGTCAGTTTTGTCAATAAAAGGTCTCAAACTGGGTATAAATGGCTGCTTTGGTTTATGGAATAGATTCTTATTTTCCCTTCATGTTCTTTGTGTGGGATTTCATCAGTTCTCTGCTTATAAATTTGACCAGCTGACTCTGCAATCAGGTAGAAGCCTTCTCTGCCTCAGACTCAGGGTTCTCTGCCAAGAGGTTATAAAGGAAGTGAGTGTTGAAAACTGTTTAGCTATCTGCCATCCGTCAAGTTTAGCTGTGGAGATCAAATTGGCTCAGGGCTAATGTCCTGAAAGTTGGACACCTTGGCCTTAAGAGTCATTTGCTTGACTCCAGGGGCTGAATGGGAACCAGAAGCATCTTTTCATTTCTGGGACAAATATCCTTATCTTAGAGTCATCTGCCCTACAGCTGCATGCCAACCAATGGCAATAGATCATGTCAGTTACTCCCTTCCTGTGCTATCATCTCCCTACTTCTGGATCTGCACCCTCCTTTCTCTCCCCTCTGCAGTCTGTTCTGAACAGAACTCACCGGTGTGGTAAAAGCAGTGGGTATGACTTGGGATCTTACTTGCTCTTGGATTCTAAATATAAATTGAATTGCCTGTTTCCTACTTCCCTCTGGTCTTCAAGTTCCTCTCAGTTCCACCTCTGTTTCTTCTTTGTTCTTTTCTCTTTGGTTCTGTGAATAAACTTCAAAGCATCATGCATGATAGGCAACGTGCTGTCCACTGAGCTATGCCTCCAACCCTTGTCCGTTTCTTTTGAGTGGTCTCTGTAGCTATTGAACAATACCTTTAATCCCACTTGGTGCTTTGCCTTGGTTCATGACCACAGGCTTATGCCCTCTCTTCTAATTAAAGACATACCTCTTTTTTTTTTCTAACAAAATAAAATAAAATATAAGTTAAAACAAAAGCCATCATATCAAAGTTGGACAAATCAAGGCAACAGAAAAATAAAAGAGCCCCAAGAGCAGGCATAAGAACCGGATACCTAATTGTTCATGCAATTAGGAGTCAGTCTCATAAAAGTACTAAACAGGGTGATAGTGTATATTCAGGGGACCTGGTGTAGACTGCTGTAGGCCCTGTGCTTGCTGCTTCTGTCTCTTGAGTTCATAAAGAGCTTTGCTCAGTGTTAGACTACCTTGTGTTGGTGTCCTCCATCCCTTCTATCTCCCCTACTCCTGCCTCCCCTTCTGCAGGGTTCCCTGAGCTTTGAGAGGAGGGATCTGATGGAGACATCTCATTTAGAGCTGTGTGTTCCAAGGTCTCTCGAATGTCTGGCTTTGTGTCTTAGTATTGTGTCCATCTGCTGCAGGAGGAAGAAGCCTCTCTGGTGATGGCTGAATCGGGTATCAATCTATGAATATAGTAATGTATCTTTAGGAGTCATTCCATACTGACCCTCAAATGCCCTTCGATTCTAGCTGTCTCTCCCCTCATTCCCATCTCCCCTCTTCCTTCCTACCTAATCATTCCATTCTCACCCCCTCCCCTTCCATTCCACCCATAAAATCTATTTCCCCTCCCAAGGAGATTGATGTGTCCCTCCTGGTTCCCTCTTATGCCTGTGCTCTCTGGGTTATAGCTTGGTTATAATTTATCTAATGGCTAATATCCAAATATAATTGAATACATACCATATTTATCTTTCTGGCTCTAGGTTACCTCATTCAGGATGATTTTTTTCTAGTTCTATTTATTTATTTTACTGCATATTTCCATGATGTCATTTTTTTAACAGCTGAGTAATACTCTATTGTGTGAATGTACCATATTTTCATTGTCCGTTCTTCTGTTGAGGGACATTTAGGTCATTTCCAATTTCTGGCTATTATGATTAGGGCAGCAGTCAATATGGTTGAGGAAGTATCCTTGTGGTGGGACGAAGTATCCTTTGGGTATATGCCCAAGAGTAATATAGCTAGTTCTTGAAGGATGACCTTGAGCTTATTCGCTTGCTGCCTTTTTACCTCTTGGATGCTGAGATTACAGACATCACAGTCACTGTTCTCTTGCTCTGAAGAGACAGCATGACCAAGGCAGCTTATAAGAGAAAGCATTTAATTGGGGGCTTGCTTACAGTTTTAGGGTTAGTCCATTTCCTTATGGCAGGAAGCTTGGTGCTGGAGCAGTAGCTAAGAGCCTACATCTTTTTGTTGTTGTCTCCTTGCATTTTAATTTTTGAAAATCCATTATAAATAATAGTAATAGGTTTAGACACCACAGAACAGAACAATTTAAGAGCCCACATCTTATCCACAAGTTCCTGAAGGGAGGGAGGGGGGAAGGGAGGGAGGAAGGGGAAGAGAGAGGGCTTGAGGCTTGGTGTGGTAGTTTTGAAACCTCAGAGCTCACCCCCCCCCCCAATGACACACCTCTTCTAACAAGGCCACACTTCTTAATCCTTCCTAAACAGTCTACCAACTAGGAACCAGATGTCGAAATATATGAGCCTATGGGGGCTGTTCTCACCCAAACCTCCAAACCTAGGGACTGAACCTCTTGGTTTCATATGTGCTAGTTAAGTACTAAGTTCCATTTGTATTTCCTAGAGATTAGCTAAGACTTCAGGATGATTCACAGCTTAACATTTATAAGCATACACACACTTGCCAGCTTCATGCAAGTGTGACGATTCGTCTGCTTTTGAATGCGATAGTCTCCAGTCCCTGTTAGCCTTTGACTCCTGGGAATCCAAATTGATACCTTAGCTTGGGAGTATGCCCCGTCCCTAAAAGGGGTCCAAACTTTGTCTCCATTCTGACAAGGTCCTCTTGTCTGGGGAGAAAGCCTTCCATTCATCACCTCTCTCCCCATACTCATAATTTATATAATATTCTGTTAAATTTAGGCAGAAAGGACCTGCCCTGAGCTCAGAACCTTGGGGGAACCCTGCTTTGTGTTATCGCTGGCTGTGTCCTTCTTGACTAGGTGAGGATCCCGGAAGCTAAGGAGTCAACCCTCATTCCATTTTTCTTAACACTAGGACTCAATGCCAACCACCCTGCCCATGCCATGTAAATCTTAAAGATTGCTGTCTTTTTTCTTTCAAGTAAAAAATTAGATGGTGGGTGTGATGGTGCATATATGTAGTCCCAGCACCTTGGAGGTGGAGGCAAGAGGGTCAGGAGTTCAAGTCCTATATATTGCCACCATTGGCCACATAGGGAGCTCAAAGCCTGGGTTACACGAGACCTTGTCTTAAAAAACTAAAACCAAGGAAACCAAAAGCCTAGATCTATTTGGTCTACTTCTGTTACTAGTGGAGCTCAGAAGGCACCTTCCAAATGTAGAAACCGGACGGACAGTCCTCATCCTTGAGCTGTGACTGTGAACACCAGTGTGTTCATCACAGCTGGCATTCTGCGGCTTCACAGAGAAGATGAGCAAGTGGAAGTAGAAACTGAAGCCCAGCCAGCTCTTGACCACCAACAGGAAAAGGTTGGAACTGAAAAGGCAGGCACTGCAGCCTTGGGTGAGTCTGGCAACCTGCTGATGGGAGTCAAGGAGCCCAGCAAGTGCCAACACTCGAGATCTCTGGCCAACCAAATAGGCTCAAAAATAAGTGCTCTGTCAAGACCTGGAAAACTACATCGGCTCTAGGGAGACGACAAGGGGCAAACCCCCCATATTGGAGGAGTTAGAAGAAACCTCCTCGCCGGGCGGTGGTGGCGCACGCCTTTAATCCCAGCACTTGGGAGGCAGAGGCAGGCGGATCTCTGTGAGTTCAAGGCCAGCCTGGTCTACAAGAGCTAGTGCCAGGACAGGCTCCAAAGCTACAGAGAAACCCTGTCTCGAAAAAAAAAAACCTAAAAAAAATAAAAAGAAACCTCCTCGCTGGAGTCCTGGGCTAAGGGGCAGGAGAGCCCCGTCTGGTGCTGCCTATCCCTGGCCCCGCCTCCCATGGCCCCGCCTCCCATAGCCCCGCCCCTCCGACCTACTGCCACACACCAGCTGCAGGGCTCCACCGCGGGTCGGGTCGCTGGTCGCGTGGGGAGGGAACAGTTTCCCTCCAACCTCAATCCCAGCGCCTTTCCTACCCTCGCGCACATTTGCCCGCTTTCCCAGAAGGTTAACGTCCAGTCCCACATAGCCCCAGCCCGTGCTTCCTGATCTCCTTCTCCCTTGGGAGACATTGTTCTCTGGGTTTCCTGATCTGGGCCCCCATTTGCTACTGCTCTGCTCTACCCCCTTCTCGCAGAGTAGCTTGGGAGTGCACCCCTGTCCTTAAAAGAGGTCTAATAAACCTCATCTCCATTCTGACAAGGCCCTTTTGTCTGAACTGGCGGCAGCAGCAGCAGCAGCGATAGCTAGTGCAGATAATTCTTAGACCCCAGGATGTCCCTGGCCAAACTGTCACCAGTTTGAGCTCTCAGCCATTTCTGCCCCACCTTACCTTAAACTAAGCTGGGCAGGTGCCGCCGGGTACAGGAAGCAGGACAGGGATTGGGGCCCATCCGCCTTGCCTTCACCCGGGCTCTGGAACCTAGTGCAGTAACAGGTGCAGACAGACATTACCCATTACCAGGTGAGGCCCTATTTCCCGCGACAGCTGCCCAGAGCATGCTGGGGTACTCATTCGCCCATCCCCACTTCCTGCTGTGCTGTTTTCCTTCATCCAGTGGGACACTCTTAGCTAGGGGCTAGCCTTGCCCCCTCTCTTTCACCTCCCCAAATTCGTGTCGTCGGACTTCTGGGCAGTTGTGTTGTTTTTCCTTCAGGTTCATGCTTAGACCCCAACCACTGCTAATGCTGCCAGCACCAAATATTCATCCACAACCATCTGGTTCTGTCAGCCTTTGCCTCCCCAAGGTACTTGTGGGGAAGGGGGGCTCTATGCAGTGGGAGGGAGGGCCGATGTTGATGACCAAGGGTATAGGGGCCACCTTATCCCTAGTCGTTTGTCCCAGGCTGAAAAAAAAAATTGTTTTTTTTCTCTCTCCCTATCTATGTGTGTGTTAGAGGAGTGCATGTCTAACATGTACCTCATCCCCTCTATCTCATCTGCCACAGATAACTGCCCTTGAACTTGAACTTAAGGCCTTTTTTATTTTTTAAAAAATTATTTTTATTTTATGTGTATGAGTGTTTTATCTGCATGTCTGTCTGTTCACCATGTGTGCAGTGTTCAAGGAGGTCAGAAGACGGCTTTAGATCCTTTAGAACTGTAGTTGCAGACAGTTGTGAGTTGCCATGCCATGTTGGGTGCTAGAAATTGAACCCAGGTTCAGTGCTTTTAGGTTTTTTTTTTTAATGCACTAGCCAACAACATTCATATATTCCACAGAACTGTACTCATAAACAAATATGCTTTTACAGGTTCCCCCCCCAACACATCCTAGTTGTCATTTATATTTTTCTTTTCTGGTCCCTAAATGCTCTAAGCTTATCAGTCCCCCAATTTCCAGATATTTGAGTTTATTTCTAGCTGAGTAGTCATCATGACTTACTTCATGCCCCCTTCCCTCCCTGCCCCTTGGCTCTTTCCTTCTCCTAGTTCTTCCTTGTTAGTTGTCAAGAAACCCCTGGAGAGGACTTTCTTGGCAAGTCTTCAGCGTTCCTCCCCATCACCTTCCTTTTCTTTTTTTTTAAATTTATTTATTTATTAAAGATTTCTGCCTCCTCCCTGCCACCGCCTCCCATTTCCCTCCCCCTCCCCAGATCAATTCCCCCTCCCTCGTCAGCCCCAAAGAGCAATCAGAGTTCCCTGACCTGTGGGAAGTCCAAGGACCACCCACCTCCATCCAGGTCTAGTAAGGTGAGCATCCAAACTGCCTAGGCTCCCACAAAGCCAGTACGTGCAGTAGGATCAAAAACCCATTGCCATTGTTCTTGAGTTCTCAGTAGTCCTCATTGTCCACTATGTTCAGCAAGTCCGGTTTTATCCCATGCTTTTTCAGACCTAGGCCAGCTGGCCTTGGTGAGTTCCTGATAGAACATCCCCCTTGTCTCAGTGTGTGGGTGTACCCCTCACGGTCCTGAGTTCCTTGCTCGTGCTCTCTCTCCTTCTCCTGATTTGGACCTTGAGATTTCAGTCCAGTGCTCCAATGTGGGTCTCTGTCTCCTTTTAACGCCTGATGAAGATTAATATTCAGGAGGATGCCTATATGTTTTTCTTTGGGTTCACCTTCTTATTTAGCTTCTCTAGGATGGCAAATTATAGGCTCAATGTCCTTTATTTAAGGCTAGAAACCAAATATGAGTGAGTACATCCCATGTTCCTCTTTTTGGGTCTGGCTTACCTCACTCAGGATAGTGTTTTCTATTTCCATCCATTTGTATGCAAAATTCAAGAAGTCCTTATTTTTTACTGCTGAGTAGTACTCTAATATGTATATATTCCATACTTTCTTCATCCATTCTTTCATTGAAGGGCATCTAGGTTGTTTCCAGGTTCTGGCTACTACAAACGAGAGCCTTCACAGCTGCCCTTCATCCTGGGAATTCAGTCTCCTAAGCCAGACACCCACGAGCTTGCATTCTCCTTGCTTTTCTCCTCACTGTGTTCTCTCCACTCTTCCCTCTCTTCCCGATGCCTCCTAGGAATCCTATGGCCATCTGGTCAGTCGCCTGGGTATGGCAGTCTCTTCTCTTTCCTAGCTGGCTATCCGCTCTCTGAGAATGCCTCCCTGCCCCAACTCTCATCAGGGCTGGGGACCCTGCTGGTCTGGTATCCCAATATCTTAGCATAGCACTAACCTCTCATTAGAAACATGCCCTTGATGAGGAAGAATGTGCCCTCTCCATGTGTTGTCTCCGGATGTCACTGGAGAAGGTCCTGTCCCCAAGTTCCCTGGAAGGTTTTAGAGGGTTATGTACTTGAAGGCCATGTCTTTGACTTTAGATGTGTGTCTACCTCTGGCTCTCCTTCTCCTTGTTGAATGGCTCGCGGGACTGGCACACGGATGGCTAAGCCCCTCCAAATTCTACAGATCCTGGAGTAAAGTAACCTGAGAAACTTCATGGTTTCTGTGGGTCAGCCCCTTTCCATCAATTCAGGAAGGCTATCCAGGGAAAGGGACTGCTCGTGGATAAGGGCCAGTCATCATCTCCTTGGACCTTTCCCACTTCCTGTAGAGCTAGGACTAGGTCAGTCCTGCAGACTTGTCTTAAAGCAACTGTGATTACCCATTTTAGGTCAAGACTAATGTCTTCTGAGAAGTTAAGAGAGAACCCTCAACCTCAAAAGGTAAGAAAGCAACAAAGGGAGAGGGCATTTGGAAGCCACACAAAGTGTCACTTGCCAGGATACAAATTCACTGGCTTCCAAAATGTCACCAGCATACAAATCCACTTCTGCACCAGGCTTGCAAATGTGGCCAAGCGTTCACTTAGGTGTGCCTAACAAACAGGCTCCTCTTCCCTCTTTCCTTTCCTCCCTACTCCCACACTGAGGACTAAGCCCAGAGCTTCGAGTAAGCTAGGCAAGTATAACATTGGCCCATATCCCTAGCCCTACTGTTTTGTTTTGTTTTTGAGATAGTGTCTCAATATGTATCTCTGACTGGCCTGAAACTCACTGTGTAGACCAGGCTGGCCTCAAACGCACAGAGGTCTGCCTGCCTCTGCCCTCAGAGTGCTGGGATTAAAGGTACACAAACCATGCCAAGCTCTACTTTTAAAATTTTTATTTACTTATTATTGTCATCATCATGATCATCATCATTATTTGAGACAGGGCTCCTGTATGTAGCCTGGCTGGGCTCATATGTGTGGCAGTCCTGCCTCAGTGTCACATGTACTGTCTGGGGCTGCAGGTATGTGCTTTCATAGTCATATGTTTAGCTTGGCTTCTTTGAGAGCACAACACGGGCCAAATGTCACATACATGAGGATATCAAGTCACAGTCTGTTCATGGCCTATACCTAATTTTGTCTAGCAAAGCGGTGATAGTGGTGAAGTGATAAATTTCATCAAGCCAGATGTATATTGCATTATCTATCTCAAGCCGGATGTATATCGCATTCTCTCAAGCTGGATGTATATCACATTATCTCAAGCCAGATGTATATCACATTATTTTAAGCCAGATGTATATCACATTATCTCAAGCCAGATGTATATCACATTATTTCAAGCCAGATGTATATATCACATTATCTCAAGCCAGATGTATATCGCATTATCTGTTCGGTGCATGGGACCGGAAAATATAGAGATAATGCAAATTACAATTAATTTAATTGAATATGTCCTTATCTTCTTAAATCTCATTTCGAGATATGTCACAAGAACCATCATCATTTATTGTAAAGCCATTTTTCTGGGGTTTCATGTAGCTTCATGTGTCATTTAGGCCTTCAGAACTCTGCAGGCTGAGTGCTGTGGATTTCTGTTTCTCAAGTGAAGAAATCAGTGGCTCAGAGAGATGAGAAATGCCCAAGATAAAATAGCTTGTAAGTGGGAGAGCTTGATGTAATTCTAACCCACATCTCAGGACTCTGCAACCATGTGTTACCTCTCATGCCTACAGTTTACATGTATAGACGGAGATGCACCGGATGGTAGAAATGATCAGAGCTTGAGGAATGTTAGGGTGGCAGTGGTGGCTCTCAAGTGAATGTTAAGAAAAAGCTCCTTAGAGAAAGTGCTGATAATGGGGTTTAGCTATGGGGTAGGCAAGCAGCACTATGCATATGAGGTGAGAAGTGGAACACTTGTTTTTTGGATTTGCAGTGCCTGATGCTCAGTAAGCATGTTTTCCCCTTTGGTGGGACTGAAGTCCATTAGAGTTCTAAGCTAGGAGGGGTGCATACTCCTGTAATCCTAGCACTTGTGAGGCTGAGACAGGAGTATGTCAAAGCCACCTTGGGCTACATGTGATTCCCTGTCTCGATAACCAAAACAAACAAAAAGTTAGAAACAAAACAAAAAAAGGAGTCTGTGTCCTCTAACCTTGCTGACCCAAACACGGCACCTATGAGAGAACAATGGTGACCTCTCCATCGTCACAAGAAAGACTCTAGGACCTTTCTTCATCTTCATAGGATTAAAATATGTAAGAATGAGTAAGCAATATCCACAGAGATTTAACCTCATAAACAAGGTGTGGCTCAAACATTTGGTTCAGAGGACTAACTGTCTTAGTGCCTAGTTGTGATCATATTTGTCCCAGGTGGCCCCTCCAGATGGATCCCAAGACAAGGAGACTTCTGACTTCCTGCCACCGACAGACAGTCTTAGCCAGAACAGCGAAATCAATCAAAAGACTCAGCAGTTTACTGAGATGCACCTGGCCGACCTACAGAAGTTGTTTGAGAAGGAAACAGATGAGACTGGAGGTATAGAAATACCGTAGGATGATCTCGGTGACTCCTGCCCAGGACCTGGTATCTGGGCTATGTGCAGGGCTCAGACCTGGTCAGCATTTTTATATCTGCTATCCTGTTTAAATCTGGGTAAGTGGTGCAGGGATAGTGAAGGCTTTCTGAGATCTCGGACGTTTTTAAAATTCCACTAGCCCAGATACCCAAGTATATCCTGCTGCGTTTTGATGTGTTTTCCAAGCATTTTCAGTCTGTGGTTTGTTTGTTATCAATTGTTGTATGACAACAGTCCCACATCTTAGTGGCTTACCCCAACTTGTGCTTGTGATCTCCGAATTTCCTGAGCAAGGACAGTGCTGAGCTGCCTTCCTGCTCAGAGGCCCAAAAAAGCCGCAGTTCTGTAGTCATCTGGGGCTGGACTTGGGAAGGCCTTAGGTCTAAGCTCAGATATGTTGTCCCAAAATTCAGATCCTTGCCGCTGTGGTATGGAGGCCTTTCATTTCTTTCTGACTGTTGCAAGGAGGTTGCCCTCCGCCCCCAGAAGCCTGGCCACGTGAGATTCGCCAACATGGCAGCTGGCAAGGTAGATCAACACTGACAGGTGTCACAATCTTAAGGTCATGGAACTGTGGAGCCATGATGTGATCCCTGTTGTTCAAAAGCGAGGGGACTGCAGGAGGGTGTGAACAGTAGGGCCCACCCTCCTGGGGCCTCTGTAAGTATATCTATCTAATCTTCTCTTCAGATACTAATTTGTAGTGGAAACAATTGTCAGTCGAGGAAACAAACACTAGCTTGGCCTCCCTTACTAGATGTGTTGAGAATACGTACTTAGCCTCAGGTTGGGTAAAATCAGCTAACACAACGCACATTTTAAAAGAAAGTGTGCGATATCTCATGAAATCAAGAAATAGCATTTTTATGTGTTTGCATTTATACCACTGTGAAGTGGAAAAGCTGTAAGCTGGGGACTGTGTATGTTATTACAGACCCTTCTTTTTCACATCGTTTTAATAACTGAGGGACTTGGTATGGTGCCTGAAGCCTCCTATGCAAGCCTTGTTAATGGGTCCAAGTGCTCTTCTATGGCTGGAGTCGTCCCTCTGATTCGCTTATTTACATTCCATGGGCTATAAATGATGTCTTGGGGATACTTTCTGCATACCAGACCTTTCTCCTTCTGGCAACTTGATTTCTGCCCTTTGGAATGATACTCCTGGAAGTCAAATAGGAGTAAAGGCATCTTCAGAGTTGACTATGGTTGCTAGTGCTGGGGACAGTGTGTGCACATGAGCAGGCTGGAAGTTGACATCAGGATGTCTTCTATTGCTTTTGCCTCATTTGAGACAGGGTCTCTTCACTGGATCTGAGCCTTGTAGTTTTGGCAAGGCAGTCTTTGCCTAGGACTGGGATTATGTCTGGCTTTGCATGTATGTTCCTGGAACTGAACTGATATCCTCATACTTGCAAATGCTTCACCACTGAACTGACTTCCCAGTCATCTGGCAATGGTGTTAGCTTGGGGGAGGAGAATTCCCTCCACATTGATGGAAGGTTAGGAAATCAGGCTATTTTTCTCTTTAGACACCTTCAACAAGGCTATTGAGAACACAGGGCGGAGGGTGCATACCATTTCCTAGGCACCTGGACACCAGCACTGGTGGAGGGATGAGCAAGGTTATATCAGTGCCTTCCTGTTCACCGTGTGTCCTCCAGGCCCGGGAGTTCTTACAGCAAGGGAGAGAGAGCCATGGCTCTGAGGAGACCTCCTTCCTCTCTTCTGCGGGTCTGTAAGTACAGAGGCAGTTTTACTTTACCTGTCTCCCAGCAGCACTCAGAAAACAGTCACCATCTGGGCCTGTAAAGACTGTGGAGCACTACTTGCAATATGTAAGCCTCTTGGCCCCAGCATTACATACTCAGATGGGCATTTCTCTAAGTCAGCACATGTTGCTCAGGCCTCCGTTTGACCATCAGTCTAGTAGGAGAGACTGATGGCTGCAGCAGCACTGGGCTACTCTGTAGGAATAGGGCAGGGCGGTGTCAGTACCGTGAGCTCTGAAGTTCCTATCTGTCACTACCAACCTACTGGCTGTGTGACCTTGACCTCGGGCAGGCAGCCTCAGTTTCCTCAGAGCCCCCCATATGTGGCCAGCATTCATAGAATGCAGAGCTGTCACTTCTCAGGGACTAGTGTTTGTGGAGTGCCCAGAACCAAGAGACAGAAGGGCTCTTGTGTGCTTCTAGAGGTCATGGCAGAGTGGCAGACAACTAAGAAGCCAGCAGCAGGGATGGCAGCCTCCTCAGATGGTCCTTAGGAAGAAAGGCATCCTTGAAGAAAGAATGACCTGAACTGCAGGGGGCGGGACGGCCAGGCTGTGAAAGGCCCCGTGGTGGTCGTGGGGGTTCTGATAACTGGAGCAGAGTATGGAGGGTGTGCTGGGGGATGAGTCTTGATGGGTGGAGCCAGATACTGCACAGCCTTCGCGCCATGGCAAGAGGCCCAGTTTTTGAAGGGGTTTTAGAAGTGATTTTTGAAGGCAATAATTATATTTAAAAAATTAGGGCCAACTGACACCTTTGCAAACTTGAACCCAGCTCAGGGAGAAAGTATTTTATCCTGGCCTTGTTTTTCTCCTTTCTTCACCTTCTTCCCCTCTAGGCAAAGTGTGCTATTGTTATTATTATGTCTTTCTGAAACAGGACCTCTGTAGCCCAGGCTGGCCTTGAACTTTATGTGTAGCCCAGGTTGGCCTTGAACTCTGAACTTTCTGTCTCTGCCCCCCCCCCCCCATGCTGGAATTATAGGCATACACCATCATATCTAACTAAAAGCTGATATTTTTATAAATGGTTTTAAAAAGATATATTTAACGTACTGTGGTAGATTGGGACCCACAGCCCCCAACTGCTCTGTATCTCTCTCCCGTGTGGCTGTTTATACCTGGCTCCCCATGCAGGGGTTGCTGCTCATCACTTGCACCAGAGTTCACTGCTTGTTGTCTGTGGAGAGTTGATGCTGTAGTCTGTATCCCTTGATCAGAACTGGGACCTGGTCTGTCCACCCTCCTTCCTGCTGTGGGGTCAACAAACACAGTGGCAGGTGTTGATGAGGAATGCCTGAGTGTGGGCTAATGAGATAGGAAAGACAATTGGGTGACGGCAGAAGCACCAGGAATCAGCCAGCCTGTGCTAAGGTGGATGCTGGGGCCTTGAGGGAAGGGTAAACAGGGCCAAGTTCATGACTGATGTGAGGGGTAGGGGAGGGGCTGGCTCTTAAGGCACCTCTGGCTGGAGTCCTCCCATCTGCTTCCCTTGAGAGGGTCCGACTAACAATCACAGGCAGGTAGCAGACAGAGTGTCTAGAGTAGAGTGCCTGCAGCCTGTGACCTGTGAGGGCCAGGTGGCAACTTGTGAGTAAGCACCGGTGTTTTTCTCTCCTGAAGCCCTGCACAAGGAAAGTTTCATCAGGATCATGAAGAAGATGCTGAGCACCATGACGGAGGAGATGCTGGAGGTGCTGTTCCTGAAGGTGGACTCAGACTGCAATGGCTTCGTCACCTGGGTAAGGAGGGTCCCCTGCTGCCACAAGAAATCGGGAAAGGCTAGAAGGTCCAGCCTGGACCTCTCTGTGGAACAAGCAGAGACTTGAAGATGGGTGGCAGCAAGTATCAGTCAAAACGGACTCTGGTATCAGTTAGGACACTTACTAGGTAGAGGGAAGCTACATATCTCTGAGGGGTCTCCCTTCAGACTTGTGGGAGGTGGGCTCATTGGCTCCCACATTGAGACCCCTGAGGTACAGCTAGCTTTCCTGTACTTCAGAGCCATTCCCTCCTGGTGTAGGGGGTCTTTGTCAGTACCGTGACGGTATTATGGCCCTTTCTTGTCACTTAGGTACAGGCAAGCTCGTGGCTGTTGACTCTGGAACTGTCAGGTCTTCATAGTGTAGGAATGATGCTGACTTTAAACACCTTGTGATGTGGAACAGCACACATGGCATTGAGCCTGCAGAAATGTGCAGAGCCTTGTGGGAGATCGGAGAGACTGATGGGAAGATGATCTTGAGGCACCATGTCCAGCACTTGGTGCATTCCTCTGCTGAAGTCTCACAGGATGCAGAGGGGTAGAGGCTGGGAAACTTGAGGCTCAGAGCCGTTAGTAACTTGGTTTCAGTGTTACAGAGCTGGCTTCCAGCAGACCTCATGTTCAGACCTGAGTTTGCCGCAAAGGTCTGTGGGTAACTGTCTATGAACACCTCCTCATGGTTTGGGTATAAGGTTCCCAGCATTCTCTGTCTACATGATGATTCTTGCCACCTCTTCCTTTTTGTGGTACTAGAGGTCTTGTGTATACCAGGCAAGCATTCTTCCACTGAGTTCATCCTCCACCCTCCTCTGTCTATCCCTTCTTTCCTACCCTCCTTTCTCATTGAGATGGCTGCTTTGTTGTCCATGTTGGTCTTGAACTCTTAGGCTCAGGTGATCCTTCTGTGTACCTGGGACTAAGATGTGTCGCTATCCCTGGTTCCTATTTCTTATTATAGCTTCGTAGGTTTGAACCTTGACCATGCTTTAGTGAGGTTGGTCACTGGAGCCCAGAGTGGCAGATATTTGTAGGGTAGGTGTACCCACAAAACTGTGAACCCTCCCTACTGTTAACTTGGTCATGGACATGAACAAATCAGACACGATGCCTCAACCAGATTATCCTCTGTGTAAACAGAGGTGACTGGAAACTTTCTATGGACAGCCAGGTGATGTGACTGTGGCCTAGGGATGTTTGTCCCATTTGAGATTCAAGCACAGGCTTGTTGGTTGGCTACTTTCCTGGTGAGTACTCAGAGGACAGCCTTCAGAGCCACTTGGAGGGGGCTGTAGAGAGAGGAGGGAAGACACAGTATGCCAGGTTTGGGTCCTAAAGGCAAACATTAAGACTACTACCAACGCCTTCTTTCCCTTGCTTTGTCTTTCTGAGACAGCAAAAGTATGTGGATTATCTGATGCGTGAGTTCCAGGGCAAGGAGGAGATGAGGAAGAGCCAGTACCGCCTGCGCCTCCACCTTCCCATGACCATCATCTACCTGTAAGAGCCTCTTCCCTGCCACTGGGTGTGATGGAAAAGTGCTGGTGCTGCCCTCCAGGGAGCCCCTCCTCAGTCCATGAGTCACCGGCCCAACCAAAGTGCTGGCTGGCCTCTTGTCTTTCCAGCTTGTCCTTCACAATCTGTAGGTGGTCATGATGGTAAAGGTAGGTGGCTTGTCCCCCTTTCACAGATAAGGAAGTCAAGGCTCAGAGAGGCCAGCCTGATGCCTTGCCCAGGCTCTTCTATGCTTTCTTCCCCACCTTTCCTGCACACTGCAGTTTCTCTTGTTACCCTATATTACCAGTGTTGCGTGAGTCTGGCAATTTCATCCTCGGAGCCACAGATGGCTCACATATGTGCAGCTAGGATTCTTCTGTGAGGTGACAGGGAGGACTCTGGCCAAGCTGTAGAGGTCTTGCTGACCCTCAGGGGGGGGGGCTGGCTAGAACTTAGTGGCTCTGACTTGTCTCTGCCTGACCTGCTACTCACTCTGCTTGTGGCCCCTCTACCCATGCTATCCACTGGATCTTGGCCTTGGAGGACTTCTCTAGCAGATGAGTCACAAGAGAAGACCATACAGCTTTATTTAGTACAAGTTTTACATCTTCATGGGGACCTTCATAGGGAAGTGAAAGTGCTAGAAGCTGTATATCCTGGGTGTTGGTGTGCTAGGTTTGAGGAAGAGTGGAAAGTCATGGGGCAACTGCTTATTTGATTTCTGAGATGGATCTTATGTACCCCAGTTTGGCTTCCAACTCAGCATGTAGCTTGAACTTTTGATCCTCCTACCTCTGACTGCTGAGTGCTTAGATTATAGGTATGCATCTAGTTTTATGCAGTGCTGGGGATCAGATCCAGGGTTTCATGCATACTAGCCAAGCACTCATTCAACTGAGTGCCTCAGGGAAATTGGATTAAAATAGGGAGGAGTCGGTGTAATAACTGGAGGAGACTTGGCCCGCCTGTCCATGCCCATTCTTCTCTGTGTCCTTGACTTTTCAGAAGTTGTAGCTGTCTATGGAGGTGTGGAACCAGCACTAGGTGCTAGAGGCAGGAGGATCATAAATTCAGGGTCCGCTTCAGCTACATGATGAGTTGGAGACTGGCCTAGTATACAGGACACATTGTTTCAGAAGAAAAAACAAAAGAAGATAAGACTGCTCCCACCTGGGATCTTATGGTGGCAACATACTACTTCTCAAATGCATTTAGCTGAAAATATTCAATAGTCCAAAGTGCCATGCTTTGGGTGGAGTGTCTCAAATTTCATCAACCTCTTCCTTTCCTGTGGTCTTGTCTCCCCTTTTGAAGTTCCTCCAACACCCTAAGGACAAGGGGTAGTTTGTTGGCTTGCAGTGGTTCTCAACCTTCCTGATGCACGACCCTGTAATACAGTTCCTCATGTTGTGTGATCCCTAACCATGAAATTATTTTCGTTACTACTGCATAACTGTTATTTTTCTACTATTATGAATCATGTAAACATATGATATACAGGATGTCTGTGACCCTTGTGAAAGGATTGTTGATCCCCAAATTGATTGCAACCCACAGGTTGAGAACCATTGGCTTAGAACATGCCCCTCTGCCACCAGGGTCCTTGAACTGGGCTGCCTAGGACCCTTTCTCCTTTCCTGGATCCACCCTGGGTTGGAGCACCAGCAGCCTTGGCTGTGTGGCAGGGCACCAGCTCCTGTGGAGCAGTTTGGTGAGCCACATTTGTATCTGGTGAGAGCAAGCTGTAGGTGGGCCTGTTCTCAGAGAGCCACACCTGATGCAGGCTGTGGAGGAGCACGACCTAGAGGTTGTCTCTGCCTCGGGCAGCCTAGAGCTTCAGTGAAGAGGGCAGTTTAATGGAGATCATAGAAGAGTAGCTTGTAAAACATTCTGGTTGGGAGTTAATTGAGGAGTAGCCAATTCAATATGAATAACAAGAGATTTTATAACTGTAATTTTGACATGAACACTTGGCTTGATGTAGCTTCTCCTTTGCTGGTTTTTATTTCTTTAGATCTCAAGAATGTTTAAAATCTGGGACACTAAATTCCAGGAAGCTTTTTCCCTTATTTGCTCTAATTTATTTCCACAGCTTGCAACTCAAGAGGGATCTGATCTGGTGGAGAAAGTAGCCAGAATAGCCAAACACTGTTTAGTTAATTATTTTTAAAAATCTTTTTGTTTTGTTTTTTTTGAGATAGGTTTTTTTCTGTAGCTTTGGAATTTGCCCTGGAACTAGCTCTTGTAGACCAGGCTGGCCTTGAACTCATGGAGATCTGCCTGTCTCTGACTCCTGAGTGCTGGAATTAAAGGCATGCGCCACCAGTGCCTGACTAGTTAATTTTATGAGAGGGGGACTCTAAAAGTCGGTTCACAATTACTGAGTCTGCCATTACCGAGTCTGGATTGAGCACATACCCAAAACAGCACCCTCTTTGATCCCTTCACTGTCCAGAAAGAGAGAGGCACAGTCACTACACTGATGAGGAAACAGATCTCCCCAAGATGCTATTCCCAGGGCAGTGTTAACCAAAGGCCTCAAATCTCTATTCCCCACAGTCTTTGGTCCTGATAGAAAGGGCAGAGTTGAAGTGAGAGAGAGAGAGAGAGAGAGAGAGAGAGAGAGAGAGACAGAGAGAGAGAGACAGAGAGACAGAGAGACAGAGAGAGAGAGACAGAGAGAGAGAGAGAGAGAGAGACAGAGAGAGAGACAGAGAGAGAGAGACAGAGAGAGAGAGAGACAGAGAGAGAGAGAGAGACAGAGAGAGAGAGACAGAGAGAGAGACAGAGAGAGAGAGACAGAGAGAGAGAGAGACAGAGAGAGAGAGACAGAGAGAGAGACAGAGAGAGAGACAGAGAGAGAGACAGAGAGAGAGAGACAGAGAGAGAGAGAGAGAGACAGCTGGGAATGTTGATCACCAGAAATAAACTGATGGCAGGAGACAGGGAGACTTATAGCTAGACATACATGCCCCTGCTCCTCTGTGGAACTGCCTCAGGTCACCTCATACCTACTTTCAAGCTTTGGAAAAGGCTCTGGAGGAGGAATGAAAGCTCTAGGCATTTAGTTCTAGGATGCAACTCCCTGTAAGTGATGTGACCTGTCCCAACCTACCATGATCCCAGATGGGCAGATGACATGGGGAAGTGTGAGCCTTAATAGCCAGAGAGCTGACTTTGTTGACACTGGGGCAACCACTGGCAAGTAGCACGGGGGCTTCCTGGGATGGGTGTGGGGCAACAGCTTGCTAAGCCGGGTCTGCCCAGGACTGAGCTGTGCTCAGTGTCCTGGCTGTGAGGAGTTGGGTGCACAGAGCCCAACTCCTCATTACCCTTTGTTGTACTCTTCTCTTCACCCCAGAGCATGGTAGCAATGGTTAGGAAGTGTCATTTCTCAGGTTTCTGTTGTAAGTTATACCCTGCTCGCCATCTGTGGGCTGTTTCTCCTGTGAAAGAAGCTCTGGAGATCTCCACTCTCCATTTCTGCTCTCCCACTACAAAGTGAGGGACCTGCCTGGTTATTTCTAGGGATCAGCTTTGGATTCTATCTCATACCATATCAGAGTTGGTTATTTTTCTGGATGGAACCCAGGACCTCACATATACTAGGCTGTAGTAATAAGGGCGGCGGGGCTGCGTCCCCAGCACCCTGGCTGCCTGCTTGGCTAGCTTATGCCCGAAATAACAACACACAAACTGTATTCATTTAAACACTGCTTGGCCCATTTCTATCTAGCCTCTTCTAGGCTAATTCTCACATATTAATTTAGCCCATTTCTAATCATCTGTGTAGTGCCCCTAGGTGCGCTTACCGGGAAGATTCTAGCCTATGTCCATCCTGGGTCAGAGCTTCATTGCGTGCATCTGCCTGGGAGCTGGGAGCATGGCGTCTCTCTGAGGCGTCTGCTCCCGAGAGGAGAGCTGTGGAGTCTGAGCTCACTTCCTCTTCCTCCCAGCGTTCTGTTCTGTTTACTCCTCCCACCTATCTTCTAACCATTGAGGGCCAAGCAGTTTCTTTTTATTTAACCAATGACCTTCCTCCATCACTAGGCAAGTACTCTACCACTGCACCACACCCTACCCTGCACTGGATCTAGTTGAAGTCTACTTAGAGAAGAGACAGAGTCCCATGTCCTCTGGAGCCTCCTACAGTTTCTTGGGGTGTGTGTGTGTGGGGTTACACATGCATACTGGTGTGGCTGTCCCCACTGGCCTTTGGCCTGCCTCTTCTGTGACTCTTGGTTCACATGCATACTGGTGTGGCTGTCCCCACTGGCCTTTGGCCTGCCTCTTCTGTGACTCTTGGTTCACATGCATACTGGTGTGGCTGTCCCCACTGGCCTTTGGCCTGCCTCTTCTGTGACTCTTGGTTCACATGTATACTGGTGTGGCTGTCCCCACTGGCCTTGGGCCTGCCTCTTCTGTGACTCACGGTTCATGCAGACACTTTCTGAGTTATATGTTTGTTTCTTGCCATTTGTAGGCACCATGGGAGCGAGATTGTGAAAGTGGCATTTATAGTCCAACGGTTCAAAAAGATGGGGTGTTTCATGACTGTCACCAAAGACGGGATCTTGCAGTTCTGGTCCGAGACTTTCTCAATATTGAACTCCTTTAGGGTGAGTCGGGTATTCACAGGGTTGGTGGAGAGCCTCTGTTGTGGCACCCTGGGTGGATTTGCCTTTGGCACTTATTATCTGAGCAGCCTAGCTTTGAAATCACAGGACTTGAGTTAACATTATGACTCAACTACTGGAACCTCACACTTGTCTCCTACTAAGCAGAACACTGCTTGGATGTCTATTAGGCACCTACAAAGCAGTCTGTCCAGGGAGTGTGTCCCTGGAGTCCCCATCTCAGTGAGTGTTATCCTCCAGCCTCTGTGTCAGTGCCTGGCCTTCTCTGCTTGCTCTGTCATACCCACACTGTCTCTAAGTCCTGCTGATAGAAATCTTTGTCTGATCCAGGCAAGAAATTATGGTATTTGGGCTCTGGGGTCCAACTACCAGGGTTAGAGTCTCAGCTATACCACCCAACAGCTGTGGCATGCTGGCCGAGCTATCTCTGATTTCTGGTATGTACTCCTCTTGGAGTAGTAGCCCCTCTCAGGATTGGGGGAGTACTTAATGGTATGGGTCATGGATCATGCTGGAGCATGTCAGGCATTCAGCAAGCACAGATGAATAGAAGCCAACATCATCATGAGCTTTCTGCTATCAGCTCATGACCTAGTGTAGTAAGGGATGACATAGTCAGACAAATCAGCTATGCACTTGGTGCTGCCAGACTAGTGGAGGATCCTGCAACAAACAAAGACCTACCTTCCAGGGCTCCCTAGCAAGGCTATGGAGAGCACTGTCAGCAGTGTGAAGGGTTTTATGCCTCTGTAGTCACATAGTGCTTTTATACTTGCAGCATGGATCAGCCCTTATGAGAGGAGAGACCTATATGGGGCTAGGGTGGGTACCTGTGTGTGCGTGTGTGTGTGTGCTCACATTTGCATTCCTGAGTCTGTGGTATTGGCATACTCTGCCTCCCTTTCTCCACATGTGTGTGGATTAAGGTGTTGGTAGCCTGATCTCTTGACAGTGACTGCTCTATGGCCACCTCAGGGGTCAGAGCTTGGGAGGCTGACAAGACAGAGGAGGCCTTCCTGAGAAGTCTTGAGAGTTCTGGAAGTTCTTCCTGAAGGAGCTGGTTTGGGTTAAATTGTGGACCTCTTAGGACCATCAGCCAGGACCCACTGGGGACTCACTGTCATGCAAATAGGAGGCTTTAGAGGTAGGCCTGGCCTTAAGTCCTTGGGGTCATGAAGATGGGTGACTATTAGAACCATTTTACAGATGAGGAATTTAGCCAAGGCCCTGTTTTTAGAGCTGACATGAGGCTAGCCAGGACTGTGCTTGTTCCCAGGGCCTTGTGTGACAGGAAAGGTCCCTGTGCCTCTGCACTCTGATAGCAATCGTCCAGTCTGAGTCTCTGTTTTTCTTCTGCCAGCTCTCCCAGATCCAGCAGTCCTCCCACCAGAAGATTTGGGTTGTCGACATGGTATATATACACAACATGAACCTTATTGCAGTTGCCTCCACTGAGCTGAAGATAGGTGAGTCCCTGGGGCTCTCCAGGCCTGCCCTTAGCTTTTAGCGAGTGACAGATTTGCACTTGGGACAGACTTGTTGGCTGAGCAACTGTGAGCTTGAATGGGAGTCTTTTGGGAAATGTTGGGTAGCGAGGGCCTGCCAAGTGTTGTGTGCTGTAAAAGGCACTGGATGTTGGTTGGTTGTGTTGGTGGTTTCTTTGTAGGCAGATGTACTCAGTGAATGCTTAATGTTTACAAGTATTGAGCAGTTCTAATTATAGATCACAGCCCACGCCAATCTCTCCAGCTTGATTCTACCCTTGTGTCCTGCTGCCTCTAGCCCAGGCCCACCTTTAGTTGTCAATGGGATAGCACTGAAGCCTCCTCTTGCTTAGCACACGTCCTCTGAAGGTCACTATGGTAGCCACAAATGGACTTTTGAAATGTCTCCCTGCAGAAAACCTTCACAAAGCACAGACTGGGGGAGGAACCTTAGTGTGACCCGTGAGGCAAGGAAGAGCTGGCCCTACTGCCCGTAGGTTTCCTTGGACCGGACCCTCCTCCTGTTGTGCTGAGAATGCTGTAACCTTCTCTTGCCATCTCTAATGGGTACCGTGGGTCAATTTGTGTGCTCCACCTTCTCTCCCACCTCCCCCCCGCAGAGCTTCTACTCTTTCTTTGATCCAGAGACCCTTCCATGACCACACCTAGTCCAAGTCAGGTGCCTCTCAAAAAAATCCCTGTCAAGCCCTTTGGAGTGATCTTATGCTTGTCAGCTAGAGTCCCTGGTGTCTGCCTTCTTCTCTGTCCTGGAGCTCAGGCAGTGGGGACAGATGGCGTCTGCTTCACTCACCAAGCACTCAGTGCTTGGTGCCACCTAGAGGCTTGGTAGTACTGGGTAGGTGGATAGATGGATAAAGGGTCCAACTAGTCATGTGTCTAAGATCATGAAGGAGAGGACTTCATGTGTGTCCCCATGGTCCATGGTGCAGAAGTAGACAGGAGGCTGGAGAGCAGCGGTTCTGAAACTGCCCAGGTTTCAACTCTGGTCCTGACACTCAGCAGGTGTGTGACTTTGAGCAGCTACTTTACCTTTGAGGGCCTTAGTCTACCCAGAGGAAAAACAGGGTCAGTGCTCTGTATCTCTAGGTGAGTGTGGGTTAGTGATTGGATATGGGAGGTGCTTGGTATACATTAGCCAATGCTGTCCTTATCAGGAGGACAGACTGTGACACAGCCAGAAAAACAGCGAGGGTGTGAGCAGGTAGGAGCTCTCCCTTCACCCGCAGTCCTGAGAGCCTGATCCCAGCTCCTCATACTATTCAGCTCTGCTGACTGAACTGACATGGTAGGCCGGTCAGCACGAACCTTGACCTATGTGACTTGGACAGTTAGCCCTGCTCTGTGACCCATAACCCAACCCTTCTGGGATGGCCGGGCCTGTAGGAAGCAGACACTTAAGGGCCTGTCATTCAAATGTGGGAGACTGCTCCTCAGCCTGAGTGATTTGCCGCCAGAGCTGCCAGAAGGAGCCAGGCTTCCTAAGTCAGTAGCAGCTGTGTGTCAGGGCCCCAGGGAAGGCTCTTGGGCAGGATGGAAGTAATGTTTCAGAAGATCAGTCTGGCAGGCTGGTTCCCGACACTGAGGGATGGGTGAGCCTGCACAAAGCCACCCTACCTCTGTTCTTCATATGCACCTGCATGCCGCGAACTCTCCTGGTACCAGCTCTGATCTGCTTGGGTTCCCAGCTCTAGCCCTGATGAGGGTGGTGAGTGATGGGGAGCAGATCTCTGTTTCCGTTGGCTTCAAACACCTCCAGGGACACACACATGGACGGGCCACTGGAAGCCCCAGGGGCCGCATTCCCCAGGGCTTGGGATTTGCCCCTTCACTGTGCATCACAGCCAGTCTCTCAGCGAAGCAGACCCTGGGTACTGTGCCAGAGGCTGAGGAGCCCACAGGTGCCATGTGAAACACGCTCCCTGTCCTCACACAGCTCTTAGGCCAGGCAGCTCCTGCAGTCAAAGAAAACAGGTGGGGAAGGAGATTGACAGGTAGCCAGCCAGATGGGAGAGTACCAGTGGGCCTAGCTGAAGAGGTGGAAGCCTTTCTAAGAAGGGGTCATGGAGCTGGTCTGGAAGAGTTCTGAGTGTATTCAAGGTGGACAAAGCAGGGAGAGGCAGGACCCAGAAGTGCATGAGGTTGATGCATCTAGAGAGATAAGAAACTGACATGCTTGGAGCCTAGTGGCCGGGCAGGGGCCACAGACCAGGCAGGAGGAGGCATAGACAAGATACACCACACTGTGCAGGGTCTGATCCTACAGGACTTCACAGGTTAGGTCTACACTAGGCTTTTGTTCTGGCTGCAGTAGGGGCTGGAGGGCAATTTGTAGCTTGGTGAGTGGCTGTGCTTGGGTCTACTGTTTTTGGCTGCTGTGGGGGTGGGCTACAGGTCCAGAGAGGTGGCAGGGAGTGCTGGGAGGCTGTTTGCCACCAGAGCCACGGCTCTCAGCCGTGTTACTCTTTTCTCTTCCAGAGTTCTTTGATATCAGTAACCTCAAATGTGTTCAGGCCTTCACCTTTATTGACCTGGATAGCTGTGTCATGGTCATGGACTATTGGTAAGTCTCACAGGAACTGAGATAGGGTCTTGGGAGCTACCACATCACTAGGAAGGGGGCTGAGACCCTAGAAGCACCTGGGGAGCTGGCTCTGACCTTATTGCCATATTGTTCCTCATTGCTTTTCTTGGGTCTTGCTCAGTCACCCCACTCTTAGAGTCCTCCTTATTCTCCTCCGCCTCGCCCTTCTTACCCTGCCCACCACTCAATGCTGGCAGAGGCCTGCCCTGTGGCACCAAGGTCTCTGGGAAGTAAAAGTGGTCAACACAGAGCCTGATTACTGGTCTATGCTTGGCTGCTGGCCAGAGGCCCAGAGCAAGGCTGGAAGTCTGTTGGAACTGTCCTTGTCCCTAAGGTGGACAGGGGTAGCAGGGTAGAAGGCTCCACGGTGAAGGGTTAATAGCCTAACAGCTTCAAACAGCCTGGGAAACTCTATGCAGGAAGATTGGATACCCTGATAATATCAGAGATAGCACTGGGCAATTAGTCAGAAGGAGGGAGGTCAGTGGCCAGGGGTCAACATGTTATTAGGACCTCCCAGGAGAACTTCTGGTAAGGATGCCAGAGTGATAAGGACTCCTTTATGGGCCTGGGAAAGCAGCATATAGATCTGTAGTCAAAAACCTTCCTACCCAAAAGTCCCCTTTTCTACCTTATAAAACCCAAAGTCCCTGGTGCCCTGGCACATAGCTACTACTCTCATGGTGGAGAGGCTGCTCTTGGTTGTTCTGCTTCTCTAGAGGTCAGTCTCCTCTTTATTTTCACATCAGCTCCATCAATCCCAATCTGACACAGCACATTCTATCTTCATCTTCCCCAGGTCCGACTATCACAAAGGTGTGTTCTGCTATGGGGACACCAAGGGCAACGTCGTCATCTTCATGTCTGACAATGTGGCTGGTGGGCTGTTCAACCCAAACATCCTTCCCCGGACCTCCAAATGGGGTAGCTAAAAGACACGAGAATGGGCTGAGGCCTGGGGAGTGGGTAGCCGTGGGTGATAAGTTGGCCCCCAACTCTGAGGCATTCTTACTTCCCTGTCTCCCCACTCTGAGCATCTGGTGAGGAGGTGTCCTGCCTACTGGATGAGGTAGAGCAGTGGTGACAGGAAAGGCCAGAGGGTCCAAGGTGAGGGACAGTCTTTTGAGGTGAGGACCAAAGACTGCAGATTTTCCTCCGCTCAGGGAGAGTGAAGTGCTTGGCTGTGGCCCTGGGATGTGTTACTTATCCTCTGAGGTTCAGG
The DNA here is from genome assembly GCF_037038515.1 of Microtus pennsylvanicus. Lineage (NCBI taxonomy): Eukaryota > Metazoa > Chordata > Mammalia > Rodentia > Cricetidae > Microtus > Microtus pennsylvanicus. The sequence goes on from NC_134580.1 coordinate 129,187,188, forward strand.
ATAAGCGACCCTATCTGATGACTGTGAGGGCTTCTGCTCTTCCTGGTTTTGAGCTATCTTTGGATGGGTGAGAATAGATTGGCAAGGTCATAAGGTGGGCTGTGGCGGAACCTAGGGGACCACCCGGCTTGGCAGCAGCATGAATAACTGCACCTGGCACCAGTGAGCAGCTGTACCCTGAGCTCTTGATGCATCATCTCCTGTCACCACCTCCTGCTAGGACCCAGGGACTTGTTACTGCCCATTAAGAGGTTTAGTGAGCTGAAGCTACTCGTATATGCCCCGAGGCTGGGGAGTGTGACTGAGGTCTTAAGCCAAGCTGCCCATCCAGAGTCTCCAGTTCCCACCACGTGCTGGGATGTGTCCTAAATTGACCCAGGAAGTCAGTTTAAGTTAGAGCTTCTTTGACAAAGGGTATAAGGTCAGCAGAGGCCATGGACCTGGGGCTTCCTGAGAGACTCCGTGGTGATGGATCAGATCCAGGATGGAACCTTAGGTGTGGTGCTGGACCCTGGGGCCCTGCCTGCAGGGAAACTGACCTCCTTTCTATCCAGGATGCCAGAGCAGCCCTTGCTGGGACGTCTAGCTATGGAGGTCTCCAAGGGTTCCCAGGCCTTGGCAAGGACCCCTACTAAGCTGGCTTGATGATGTTCTGGAAGGGTTGTGTGTATGTGTGTGCACGTGTGTGTGTGTGTGCTGGGGATTGAACCCAGAGCCTTGAGTGTGTCAGACAAGCTTTGTAGCACTGAGCTACATTTCCAGCTAGCACGCTATTTTGTCCTTGTCCCATCAGTCCCTGGTGACTGCCCCACCCTGGTCATGTTTGTGTCATGGTGGTCTCTGTGATGAGTGGTGAATGAAGCAAGGCAGGGGATTAGTGGGTGTGAGTCCTTCAGGGCCACCCACTAGACGGAAGCCTGGGAGCAAATATGAAGAGATGGTGGGATGCAAGAGGGGATGGACAAAGCTAAGGAGTGTGTACCTAGCTCTGGGTGATCTGAAGTCAGTTGCTTAACCCTTCTGAGCCTCAGTCTCCTATTCAAATGGAGACAGGGACAATCATGCTTAATGTTTGGCTCTGCTATAAGATGCTTGGAATGAGGGAGCGTTAGGTACGTAGAAGTGCTTAGAGACTGTGTCTTTCTACCCTCCTGGGACCTCAGAGTCTAGTGGGAAAGACATACAGTAGACACTGTTGTGCTGCAGCTTCCCCGTTAACATGCCATCTGGCTCAGGACTTCATTTGCATGTGTGTGTTCATGTATATATGTGAATATGTATTTTATGGATGCTTATGCACATGTGAACATGTGTGTGGAGGCTAGAGGCCAACAACAGGCATCATTCCTCAGGAACTGTCCACCTGGTGTTTTGACACAGGGTCTCTTAGTAGGACCTGGGACTCACCAAGCTCCAGCTTTGGGAACAAGTTATCTCCTCAGCCTGAGGTCTTTTATTTTCTTTTTTGCAAGTTTCCTTTTACCCCCTGAACAGGCTGCCCCCCCCCCCCCCCCCGCACAGTGTTTTTCTTCCATGAGTCCTGGGAGTTGCCAAACTGACCAGCATTTCTGACCTCCTTCCATGAATACCTCCTGACCCTACTACGGGCATCACATGGCATGGCTGAATCATCATCCACCTCTATCAGTTTGCTCTCCCTGGGCGTTCATTACAAGGGCAGGGCAGTGGGTGTGGGCAGTACCTAGCATGCAGGAGTTGCTTGCTCATGGTGCATACTTGCACCCTGTACTTCTTGGGACTTTTGCTTTCTGGCCAAGGAGGCTGTGTGTCTTGAGGCATGATGGCAAGCCCCCAGTGCATCACTTTTCAGAGTGAATACAGCCTGAAGTCTCCATTCATTCTCTGGAACGCACGAATGGGGAGCCTTCTTGTTGGATGGCAGCACCTGGGAGTGCATAGCCCCTGGAAGCTGGTCACTGTTGTACTCTGGGCTTGCAGGGCCATGCTGGGCAGCAGGGAAACAGATGGAAGCTCTGTCAAGCTCATGAAGTCACATGAGGCTCCAATGAGTGGCTGTCTGGTTGGTGTTCTGGGAAGCATGGATGCACAATGTGAAAATGTCCTCTAAGCTGGCAGAGGAGAGGTTGCTAATGTGTGGAGTCTGTTTCCCTGCCAGATAACCGGATCCATATTTCCTTGTGGAAACTCCTAAATGAGAAGTCCCCTCTGTATAGGATCTTCCGAATGAAGGTAAGTGTGTCTTTCCTTAGCCCGCCATTATCCACGTACGTGCTCTACTCAAAAACCAATGTCAGCTCAGCCTCAGCTCCTGGGGGCTTGGCCTCTGAGGACAGAGTGCAGGAAGCTGTTGTATCCCATCCACGTCTTGAACAGCTCCTGATACAGGTGTGTCCTAAGGCTAGCCCCGTCTTTCTCACAGTCTCCTTGGCTTCTCCGAGTTAGTGAAAACATCAGCTTTATTCTGGACAGTCATTGGCTTTCTGTTTGGTTCCCTACTTTCCCTTCGCCCCCTCTCTCTCCATGAAGTGCTTGTTCAGTTCAGCCACCATATAGTCATGTCACCCCGGCAGCTTCTCATTATACTTGAAGCAATTTCAAATCTTTGACTTGAGCATGAAACACAAGCTGATAAGCCTCTGGCTTACTCCATTGCTAGCACCCTACTCCCTGCAACCGAGCCAGAGTCTCATGTATTCAAGGCTAGCCTTGGACTTTCTGTGTAGCCAAGTCTGACTTTGAGTTTCTGATCTTCTCCCCTCCACCTTCCAAGTGCTGGCATTACAGGCACATGCCATCACATGCATGGTGGGGATTGAACCCAGGGCTTTGTGCATGCTAGGCCAACATTATCCCAACTGAGCTACATCCCCATGTCCTGCTGCTCTCTCCGTTCTTCTCGTTTGTTGCTGAGACAGGCTCCCTTGCTCACCCTAGAACTCCCCAAACCCTTTCTTACCACGGGGCCTTGACACATGTTTCTTCATGCTGCGGAGATCTGTTTGGTTCATCTTTCACCCCTACACTTCAGGTTCTAAGTAGCCTTCCCTGAATGCCCCGAGGCTGCCTCTGCTGTTAGCCCTGTCCCTGGAAGAGGTTATCACTCCCAACTTTGAATTATCAACCTATTGGTCTTGTCCTGTTAGCCTCACGACAGCGACAGCTCCTCAAGGACAGGGGCTTCGTGGGTTGTGGTCTCTGGAGAGAAAGTCTCCAGCTGTTCCCAAAACAGAGCCCAGTGACTTCTGGTACATTCATGGAACAGATGAATGAATGAGGCTCTCAGTGCAGATCTGAGTTGGACACATTTTAGAAACAGACAAGTGACGTCACAGGAAGCAGTACCCACACTACTCCCCCTCTTTTCTTTTTCTCAAGTCTGGATTCAAGATTGTTGTCCTTGAACACCTGACCCTCCCACCTCCATTTCCCAACTGTTGAGATTGCTGCGTGTACCACCACGCTTGGCTCCTTTCCCTCTTTTCTTCTGTGGTTATCTCATTAGGATGAAGCTTGCCCTTGACGTTACTAAGCATGCCAGGCCTCATTCAGTGCGTTGGCTTAGATACCATTATTGTGACAGACATTAGAGGAAATAGAGACGTTAGACCCCACCCAGGGGCTTGCACGTTTAAGGCATGTTTGATAATCGTATCTGTGTGCCCATCCTTGCTCTTCTTGTCTCCAGAAGGGAAACCTCTAGGCAGGGAGGCTAAGCACAGGTACCAGCTGGGTCCACAGAGAGGATGTGTTAGTTTGCTCTCTGTTGCTGTGATAAAACACTGAGCAAAAGCAACTTGGGGAGGAAAGGGTTTCCTTGGCTTATATGTCCCCATCACAGACCACCACTGAGGGAAGTCGGGGTAGGAACTGCAGCACAAGCTGAAGCAGGAACCATGGAGGAGGGCTGCTGGTTCTCCATGGCTTCCTCAGCCTGTTTTCTTATACAGCCCTGCACCACCTACCCAGGGCTGACACCACCCACGGTGGGCTGAACCCTCTCACATCAATCATTAATCAAGAAAACGACCCATAGACATACCTACAGGCTAGTCGGATGGAGGCAACTCTTCCGCTGGGGCTCCCTCTTCCCAGCTGACTCTAGCTTGTGTCACATTGACAAAATCTTGCCGGTCAGAGCCTGGGCCAGTCTGCCTTCTCGGCCCTCTGGGTGCTATCTCCCTCTTACTGTAGTCCAGGTAGAGAGTGTATTCTGCCCCTCCTGATCCTGGACCAATACAGAGGGTGGCAGTGGGCCCAGAAATGCAGACTTCTTGTAGTGGAGGCAGCCAGTAGAAGACAGACTAGGGCTTAGGCACCCTCGAGTCCAACCTTTCTCCCTGCTTGGAGGAATGACATTATCATGAGCCCAGTCTGTAGCTTCTAAACCTAAGAGACTCTTTGGACACAGGAGTCCAGGTGATGGTAGGTTTGGTGACAGGGATGGGCTAGACACCCTGGTCATGGGACCTGGTTAGGACTATGGGCCACATCACTTTGTCCAAGCTGTGGTCGCTAAGGCAAGGGCCTTAGATTTTGTGATCTTCAGTCCCATTCTGCACTGGCCTTGGCTAAGTTCCAGGGGTAGGATATGATACTCAACTGTCCCTGGGAGGTCTCCTGCTACAGCCATTCTCTCTTCCAGAGTCTCCACCCCAACTGGTGTCAGCAGGTCAAGTTCATCCCCCAGCTGAATGTGGTGGTCTCGTGTTCAGCCACTGAGAGGTCCTCTCTGGTGCTGACAATCCTGCCAGCCAAAGACCTTGAGAAACCCAGGTAAGGAGTACCAGGTAAGGGGGGTGGGCAGCAGGTGTGCCCTGGATAGGTCTGGCTTCCCTCTGCCACATGCAGATAGCCTTAATGAGAGAGGATACACTGCCCTGGGGCTTGTGCTGGGTTCCATAGGCTGACAGTGGTTGTTGGCCTAGCATGTGGGCTCTGTGTGTGTGTGGTCTGGGGGACCGAACGTATGCCTTAGTGCACACACGGAGGCCAGAGGACAGCCTCCAGTGTTGGTCCCCATCTCCCACTGTTTGAGACAGGGTCTCTCTGTTGTTGACCACTGTGTCCACCAGACTGACTGGCCTGTGAGTTCCTGAAGGGTCTCCTGGTTTTGTATCATAGCTTGCTATAGAAAGATGGGCTTACAGATGTGTACTACAATGCCCAACTTTCCATGGTGTCTGGGAATTCAAACTCAGGTCATCATGCTGTGTGGCAAGTCCTCTGCCCCCTGAACTGCCTGCCCAGCTCCAGCAGACCTGCTTTACTGACAAATTTATTAAAAACAAGCAACAAAACCACATCAACCCCAGGCTATGTTAAGTAGGCAGACGAAAGGCTTGTCTTGTCTTTTGTCTCTTTCTGTGTTTTGAAGGGAACAGTGAGGAAGGGTCTCATGTAACTGAAGCTGATCTTGAACTTCTGATCCTCCTGCCTCCACCCTGCAAAGGTTAGGATTACAGGCTTTTGCCACTAGCTGGGATCAAAATACGTTTGTAAATGGAGTAGTGAGAGTGAATGGCTTTACCTCGGGAGCCTCAGTTTCCTCACCCTTGAAGGGTGAAGCCAGTGTCTACCCCAGACCTCAGGGAGTCCTTGAGTGGAGAATGATCTGTGTGGCATATTCTACCTCACAGTAAAAACAAATGAAAAAAAAAAACCAACTCAACAACTGCAAAATAAGTTATTTAGGTGGCAAAAGTTATGTCTTCTCTTCCTACGACAAGCCACAATACAGAAGCAGGACAACCCCCACGAGCGCATGCATTGTTCTTGGAGACAGTTCCAACATGCTTTGTTTCCTTCTTTCTAGGAGTAATTTTTTTTTTTTTTTTTTGTTTTTGAGACAGGGTTTCTCTGTGGCTTTGGAGCCTGTCCTGGAATTAGCTCTGTAGACCAGGCTGGTCTCGAACTCACAGAGATCCACCTGTGTCTGCTTCCCAAGTGTGGGATTAAAGGCGTGCGCCACCATCGCCCGGCTTCTAGGAGTATTTTATTTCATTGCATCTGATGGCAGGAAGCCAGAGGGTCATCTCACCATGGTCTTGGGAGGCTGCTTCTGATGCCTTGCTCTCCTTTCCCGCCTCCTCTTCCCATTCTCGATGCGCGGGCCCAGAGTTCAGGCCCTCTGCTCCTTTCTGCTCACTGTGTTCTTATCTTTCTTTTTTTCTCTCTCTCCATGTTTTTTTTTTTTTTTTTTTTTTTTTTTTTTTTTTTTTTTTTTTTTTTGCTGTGTAGCTCAGCTTGGCCTTGAACTTGCCATCCTCCTGCTTCTGTCACCCGAGTGCTGGGATTATAGGAATGAACCAACATATCTGGTTTTCTTGTTTGGTTTTACCCCTGTGCCAGGGGCCAAATCCAAGGTCTTGTGCTTGCTAGGCAAATACTCCATCACTGAGCTAAAGCCCAAGCTCTCTCTTGTTTTATTTTTTCTTTATTTCCTTCCTTTTTTTTAAAAAAAGTTTGTTTTTGAGTCAGGGTCTCACTGTATAGCCCTAGCTGGTCCAGAACTCATTACATCGGCCAAGCTAGCCTCTAACTTATAGAGATGTGTCTGCTTTCTGAGTGTTGGGATTAAAGGCACGCACCATCATTCTCTGCTCTGCTTATCTTTTCTCTCTTCCTCCTTCCCTCTCTTTCTCCCTCCTTCCCTCCCTCCCTCCCTCCCTTTCTTTTTTTTTTTTAATTTTTTGAGACAGGATTTCTCTGTAGCTTTTGGGACCTGTCCTGGAACTTGCTCTGTAGACCAGGCTGGCCTCGAACTCACAGAGATCCGCCTGCCTCTGCCTCCCGAGTGCTGGGATCAAAGGTGTGCGCCACCACCGACCAGTGCATCTCATTTGCTTAACATTTTTATTTTGAAAAATCTCAAATATATGCATAAGAACATAAAAGAAATCCACAATTCCTTATTGTCACCTGGGCACTAGTTCAAGTACTTAGAATGATGTGTTCTAACCCTCTAGAATCAGAATGCAGATCGTTCAAGTCTAAGGGCCAGGAGAGGTGGGGCCACCATGGAGAAGTCTATCCCAATAGTTCAGGCTATGCATGGTGGTTACTTGAAGGTGGCCACGGGTGGAGGTGGAGAGGCTGGAATATTTAATTTGGGGATAGGTTGGAGGATGTATAACAAGTGTACACACGTGGCTTCTTCTGTCTTGGTGCAGTGCCACCTCAGGCCAGGAGGTGGCACTATTGGTTGCCTGCTGGCCTCTGGTACCTGATGTCCTCTTGTGAAGTAACTAGGGTAGGTGAAACTTGAGGGACCAAGCCTGACTCCTGTAGAGTCACCCTCAGCCTCTCAGGACCCCTAGGGTCCAGCTTCATTATAGTTGGCCTTACCTGATCTCTTCAGGTGGTTGGTTAAATCAGGAGCAGAGCTGGCAGAGGATCAGGGACTGGGGCTGTTAGAACTGGTATGGAGTGTGTCACTGTCCCATCCTGCCTCCCCTCCTTTCTCTTTTCTCATTTCTTCCATTCTTCCATCGACTCTTATCTGAAGTCGTTGTCAGAGCTCACTAGGTCCCCTCTGGCTGCTGTCCCTAGACACAATCATCTGCAGATCTCATCCTTTACAGTCCAGTTCCCCACTACCTTGCTTCTGACCACTTCTGCCAGCCCTATAACCTTGTACTAACTGCTCCCTGGGTCTGAAGCCTTGTCCCTCTCTGCATGCTCCCTTGGGCTGTTTCTAATTCTTCTGTAGGTGTCTGCCTCCCAGCACCCTTCTCAGAGAGGCTGTCCCAAATAAGTCATTCTGTTTCCCTCTGCTAAGCCATCCATTGCTTCCCCTGTGTAACGGCCTAAGCGAATGCAGACAGATTGTAAATATATATACAGCTTTAATGGAGAAATAGACTTACAGAACCACCGTTCCTGTGGAGACCAGGAAAGCAGAAGCAGTGGCTGGGAGCACGCTCACCAAATTTATAGGCAAACATTAGCCCGAGGCGAACACGCCCCCTAAGGGGTGGGACTTATCCCTACACCCCTGCAGGCTTCCTCTTAGCTGATCACCGGCCCTCCTGTCCCCATCCATTTCCTTGTTCTTGTGAGACAAGGTCTGTAAGGCGGGGAGCATAGTGGTTCCTGAGTCCTGGTAGGACTGTGCATAGAGGAGTGAGTCAGTCTGAAGTAATTCCTTCTGTCCTCTTGGCGGCCGTTGTTGTAGGACGTTTCTCTCACATAAGTGTGTAGATGGAGACATATGTTTTTGTTTTTAAACATGTATTTGTTATAGGGATGGTGGCCCAATGCTGCACTCATGTGGAGCTCAGAGGACAACTTGCGGGAGTTGATTCTCTCCTGCCATGGAGTGGGTTCCAGGAGTTGAACCCCATTACAAGCTTGGCAGCAAGTGTCATTATCAACTAAGTCCTCTCATTGGCCCACATCTCTGGCTTGCCAGTGGGTGGGATTGTTCTTGAAAATCTAAAGCAAGGCTGGAGGTTAGGAAACAGTTGGGAGGCTGATATGGAAGCGAAGGGGTCCTAAACTGGACGTGGTGTGGTGTGAAGGCCACAGGCCTGGCTATCGTCTCAGGAAATTTCTAGGCAGGCAGTTCAGTGGCCTGTGTAGGGGACCTGGCATCCCTGGGATCCTGCCTCACCCTTCCTTTTTTCTCTTCCTGGATGTCTTGAGCCATTTCCTGTTGTGCCCACCAGGGCAGAGTCCTCATCCTTCATCCCACAGGTGTGTGTTCTCATCACACCATGGCAACGCCACTCCTAAGGATTGCATGTGGTGACCTGTGAGATGGCATCTAGCCCAGAGTGAGGGCACAGCACCCATGGCTCTGGCCTGCTTTTTTATAGTTTATTCTTAAGGTTTTTCATTTATTTGTATCTTGGCCTGGAGGATACCTGCCTGAAGGTGGTGGGTGTAAAATCATGTTAAGTTTATTCTTGGAACAACACAAAATGGTTTACAAATGCAAAGACTTTTTCATGTTTGGTGTTTTTTTCTTCCTAAATGGTGGGTGCAACTGATTTGGGCATCTGCTACTTCACTGGGCTATGCTTTGGGTTCTGGGTGAGCATTGGGCAGGCCTGGGGCCTCTCTTCTTCATGGGCAGAGAGATACTGACCCCTCCCTAGCTCCTCCCCTCCTGAAGTCCAGTCTGCTGCTCTTAGCCCTGCATCTTCCCCACTTGGCTTTTTGCTCTAGGTTATCAACATTGAGTTTAAGAAAAGGAATTCTCTGCTTTGATTACTGTCCAGACAGGAACTTCCTGGGTAAGACATCTTTGTGTTCCCCACAAGCAATGCCGGGGTGGGGGCTGCACAGCCTGGGGATGATCAGAGCCAAGGACATGGCTCTGTATAGTCCCAGGCCTCTGGCTTCTTCCACTGCCGAGCTACATCGCTGGGAGGTGGGATGTGACTCAGGCTGTCAGAGATGGACATAGGTAGGAAAGGGCAAGAAGGCCAGTGACCTTCTCCATCTGCTAACTCTGGCTGGAGCCTGAGGCCTGGCCCTGGAAGGAGGTCCCAGTGCAGACCCTGGTAGCTGATAACTCGTTTCTTGACCCCAGCAACTGGTGGCTATGACCCCCACATCCGCCTGTGGAACCCGCTGGTCTCAAAAAAGCCTGTGTGGCTGATGAAGGGACATCAGACAGCAGTGACTCACCTCCTTGTGAACAGCAAGAATTCCAGCATCCTGATCAGCATCTCCAGGGACAAGGTGTCACCCTCATGGAGCATACCTTTGTCCCCCATCCCTCCAGCTCTGTTCCCCAGGAAAGACACTGACCCTGGGGTGCTAACATAGCTCAACTAGTATTGGGAGGAGTCTGAAACACAGAGGTAATCTTTCTACCCCTGGTCTCACACTTTGCCAAAGGCCCACGGGGGGAGCCCTAAGAGAGTCATTATACAGGTGGCCTGAAGTGGGGGAACAAGTATAGGTCTGAGGCAGGGTACAGGTTGCCTGTTGTCTTTGCCTTTAGCTTTCTGAGCTTAGATGTCCAGGCAGGACAGAGATTCCCAGGAAAACTGAGGAAGGAGGCCCCGCTCTCCCTACCTCCCTGAGAACAGAGATTATTGGCCATTAGTTTAGCCTCTTGGGAGGGGCTGTGACCTTGCTAATAGGGTGTCCCCAGGGCCTAGGGTGCTGGCTGCTTCTGCAGACCCTCCTGCCTCTTGCCTTTTTCCTACAGAACATTCGCGTGTGGGACCTGCAGGACTATGTCTGCCTCCAGTCCTTCTGCGGGAAGCTCTTCAGCCTGGGCAATTGCTCCATCACCAGTGCCTACTTCCACAGAGGCAGAAGTCTCATCTGTACCACCTACAACGTGAGTGCTGTCCGAGGGACAGGCCCAGCTAATAGGGGCTGTCCTGTGCTGGCCTGGCTCTGGAGTCTGTAAAGTTCTGGTGCTTGAGCTTCCTTGAGAGCAGGTTCTGATTCTAGCCCATGCTTTTCTCCACCACTACTGCTCCTACCCCATGCATGTGCCCCTCAGACTCCTCTGTCATTCCTCCATGCTCCTTTGGCCCCATCAGTTGTAATCATCAGCTCCAGGAAGACAGGGAGGCCCTGGAGAAAACTGTCAGGGGGAGTGCCTGTGAGCTATGACTTGCCTGGCGCCTTAAGGAAGGCAGGAGGGGAGGACTAACTAGAGCCACGGTGAGACCTGGTACCATATGGGAGCCCAGTGGCAGACAAGTGGCAGGAACCTCTGTTTTGTTGATGGAGTCTGCTCATTTGTTCCTGGCTGCCTAGACTCAAAATATCTACATAGAAACTATATTAATTACAATGCTGTTTGGCCAATAGCTTAAGCATCTTTCTAGTTAGCTCTTATATCTTAAAATAACCCATTTCCATTATTTTATATTTTACCATGAGGTTCATGGTTTTACCAGCAAGGTTCTGACACATCTGTCTCCATGGTGGCTACACGGCTTCTCACTGACTCTGACTACTTTCTCCCAACATTCAGTTTAGGTTTCCCGCCTAGCTCTACTCTGTCCTATCACAGGCCAAAGCATCTTCTTTATTCATTAACCAATAAAAACAACACATATGCAGAAGAACTTCCCACATGCGACCACCCTGTCAAGGGACATTGATGTCTTTCTGTGCACATGGCTGTCTCTCTCCTTTGCAGCAGGTTTATGGAGAGAGAGAGAGAGAGAGAGAGAGAGAGAGAGAGAGAAGGGCTTACATCTCTGATGGGTGTTGAACTTGCTGTCAGTAGTTTTAAAATTAAACAGATCTTAGAAATTCATTTCCAATCATCCTGGGCATTAGCATAGACTCTCTGGGTGGGGCTATGACAGTATTTAACGCCCAGCTTTGTTGGGACCTGAGAGTATATTACTAAGGTAATGTTAATTCAGTAGAAAGTACAAGACCATATGAAAGTGTTGGATTCTAAGGGTTCATGACCACAGGGAAGTCTCCACTGAGCCTGAGGCTGAACTGATCACAGAAGGCTTCCTAAAGGTGATTTTGGACTTGGAGGTCACAACCTTGGCCCCAAGTCATGTCTTTAACAATTCAATTAAAAGAGCCAAATTAAAACCAGGCACACACCTTTAATCCCAGCACCCGGGAGGCAGAAGCAGGTGGGTCTCTGAGTTTGAAGCCAACCTGGTCTATAGAGTGGGTTCCAGGACAGCCAAGGCTAGATAAAGAAACCCTATCTCAAAAAACAAAAACAAACAAACAAAAAGTCAAATTGATAGAGGAAATCAGAAAAAGGAGATTTATTCAGTATGGTTACATTGGTAAGAGATACAAAGATTCAACAAAGTCCTCAGGTCCATCTTTGGGGTCCTGAAGTGAGATTCAAGTTTAAATAGAGAGCCAAGGGTGTGCATATCTGAACAGTCCCAGGAAGATTGGCCATTGGCCCATTACTGTCCGGCTTCAGTATCCTCCTGTAAGATATATGAGTCTGGTGTAGAACCATGTGAACTAACTTTCTGGGAGCTAAGTAATTCCCCACCCCCACCCCTGGCACCTGTTCTTCTATCATTGTGAGATCCTGGGGAAATTCCCATTTCTCTGGGTCCACCATTTCAGCAGTCTCATAGTCAGAGTGGAAGACTCAAGTGTCTCTTCAGAATAGCTTCATGTCTGCCAGGCTGGTTACAAAGGAGACACCTGAGTGAGACTTCTCAGCTCCTCAGAGGGTGAGAGGACCATGGGTTTGGATCTCAAGGGGATTATTGGCACATGAGGGCTAGGACTCCAAGTCCTGGAAATAGGGCCTTGGAGCAGGGTAAGAGAAGGAATGGAATTCTGAATTTCTGAGGAGCCTCAGGGGGGAACAGGATGTCTTGATGTTGGAGGTTTCTCCTCAAGGCCTTGGTCACAGAGGGAGAGCCCATCTGATTGCTCAGCTGTCTGTCCCTCCCCATCCACAGATTGGGATCCTCAAAGGGTACCTGGAATCCCAGGGGCCCATGAAAACAGGGAAGATAGCAACTCACAAATCAGGCCTGTGTGCTGTCCTCTACAGCAAGATCTTCAAGCAGGTGAGTAGGCAAGGCTGGCCTCGGCAGCAGGGAAGAGTGCCAGTGACACGTCCAGGACCCAGACCTCTCCATGTGCCCGAGTCAGCTCATGTGGCACTCTGGAAATCATTAGTGCCACCTTTGGTTTAGCCCCGTCTTCACCAAAATGTAGGCCTGAAGTAGCCTGAAGACTGGTTGTCATGGGAGCTGCCTGGACTCCCCATCTGGTCACTAGATTGTTGACCCCTCTGAGTACCCCTGCCTTGCGCTGTCACCCAGGTCAGCTCTTAGCACGGAAACAGATGCTGGTGCAGGTGTCCCTCAAGATTCCCACTCTATGAGCTCCCCCAGAGTACTGTTTTGTGGAAGCTGCATTCTGTGTCTTATGGGAAAGGTACCACAGCCAGTGCCCTCTGGTGCTGAGGAGATGCTTCTCTGTGGGTAGGGCCTCTGGACACAGAGAATGTTTATAAGGAGCATGAACAGAAAGGGCTGCCCACTCCCAGTGGCATCTCTTGTCTGACCTGGGCGGTGGATAGGGCGGCTGTCCATGCAGGAGTGGCCTTTGGCCAGAGCTCTCCTCCAGGTCTGGCTCTTAGCACCACTGTCTCAGGTTCTAGCTGGCTTAGGGCTCTTTGGGTTGCAGAACAGCGTTTTATTATTTTTGTTTGTAAGTGCACCCAGCTCTTCTCAGCAGGAATGTGGTTGCCACTCTAAAGCAGCGTCACAGGAGGAAGGCAGTGAGAGCACGGCCATGTTGTGTCCTCAGTGCTTCTCTGCAGAGGCACCAGGAGCCTGTTGCCTGCTTGGCCTTTTTGCTCCCATTTTGGTACCCACTAAAGGTGCTTTGGCAAGTGCCTTCTCTATACCATAGATTTTCTTCTCTGGAGACAGTGATGAGTGAGTTGGTGCAAACCACGGTTATCACCTCATGGGAAGAAGAGTTTGTCTGGAGCCAAATATGAATCATGGTGGTCTGGGAACAGGGATTCAGGTTCCCCCAAATGACATGTGCTGATGTTGAAGCAGTTACATGACTTCTTTTCGTCCTGAGACAAAGGACAGCCATGCACCAAGGCATTTTCCAAGTACATTGGTGAGTGGGAAACTGTTGTCAGATGGCATTCTCAGCTGTGGGCTGGCGAAAGCTGGTGGTTTGCTGGGCTAACACAGTCTAAAGGTATTTCCTCAGAGGTCAAAGGGTGCTCTGTCAAGACACAGAGGTGGATTAAGAGGTGAGTGGCTGTTAAGAGAACTAAAAGATAGCCCAGGATCACTTGGGTCTAGATCTGTAGCCGTCTAACCCTCTATAGTCACCAAGTTTTAACCAGTTGATCAGTGTTGCACAAACTTTACTCTATGTGTGACTTTCTTGTCTCTTCTGGGAGCTTGAAATCCCCAGAGAGATTTATGAAAGTGACTCATTTAAAAAGAGTAGTAGCATTTGACACAGAGCCCAGGAAGGTCTATTTTAAGGCATTGCCTGTGCTGCACAGGTTGCCAGGGTGGGGTTGTGGAAGGGAGGGGCGCCATGATATATTTGGGACTGCCCTGCAGTGAGTTGGGGCACCTGTGTGCTCCACTTACAGGTGGTGAGTGGCTGCCTACAGGGCACGGTGAGTGTGTGGGACATCACCACGGGTAAGAAGAGGATGGAGTTCCCTGTGTCTGCTGCCCAGCACAGTGAGCTGACTGCCATGGCCCTGGATGAGTCGGAGCGGTGTCTGCTCACGGGCTCGCGTGATGGCATAATGCAGATGTGGAATTACAACACTGGGGAGTGCCTATTGACCTTTCCCAACGTCGACAAAGTGGAGGTCAGTGGGGCCCGTCAGGTGGAGCCAGCAGGTTCCCGGGAGCTCTAGGATGTAGTTTTCTGTGTGTCTAAGAGGCTGCACAGCATGGTGATACTGCATGCCTTCAAACTTGCCTGAGCCCTTGGGCCCTCCTGCATGAAAAAAAGCTAGGCAGTGTCTCTAGGGAGGGTTCCAGAGATGCCAGCTGCATTTAAAATGTGCAAGGACATATTGTTCTTCCGCACCTCCGAGCTTTGGGGTGTGTTTTTAGCGGTGGGTGGGTGTTTGATGCAGAGGCTCCTGTGCTCATTCCTATCTGAAAGTGTATGTGAGGGTACAGTAAAGAAATGGCTGACATGATGGGTCCAGGATATGGTTAAGGGTTTTATTATAAATGTGTGAGAGAGAACAGCCAGGAGCACCGAGTCCGGAGCAGAGAGAGAAAGAAGTGGACTGAACACAGCCTGCAGACTGGACATGGTCAGGGCTAGGGAAGCAGGAGAGAATAGCAGAGATAATGAGGTAGCAAGAGATAGAGCACAGAGCATAGCAGGAGAGTAAGGGAGTAAGAGAAAGAGGATGTCGCGAGGACAGTGGAGGCAGGGGAAAGTTGCTGTGACAATAGACAGCGAATGGGTTCTGGGAGGAGGGAAGCCTGGAGCAGCAAGGAGGGCTAGGATGTGAGCAGAGCATGAACTTTGAAATGTATAACAAGTACTTGAGATACTGGGGGAGCCTGGAGGCAGCATCTGATATGTTGATAGATGCTACAAGTATTCATGTTGATCTTCTGCCAGAGGTAAGGGAAATGTCTCTTTTTGGAAGATGGGAAATGGTTTCACAAGTTCCTGAGGACTTTTGGCTTTTGTCTAACCACCAGAAATCCTCCTGTAGCCCAGGTTAGCTCATTTCTGAACATTTAGACAGCCCGAGACAGAAAGTACTTGCTGGGGCTCTAGAAACAGCCCACAGATATAGCATAGATTGGAGTCAACTGTAAGTGCCATTTTGGAACTTGACCCCCCTTCCTTTAACCTGGGCAGAAGGAGCCAGACATGAGGGTGTTGGAGAGAGCTCAGTTGTGGAAGAGTTTGATCCCCCGTATCCACAGAGGAAACTGGGGGTGGCGGCATGGGCTTCTAATCCTAATACTGGGCAGGAGGAGATAGGCGGATTCCTGAAGTTTGCTGTCTATCAGACTAGTCTAATGGATGAGCTACAGTTCTCAGTTAGAGTCTTTCCCTTCAAACAAAGTGGGTGCTAACTGAGAAACTACAGTGGAGGTTGGTCTGGCCTCCATTTACACACACACACACACACACACACACACACACACACACACACACACATACACAGAACAAGGGGTTGAGTACTGGTCTAGACCTCTCAGCAGTATTTGGACCATAGCCAGGTCACATGTTGCCCAGTTATCTCTTCTGTAAAATGAACATGGGTACCTACATTATCTGCTTCTTTCAGACACATCAGGTTTGATGGTCTCTGGCTCCCTTCAGTTAGGTAATCAGCAGGCACTCTGAAAGCTTGATGTGGCATTGACTCGGAATTCTCGCCTTCACTGAGTTTTGACTTTCTGCTGGGTACATTTAGGAAAGCATCAGGAACCCAAAGGCGTTCTCTCTGAGGAGTCTAGCACTCTGTTTTCTTTATCTCCGACAGATTAGTGGAATTGTCCACATGAACAAAATATTCTACGTGACAGGGTGGAGTAAGAGAATCACCAATTTCACGTGAGCACCAAGTGTGAGTGGGAGGCTTTCCTTATTTTGGGCTTTTCTCATCCTAAGCTTTCCCAGCAGCTGCAGTAGCTAGCAGGGCACTCGTGGTGACCAAGTCATTGCTTCCCCTGTGCATCTACCTGTTCATTCACGCAGCATGAAGTAAGGTGCCTTCCGCTGGTGATGGTCATGGAAAAAGTAACAGTCTCTGCCCCCATGTAGCTTCTCATTCCCTGGAGGAATCACTTAAGTCTCTTATAACAAGATGCCATTGACTGGCAGCTTACAAGACACAGGGATTTATTTCCCACAGTCCTAGAAGCTGGGTAGTCTAAGTCCAAGGTGCTAGACAGTTTGGCTTCTGGTGAAGGCCTGCTTCCTGGCTCCTAGAAAGCTTTCCTTCCTATGAACTTACCTGACAGAAGGGTTGAGGGCTATAATCCCACCGTTGAGGGCCCCACACACTTGACCACACCACCTTCTAAAGGCTTGACCTCCTAATGTGCTCACATTGGTCCCTGAAATGGTTGAGCTACACAATTATCTCAGAGCTGAAGCCTTTCCCAAGAAACAGAACTAAGGCGGAGGGACAAGGCCACCAACTAGTGGTGGGAACTGAGGGTGGCACTGAGGGTTTTATTTGGTTAGCATCAACTGAAATGTCCAAGCCCAAAGTCTCATCTAAATATTTAAGTCACGTGTGGATGAGATCCAGTGTACCACTTATCCTGAGACAAATTCTCCCTTGGCTCTAAACACGTGACATGGACTTGTTATGCACTTCCAAAGTCCAGCAGTGAGATGGGCACAGGACAGATGAATGAATGCAGGAGGGAAGAAATGAGCTGCAGAACCCAAATGAGTCTAACACTCATTGGAACAGATTTCACATCTATCATTCAATCCTCTGTCTGTCTATGTAGTACAGGTGTCATGGCATATAGGCAGAAGTCAGAGAACAACTTGTGGGAGTCAGTCTGTTACTTCTACCATGTGGTTCCTTGGCAGCAAGTGCCTTTATCCATTGAGTTGTCTTAGGACACCAACAGAATCCTCTTTTTTGCCTCCAAGGCTCCTGAGATGGAGGTGTCCTGTTTTGCAGGGACTGAATATGTAAACCTTTAGATAACCTGCTTCCGCAGCTTTGGGACACTATGTCCTCATGGTGACCCTGGGTCCAGGCCATGCATCTATGATGGTTTTATTCCCTGCATGGGTCTGTGCCTGTCTGGGACGGTAGTCCTGAATCCATGGCTCTGCCCACTGGAATCTAGATGATGGATGTAGCCAAGCTTTCCTGTCTCTATTGGTATAGCTTGTATCATACTATTGTCTTCAGGAACTATGCCTGGCTTGGCTAAAAAACATGATGCCAGAGTGTGAGATGAGAGACTATGAAGTGAGGTGTTCAATATAAGGGGTACTGAGGTCTAACTTGGACTGGTGGTCTCTTTTCTGAAACCCTTGTGCAATAGGAAGGACAGGCTGGGCGGTGGTGGCGCACGCCTTTAATCCCAGCACTCGGGAGGCAGAGGCAGGTGGATCTCTGTGAGTTCGAGGCCAGCCTGGTCTACAAGAGCTAGTTCCAGGACAGGAACCAAAAGCTACAGAGAAACCTTGTCTCGAAAAATCAAAAAAAAAAAATAAAATAAAATAGGAAGGACAGTTCAAATGCCTGAATTGCTCTTAGAGTCATTTGTCCATTGTCTTAGAGCCTAGCACACAGCTTCTGTCACGTGGCTGACCCACAGTATTCTCACAGTCCGTACCACACCCCATAGGCTCATCTTTCATTCCAATAGATAAGGGCTGAGAAGAGAAGGTTTTAGACCTTAAGTTCTGACCCCCATCCCATTTTGGTACTATGAACCGAACCATGGCCTCATAAATGCTCTGCCATTGAGCACAACCCCAGACTTTGTTCCCCTTTGCTCAACATCTCTATTTTAAAATTATTTCTCTCTTCTAGAATTTTACTATAAACAGGAGAAAACTATCTAAACCTTTGATTGTCTTTCTTAGGAATTTCCCCAGCCACAGAAATACCCAGTCTCATGGCTTGCAAGCGCTACTTGCTACAGCACTAGAATGTGAACACAGTCCAGCCAAGTTCTCTGTCACTTTGTACCCAGGATGGCTTTGCCTCCAGTTTCCAGTAGCATGTTCCTCATTTCTACTTGAGATATCAATAAGGTCATTATCATCCATTTTTTTCCCAGCAGCTTAGGATGGCTTAGGTCATCTTTAAATAGATGGGGCTGGGAGAGTGCATGCTGAGCCGGGGTTCCATCTCCAGCTCTTCCCCCCTCCCCCATGTCTCTGTCTCACTCTCTGTTTCCCTCTCTCTCCTGAAGCCCCAACTGGCCTTGAACTCCCTATAGAGACAACTTTGAGGTTCCAATCCTCTTGCCTCTCTGGCGGTGGGATTGCAGCCGTCACCACCAGGTCTGATTCATTCGGTGCTTGGGATCAAATCCAGGGCTTCACACATGTTAGGTGTGTACTCTGTCAGCTGAGCTACATCCCTAGCATGGCTTTCTTTATAGCTCTCCCCTTTTCTATGCCCTCACCCACTGGAACCATCCTTGATGACCTATACGTGGTGCTGTAGGCCCTTCCTGGAATGTGCATTAGAATTCTTTCAACCTCTATCCACCTGCCACCTCCAAAGTCACCTGCATAGTTTTGTTATCTGTCATGGCAGCGCCTCACTCTCCGTAGTTTCTACCTTAGCCATGTAGGCTGCCCCAGTGTAACGCCACGGAGCGGGTGACTTATAGATAGTGGAGGTTTATTTCTTGTTCTTACAAAGGCTAAAAGGTCCTCGGAAAAGCATTGTGGAATCTTGCAGGTCCCTTTTCCTTTTTTTATAAAGGGTCGTCTTGCTGTAGTCTCTGTGATGGGCAGGGTGGAGAATCTCTTTGGTCTCTTTATCATACCATCAACAAAGCTTCTGCCTTCTTGACCAGATGTTCTCCCCAAGGTCCATTCCCCACTTGAGGATTATTAGATTCTAACACAGGAATTTTGAGTATGTATACACACTCAGTCTCTATTAGATAATGTGATAATTTGCTTTATAAAGCATGTTGACTGCTGTGGGGGAAAGAGCAGGCTTCCTGTGGAGGAGCAGAATCCTTAATATTGGGGAGTGGTCAAGAACAGCTTAGGCAAGGAGGCCCAGGGTGAGCTATGAGCTGGAGGGGGTACCAGGGAAGTACCTGGAATGGGACACACATTCCAGGAGGAAGGACCAACATGTACAAGTTCCCTTCTGTTACAGGAGGCCTGGTCACAGCTATCATTTCCTCTTGTTTAAACCTGAATCTTTACTCAGGGGATAATGAAGATTCATTATTTGTAAACCCCAAGAGCAGAGCCTTTATGCTTGACATATAGTGGGTACCTAGATCAGCAGGGATTTTAAACAAGCTCCCGGATCCCCAAGACAGTGCCACTCTGAGTTGGCTTCTGAATCCTAAAGGCTGTGATTTCCCCAAAGTATTGCAGCCTGTGAGCTCTTGCCCTTCTTGCCCCCTGGCCATATGCACAGGTTCCAGAAGACCCAGCTGGTACTCTCCTGCTACCACTGGCAGACCTTCCACACGGAGGATGTCCTGAGCATGGCCAAGTATCAGAACCAGTTCCTTGGGACCGCTGCCTACAATGGGGACATCCTCTTCTGGAATGTCAGCATGATGAAGCCCATCTTGAGTTTCAATGCCTCCGAGAGCCCCTTGCCTTTACTGCCAAAGAAGGTACAGCACCCCGTGCTTTCCCAGTTTCCCAGGCAGCTTTCACTCCAATCCTTTCATTTCTGTCTGGGCTATGGGCCAGAATCAGGGAGGGCAGAGAGAGCATCCTGGGAGCAGAGGGAGAAATGGAGACATACCTGGGTGTGTGTGTGGGGTGGCTGGTAGCTAGGATAGTAGATAGTAGGTATCTTCTTTGAACATCTCCATGTACAGAAAACAGGCACGAGGAGGCTAGCCACCTTTCTCAGGGTACAGAGGCACTAAGAGGTCAGCCACCTTTCTCAAGGTCTACGACCAAGAAGGGGTGGATCTAGACCATGACAGTTGACTCTAGGGCCTGGGGTGCTAGGCTGTACTTTTCAGTCCTTTTCAACAGATTACTTCCTCCTGAAGACAGCCCACCATTAACTCTTCGCTGCTGTTACAAAACACCTGGTAGAAGCAGCCTAAAAGGGCTCACAGTTTCAGATTCCAAGTCTGCTGTGGCAGGAGGCCCAGGTCAGCTGGAGTAGCTCACATCTGGGCCACTAGGAAGCAGAGACGGGTGCCAGAGAAATGGTCTTCCTCTTTTGTTCCAGATGGGCCCACATTCAGGGTGGATCTTCCTCCTTTGTTTTCTCCTTGAGAACACCTTCACAGATGCACCCAGATACGGTTTTACTCTTCTAGGCCCTTCCCAGTCCCATCAGGTTGGCAGTAGGTCCTGCCCACATCTTCTCCACTTGGGCAATAGTGTCATACAACATTCTCCAGGCTCATGAGCGAGGTGTAGGAAATAAGCACAGTCTCTAAATTGCTACACTGTGGCAACCTAAAGCTGGACTGGTGCTAGAGGTCACCTCCTCCAGCGGATAGAGGTCACCTCCTCCAGCGGATGGTGCTGATGGGTAGGTACTACATCCTCCAAGACAGCTCAGAGTTTATCTAGTTTGTACTTGGCTTTGTGTGACTAAGTCAATATTTGGAAACCACTGTCCATTTTTACACATGGGGAAACCCAGTTCCTCTCAGGAGCTGTGTCCTGCCTAGGGTATTATCAGTAGGTCCAGGGGTGGGTTTATAAGCCTTGGTCTGAGACCTGTCAAGGCACGAAGTTTCTAGGAAGTAATGCTATGCTGTGTTTCCTGGAGGGCCAGTGATGTTGGCACTGGGCTGAGGAGAATCCTGAGCTTCCCACTTGTGGGGGAGTTTCTGAAGCCGCCCTCTCTCCTCTCTCTCTGCACAGGTAAAGGATGCAGAGGAGTGCAAGCAAAACACCCAAATCTCCCCAGTCAGTAAAGAGCAAAAGTGGGCACACAAGCCTCCCACAAAGTTCGCTGGCTTTACTGCGAAGCGGAGATTGATGTCAGCTCCTCCAGTGATGAAACGTCGGAGAGACATGGACCAAGAGAAGAATATGTCTCAGCAGGTGGGAGTGAGGCCATCCCTCCTGCTCCAATTGTCCAGCTCACGTGTTCTGAGCATGTTGTGTGTGTGTGTGTGTGTGTGTGTGTGTGTGTGTGTAGGAGGGCAGGGGACAGGGTCCATTTTTTTTTTTGAGACAGGGTTTCTCTGTGTAACAGTCCTGGCTGTCCTAGAACTCGCTTTGTAGACCAGGATGGCCTCAAACTCACAGAGATCCCCCTGCCTCTGCCTCCCAAGGGCTGGGTTTAAAGGTGTGCACTGCACCACCCACTGCCTTTCTATTCTGATCATGCTGTAGCTAACAAACTCTGCTCACTCAAGCCTGGGAATCATTCTTTCCTAGTGCATCTCCAGACCTGGTCTGAGAGCCGAAAGTTTACAAATAGAACCCATAGGGAGCAGGATTCTAAAAGCCTAAATTGGTTGTTAGAACATGGTCTATGGCTTCAGTTCTTAAAGATGGAGTCTCTTGGCCCCAGCCCTGGCCCTGGCCCTGGCCCTGACCCAGGAGTGAGCTGTTCAGGGCACCAAGTGCCACCTCTCCAAAGCCTGAGCCACAATGCAAAAGGGGAAGATGAAGTAAGATGGACTTTAACTCCAGGCCTTGAAGACTCAGGATTGATTTGACAGCTCTGGTTTGTAGGGTGTGGGAAGGGAACAAGGTCTGAAGGAGTAATTGACCTTGGTCTTGTAGGAGGGATGATAGTGCTCCAACACTGTGTACAGGAGATCACGGAGGAGGGACGAAACAATCCAGTTGCTCCTGCAGCCCAGTTCTGATTTCTGAGACCTGAGGCTTGAATGAGAGTCACTAGCTTCCCAATTCCCAGGTGTGGGGGAAGCATTGGGCAGTTCCAGTCCCATGCCCAGGCATGGGGCGATGTGGGTCAGCTCCAGTAGGATCTGCCGAGACCATGTTCTGCTGTGAGAGAGAGCCCTGTGAGGTACACTGCGCTGTGAGGTGCTCACAATCATGGCACCGTGAGGTTCAGGCACTTTGGGGTGCTATGAGATGAGCCTACTTTACTCTCAGACATGGGCCATCTTTGGCTGAGCAGTTTAGGCCTCTGCACTCATATCTTGAGAAGAATGGGTGTTAGACCCCTTTAGCCTCACAGGACAAAGGAAGGATCGACCCTGAAGGTGACTCAAGTCTCTGTCCTACAGAGCAAAATTGCTGGTTTCTTAAAATAGAAACCTCTCAGTCTCAGAGTATCCTAAGGTCCAAGTAGGTACCCCACTGGTCTTTTTCAGGGTGAGGCCCCATGACTGCTCTTTTTCTCCGTGGTCTGTAGGAGGGTTCAGGAGCAATGTTTTACTTTCAGACATCTTCCAGTGCTCAGAAGTCCAAGCTGTCTAACATGCTCCACGATAAACCATTGGTTCACAAACCTCTTCACAGCGACTCTGAAAAGGAAAAGGAGGAGTTCTGGAAGAAGAGACTGCTGCATCAGAACGCGTCAGTGGAGAAGGTGAGCTGTGTTCAGTGGGCGAGTGGGAGCTGGGCTGGGCAGGGGTGGGTGTGTCATGGACCTGGTGAATTTGGAATTCCAGAGCCATTTGCTAGGGTTTGAGCAGGGGTGGGACTGTGAGAGAAGTGTTTTTTTCTAGAACACACTGTTGGAAGTCTCTCTCTTTGCCTGGGATGGTGTTTTGTAGTGTGTAACAGGTTTTCTTTTTTGGGACACCAACCAGCTCCAAATCATGACATGGAGACTTCTTGTTACTTATAAATGCTCATCCTAGCTTAGACTCGTTTCTGGTATCTTTAACTTAAATTAACTTATTTCTCTTTATTTACCTTTTGCCTCAGGGCTTTTTACCTTTCTTTCTTCTTTCTTTCTTTCTTTCTTTCTTTCTTTCTTTCTTTCTTTCTTTTTCTTTTCTTTCTGTATGTCTTACTTTCCTCCTACTTATTTTCTCTGCCAATCAGCCCTGCCTGTCCTTTCTCTGCCTAGCTATTGGCCATTCAACTCTTCATTAGACTAATCAGGTGCCTTAGTCAGGGAAGGTGAAACAGCAACACATCTTGACATAATTAAAGAAAAGTAGCATACACGAACGTAACACATCTTTACATCATTAACAAAGGCAGCAGAAACAAACGTTACAAACCCTTACATAGTTAAAGTAATATTCCACCACATAAACAAATGTAACACATCTGTACATAGTTAAATATCCCACAACAGTGGTGGGGTGCAAGTTGAGTTGGTTCATCTGTACTCATTTCTTCCTACTGTCCCCTTTCTGGCATGGACCCCTCACTATGATCCACATCCTGACTGTGATGTGGAGCTGTAAACTGAAATAAACCCTTCCTCCCCCCCAAGTTGCTTTTGACCATAGTGTTTTATCACAGCAACAGAGATTCTAACTCAGACACCTGTATACCTGGCTGATATAGAACTCACAAGCTGCGGATGACCCTGAACTTCAGATCCCCTTGCTTCTACCTCCTAAGTGCTGGGATTAAAGGTGTTTCCACCATTTGGCTTCCTCAGTGCTAGGAATGAACCCAGGGTTTCAGGCATGCTTGGTAGGTACTTTGCCAACTGAACTACATCCCAGCCCTAGATCATTAACCTTTTAAAAATTTGATATAATTTTAATTTTTATTTCTGTGTATATGCTTGTCTGCATGTTTATATGTGCACATGCATACAGGTGCCCAGAGGCTAGATGAATGCCCTGCAGCACGGGGAATAGCCCCAAGAACTGATAAATGGGATTACATAAAATTAAAAAGCTCCTGCATAGCGAAGAAGCTATCAGTAGAGCATAAATACAGTCAAAAGACTGGCCTGCAACTTGCTATGTAGACCAGTCTGACCTTAAACTCATCCACCTTTGTCTGTTTGCTGAGTGCTGGGATGTACACACCATGCCCAGCCTTTCTCTTGATACTGATTGGCATGTTTATTCCACTATGATCTGATATGAAAAGTAAATGAGTGTTTTTGGTCTTGGTTAAGACTTTCTTTATGTCTTAAAATGTGATCTACAGCAGCTGGGTGGAATATATTTTAGGTGCCTGCTATGGTTTAGATTAACTCTGAAGTTTCTTTGTTGATTTTTTTTTGTCTACTCTATCTCTTGATGAGAGCTTTGATTATGTCTAGACCTGTCTGCCTCTTACATTAGTATTTGTTTTATGGAAATTAGGTGTCTCAGTGTTTGTTGCATATATATTTGTAATTATATTTTCTTGGTAGGCTATCCCATTTAATAGTAATATAAAGTGAGCTTTTTGTCTCTTCTAACTGGTTTTGTATTGAAAACTGCCTTTTCAGATAGGAGTCTAGTATTCTTGTATGTGCTGGGCTTCTATTTGCTTGACATCTTGATTTCCATCTTGTCTTAGTTAAGAGAGCCCACTGAAGCCAGGTATGGCAGCAGATGCTCTCAGGAGACAGAGGCTGCTTGTTTGTCTCTGCTGCCCAGAACTGAAATAATCATACAGAAACTATATTAATTAAAACATTGCTTGGTCCATTAACTCTAACTTCTTGTTGGCTAATTTTTACATCTTAATTTAACCCATTTCTATTAATCTGTGTATCACCATGTGACAGTGGCTTATCAGGCAAAATTTCCAGTGTCTGTCTCCAGCGGATCCATGGCTTCTCTCTTACTCCGCCCGTCTTTCTCCCAGCATTCAGTTCCATCTTCCCACCTACCTAAGTTCTGCCCTATCATCAGGCTCAAAGCAGTTTCTTTACTAACCAATAAAAGCAACACAAAGACAGAAGGACCGCCTACACCAGAGGCAGGCTTATCTCTATGAGTTTGAGGTTACCCTGGTCTACTTAGTGAGTTCCATGCCATGTCTCAGAAAAAAAAAGGAGAGATAAACCATTGGGTTGAACCGTGGTTGCTTGCAAGTCCATGAGTGTGAGGTTATTTACTGGCCAGCTCCAAAATTCTTGAGTATCCTGTTGAAGATGTTCAACCCTCATCCTGTTGATCCAGGTGTCAGGATGAAAAGGAACAGGAATTCTTTAGACCCTGAATCTGAGGGCAATGGTCAGTTCTACTCAGCATTTAAGGAACTACAATACCAGTCCTTCTCAAGCCTCATAGAAGAAGAGGATGAGAATGAGAAAGAGGAGGAGAAGGAGGGAGAAGAGTGATCACCAGAGACACAGCCCCAACTATACCAATCAGAAGAAAAGCTGGATAGACAAGGTGAGACACACCACCACAAAGAGCAACATGACACCAACAAAAACCAGTGACTCTACAACAGAAAGACTTGAATGCCCCGATACAGATGAAGCAGAAGAAAATGGCATAAAAATAACTTTAGGAGAATGTTTGAGGCCCTTAAAGAAGAAATGAAAGATTCTCTCAAAGAAATGGAGGAAAAGGCAAAAAATTGCAAGAAATCAACAAATCTCTAAGAAAAATCAACCAAACAGGTGAAAGAAACATTTAAGACTTGAAAACTGAGGTGCTGGAGAGATGGCTCAGTGGTTAAGAGCATTGCCTGCTCTTCCAAAGGTCCTGAGTTCAATTCCCGGCAACCACATGGTGGCTCACAACCATCTATGAGGTCTGGTGCCCTCTTCTGGCCTGCAGACATACGTACAGACAGAATATTGTATACATAATAAATAAATAAATATTTAAAAAAAAACTGAAATAGAGGCAATAAAGAAAACACAAACTGAGGAAGTTCTAGAAATGGAAAATATGGGAAAATGATCAGGAACCACAAATGCAAGCATAAATAGCAGAATATAAGAGATTGAAGAGAGAACCTCAAGCGTTGAAGATAAGATAGAGGAAATAGACTCAGTGGTCAAAGATACAGACAATAGATGGTTCACAGAAGCAAATCCCAAAGAAGGGAACAACACACACAATAACATTACCAAGGATGAAAACTAAAATAACAGAAACTAGCAGTCACTGGTCACTAATATCCCTTAATATAAACGAACTCAACTCACCTATAAAAAAGACACAGACTAACAGATTGGATACAAAAACAGAATCCATCCTTCTCCTGCATACAAGAAGCACACCTCAGCCTCAAAGACAGACATCACCTCAGAGTAAAGGGTTGGGAAAAAATTTCCAATCAAATTGACCTAAGAAACAAAATAGACTTCAAACTAAAATCAATCAAAAGAGACAAAGAAGGACATTTCATATTAGTCACAGGAAAAATCCAGCTAGAAGAAATCTCAATACTGAACATCTATGCCCCAAATATATGGGGCACCCTCATATGTAAAAGAAACACTTGTAAAGCTTAAATCATACATTAAACCCCACACACTAATAGTGGGAAACTTCAACACTCCATTCTCACCGCTGGACAGGTCTGTCAGACAGAAACTTAACAGAGAAATAAAGGAACTAACAGATGTTATGACTCAAATGGACTTAACAGACATCTATAGAACATTTCACCCAAACATAAAAGAATATATCTTCTTCTCAGCACTTCATGGAATTTTCTTAAAAATTGACCACATACTAGGTAATAAAGCAAACCTCGACAGATAAAAAAATTGGAATAACCCACATATCTTATCGAGAAAGCAGAGTAAGAGATACTCCATGGATCCGTGAGAGACAGATGCTGGGAATTTTACCTGGTAAGCCACTGCCACGTGGCAATACACAGATTAATAAAAATGGGTTAAATTAAAATGTAAGAATTAGCCAATAAGAAACTAGAGCTAATGGGACAAGTAGTGATTTAATTAATACAGTTGCTGTGTGGCTCTTTCGGGGCTAAGCTAGCTGGGTGGCCAGGACAAACAAGTGGGCCCCTCCTTGCAACATTATCAGATCACCATGGCTTAAAATTAGAATTAAAAAAAAATCAAAAAAAATTAGAATTCAACAGCAACACTAATTTCAGAAAGCCCATAATCACATGTGCTCACCTGAATCACCAATGAGTCATGAAAAAAGTAAAGAAAGAAATTAAAGACTTCCTAAAACTCAACGAAAATGACCACACAACATACCTGAATTTATGGGATATAATGAAAGCAGTGTTAAGAGGAAAGTTCATAGCACTCAATGCCTACATAAAGTAGCTGGAAAAATTCCACACTAGTGAGTTAACAGAACATCTGAAAACTCTAGAACAAAAAGAAGCAAACTCACCCAGGAGGACTATATGGCAGGAAATAATGAAATTGAGAGCTGAAATCTACAAAATAGAAACAAAGAAAACAATACAAAGAATGAGACAAGGAGTTGGTTCTTCAAGAAAATCAGCAAAATAGACAAACCTTTATCAAAACTAACTAAAAGGCAGAGGGAGAGAATTTCCAAATTAACAAAATCAGAAATGAAAAGGGGCATAACAACATACATGGAGAAAATCCAGAGAATCATCAGGTCATACTTTGAAAATCTGTACTTCACAAAATTGGAAAACTTAAAGGAAATCAACAATTTTCTGGATAAATATCACTTACCAAAATTAAATCAAGATCAGATAAGCAAATTAAATAGACCTATAACTGCTAAAGAAATAGAAACAGTCATCAAAAGTCTCCCAACCAAAGAAAGCCTAGGATTAGATGGTTTCAGTGCAGAATTCTACAAGATTTTCAAAGAATAACTATTACCAATACTCCTCAAATTATTCCACACAATAGAAACAGAAGGAACATTGCCAAACTCTTTTTACAAGGCTACAATTACCCTGATATCCAAACCATACAAAGATACTACCATGAAAGAGAATCACAGACCAATCTCACTCATGAGCATTGATGCAAAATAATCAATAAAATACTGGCAAACCGAATCCAAGAACACATTAGAAAAATCTTCCACCATGACTAACTAAGTAGGCTTCATCCCAGAGATGCAGGGATGGTTCAACATATGAAATCTACTATATAAACAAACTGAAAAAAAACCCCGCATAATTATCTCATTAGATGCTGAAAAAGCCTTCAACAAAATACAACATCCCTTCATGATAAAGGTCTTTGAGAGAGCAGGGATACAAGGAACATACCTAAATATAATAAAGACAATATACAGCAAGTCAACAGCCAACATCAAACTAAATGGAGAGAAACTCACAGCGATCCTACTGAAATCAGGAACAAGACAAGGTTGTTCACTTTCCCATATCTATTCAATATAGTACTTGAAGTTCTAGCTAGAGCAATAAGACAACAAAGGGAGATCAAGGAGATACAAATCAGAAAAGAAAAAGTCAAACTCTCACTATTTGCTTATAATATGATAGTTTACAAAAGTGACCCCAAAAATTCTACCAAGGAACTTCTACAACTCATAAACACCTTCAGCAATGTAGCGGGATACAAGATTAACAGCAACAAAAAAAAATCAGTAGCTCTCCTTTATACAGATGATAAATGGGCTGAGAAAGAAATCAGAGAAACATCACCCTTCACAATAGCAACAAACAACACAAATAAAATAAGTAGCCACAAATAAAATATCTTGGAGTAAATCTAACAAAACAAGCCTTTGAGAAATAAACTGAAGAAGACACCAGAAAATGGAAAAATCTCCGGTGCTCTTGGGTAGGTAGAATTAACATGGTAAAAATGGCCATCTTATCAAAAGCAATATACAGATTCAATGGAGTACCCATCAAAATCCCAGCAAAATTCTTCACAGACCTTGAAAGAACAATAATCAGCTTCATATGAAAAAGCAAAAAACCCAGGATAGCTAAAACAATTCTGTACAATAAAGGAACTTCTGGAGGCATCACAACCCCTAACTTCAAACTCTACTACAGAGCTACAGTACTGAAAACAGACTGGTATTGGCATAAATACACACAGGAGGACCAATGGATACCAGTCTACACACCTATGAGCACCTGATTTTTGACAAAGAAACAAAAAATATAAGATGGGAGAAAAGAGCATATTCAACAAAGGGTGCAGTCATAACTGGATATCAACATGTAGAAGAATGAAAATAGATCCATATCTATCATCATGCACAAAACTCAAGTACAAATGGATCAAAAAGACCTTAACATAAATCCAAACACACTGAACCTTATAGAAGAGAAAATGGGAAGTACACTTGAACACATTGGATGAGACCATTTCCTAAATATAACCCCAGTAGCACAGACACTGAGAGAAACAATTATTAAATGGGACCTCCTGAAATTGAGAAGCTTCTGTAAAGCAAAGGACACAATCAGCAAGACAAACCAGTAGCCTACAGAATGGGAAAAGATCTTTACCAACCCCACATCAGACAGAGGTCTGATCTCTGAAATATACAAAGAACTCAAGAAACTTGACATCAAAACAATAAATAATCCAATAAATATGGAGTAGAGACCTAAACAGAGAATTCTCAACAGAGGGATCTAAAATGGCTGAAAGACACTTAAGGAAATGCTCAACATCCTTAGTTATCAGAGAAATGCAAATCAAAACAACCCTGAGATTCCATCTTACACCTGTCAGAATGGCCAAGATCAAAAACACAGATGACAGCTTATGTTGGAGAGAATGTGGGGTAAAGGAAACACTCCTCCATTGCTGGTGGGAATACAAACTGGTACAGCTGTTTTGGAAATCAGTATGACGATTTCTCAGATAATTAGAAAACAATCTACCTCAAGACCCAGCAATGCTGCTGTTGGGTATATACCTAAAGGATGCTCAATCATACCACAAGGACATGTGCTCAACTAGCAGCTTTATTTTTAATAGCTGTAACCTGGAAACAACCTACATGCCCCTCTACCAAAGAATGAATAAAGAAAATGTGGTACATTTACACAATGGAGTACTACACAGTGGAAAAAAATAATGACATTTTGAAATTTGCAGACAACTGGACGGATCTAGAAACATCATACTGAGTGAGGTAACCTAGACCCAGAAAGACAAATATATGTTCGCACTCACAAGTTGGTTTTAGACATAAAGCAAAGAAAAACCAGCTTACAATTCACAATCCCAGAGAACCTAGAAAACAATGAGGACTCTAAGAGAGACATGCATAGATCTAATCTACATGGGAAATAGAAAAAGACAAGATCTGAGTGAATTAGAAGTGTGGGGACCATGGGAGAGAGTAGGTGGGGAGGGGGAGGGAAGGGGAGCAGAGAAAAATAAATAGCTCAATAAAAACAATAAAAAAGTAACAAGGTCCTGCTGGAGGAGGTTGTTTCTAGCTATTGAGGACAAAAAAAAGAAAAAGACTGTATGAAGCTTGTAAAAAGGAAAGAAATATATATATCAACTGTGAATTGCTGTTCAAGGAATTTATTGATTACCTGTCCTCTATTGTAGGTAATTAAAGATCAGTGTTTTCAAGCATAACGTCAGGAAAATCTACAGTGGAAATTCCATCTCTACTCTAATAAAATAGTTTTCCTATAAAAAATATAAAAGTAGGAGGGAGGCTTGTTTGGAAGTAGAAGGAGTCCAGAAGGAGTGGGAGGAGCATAAGAGAGAGGAATTGGGATGTGTATGAATGTGATCAAAATACACTATATTCATGTATGGAATTGTCAAAGAATAAATAAACCATTTTTCCATAAAAAGGCCAACTCAGAATAATAATTACTATTATCTTCTTTTTAGAAGCTAATTCTCTCTCCTTCCTTCCTTCCTTCCTTTCCTTCTTTCTTGGAGATAGTGTCTCACTATATAGCTCTGACTGTCCTGAAAGTCATTCTGTAGACCAGGCTGACTTAATACTCATGGAGGTCTGCCTGCCTCTGCCTCCCAAGTGCTGGGATTAAAGGGATGCACCACCATGCCCAGCTAGAAACTTATTCTTAGCTAAGTTTCTCCTTAGATGACTTAATAAAGTTCCCACTATAGTAAGAAGATATTGCTAGTTTCTGAGGTAAGATGAAAAGTTGAAGGTGCTGAGCTGGTGCGATGACTCCATGGTTAAATGTGCTTGTCCTCTGACATTCACACAGACACTTTGCTGTGACTACAGTTGAGAGAATGAGTTATTTCTCCATGTCACACTGAGAGAGTAATAGGACTTGGAAAACTTGAGATGAGTAAGGCAAACTCATGTATCTTCTTTCATTTAGCATTTGCTGGTCCTATACTGTGAAATCAGGAGTCCCTGCAGGTACTGAGGGCGGTGAATAACAGCATCAAAAAGATACCATTCCCTGCCTTCAAATAACTCACGGACAGTATGCTGTTCCTCAATTCCTCAGGAAGAAAGGAGAATCTTAGGAGACGGGGCACTAGTTGGATGTAGCGGTTTGTCTAAGTCATGTATAATGTGTAACAGTGGCCACTGCTGAGCCAGGCCCACTCTCTTGTGCAGATCATTTTTCTGCAGACCAGGCCTCGTCTGCAACACACAGCTGCCATGCTGAGCAGCTGCACTGATGGCTTCATCTATGCCTGGTCCATCCACGGGAATGGAGGTCTGTTGGGGAAGTTCCCTGTGGACATTGAAGCGAATGGGAGTATCGTTGTGGGTGCCATGGCCACCGATGAAAACGACTGGATCCTCGTCACAGGGGACAGTAAAGGAATGATCAAGGTGAGGAAGGACTGGAGCCAGGTCAGCCTTTGACCATTTCTGTGCTGCATGTGGCCCTTGTCTGCCTCCTACTCCTGTTGGGTACTGATGTCACCAGAGAAGGTGGTGGGAGCAAGGTAAGTTACTTAGGAGTCTGCTGGGGGTCTCTTTAAGCTGCCCCCGCCAGTGGACCCTACTATCCATCACTGTCACCCCACAGTTTCCGCACCTGCCAGCCATGTGTCTCATCCGTGAGCAACTGTCTCATAGTTGATTTTGTGCTCTTTGGTGAGACATGAGGCATGAGTGCCTTGTCCATCTAAGCCACTCAAAACCTCTCTGCCTGCTAATCAAGGGGTCTGGTTTAGAAGACCCTATGCCCCCTCTGTAGTGAGTAAATATTTACCTCAGAGGTGTAAGAACAAGCCACTCCCAAAGCTCAGAGCAGAGCAGCGTGGGAGGAACCCACTGACCCCCTCTCTGCGCCTAGATCTGGGACATCAAGGAGTACTGCTTATTTGTCGGCCAGAGACCATCCCAACCCAGTGGAATCAAGATCTCCACTGAAGCGGAGAATAAGTTCCGATTCCTTATTCCTAAACAACTCCGGGCCCGCTCCCAGCACTACATCCCGGAGAAAGAGAAGGAGGTAGGTAGATGGTGGGGGTTGCTTGGGAAAGTTCCACTAAGGAGCCAGGACTGTGGTTTTCAATGAACATTATGAGTCTTCATGCTCCCTTCATGATGTCTGGCCTATGTGGAAAAACCTGTTAGTCAGAGGTCATCATTACCCCAGGTGACAAGGGCCAAGTACGCCCACAGGTATTCACCACACATGCACACAGATACACATTCACCATCCCCTCCCCATGCATGTTGATCTTTGCAGTAGGACCCTAGTGTCCTGAGTTTAAAACTGAAATATTATACACTCTCTCAAGTAGTCAACACATGGTTCAAAGTAATTGGTGTTGGCCCCAGGGCCTCATGAAATCAAGCACCTTTTCTTTAGTTACCAAGAAAAAAATAAATGGAAGCGGTGGAGTGACGTCACTACATCTCACGAGGATGACTGAAATCAGAAAGGCACAAGCAGAGTCTGCAGAGATGCAGACGACGTGAAACAGCCACCTTGGGCAAACGTTGGCAATTAGTATATTTACTTTGGGGGATTATTTGACAATAGCTACCTAACCTGAGCATGTCTGCCCTTCCACCCAGCAGTTCCACTGTAGGCTTATACCCAGAAGTTCGTGTAAAACATGGGAAGAAGGTTGAGAGAATTCCTATTGATAATGGCTCCACACTGGAAATACCCACACACTCATCAGTCTTGGCTGGACCCACAATGTAGGTTTCGTAGACAGAGCAGTAACATCTACTCAAAAAAAATCTAATCAGTGACTCTTCAGAAAATTAAGCCAAGTCAGGCCCTAAAGCATGTACATTGTATGTGTTTGTTCTGTTTCTATAGAGCATAACTGTAGAAAAACTGAGCCTGCCTATCAGAAGTGATAATTCTTGTTGGGGTGGGGAGTAGCTGGAAGAACTCTTGAGGTTGTCAGGCTGACAGTATTACACCTCATTATGTGGGTCTGAGTATACATTTGTGTTTAATTTGTGTATTTATGTTAAAATACATTCATTATGCATATGACTTTTTATGTGTTCATTATACATATATGAAAGTTTTACAAGTGTCCAGGCAATGTAGAGAGGCCCTGGTCCTGTGTGAAGCACAATTCTTCCCTGAAGTGGCCATTGTTAGGGATTTCTGGCTATTCTGGTACTGATTTACATGAGTGTGCATGTGGACAGCACATGAGCAACCAGCATGCAATGCAGACCTGTAATCCCAGAACCTAGGCTTAGGCAGGAGGATGGTAACTTTGAGGCCAGTTTGAGATACATAGCTAGACCGCATCTCAAAATACTTATGTTTGCAAGATGGATAACAAAATTGCAAATATATGAAACCCTTTGACCTAGTTCCCCTCTTCTGAAAATGTACCTTTCAGACATGCTAACACACATGTGAAATAGCACTCTCTACTAAGATTCACTTTTAAGAATAAAACACAGCAATTCTCCCCTTGAGAGGATTGTATTAATAGCATAGCCTGTGGCTTACTATTCAGCTCTAGAAAGATTCCTAAGATGCATTATGGAGTGAGGAACACAAGGGAAGTCCTGCCACATCTTCAGTACCAGAGGGATGCTGAGGCACAGATGCCTTTGCTGGTGTATTCCACTGAATACTGAAAACACCAATGACAGGTCTGCACAACCCTTCCAAGAGTTTTCTGTGAGGCCAGGGTTACTTTGATAGTAACTTTTATGCCTGCCAGCGCAGGCCTTATGAGACCATTCAAAAAACTAAAAACCAAAACCAGAAACCAACCAACCAAATCAAACAATGCCCCCAAATCAAAGCAAATAAAAAAATCAAGCCTCTTAGTGTGTATTTTAGTTTCAGATGTGATAATGGTTAGTTTTCTTTTGACAGCCCACTGTGTTTGTGCTTGAACCACTCTTTCTGATACTATTCTCATACCCAAGTGATGTGGGAGTGCCATATATCAATCTGTTGATTTCATTGGCTAAGCAATAAAGAAACTGCTTGGCTGGCCCTCATAGGTTAAAACATAGGTGGGAGGAGTAAACAGAACAGAATGATGGGAGGAAGAGGAAGTGAGCTCAGAGAGACGCCATGCCCCGCTCCCGGGCAGACACACGCGATGAAGCTCCAACCCAGGATGGACGTAGGCTAGAATCTTCCCGGTAAGACCGGTGCTCACAGATTATTAGAGATGGGTTGATCGGGATATCAGAATTAGCCAGTAAGGGCTAGAGCTAAAGGACCAAGCAGTGTTTAAATGAATACAATTTGTGTGTTGTTATTTTGGGGCATAAGCTAGTGAGGCGGCCGGGGTGCTGGGGACGCAGCCCCGCCGCTCCAACTACTACACCCAAGGGGTTCCTACATGCTTAGCATGGCTTCTGTGGTCGCTGATGTCTTTCACTCTTGGGTTATGGTTTGCAGTAGTCTGACTTACTATGCCTGACTATAGCATATAGAATAAACGTTCCTTCCTCAATATTGTTGGATTTTAAAATGGTTGGGGCTGGGGAGACGGCTCAGTAGATGTAGCACTTGCTGCTCAAGTGTGGGGACTGGGGTTTGAATCCCAGAACCCCTCTAACAGCTGAACAGGCATGGCATGGGTCAGAGACGGGGGATCCCCGAGTAAGATGGCTAGCTAGACCAGCTGGAATTGGCGAACTCTGGGTTCAACAAGAGATCCTGAGAGATGAAGGAGGATACCCGAGGTCAACTTCATGTCTCCACCTGCATCATATACATGCATGTGAACATGTACACATGTGGGCCGAACACAGGCAAACATGAATATACATATGCACCCCCTTTCTTACAAACACACACACACTCACACACATACATATATAGAGTTATTTTCTCTCACGTTTTTCCTTTTTTCCTAGTGTGATGTCCCCTGTGTCACCAGCCACCCCATGCGGTCTGCCCTAGTGCTCAGTTGAGAAGAGTTAGAAGATGTGTGGGCTTATATTCTTGCCCCATCGCTTTCCAGCTCTCTGGCTTCAGGCTGATTTCTGAATATCTTTGATTCCCTCTTCTCAGTAAAGTGGTGAACATGTTCTATGGCATATAACATTGTGGGTTCCAATGAGACAGTCTGTGAGGCTCTAACAAAGGGGCTCTTGAAGCCAGAGAAGTGCTGAGCCCTACCAAAGGTCAGCAGCAGCCAGTTAATGTGAAGTGCCCAGAGGTGGTTCATTAGCTGGTGTCCAGGTGCTCTTCCCTGGACTCTGCTCCTCTGGGCCCTAGGTAAGTGCTAGGGTGCTATCTTTGTGAGAGCATGATGTGAGTCACCCTCTACTGCCCCCTACAGGTTGTGGATGGCCAGACCATTTCTCTGGTTCCCCCACCCCTTCTGATTACCTGGCGTAGCCACCTGGAGAGCGTGACCGATATCCTGTACGTGGACATCTTCCAGCTGGTTGTCAGTGCTGGCTTGGACGGGGACGTCAAGGCCTGGAAACTCTCTGGTGATGCCATAGGTATGGGTGCCGCCAAAGCATGGCCTCTCCTGTCCTTGTCCCTGGCAGAACACACCCTGGCCTATGCCCCGTGGGGAGAAGGGCCTTACAGCTGCTCAGAGAATATTGCAGGATATGAATCTGTCCGGTTGTTCACTCATCCGTCAGCTTTCTTTCCAGGCTTTCACTCACCCACCCAGCTTTGCTTGTCTTGGTGAGTTTTAGAAAATTGTGTAACTGGTAAGTTCTGTTCCTTTCTCTTAAAAAAATAAGCACAATTCTGGTGTTACATGAAGAAAAGCTCAGAAAATCAAAGTGTTTCACCTTTAATTCCTAGAGTGTATGTACTTCTGTCTGTCTGTATAGCCCACATTGGGAAGCAGACACCCAAGAGTCTCTTCCAACCCCTGCTTTTGCTGCTACTGTATGTGTGTTTTACTGAAAAGGGGCACTTAAATCCCACACTAGCTCAGAATTGAGAATAATAGTTGGTTATTTATTAGGGGTAGGACTCACAAATCAATATCCTCTGCTGGAACGGAGAACAGCAACTGAATCCTGCAGCCAGAAAAGAGACTGGGCAAACACTTTACACTGCAGAAATAGTGTAAGAGGCCACACCCCAGTGGGCGGGGAACTTAAAGGCTACCGGCTATAGGATTTCCTACAGCATTTTACAATTTTTTATTTTTTTTGGGAGAGGCACATGCCATGGAATGCATGCAGAGGTCAGAGGTCAACTGTGGGAGGGGGTTCTCGCCTGTTCTGTCCCTGAAGTGGAACTCAGATGGGCAGGCTTGGTGGAAAGTGCCTTCACCCACTGAGCCAGCTCTCCAGGCCCTGACGGTTTTTCTTGTATATGTTTAGGTGTGGTATATGTACAGCCTTATACAGGTGTGGGCACATGTGCACGTGTGAACTCGTTTGTGTAGGCCAGAGGTCAATGTTGGCTCTCTTCCTACTCACTCGCCACCTCATTTTTGAGACAGGGTTTCTCACTGAACCTGGAGCTCATTGATTTGGTGAAGCTGGCTGGACAGTGAGTTCTAGTGATGGAGGTGTGCACAGCTGTCCTGCCTTCAGTGTGAGTGGTGGGGGTGTGAACTCTGTCTTCAGGCTTCTGTAGCAGGCACTTTACCAGCTGAGCCATCTCTCTGTACCCTGTTTTTTTTTTTTTTTTGACAGGGTTTCTCTGCAGCTTTGGAGCCTGTCCTGGAACTAGCTCTTGTAGACCAGGCTGGCTTTGACTCAGAGATCTGCCTGCCTCTCGAGAGTGTGCTGGGATTAAAGGCGTGCGCCACCACTGCCCGGCTTTTTTTTTTCTTTTGACAGCATTTCACTATGATAGCCCAGGCTGGTCTTGGATTCTGAACTCTCTTGTCTTCTTCAATGCTGGGTCCCAGGTAGGGGCCCTTATCCCTGGTCAGGTTTCTAAACTTAGTTTCTTCACTTTTACATATGAGATCATGTGATGATCTTTTCTTTGTTTCTGTTTTCTTTCTCTAAACAGCGTAGCTGTGAAGTTTATCCGCAATAAATACCATGCTAATCCTATGTTACTTTTTCTAGCTATTTTACATGATTGAGAATAATACTCCTATAAACACTCTTGTAATTTTTTTAAATAAACAAATATATGCATTTCAGTTTGGTATCTGGAGATTATTTCTAATCAGGGATCTCTCTCTCTCTCTCTCTCTCTCTCTCTCTCTCTCTCTCTCTATATATATATATATATATATATATATATATATATATATATATATATATATGTTTCAGTTGTTATTTCCCTGTGGTCTTTTGAAGTGGTTCTTTCATTGGCCAAGTATAAACACTCTTTGTCCCAGCACTTTGCTAAGTTAGCTACACGTACTCAGATCCCTGAACTCTGCCATCCTGAAGTGTCTCCCTTCTTCTCCGTCCTGGTCTCTGCATCCTGTCTATGAGCCTGACTGTTTCGACACCATACAGCCATGAGATTATGCAGTTGCCTTGTGTCTGGTTCCTTTCATTGGACCTTGCCTTTTCAAGGTTCATCCCCATTGTCACAGTCCCTTCTTCTCTAAGGCTGAAGAGCATTCCGCCATAGATGTGTCGTCTGAACCCATCTGTCAATGCATGCTGCACTGACGCCTGAGAGCGAGGGCAGGTGATCCTGTTTTCAGGATGTGTGTGCATGTGTAAAGGGGGGGGCTAAGTGTGTAGGCCAGATTGACCCCAAATTTACAATTCCCCTGTCTGCCCCTCAGAGGGGTTACCAGCCACATGCTTTCAGTTCTCTTGGGAAAATCACCAGAAGTGGGTGACTGGATCAATTTTGAGGAACGCTACACCACTTCCTAGAGTAGTTACCCAGGTTTCCATTCCTTTCTGCATGCTTACTGATACAGAGATGCCCGTTTCCTGCTCTTCTGATAACACCCCGCAAATGAGGGGGAGGTGTATTTCTGTTCTCCATGTAGAGGTGCTGAGCATTTTAACACAGCCTGCTGGCCATTTGCAGATTTCGTTTAGACAAATATCTGTTCAAGTCTTTTATCTATTTTAAAATCAGGTCTTTCTGCTATTAGTCTTCATATTTTACATAGTCTTACATATTTTAGTGGTTAGCTTGGCCCGTGTTAGTATGTGGTAAGGTATTTTTCCCATTCTGTAGGTTGTCTTGTATGTACCCAGAAGCTTTTGTCTTGCTTTTGTAGAGCTCTGCCTCTATCTTTGCCTTTTTTGTTTGTTTTTTTCTAGAAGTCATTGCTGAGACCAATATTTAGAAATTTTCCCTGGTTGTTTTCCGGGCTTGCTACAATGTATTCTTATGTGATATGTGTGTTTGTGCGTGTGCGCATGTGAGTGCATGCATGTGGAGATGTCTGTGAATCAGATCCTCTCATTAGCCCGGTGTTTGTCAGCTAACCCGAGGGGTCTGCCTGCCCCAGCCTCACCAGTGCTGGGGGATTTAGAACCTGCCTTTCTGCATTGACTCTGGGAATTGAACTCGGTCCTCATGCTGACTTTATTGATTATTCCACCTCCAAGAGTACTTGGAGGGGTTTTTCATTTCTGTTCACCAAGGATATTGGCCAGTAGTGGTTTTTTTTTTGTTTTTGTTTTTGTTTTTTTACTTTGGTATCAGAGCGATGTTGGCTACATAAGTTTCTTAGACTATTTTGCTGTTTTGCTGTTCTCCCTGTACAGTTAGGGGATCAGATGCTTCAGGACAGGGGTCTTGGAGGAGACTTTGAGATAAACATGCTTGAGTTACCATTGGGGAGGGACCTACACAACTGGGGTGGGTCACCCTGCTTCAGGAGCCAACTTCTTAGGGAGCTCAGGATGACAGTTTACCAATATATGTTTCAAACACAGAGCACAAGGAGATTTTTCTGGATGTTGTATAACTGATCTGTGAAGGCTGGAGTTGGTATTAATTTCCCTGAGCGTGTGTTTTCTCATTCACCTGGGTCTGAGCTTGAGGGGCTGGAAAGCAGATTTGGGTAGAGTCAGTTTACCTTGTCTTTGGGTATGTCAAAACGGAGATGGCGAGGCTTCTTGTGAGGCCCTCTCTCTTGATCCCATCCTAACCCATGCCCCCCACCCCTAGTGCTTTTAGGACAAGACTCAGTCCTGCCAGCTGCAGGGCTGGCAGGAGCTCAGCTGGTCCCACAGCTGCATCCTTCT
Organism: Microtus pennsylvanicus; assembly: GCF_037038515.1. Classification (NCBI taxonomy): domain Eukaryota; kingdom Metazoa; phylum Chordata; class Mammalia; order Rodentia; family Cricetidae; genus Microtus; species Microtus pennsylvanicus. Next base: position 129,226,571 of record NC_134580.1, read on the forward strand.
GTCTAGGCCAAGCTTGGTTCTCAAGCCACACCAGGAACTCCTGGAGAAGCCAGTGACTCCTAGACTAGTGTTTCTTGCGAGACATCCCTGTCTGTCAGTTTAGTTGCTCTCTTATTTGCTGCTGGAGCTCTTTGGTTTTTCTCTTTCCTAGTTTCCTAGTTCCATAGCAGGAGAATGGCCTACTTTTATTTATTTATTGTGTATGGGTCAGGGAGCAGTGGTTTCACACACGGCATGGCATGCCTGTGCCACTATAGACACGTGGAGGTCAGAATTCACAGAACTCTACCACGTCAGTTCTGTCTGGGACTAAATTCAGGTCATCCATACCAGAACCAGAGCAGGACACTGACTTCCCCGTCTTCTGCTCCACTCCGGATCTCACCTAGATAGATCCTGGCCATTTTATGCCCTTGTCATTTCACGCATGAGCGCTGGGAGCCCGAATGGGGGTTACTGGGCCCTTGTCACACTTATCTCTCCATGCCAAGCTACACACGGTGCAGGATGCCTGAGACCGAAGCTCCAGTACCTCCTAGGGCTGGAGTCTGACAAATCTAGAGATTTGTTGTGTAGCCGCTATAGTGCCTGGCACACAGCAGGCACTCAGTGTTTGGGTGAGTGGGTGGGGCGGAGCACAGGGCCACTTACCAACTCTTGGAGCTGAGGGGCAGAAGCAGTGGATTCAGAGAGTTCTAGTTCTGAACAGGGTCTGGTCATATCACAGGAACGTTCGGCCTGAACATTTGGAAGAGGCTGCAGGAGGTCACGATGGTCGATGGTCAGGAGCAGGCAGCAACTTCAGAGGAAAAGCCCGACCTCGCTGGCACCACCCTCAAGAGATCCTTCTTGGAGCTGCAGTGCGTTCCTATGGCCACCTGGGGCTCCCTGGCTCCCAGAAGTCTCTCACTGGGGTGGGGCGAGAAGCTTAGGATTTGCAGTCAACCTAGGGTCCTATTTAACCATCTCAGAGGCAAGACCCAGCAGCCAGGAAGAGCCCTGCTCCTAAGTTAGATTGAGATCTGCAGGGTGGCAGTGGCACCTGTAGAGGTCATTACCATTGGCAGAGGACTGCCCATGCCAATGCCCAAGGTGACGGTCCAGAGCAGACAGCTGTGTGATACATGGGAGAAGGAGAGGCTTGTTCCTCCAGCTGTTGCTTTTCCTCTGGGTTCCCTCCCGCCCACCCACATCACCCACACCATCCTTATTCCTTAATTTTCAAATGATTTCAGTTCCTTCAATTTTTTTTTATTATTATTGCTGGGCTGGGCATGGTGGCTCACACTTTTAGTTCCAGCAGTCAGGAGGCAGAGGCATATGAGTTCAAGGCCAGCCTGGTTTACATAGTGAGTTCCAGGACAGCCAGGGCTACTTAGAGAGACCTTGTTAAAAAAAAAAAAAAAAGAAAGAAAGAAAGAAAGAAAAGAAAAAGAAAATCTGTTTTTCTTTGTTCTTTATTGACGGCTGGAAATAAGACTCAGTGCCTCTAGTGACAAGGCCTTGGGTTTTACCCAGTACCATCACACCTGATCTAACCTAGAGAAGTTACAGTCTACATGGGGAGATGGATGTGAAAACTCATGACTGAGGTTCATCTGACAGTTGTTGGGAATAGCAAGAAGACAGGTTATTGAGAGGTCAGCCCCCCTCTTCCACCAGATTAAATGAGGAAGGTTTCATAGTAGAGACTGTGGAGTTGATTTTGATGTAATTTTCAGCTACCTATGGAATCTTTATGGCTTCTGTTGTCCCATCAAGGCATACTCTTCTTTCGATGGACAGTTTTGTGGGGGTTTATCAAACAAGGCAAGGCAAGAGCTTCCCTGGGGTGGGGATGTTTGCATATCCTGCCAGGGAGGTCTAGTTGAGGCCTGAATGGAAGAAAACACAGCAGATCTTGGGCTAGTGTATCTGGGCCTTGCTCATGCTAGACAGTACTTGCTCAGTGCTGGGCCCTGGCAGGAGACAGGAAAGGGTTGGAGAGGGGCAGTCCCAGAAAGGGGAGGCCACCTGGCATCAGGGTGTATGTGGGGAGCTGTTAGGGAAATAGGAGGCCCGTGTTTTGAAGGAAGCCTCTCACAGCAAGGAACTGGCCCAAGCCCTGGTGTACCAGCAGCGTGAGGAGGCGGCACTGATGGCCCTCCTGAACGGGAAAGCAGAGAAGGAAGCTGAGGCCCGGGCCCGGCTGCACCAGATGTCCCGCGTAGCCCCATGGACCAAAGAGCATTCTGTGGAAGACATCGAGGAGAGCTGGAATCAATGGGCTAAGGACAAGCAGGTGGGGACAGTTGGGGGAGGGGAGGGAACTCAGCTTCTGGCTACTGTTCTCACCTGTGACTCTTGCAGGCGAGCAAAATCGTGGGAGCAGCTTACAAGCCCAAGGAGCATGTTCGGAGCCCCAGACTCCTGGCCACCAGAGTGCAGTACAGCTGGATGAGGCAGCAGGTGAGGGAATGAGACTGCATCTGAGATGCGGGGCCATCTGAGGTCAGCAGACCCTATCCGGTCCACGCTCTCTGTCTATGGCATAAACTGGCCAGGCTGGCATGCTTTTAGTCGGCAGAAATCTTGTCTCTGGGAACACAGCCACTGGGCTTCTGGAGGGCGGGGTCTCCTCTGGCCTTTCCTGTCTCTAGCCCCCAGAGCACCGTTATATTCTCTGGCTACTCTTTAGCATATTAACTGCCCCTGTAGCCATGAGTGTAGGTAATCAAAAGGAGATGAGGGGTGTGTGGGTACTGGGCGCACAGGTGGACACACACGAAGGGATGGCTGTCCTTCATTGTGGAAAGGGGAATCAGAGACTTATAAAAGCCAGTCTGACTCCAAGCCAGTATACCTTGATGGGACAACAGGAGCCATAAAGATTCCATGGGTACCTTGAAATTACATCAGAATCAACTCCATAATCTCCTTTCCCCATTTAATCCAGTCAGGTGACTGACCTCTAAAAGCCTGCCTGACTCTCTCTCCCATGATGCCCAAGGCTACAACTCTACTGGGGAGGTTGGTGTGAGAGGGTTCTGGAGGCTCCTCAGAGCCCAGCTCGGGAGGAGCTGAGGTATATCCAGGAATCTTTGTATCAGGCCCCACTTGAGGTCTAACTCATGGCCTTGCTTCAAAGGAGAAGAGTCCCGGTGCCAGGCTCAGATCACAGACAAGTGTAGGGAGGAGAGAGTGGGAAGGTGGGCCTGCTCAGGCTGTGTGGGTTCCATAGCTGTGTCCTGGAGATTTACATGGCGTGGGAAGACCTGAGGGCTCTCCCCTGATGCAAGCTTGTTCTCGGTCACTGGTACCACCAGCTCCAACAGACACTCACCTCCTGTTCTGTTCCCAGATTTCCCCTCAGATCTACCAAAGCCTGCGTTTCATTGACCTTAAGCCAATCCAACAACCTGACTTCCTGATGCATAAGGTCCTGGACCACCAGGGCCGGCACATCCGCTGGGTGCCTAGCGATATCCGGAGAGAGCTGGATTTTATCCGGGGCCAGATCTTCATGGACTGGGCAGCCAGCAGCACTCCTGCTGCGACCCCTTCCTCCCTCTCCATGCTTTCCCTGGGAGCATCAGCTTCCAGGGTTCTGGACTCCAACTTGTCTACCTCCATGAGACAACGTTCCTCAGTCTCCTTGCTGAGGCCCTGGTCAGCCTCTCCAGGACAATCTAGCTCGTCCACATCACCCCAGACCTTGAGTCTGTCCCGCAAAGGCCAGAAACTGCCATGCCAGGGTCTCCCTGCCTCGTGCAGCATCCGAAGCCTGGGGGAGCCACCCTCATGTTCTCTGTGAAGTGGGGCTCCCACCTCGTGTTTTGAGGTGTCCATTCTTCTCTCTATTCTGTAGCAGGGGACCCACAGGGTCCTGCATGTTTCTGGCTTACTCCCTGCCAGACCCAGGGGATGCAGCCTTTTCTCCAGGGGCCCCACACTGCCTCTCTCTGGATAAGTCCAGCTATCTTCTGGCTCTGTACAATTCTCGAAAACAAAATAAATATTCTCCTGTATCCTACAGGTGACAAGGCTGGGCTATGTTTCTCACCTGCTTGGGTCCTTGATCTGCTGGGACAAGCCATAATGCCTGGCAAGGCCTTGGGCAGACACAGAGGGAGCTGTACCTCAGGATCCCTGGGTGTTTGGCTGCCATGCAGCAGGCCCACCCCACCGGGGCTTTGTGTGGCATGGCAGGTATATCATATGGTAGGGGTGCTGGATGGCTCAGCAGCCTGATTCAGCCTCATAGGAGTTATTCTATGTTGACTGTGTCTGCTTGTCCCTTGTCTCTGCTTCCTGTCCTCCTTGGCTACCAGGCACTTCAGCCCCAGGCATAGTATTTGGAAGCTGTTCTGTGCCTTGTGTTAAGGATATCTGAGCATGTATCAAATGGCCCCTCCTCTGGACTTGGAGCACCCTTCTTGTCCTGACCTCTGCCTGGCCCCTGGCCCTCTCAGAATGTCAAGTCTGGGGCATGTGTAGACATCTGCTCACAGAAGATTCTATTTAGAGGCCATGAAGCATGAGGTTTCACTGTCTTGAACAGGAAGCCTTTTCAGGAGCCTGCCTTGTGGCTCTGGGCAGAGCAGAGTCCTCAGGCCCATCCTTGCCATGGATGTGGCACCAAGTCACCTCCCAATAGCCCCAAGCATCAGGGCTAGCAAGTTCCTCACAGAGAACCTCTTTATGTTCTCTTAAATTTTTGTGTTTGTGTGGTACGTGTGTGTGTTCTCAGGTGTGTAGTCATACACATATCTGCAGTTGCCTTTTCATGTGTGCATGAACTTGTGCAAGGTCCACGGTTGCTATGTGATGTTTTTTCTCTTCTATATTGAAGCAAGGTTGCTAACTGAATCCAGAGCTCACTGATATGTGGGTCCTCATGCTTGCATGGCAAATGCTTTACCCACTGAGCTGTCTCCTGGCCCCTCACATGTCTGTGTGTGGGGTGTGCCGAGTCCTGGGTCAGGTGTTGTGGGAGCGGAGCGCTGAGAAGTTTGAGACCCACTTCTGGCTAGTGTGCCAGGAGGTCCTGGGGCCTCCTGAGCACTGGGGGTAGCAGCCCTCCAAGGCACACCGGCTTCAAGTTTATACTGTAGGTCATTCCTAACAAAGATAAATCTACAGTAAGAGAGCCTTAAAATGAGGCCCAGGGCCTTGGTGGCTCATGTCTCTCTCAACAGAGATGAACCCTTGGGGTAACCTAACATAGACGGTGACTAAACTGAGCTCCCTGCTGAGGTGATTCTCCATGGGACAAGTGGACATTTAAAACCAATGATTACAGCCTACCCCTTGTCAGCTTGACACAGAAACACATCGCTTTAAAAACCACAACCTTTCATGCCTTGTCCCAAAGTCTCATGTTTATTTTATAGTTATAATATATAGTGTAGCCTTTTAAAAATTGCTTATTTTATGTAGCTGGGTGTTGTGCGTGCATGTGCTCTTCTGTGTACCATGTATGTGCAGTACCTACAGAGGTCTGATACCCCAGGACTGGAGTTCCAGGCAGTTGTGAACCACCAATCATGTGGGTGCTGGGAATCAAACCTAGGTCCTCGGGAAGAGTGGTCAGTGCTCCTAACTGCAAAGGCATCTCTCCAGCCCAAAGATAGTTTGAAAAGTCCCCCAAATCTTTTTAAAATCCCTGTACTTTAAAACTTCCAAATCTCTTGACTATAAGCTCCTGTGAATATAATAAACAAATTACATTCTTCCGACATATAATGTTACCAAGCAAATATTCTTTATTACAGAAGAGAAAATGAAGGTCATAGCAAATGGACAAACACACCAAAGGAAAAGTAAAATCTAGTAGGGAAAAGATCAAAGTTTGTAGCTCCAATGACCAACATCTGGTGCTTGAACTATAATGTTCTAACTCCCTCGAGCAATGCTTTATCCTTTAACATCCCATAACTTAAATATTATTATATATTTTTACAACATAAGCACTCATGCCTCGATCAACATCGCATGGTAAAGAGATAGAAGAAAACATAACCATCTACTTAATATATGTGTAAGCACATTCTCAACAAATAAGACAAAAACATTCATGCCAATGGCAATCATTTCTGTAACTGGTCATGTGACCTTAGCTGGTATTTATGACTCCATCTTCTACCACCTCTTCTGCATTCCCTCCACTCCCAGTAAGCACCTTAGTCGGTCTTGGTTCTCTACCTGGAGAAAGGGGGTCTAAGCCAGTGGGTCTCAACTTGTGGGTCACGACCCTTTGCAGGGAAGTCGAATGACTCTTTCACTTAAGGCCACAGGAAAACCACAGATATGTACATTTCGTAACAGTAGCAAAATGATAGTTTTGAAGTAGTAACAAAAAAATGGTTGGGGGTCAGCACAACATGAGGAGCTGTTCTAAAGGTCTGCAGCATCAGGGAGATTGAGAACCACTGTTCTAGAATATGTGTCATCCTTCCTGGGCTGTGCTGTGGTAGTTTTCACTGACCTTAATCATATTCTTCCATCTAAGACATACTCTTCCTTCCACTGTGGAGAAGAAGTTCTTTTTTTTTTTTTTTTTGAACTGATTCTGCTTTCCTTCACGTTAAGCCAATCATGGAATTTCACAGTGATTTCTGGGATGGGGCAGAAGGAAAGTGTGTTCAGAATGATGAAGGCCACGGCCTGGTTGGCCTGAGAAGGTGCAAGCAGGGGCCTCACTGGGAAGCTAGAGGAGCACCGACTGCCCCGCTGGCAGGTAGGTGATGTTCCGAGAGCGAGAGAGCTGGTAAGCAATGTCCTCAGCTGCTTCCAGCTTCGGCAGCTCAATCAGACCATCGCCTGCTGTGGCCAGGGAGTTGGCGATCAGCTCGGCTGCCTTGGAGTCGCCCTCAGCAGAGATGATGGCTGCCTTCTTCTGTTGCTCAGCCTTTTCCACCACAAATCTGGCCCTCTCTGCTTCCTGCTGAGCCACCTGTTTGGCTGCCACTGCTTCTGTGAACTCTTTCCCGAAGGTCAGATGTGTCAAGAACACATCATCCAGAATGAGCCCAACTGCTGCTGCTCTCTCTGTGAGGTCATCGCTCACCTGCCGGGAGACCAGCTCTCACTGGGTGATCAATTCTCCAGCATCAAAGCGAGCCACCACTGACTTGAGAATCTCTGTAGTGATGGAAGGCAGCACCCGCTCATCATAGTCCTCGCCGATGCTGGTGTAGATACGAGGGAGCTGGCTGGCCACCGGCCGGAAGAGGATACGTAGTGTGATGTTGACGTTCTGCAAACCTTTGCTACCAGTGATGACTGGTACATTCCGTGGGCGCGAGTGACAGTCAAAGATAATTGGTTTCTGTACCCAAGGGATGAGAAAGTGAGTCCCTTCCCCTACCACGACGTCCTGTACTCCACGGAATCGGTCAAAGATGACAGCTCTGTGTCCAGCATCCACATTATACAAGGCAGAATTCACCACGCCTCCTGCCACTGCTAAAGCCAGGCCGAACTTCCTGATGGACTCAAACACTTTGGCAGCCATGATTCCTTCTGTTGCACCCACTCACACCTGCCTCCACTCTGACCTCCACATGAATTCCCCAGCTTCACGAACAACCACACTTCCTACCACGTTGACTTGAGGGCGTTTTGAGCCAGAGTGTCCAGGGGGAAGGCTTAGCTTCTACTTCAAAGGGATGTTTACTGTGCCTCCTGGTGGAAGCCTATGTAATAGTCAACAACATCTGTCTCACACCTGGAAGGCCAGGAGCCTAGTAGTTGTTCAGCACATGAAGTTAAGTATCTCAGCAGTCCAGTTCTGTTACCAAAGTTCTTAAGTGTTCCTGAAGAGCCACTGGTCCTTAGTCCATATTGGAAGCTGACCAGAAATATCAGCAAAGAAGTCAGCAGTGGCAGGAATGGGGTGAATTAACTCGTTGGCAAGAGGGAAGGCGAAGTGAGTAAACAGTGAATGCCCTTTTCCCTTTGTGATGAATGAGAATGGCCTCCATAGGCTCACCCCTCTGAATGCTTGGCCCTAGTTAGTGGCACTGTTTAGGAAGGATTAGGAGGTGTGGCCTTGTTGGATAAAGCATGTCATGGGGTGGGTTTAGAGGTTTCAAGAGCCCAGGCCAGGCTCTCTGCCAATGCCTGCAGATCTCAGCTACTGCTCCAATGTCACACCTTTCTGCTTCTCACAACAGTGGTCATAGGTTAAACCTCTGAAACTGTAAGTAAGCCCCCAATTAAATGCTTTCTTTTATAAGGGTTGCTTATAGAGAGTTCAAGGACAGCTAGGGTCACATTACAGAGAAACCATGTCTGGACAAATAATCTTCAAAATGTTATGTGTATGAATGTTTTGCCTATATGTCTGCATATCATATGTCTGTAGTGCCTGCAGAGGCCAGAAGAGGGCAATGGATCCTCTGGAACTGGAGTTACAGACAGTTGTTAGCTGCCATGTGGGTGCTGGGAATCAAACCCCAGTTCTCTGGAGGAGCAGGCAGTGCTTTTAACCACTGAACCATCTCTGCAACCCCCTGAGCCTTAAACAAAACAAAACAAAAACATACAGCTCCCAAACAGTCCATGTCTTTGTCTTGTCTGACTGGGTAGGGGTGGTTGTGGGAGGGGTGAGGGGATGGACGGACGGATCTCCAGCAGCTGTGGGCTGTTGCGATGACATTCTAACAGATAACAAGCAGCAGGGAAGGGCACATGACTTCTGGGAGCAGTTGCACTCAGGACAGAACATGTGCCGAGGTTGATGCTAGCTGTGATCAGCTGGCCAAGACTTTTGCAGTTCTTCCCCATGGCCAAAAGAGGGAGCTATACCCTTTCTGGAAGAATTACAGTAAGCCAGACCAGAGATGAGACAGGGACCAGACAGGGTTGCCTGCCATAGCTTTCTGGTGTCTACTGATGGCTCTGTGCCTCTTTGCATGGCTAAATCATTGTGACCTCTCCTACCTTAAAATGCCCTCTGACAGGCAAGATGGCAACTACATTTTTTTTTTTATGGTGCTGGGAAACAAACCCAAGCTGATTGGGAGTTGATGTGTTGGGCACAAGGCACAGTGGGACACTGCAGCTGTACGCGAGAGTAGGGCACTCCTGGAGTTCCCTGAGCCTCAGTCATGGTTCAGAGAGGTAAGTTTGAGGTCACCCTGGAGGAGTGGGTCAGGTCTACTGGTCTCTAGTGCCATCTGGTGGCTGTTCTGCTCTGTAGGGCAATGTCCTGCTACCCCTCTGAGAATGTTTCCCCCTCATGGATCCAAGGTAGATGAGGGCTCAGTCACTGATCAATCTTTTGATTTAGGAAACAAGCTCAGAGGACACCTGTGATTCATCCCACAGCTCACTCTGGATTCAGATGTAAGGGATGCTGAGGTCCACAGCTCACTCTGGATTCAGACGTCAGGGATGCTGAGAGGTCAAACATGCCCTTAGCAGTAACCCACTGCGGTATACTCAACTTTGCTGAGCAGTCGTATTGCATGAAAAAGAGGCTCAAGGAGGCCTCCATAGCTTCTATAAGTGAAAAAAATCTGGCCTTGAAATTTATTTTAATAGTCTCTATTTTGTCAATTTTACATTTTCTTAATGAGACAGACTCTATGTAATTGTGGTAGTTTGAATGAAGCTTCCAGGCAAATACCAGCTTGATTTCTGTGTTCTACAACTTACATATGCTTTGTCTTCAGCAATAGGGTCTTAGGTCAACTCTTGGAGGGTAACCAAGATCACTGGTAATAGCCTGTAGTGTTAGGGCTCTATGGGACCTCATTGGTCAGTGACTTCCCAAAGAGGTAACCCGTTCCTGGTTCTGCATTTTATATTTGTTAGTCTGTGGTATCTAGTGGGATATTGTTCTGTTGTGGATATCGGAGGGTGGCCCGACTCTCTTTTGTTCTATAGGAGAGAACAGAGGCTCACATAGAAAAAGGGACATATCTAAGGCTACACATGCAGAACCCAGAGCAGGATGACCTTCCAGGCCAGGCAGGTCTCTGAACCTGTCTCATCTCTGCGGTTATACTCACCAGGTACCCTCCTGGCTCTCCACACGAGCTGGGTAACACTGGGCTGGTGTTTTTAATCTCTCCCAGTTTCATCTAGAAAATGAGGCAGCCCCTCCTAGTGATTCAGAAAAGGCACCCTTCAAGGTTGATACTCTTAGCCAGACTTGGGCCCAGAATCCCTCCAAAAGGAGAGGTGGCTAGCTCAGAACCAGGAAAGAATATTCACAGACCCGTATGTTCTCAAGCGGCTTGTCTACCTGGGCACACACATTTCTGGGATGGGGGCCCCAGCCCTCCACAGTGGCACAATCACAATGTTCTTTCTTAGGTGCTACCCTGTTATGTCTCTCTGTTTAGGCCAGCTCTGCTAGAAGGGCACTAAAACTGGGGGATCCTTTGGCTTCTCCTAGGGAAGGCCTCAGAGACAGAAAATTTGTCTAATTCCCTATCTTGGTCACAGTTGTCTCCTCCCCAGAACTGGGCAGATCTCACAGACTGCTGGCAGCAGGAGCTGTTGTTCTATGTGACCACAGGCCCTGGGGGAGCTTGGAGCTTAGAGTTTCCCGTGAACCTTGGGGCCCCATGTTGAGAAAGGGGTGGGTGGAGACCATCTTAGAATGATGGATAAATAACCAGAGTCTCAGGGTTACTGTCCAGAGCTGACATGGAAGGGGACAGAGACCTGGGAAATGGTGGCTATGGGGCTTCCTGCTGTCACTGGTGTGTACAGGCTCAGATGCAGGCTTCATTTAGAGGAACAAGGTTCTTCCTCACTGTGCTCCAAGCAGTCCATTCTCTCTCTCTCTCTCTCTCTCTCTCTCTCTCTCTCTCTCTCTCTCTCTCTCTCCCTCCCTCCTCTCTGAACGTCGTCACAGGCACTCTAGGATGGCCTCGACCTAAGTAGCTGATGATGACCTTGAACTCGCTAATCCTCCCTCCACCTCCTCCACCTCCTCCCTCCACCTTACAGGATTATAGGTGTGCTTGCCAGTTCACCACCTCAGTCAGGGACCTTTCACCCCATACCCAGGGCCTCAGTTCTCAGAAAGTGGAGAAAGGTAGCATCTCCTGGTTCAGCCAGGGAAACTGAAGATCACAGGGTGACCCAGTGAGGGAGGACAGGGCAAGGGTGGAACCAGGGGCCTCCTCTCTCTCCAGAAGTATGTTTGTCTCAGTTTTTCCCAATCACACTGCCTTGGCTTCAGAGATTAAGGGGATTAGCTAAATCCTGGCACTCGAGCTGGGTTTATCAGAGGCGCCACTCTGGGGGCCTTGGGGTGACTTGGCATCCTATACCTCCGGGTCTGTCTCAGTGGCTTGGGACACTTGACTCCTACCTTGGCTCATAGCCCATAGGTCTTATTCATGCTGATGGGACTGAGTGGTGAGGACCTGGGATGAGGTGGGAAGGAGGCTTAGGGGCCACCTTCGTTTTCCGACAGAGGCTTTCCCCCAAATAAGTTGACCTCTGTGCCTTGCTGGGCACACCACGTGCACTGGGACCTGTATCTTCTGCTCTAGGGCCATTAACCTTGGCGGATGATAGGGAGTGATTCAGAGGCTAGCCAATCAGCAGGTGTGGCAGGGCTGAGGGCGGCGCAGGGGTGCTTCTCACAGGTATAGTGGGAATCGCATTTGCAGAGGATCTGCCAGCTATGATCTGTGTCCTCCCATTGGGGGGGGAGGGAGGTCAAAGCACTCTTCTTCAGGGTGGAGCAGGCAAAGCCACTGTCATCCCCATACACAACTGCCCCGGAATCTTCTGTAACTGTGAGTGGCTATGGAAGTGTCCCCAGGTACCCAGGCCAGGCCAGGTCCCCGCTGACTGACACCTGCACCTCACTTGCTGGCTGACCCTGGCAAGTGCCTCGTCAGGGTGTGAGCACACAGTGGATTATGCTTCTTTGTGGATCATGTGAGTGTCTCAGAGAATGAGCTTGAACCCAGGAGGGTGGGAACCAAGGTGGGGCAAATGCAGGGGTGACAAGCAGCAGGAATTGCTCCATGGGATATGTCGCCGAGGGTAAAGACCCCACTTGTGACAGTCCTGAACATCTAAGACAGCCAGGACTCAACCTGCCAAGAAAAGCGCAGAATACATATGAAGAAAAAAATGACCCTTACTAGAAGATGCTGAAAATCCAGTGAGGAGTGCTGCAAGCCGACACTGTTTTGTCTGGAAAGGGCACAAAGGGACAGCCAAGAAGAGGCTAGAAGGATAGGCTACTCACTAGCGCACAGTGGGACACATTTCTAGGTGCCAGCCCCTCAGAGTGGGGTGTTTGTCGTACAAGAACAGTTTGCACAGGCTGAGCCTGTAGCTCAGTTATTAGAGTGCTTGCCGAGCCACCCACCCACACACACACACACACACACACACACACACACACACACACAGCCCTGGGTTCTATTCCCAGAGCTACGGTACACAAGAGACGGCGAGACGGCGCTACCGGCGTTAGAAGTTCAAGGTCATCTTTGACTACCGAGCTCAAGGCCCGTCTGGGAGACACGGGAGCTTGCCTCAGGAAAACACAGAAGAGTAAGAGAAACGTTCCACAAATTTTGGTGTCTAGACTGACTGCTGGGCAGGACAGTGGGAGTGTGAGTTGTCTCTACAAGTCCCTTCCACTGTGGAGACCCAAAGGGCCCCAAGGCTGGTGCTGGAGGAACCAGATTGTCTGGAGGTCTGGGATATGACCCAGGGGGCAGATTCTACAGCAGGGCAGGGCTGCCCAGGGTGCCTTCCCTGAAGACAAACCCATTCCTGATTTCTCCACCCTTCCAGTGCCCAGCTGGGTCCTTGCCAGCCTTTACCTCCCTGTTCTTGCCCGCAGGCTCCAATTGCCATGGCTCCCATCCTGCTGAAGCCCTGTTCTATCTAGGACGGAGTCTGTCTGAGAGAATTGCTTCTGTTATTGCCTGTCTGCAGCAGAAGTTGATGGTAATGTCAGGACCACCCAGCGTCTGCTATGTGCTATGGCCCGAGCTACTGTTGACAGCAATAGCAGGCACTGTTTCTAGTACTTCTGTGTGCTCTCAAGTAAATGCTAGCAAGGGGCAGATTAAACAGCCATGGCAAGGATACACAGGCAAAATATGGAGCCTGAGGTTTGGGTGTATGTGTACCTGGAAAAATGAAGTCCAGAGTGGGTATGTATTTTACCCAATATCACACAGCAAATAGTTTAAAAGATGTTGAAACACCACAGGGTGGGCAGAGTTGGGACCTCTCATCTGTTACTCTGTTGTAATAGCCTTCATCCTGTCCCTATTGTACAGATGTGGAGACTGAGGCCCTAGGAAGGTGGGTTCTTGTTGAAGGTAACCCATAGGGGGAGGCAGAGGTCTATTTGAGTCTAGAGAGGTGTCTTTGTGCAGGAGTTAGATTGCTTAGGGTGAGTTCCAGGGACTGCCATTTGCTGGCTGTGAATTCTCACAAGTCACCTATTACTCAGAGCTGTCACTGTCTGCCTATGTGGAAAGGGGACAGTTGGTACTGTTAGGAAGATACCCAGGTGTCTGGCAGGCAGTGACCCACAGTGTTCCCAAGCCAGTCTACTGCACTATATCACGGCTCAAAGACACTCAGACTTGACTGGGACCAAAGGAGATACTTTACTCTCTAGGACAGGGGTGCTAGGTGCGAGTCTCTGGGAGGAGTCACAGATCCGTGCACACGCACACGGTACAGGCAGGTGAAGCGGGGGTTCCCCCAGTTGCTGGAGATCTTCACTTTGACTGCAGCAAAGCCCCTGGGCGGCTGGTTCTGGAACAGAGACAGAGAGTGGTAGCACCCCAACAGGCCTCTGCTCCACCCAGCAGAGGAGCCTCATAAGAAGGGAACTTTCCCATTCCACAGGTGTGAGAATGGAGTCTGAGAGGGGAATGGACTCAGCACTTGGGGGCTAGGATGGAAGGTGCTGAGGCCAGAAGCACAGACTCAGCGCCGTAGGGAGGATGTTCAGCCATGGAACTTGGCAGTGTGATTCTGTGGGGTCCTCAATAAGCTACTGTGCCTCTCTGGGCCTCAGTTTCCCCTCTGTAAAGTGGAAATGCTAATAGTTATTCTCCAGGATTACTGTGGACATGAAAAGAGCTCTTGGCTCGTCAGCCCCTGGCATGTCATGGCTTCTCTGCAAACTTAGCCCCTCCGTTCCCAGTGCCTACAGTGGTTGGAGATGGTGTCTATCAAGTCCCATGCCCACTGTGGAAAAGGCAAAGCAGGACTGGTGGCTCAGGCTGTTAATCCCAACTGCTGGTGAGGCCAGCCTGAGCCACAGAGTGAGATTCTGTCTCAGAGTTAAAAGAGAGGGTTGGGGATGTAGTTGAGAGGCAGAACACTTGTGAGATCCTAGGGTCACCCCTTAGTTCTATAAAACACTCAGTACGTGTTTTAGCCTCGCAGGGATTTGCAGAAGGGATCCTGAAGCCTGGAACCCAGGCCTGACGAGGCTTAGATTTGGACGTCGTCAATATGCAGACCCCAAACTTGGTCACATTGCCTGCTCATCCAGTCCTGCTTCTGTCTGTCCCCAACTTCCTCTTCTGAAGGCCTCAGTTTCCACTCTTATAGCCAGATCAGGTGCTGACTAGGGGCTCCTAGCACAGAGGCTTTAAGTTTGGAGCCAGGAGTCATACTTGATGGGCACTTTGTGTTCAACATTTGCTATCCAGGAAAGAGATGCAGCAAGAGAACTCCTGGAGGGACCAGAAAACGGGGAAGACTAACCCGAGCCAGAGGGCTCCCCTTGGGTGCTACTCAGGGCCCCAGGCAGCAGCTCCACTTCTCTTCAGTCTCCTCATGTGTCAAGTGGGCTAGCATGACTATCACCCCTCAGGGCTGTAGGGGACAGGGGAGAGCTGCACATGGGAAACACTCTGCAGATGCCCTTTTGTGGTTTCCCCAGGTACCTGGAGTGGGAACATCTGGATGGTGTTTTCTGGCTGAAACTGGAATGCCCCCAGGAACACTTCCTCTCTAGGGGGGCTCTCCATGCCCTGTGGAACCAGACAATGAGGTATAAAATACAGCAGGCTAAGACTTGTGCAACTCCTGGGATGGGGGAGGGGGCTCCTCATCAATGTGGGCAGTGTCACAGCCTGGTGTCTGGGACAGCAAGGAACACTGCATGAGGAGTCAGAAGCTGAGGTCTACTTCCAACCCCACTAGTAAGGGTCAGGTTGCTTCTGAGTCCTTCTCTGGATTCTACTGATACCTCTATGGGCTGCCTTGGCAGAATAAAGCCCAATGGTCTCTCTCATCTTTCTCTCTCAGGAAAGCCTTGGTTGAACTAGACAGATGTCTCTGTTGGTCCTGGAAGACTGAGACGAGCCCACTCTGGCCATTCCCAACCTAGCTAAGCCACATCCCTTCAGCTATGTGGATGGGTTCTCTCAAGGTTTGGACTACCACCTTCCAAGGTGGTCCCTTCAGCCCAGCCTGGCTCTCTGTCGTGTGCTCACATAGATGACAAAGTCCTTCGGTGCGGTGTCCAGGCTACCCGACAGTGAGATGGTCTTGGGGATGTGCTGCAGTGTAAGATTGGACAGGTAGACTTTCTGGGCCAAGCGGATGGTCACCTGGCCACTGTCGCCGGCGAAGGCCCAGCAGTTGCCAGGTGTCACATTGGGCTGGAAGAGGCAGGTGTGAGGGGCCTGGGTTGGATGGATGGAGTCCCTTTTCCCCTACTCCTCACATTCCTTTGACCTCCTGAAGGTGACCATCCTCTCTGCCTACAGAGCTTGGCTCTAGCAGTTCAGGGAGAGCTGGGCTTGCGTGGGACCTCCCAGTCCCGTTCTCCGTGCCCGCTCATCCATCCATTCATTTCCTCACTCAGTCATCCCACACTCCCAACATTCTTTGCATGCTTTCATTGTCACCCTGGGGCTCAGACATGTTCTCCCTATGCAGAGGAGGAAACTGAGGCTCAGAGCAGGGAAGTGAATGGCCCAGGATTGTCAGAGCTGTAAATGTAACTTGACAATTTGGCCCTGGAACTGGCTTGCTGGTAACCACCATTGTCTGACCCATAAAATGAGAGACAGAATCCCGGGATGGAAAGAGGGTTGACCTCACAGCACACAGGGAAGCTACTCATCCAGTAGGTGCTGAGCTTTTTGAAGACACAGTGTGCTCCATCCTGATCTGGAGCTGTGAGGCTAGGATAAAGGTTGGGGAGATCTTGGAAGAACTTCTGCAGGAGCTGGGACAAGGGAGAGTAGTAGTCAGTTGGGAGAGGCATGCCAACCCAAGGGAAGTCAAGTATGTCTGGTGGCTTGGGACACTGCTGCTGGCTGGCCAGGCTTGGAGGTGCAGAAGCCTGGGTGGCAGAGACTTTGCCCCAGACCTGACTGAAGCCAGTGTTTTGCAGCCAGACTTGGCTCCTCTATTGCCTGGGCTGCACCACCTGTCTCCCCGGTCAGTGCTCGCTATGTTCTGTGATTCCTTCCCATGTCCCAGGTCCTCACTAGCAACTCATTGCACAGTGGACCTTGCTGTCTCCATCCACCCCAACAGGAGGCTTCTCTACCCCTGGGAGGCCACTGTCCTAAGTGGACTCTTGAGAGTTCCTTCAGGGTGGGACCCATAGATAGGTGGCCTGTGGTTGTGGTGCTGCCCCAAGCTGATGAGATCTCAGTGGTTTGTAGTTGCTCTGGGACTTGGACAGGCGCATTCCCCTCTCTGGGCTTTCAGGTCCCCCATCTGTAAGGCAGAATTTTCAGAGGGCTAAGTGTCTGAATGTTGACTCTGCCTCATACCACATGGCAAGTGATCTGGCTTCTTGGCCTGGTATCTTCCTTTGCAAAGGAAGTACATCTCGCCGCCCTCCCCCACCCCAGATGGCTTGGTGGGGATCACCGTGTCCTCCTGCCAGAAGCCTCCCTGTGGCTCCATTCTTGTCCTCCCTCCCCCACAGTGTTCATCACGTCCACTGCCCCCTACCTTGTCTTTGCCTCATCTCTCCTTCCTGCTGCTGCCCTCAATTTTGCCCCCTCCCCTGGCCCTCCTGCTGTCCCCTGCCCTGCCCCCTGCCTCGAGGATCACATCCGGGGGCTGCGCGTAGTTCCACAGCCGGATCCAGTTCCAGTAGGAGCGGGCCTTGTCGTGGTTGTATGTGGCTGACGTGTGCTCAAAGTCGATGCTGGCTCCTGTATGGACGGGGGTGTGTCAGAGGGCATGCTTCTGCTTGGGCTGAATCCCTGCCATCTCTGGAGCTCAGTGTGCCCCTCTAGGCAATGGGATGAACACTGTAGTTAGTAGTATAAGAGTGGCTTGCCCAGGCTATGTGCCAAAGGAACTAATACAATGGTGTTTCCCAGCTATTGGTCGGGTGTGCTGGAAACAACTGCATGCATGTGCAGGGTGCAGAGGGGGCCGGGCTTGAAACGTGGAGGGAGGCCTGGGCTGGTTCTGGAGAGGGGCTCTTTCATCTGATCCCACATTTCCTTGAGGTCTGAGGGGCCAGGGCCAACTGGTGTGGGCTGGTTGGGCCCTACTCCCACCTTCAAGAAGCCTGAGCTCTCTCTTGTGGCCTCATTCCATGGAGAACTTATACATTCATCCTCCTGGCGGGAATGTCCTTCCTTCCTCATTAGGTCTCAAGCCAAAAGTCTCCCAAGGCTAGGGGTCTCCTCTTCCCTACACAGCTGCTCTAGTCTCCCTGAGTTCACTCCCTGACTGCCATTGGGTTCACTTGCTTGTTTCCAAAGTCAGCCTCTCTACTGCAGGGTCTCCTCCATGTACCAAGCCCCAGGTTTGGGGAATGGAAGGGGTGAGGGGTGGTGGAGGGGTGTGGGTAGAGTTGAGGGCCATGGGTTCCTGTTGCCCACCCTTATCAGAGAAAAGAAACTGCATCAAGAAGCCAGGTGGGAGCGGAGGTTAGCTCTGAGGCCAGACCTCACGGTAGCAGCAGTGTGGGCTGGCACCCCATGGAGGGTTTCTGAGGTAGGTCTGTGGTGGGTAGATGGGAGCGGCAGATCAGGTCACAATGGGGGAGGCAGGTCACGTACCTATGGACTTCAGGGCAAAGTCTGGCTTTTCAATGTAGTCACCTTGTATCATCTTCATTATCTTCTGGGCCATTTTTTGCTGAGAAGGCAGAAAATGAAGGCTGTGTCCTGTTACATTCTTAAGAATTATGAGCCTCATATGTGTGTCCTTGACAGATGGACAGGTGGTCGTAGGACCCCTCTCCCACCTTCAGAGGCTGTGGATGGCCCCTAGTAGGATGACCCAATTGCTATACTGTGAGGAGACCCCGAGACACGAAGTCACCCCATCCTCTGGGTCTGTTATGACCTTTCAAGTTCATGTTGCAAGATGTCACATGGAGGTCCTAGAGACTTAGGGAGGTCAAAGGTAGGACCTCGGGAAGAAGACAGACCTTACCGCTGTGGGTCTTGTGCAATATGGTGCCTCTGAATCTAAATTTTCTAAGTCTGTAAGATGGGGCAAAATTTCTGTCTGCCACCATGGCTGTGGAATGCGGTTAGGTATTAGAAAGCTGTGTGAAGCCCCACTATGTGCAGACCTGTTCTCCATCCATCCTGTTCGCTCTCATCCCCTTTGGCCTTCCGGGGAGATTTGGGCAATTGTCACACCACCTTCGAGGGAAGAATACCGTAGCTACAGGAATAAAGCTTTGGTGCTGACCCAGCTGTAAGAGCAGAGCCAGCATCTTGCAGGTTCTGGGCTCCTAAGCATTCCCCTGACCTGGCAGAGGAAGACTGCAAAGCTCTGTGCAGTCAATGCCCAGTTACAGTCAGCTATTCTGCTTAGACACCTCCAGGGGAGGCCAGTTCTGTTGTCCAACAATGGCTGCAGCAAAGTTTCCTGTTCCACGCTCTAATTTTTCAATCTGACACTGCTATCTTCTCAAAGAGGTATGTGTCGTGGGGGAGTTGTCCAGGGTCCCCTGCCCATCAGTGTGGACTAGGGCAGAAAAGACGCTTTGTGACTGGGTCCAAAGGGCTTACAATAATGTTGCTTGTACCTCTGGGGTCTCAAAGTCACGTTGTGAGGAAGCAGGTCATGTGACAGGTCATTTGTGGGTGATTTGATTAATGAATGGTGTTTATGATTTGACTATGTGTTCTCCACACGAGGTTCATAAGCGGTCACACTGCTTTTGGAGGTTCTCGAAACTTTAGGAGTTGAGTCTAACTGGAAGAAATAAGTCACTGAGATGTGTCCCTGGGGACTCTATTTTGCTCTGTCCCCTTCCTGTTACAGCTCTGCTCTGTTTCCTGTTGCCCATGAGGTAAATTAAACAGCCTCTGTCACACACTCCAACTACCATAATGTTCTGTCTGGTACACTGTGCCAAGCAAGAATTGACTGAGTTCTCTGAAACCCTGAGCCAAAAATAATGATTCCTCCTTTAAGTTGTTACACTATATATTTAGTCACAATGACAATAAAATAAACACATAAAATTGGTACCAGAAGAATAAGGTTGTTGCTGTGGCTAAACCTGACCATGCTGTTTTTAAGCCTTAGAAATTGATTTGTGGGAGGAATTTAGAAGAGTTTGTCAAAATGGGCTAGAGAAGTCCTAGAATGTTCTAAGGCTTACAGAGCTTAATCATATTGAAGACAAGCATCTGGGCAGTTCAGGCCATGTTCATGGTTTCAGATGAGACTGAGGACTCTACCAGGATTCAGACCAGGGGGTATTCTTGTTAGGTTCTGGTAACGAATGTATCTATTACCTTTTCCATGTTCCACTGTGTGGAACTTCCTTCTTCTTTATGGAAGGCTGAGTTTAAATGTTATGGGCTAGCCAATCTATTTGGGGGAAGTTCTAAGACAGTATAGTATTTAGGCAATGACATAGCTATTTCTGGCTGCTTTTCAGCTAGGGTTACAGCAAGAATTGGGAGCAAAGAACAGAGCAGAAATACTTGATTTGGCCAGGAAACGGGCATACTTAAAGTAGTGAGGAAGGGTGGCTCTGGTTCTTAAAAAGAAACCAAGTGCTTTTCATCAGGACAAGA
Source organism: Microtus pennsylvanicus (assembly GCF_037038515.1). NCBI lineage: Eukaryota > Metazoa > Chordata > Mammalia > Rodentia > Cricetidae > Microtus > Microtus pennsylvanicus. Next base: position 129,246,547 of record NC_134580.1, read on the forward strand.
GCAGTGGGGTCTTAAGGGGATCTCAAGCCCTGTCCAGACCCCACCACAGCAGGTACAAGGGTACGAAAGAACAAATTCATTTTTAAGATTGATCCTTGAGAAGAAAGTGTCTGGGGTACCCGGCTCGCAAAGGATTGTGTAAGACAGTGCTTATCCAGGATTGGTCTTACCGTGTTCAGTCACTTAGGCATTCAGAGACCACAGTAGTCCTGGTCCAGGGAGACCTGGCTTCTCCTTGAGCTTGTAGTAGACCTTGGCACCACCCATATGATGGTGATTTTGTAAAGAATACAAGAATTACAGAATCACAGAGGTTTCCACCCTGATTTTAAAGGAGGACCTGGAGGCTAGGTAAATATGAGATCAGAATCCCCAGGCTGATGGGTGAAGCTGTAAGATTGAAGCTTGGGTAGCAGTGGAGAGCCTCGGAAGACAGAGATGCCAGGAGGATGGAATCTGCCTCTGGTAAGGAAGGTGCCACTGGGGTCAGGGATTTTATATTCATGTGGGGCTAGAAGACAAACCAGAAAGGTTAAGAGCCCTCAAACATATGGTTAGGCGTTCCCATGAAGACATTTGACAAAGTTTTGAAGATGACAGGACAGGAATCCAAATGAGCCAAAAACCTCTAATAAATCTTATAAAAATTTCAATCTGTGTCTGTCTTTCTAAACCAGCTTAACACTCACCAAGAAAGAAGTGGCATGGTTACTTCCTCTTTCCTATGAAGCAAAGAATATTTCCACAGTGATATTTGCAATTATGTAAGTTCTTTTATATCATGTCCAGAAAACACCCCAAATAAGTAGACATTAATAGGTAAGATCAAAAGATGATGCAAAGTGAGAAAAATAAAACAGAAACAGAATATTGGAGTTAGCTAACAAAGATTTAAAAATAACCATGACTAATATAAAGGAAAAAAGAAAACACAGGCAAATGGTGAATTGATGGTAGAATTCAGTCAATGAAATGAAAATATATCGAATATGAATTCTAAAATGAAATAATGCAATATATGAAATGAATGGTTGAGTTTATATACAGAATACAGGATTGCAAGTGAGTCTGAAGAAAGCTGAGACAAAACCGTCAAAACTTAGGTCATAGAGAAAATGAATGAAGAACAAGAAATAAATCAGGTGGGAAAAACTTGGAACCCACTCCATAGGTCTAGCATAGATATAATCAGAATGCAAGAGAACAAAGAGTTTATGGATAAGAAGGAATATTTTCAGTGATTAAAAACAAAGACCTTTAAGAAGTTTTGAAGAACAACAATGTATATATTCAATAATATCAAACCCCTAGACAGGTTATACTGGACACAAAAGGAACATTATAGTTTCTGGGAATAAAAATAAAGCCAAAACAAACACCAGATTAGACCCAAGGGGTGAAAGTTCAGAATGGTGCAATTTTCAGTAGCAATGGTAAAACTAGAATATGATGGGCTTCCTTCAGAATTTTCATGAGAAACTTTCTAAACTTCTATACCTAGCAAAACTATCAATTGGTGTTAAGTATAGGATGAGGATATTTTAAAACATGCACATTCTAAAAAAAAGAACTAGGAAAAAAACCATATAACACTCTCCTTTCACTCTTTTTCATGAGTTATTGGCGAGGGTTGGGGGAAGATAATGCTCTATCAAAATGAGGGATGAGACGAAGGAAGAAGATAGCGTGGCATATAAAAAACAGGGCATCAAGAAGACATTGGGTGGTGAAGGGTCCAATGGCAGCATCTTACCTCATCAGTCATGGCTTCCATCTCCTGGAGTTTGGCAATGAGCTGGTTCATGCTACCTCGTAGGTCCTGGATCTCCCCAGTGTGATGTCGTACTTTCTCCTGGTACATCCTTATCAACAAGGAGGTAAAGCAAGAATTGACGGCTTTATGATGTGCATGTTGCTCTTGCTATCTTTCTGTGAGTGAGTCTTACTGAATGACCTTTCAAACCTTCCACTTTCCTGGGTCCGCCCCCCACACACCACTCTCGGGTTCTTACTCCTTCTCTTCCTTTTGCTTGGAACATCCGTAAGTCCAGCTCAACCTTACCAAAATGTTCATGAGTGTTGTTTGTCTGTGTAATGCTGTCACCAGGCAATGACTTGTTATTTCATCTCAGCTGTCATTTGCTGAGCACCAATTACGAGTCAATAACTATTCAGGATGTTTGATGTCTTTTTCTTTCTTGCCTGTTTACGCGGAACAACATGAAAGCTATGTCTCATCTCACAAATGAGGAGTCAAAAGTCCAGAAAAAAAGAGACTACTTGCATAAGCTCAGTCACATAGAATTTACAGGAGCTAGGATTCACGTCTAGGGTGGTTTGAGTGCGGGCCCATATTTTTGGCTAAGGATATGCCCCAGATACCAGCTCTAGGACTAGTAAGTAGTTTGCTTACCTCAGGCTCTGCAGTGGGCTGTTTATGCTGTCATCCTGGTGGAGTGTTGAGGAAAGCAGGGATCTCTGTCAGGCGACCTAATCTGGGCCCGATAAGAGCTTCATCTCTCTGCTCTCTCATGGCCATTAATCCATTCATTCATCTACTTTCGTATTTAATTTTTTTTATATATTTTTTTGAGACAGAGTTTTTCTATGTATCCTTGGCTGTCCTGGAGCTAGCTGTAGACCAGACTGGCCTTGAACTCACAGAGCTCTGCACGCCTCTCTCTGTGTGTTTGTGTTGGGATTAAAGGCATGTGCCACCACTGCCCAGTCTTCCACCTTCATATTTAATCTTCCATCTATCCACCCGAATGCCATCTATCCAAATTCAGAGCTTTCTTCCCCCTCCGTGATTATCCATCCATCTGTCTGTTCTATCGTCTATCCATGCTTTCTCTAGTCACACTATTGCCTGGTAACCAGACATCCAGCACTGATAAAGTCAGTCCCCTGTGCTTAGCACTGAAATGGCTGTTGCTTGTATGAATCAGAACTGCCTGCTTCCTATAAGAGGTTGCCGGTACAGTTGGAGAGGTGGTCATGGTTACAGAAATTGGAGGAAAAGGAAAAATGTGACTTCCTTTGCTTTGGTGTGCCTGGAGGCTGTGATCTTTCAACTAGACCTCAAAGAATACAACAGTTTACACAGGGTGAGAGGAAGAAGAGAGACCTGTCCTCCAGCGCCCTCCTTCTGCTATCTATGGGTCTCTGTGACTTTATCAGTAGCTCTTGTCACTGGGTTCCTCTTCCTTCTTCCCCAGAAAACCAAACCTGTTGGTGAGTCTCAACTAACAGAAGCAGAGAGGGCAGAAGGAGCAGTGTGGTTCTTCATGCCTTAGTTTAGGGGTGGTCTAGAGGAAGGAGATGGGCCACAGTGGGGTGAGTGACAGGAAAGCCCATGATGGTGGAGGGATGCCTGTGTGGTCTGTGAGAGTCACATACAGGAGAGGGGTTCTGGTGGGCGGAGTGACAAAGGTAGCAATTTGGATCTTGGATGAGTCAAGAACGGAGCATCATCCAGATTCGGTGAGAGGAGGAGGAACTACAGAGAGATATTGTTGGCTTAGGTAGGTCCGTCAGCCATGGGGCCTGTGGGGGGCATGCACTCACCTGCCAGACTTCCATTTTTGATGGTAAATGCATGGAAAACATCCAGAACCCTGTGGGCCACGAGAACAAGAATGACCCACTTAACTCAAAAGGTTGAAAGCTTGGGTTCTGGAATTAAGGCATCTAAGTTAGGGTTGTGTAACTTCAGGAGAAGTCACTTAATCTTTCCGGAGCTTAGGGTCTTCCTTTGTAAGATGGGAATAGAGTAATATCTACATCGTGCTCAAGCCAAGTCCTCTGTGAGATGTCTGCCATGTAAGCTAAAGGACATACTTCCTTCTACTGCATAGTGGACTGAGAGATGGTAACATGCTCTTTCCTGCATTTTATGAGCTCCAGCCTGGTTTGAATCTATTATTTATCACTGTTCTTGACTCTAAAACGTTTTCAAAGCACTGGCTGGCTTCTACGACTGTTAATTGCTCGTAAGCTGCAGGGCAGCACTCACGGACAGCATGAAAGACAGGGTCACCTCTCCCTCTCCCAAAATGGGCCTAAGTCTGGGGTTGCATCCCCTAGGCAGGGCCCTGGAGACGCACCAAAAGCACAGAGGACCAGAAGGCCAATCTTCTCCATGAGTTTCTGGCAGAGCAGCTTGCACCTGAGAAGCAGAGAGGCCACTGTCAAGGTCAGCTGCAGTCTGGCAGGCTCCCCTCGCCCTTGCTCCATTGTTCCATCTGTCCCTTGTCCCTTCCTATTCCTCTCTTATTGAACTTGTCCTTCAGGGACCATCTCTAATGCCCCCCCCCCCCTTCTAGAACCCCCAAAGTCACCTCACCCTGCAATCTTTTCTTGTTTTTAATGAAAAATTTTTCGTTTGCTTTACATACCAATCAGTTTCCCCTCCCTCCTCTTCTCCTGTTCCCTTCCCCTACCTCCCATCTACCCCCTCATCCATCCTCCTCCATTCTGAAAGGGGAAGGCCTCTAACAGGAGGCAACAAAGCATGACAAATCGACTTGAGGCAGGACCAAGCTCCTCGCCCTGCATCAAGACTGGGTGAGACATCCCAGCGTAGGGAACAGGTTCCCAAAAGCCAGCTTGTATCAGGAACAGCTCTTGATCTCACTGCTAGGAGCCCCACAGACAGACCACGTTACACAACTGAAACCCACATGTAGAAGCCCTGGGTTGGCCCCATGTAGGTTCCCTAGCTGTCAGTCCTGAGTCTGTGAGCTCCCATGACCTCAGGTCAGCTGTCTCTGTGCCACCCTGCAATCTTAGCCTGGTATTGTTTTCCCACCTGGCTGGAAGCCCATGGTGGTGGTGGAGGCGGTGCAAGGCTGGGTAATATTTAAAATGTAAAGTTTAAATTAATGAACGAGGTGGGCATCTCAGCAGGGGGAATTATATAGACTAAGTAAGCACAGGGAGAGAAGTGGGTGTGGGTGAGGTTATTCTGGCCAGGAAGAACACTGGCAAAAGAGTGGCATGGGAAACTGGGTGGGATATTCAGGGAGTGAGGGCCCCAGCCTTGCAGGCCCTGTGGTTCCATGGAATGAAGCAGAATGAGGGCATTCTAGGAAAAGAAGGGTCAGGCAAGGGACATGCTGGGGAGCTGAGCAATGGGAATCCACTAAAGGTCTAAGATGGGGGATGTGAAAAGCCAGATTGAGGATGGCTCATCTGGTCTGACTAGCAGGGGAAGAGCCAAACTAATGAGGGCGCTGTCACTGCCGGCCCCCCACCATCCTCCCCCTCTCCTGTTTACCTGCAGGTGTTAAGTAGAACTTGCTGGGCCTGAGTCCTCAGGAAGCAGGCCAGGCAGGTGAGCCAGGCTGAAGAGGAGACAGGATGGCAACAAAGAGTTGTACCCTCATCTTGGTCCCATTGTAAGTGCACTGACTATCCTTGGAGCTGCAAGACCCTCTTGATTTGATGGTTGAGCCCAGAATAGCCCCTGTCTCGGCTTATGTAAGTATCTGTAAGTTCAAGGCCTATGGGCAAGCCTTACTTGAAGATGGCAGTTAACAGAGCCTGGCACTGTTAACACTCGGCAGCACAAAGGATGGTGCGTGCTAATGTCATCCCTGGACACCAGGAGCCTGGCCAGGGCTGTGTCCTTCTAGGGTTCATCTCTGGAGTGTAACATAGCTTAGATTAGTAAGTAGGGGTTCAGAATAGATGAGAAGGTGGGTGTATGTATGGGGGAAGGGAGAAGGAAAAAGAGGGTGAGTTCTTGGGTTGGAAGATTGGTAGATAGTAGAATGGGACCACGGAGAGCCAGAGGGCTGATGAATGGGCAAAGGGATGACTGTATTAGCAAATGAAAATAAGGGGCAAGTGATGAATGGCTCAATGGTGAGTGGGTAGACAGATAATGGATGCATGGATAGGTGAATTCATGGATATTGGATGATTGGTGGGTGGATTAGTGGAGCCAAAGTAGAGAAGGACTTGGGGACAGTTCCTCCTATGCCAGCAAGGTGTCCTTTTACCTTCCCTTCCAGGGAGACCCTGCCTGGAATGGATGGGCCATCCTGTAGCTCCTTGCGTACACTGCCACCCTAGGGCAACCCGAGTTCTACAAGAGGCTGGTCTGAAGCTGCTTCCCCTCCCTGCCTCCTGCTACTTAAGCTAGTTCTTCCATATATATACATACACATATATCCCAGTATGAACTGGGTTAGGCTGGGACCTGGGCTGTTGATGCCGGAAAACAACAGGGAAGCGTCATCTGCAGAGAAGACAGACCACAAGAACATAGACCTCAAGACATGGGCTTGCAGAGCCCTGGAGGTCCCGGGCTTGGTGTGTGCCTCTCGGTTGATCTACCCCCAACTTTGTGCCAGGTGCCAGTGAAGCCCCAGGACTCGGTTCTTGCTCACTCCTGTTTGCTGAGGCTGCCTCTGTCGTTCTGCTGATGTGGCCTCTTTGGATGCCCCTGGGGATGACAAGGTTCACAACCACATTTTACATCCTACGTTTCAGATTGAGAAGCCGTGAATCAGGGACAGATGAGCTCTGATAGACCTCAGATCTGGGTCTCTTTTGAGACAAGGTGTGTGGATACTGTGGCTATCATAGGTCCTAACTGGTCAAAGCCTGTCATGGTCTTCCCATGGGGAAGGGAGGTGGGTGGCTGCGAGGCTGTGGGAATGATGAAAGCTTCTCTTTGCTGCAATGAACCCCATAGGAGGTCAGGCCCACTCTCCTCCCTCCCTGGACAGCCATGCTTCTCCATGACACTGGACCCAGGTAGCCTGGTGACCTGCCACAGGAGGTGCTAAGAGAGAGAGAGTCACAGCATAGTGGGAGCCTGAAGTTGGGGAGCATCAGAGAACTCTCAAGATAACTCACTCTGACACTATCCCCACCTTGGTTAGGGAAATAGAAACATCTTTATTTTGTAAGATAGCAATTCCTAAACATTTTTTTATTGGACACTTTATATTTGTGTGTATTTACTAAGAAATCACACATCAAGCTGTTGTATTTTGGATACTAAATGTCTCCAGCTAGGTTAAAGAATTGGTTTCCAGAGTGTAGGTATTTAGAGGTGCTGTGGGCCTTTAAGGGGTGGGGCCTAGTAGGAGGTTTTTATCCTGGGAAGACACATAGCTTGGAAAGGGATTGTGGGTTCCCAGTCTTTTCCTCTCTCTTTGCTTCTTGACTCATGAAGTGACTGTCCTTCCCGCTCTCTTGTTGTGTTCTTTTGCCACAAAGACCACTGGGCCCTTGACTATGGACTAGAACTTCCAAACTGCGAGTTAAGCCTCTTCTCTTTAAAGCTATCACTGGTGCTTTGTTAGAGAAAATGTAGTCTCATACAGTGGCTACTTGTGCGGACGTATTATTGGCCCTCCCCAAAATATAATATACACACATTCCTGAGGTCTATTTGGCCATGGCAGGGTGCCCAGTGTATCACAAAATAACCAGAAGACAGGAGTTTAAAGGTTCCCAATACAAAGGCCGACTCACTACCCTGACTTCACCATCACACATAAGCCAGCCACACGTACCAGATTACCACATTGCACCCGATTAACATGCAATTACTATGTGCCAACTTAAACTCAAGGGATGAGATAACTACAGAATGATGAGCTGAAATGCTGTGGTTTTTAAGAACGTCTTCCTTCCCTCATGGGTTGTTTTGTATGCCCTCTTGTAAGTAGGCATCATTACAAGTTGGAATTCCTGTCACCTGCGACCAGGTGACTCTTGACAAGGGAGGTAGAGCTATTTGTCTCCTTGTCCCCAACACTAGCCTGAGGTGCATTAGGACAGTGAGCTTGCAAACACTCCTAGCTCACAGCAGGTCCTCAGTAAATACTTGTTGGAATGGTAAGTGCTTGGTGCTCTGCCGTTGCCAGGAGACCTTGGGAAGCTACTTTGAGCCTCTCTGTCCTCAGCAGCTACTTCTGTAAGGAGAGTTGACAAGATCTGCTTATCCCCAAAAACGCTAACGGCTGGGAAAAGGCAGGAGCTTTTGGCCTCACCTCCTGGGCCTGGTGCAGTGGCTCCTGTCTTCAGGTTGGACACATAGGTCCCCAGTGTTCCTTGACCGGGGCATTGATTTCCTTTTTTAAGGATGAAGTATGAGGATGGAGATCTAAGGGAGTCAGTGAGGAAGAAGTGGCCACCACTGCCACCACTACCTCTGAGTGTCCCTTGGAAGGCGACATGGAATTTACTGGGTCAGGTGGAACTGTCAGCTCTGTGACTTCACAGACCGCTTGGATGGAAGGTCCTGAGTCTATAGCCCATCTCCAGAACTTCCTCTCAGAGGATTCCACAGTGACTGACTTTCCATTTTGAAGATGCGAAGGGTGAAGTTGTAAGCCAGGGAGGGCCATGCCAGGGCAGAGGTTGGGCAGAGGTAAGAATGGAGGTGCCCACTATCAAGTCACCCTCCTTGCTCCTAAGACTTTTTGCTGCCCTAAGCTTCCTGGGCTTCCTGCCTTTTCAGGCTGCATGTGAATTGATTTTCTTTGCTTTTTTAAATGTTCTTTTCATTTATTATTTGTGTCTTTCACATCATGCATCTTGATCTCATTCATCTCCCCGCCCCTTCATATCCACCCCCTGTCCTTGCAACCCCCTTCCCAAATAAAATAAATTTTAAGAGAAAAAATCTTGTTGCGGAAGCTGTGCTGTGGCCCACACAGTATAGCATATCCTTTACTTCATATATTTCTCTTGCAAGTGTACATTGCAAAGAGTCATTGGTCTGGTATAACGGCATCTGGTTTCAGCTACACCACCAATGCTGGGCCTCACTGGGATTCCTCTTGGATATCCTGTGGTTGCCCTGTGTTGTGGAGATCCTGCAGCTTTGGATCCACAGGACATACCTCTTCCGTGTGCTCCAGAAGATTATAGATGGGGTGGGTATTGGCTCCAGGCCTGGGTAGTCTCAGGTTGGTCAGCCCGCCAGCTCTCTTCCGTCCTCACTGCCAGGGTGAGCTCTCTGGCATTGCCCCGGCCAGTCCACCCTATGTAGTAGTGAACAAGGGACAGGACCAGTTTCATGCCCTCAGGGCCAGCTCACCAACACCTACACCACCAGGGCCAGCTCTTCTGTGTTGTCCAGGCGAGGGGCAGGGGCTACTCTTCCAAGTGCTGCAGCTGGTGAGGGACAGGGACAACTCTCCTGCTCTTATGACCCCAGGGCCAGCTCTCCTACCCGCCATAGGTGGCGAGGGCCGGGGTGTGTGTGTGGGGATTTCTCCCTTGCCCATGCCACCATATGGCAGATGTAGGGCAGAGCCAGATTTCCCACCCTCATGGTCTTTTTTTTCTATTTAAAACAGTCTTATTTTATATACCAATCCCAGTTTCCTCTTCCTCCCATCTTCCCATTCCCTCTTCCTTCCCTCCACCCCCACTCCTATCCACTCCTCAGAGAGGGTGAGGCCTCCCATGGGAGTCAACAAAGTCTGTCACATCACTGGAGGCAGGACCAAGGTCCTCCCACCCTGTGTCTAGGCTGAGCAAGGTATCCCTCCATAGGGAATGGGCTCCAAAGAGCCAGTTCATGCACGAGATACATATTGGTTCCACTGCCCATGCCACACAACTGTCACCCACATTCAAGGGCCTACTTTGGTCTTATGCTGGTTCCCTAGCTGTCAGTCCCGGGTCAGTGAGCTTCCATGAGCTCGAGTCAGCTGTTTCTGTAATCAGATTGACGCCTACCTTGATTATCATCATAGAACCTTCTGGAAGCAGATGCAGAGATCCACAGCTGAGCACTGGGCCGAACTCCAGGAGTCCAGCCATAAAGAGGGAGGAACGATATTGTGAGCAAAGGGGCTAACGCCCTCATGTTGATGGTCCCGGCTCACCTGTGCCCCCATCGACAGGGTCAGCTCTACTGTGCTGCCCAGACAAGATGCAGGACCTGCGTTCTTGAGTGCTGTGGCTGGTGAAGCGGCGGATCAGCATCTTTCCCTTTCCCTCATCACCACACCGCAGACAAGAGGGCGGTACCAGACATCTCACTCTCTAGCCCTCGGGGCCTGCTCACCCCTGCCCTGTCTACAGCGACAGCTCTACTGTGCTGCCCAGGTGAGGTGCAGGACCCGCTCTCCTGAGTCCTGCAGCTGGTGAGGGGCAGGACCCGCTCTCCTGAGTCCTGCAGCTGGTGAGGGGCAGGACCCGCTCTCCTGAGTCCTGCAGCTGGTGAGGGGCAGGACCCGTTCTCCTGAGTCCTGCAGCTGGTGAGGGGCAGGACCCGCTCTCCTGAGTCCTGCAGCTGGTGAGGGGCAGGACCCGCTCTCCTGAGTCCTGCAGCTGGTGAGGTGCAGGACCCGCTCTCCTGAGTCCTGCAGCTGGTGAGGGGCAGGACCGGTTCCCCTAGTGTTGCACTCAGTGAGGGGAGGGCCAGCTTTGTACAGTCCTGTCCTCTCGTCCTTTGGTGGTATCAGGAACCATGGCAGCAACATAGGCCACAATTGCAATAGGGCCATGAATCCAGACATGGGCACTGGCAGCAGCTCCAGGCCTAGACATCACCAAGCTCTTGGGGGGCAATCAAGGCACCCACCTCAGTCCTCTCCTCACTGCTTTCATCTCTGTCCACAGGTCACGAACTATTCTGTCTCTCTCTCCCACACAACACTTGCTCACTATAATGGGGCTTGACTGCCTGGTGCCAGAAGGCGCCAGGTGCGCCTCTGTTTTGTCCTCGGCACCCAGGGTGGACTGCCCCAGGCATGCGTGTGGGTCCTGAGCGTGGCCCTGGGCAGGGCAGTGTTTTCTCCTCAGAACCTGGGGCAATAAACAGCCCTCTCCAGAAGTCTTAGCGTAGGACAACAGCTCTGCCAGCACCTCAGTGATGTCTCCTAGGAAGACTTGCTTGAACTCCTGACCTCCAGAGCGGAATATTTGGGTGTCGAGAATGCAGCCCAGTTGGTAAACTCCTTGTTTGGCAAGCATGCAGCCCTGGCTTCTACCCTCAGTGCCCAACAAAATGGGATGTGTGTCTGTAACCGCAGCACTTGGGAGGTGTGGAGGCAGGATGATCTGATGTTCAAGGTTATCCTTGACTACTGGCAAATTGGAGGCTAACCTGGGTTATAATGAGACATCATATTAAAAGAAGGTGGTAAATCTTTGAGTTTCTAAATGTGTGGTGATTTGTCATAGCAACCCTTTGAGAATGCCCAGTGAAGGGGAAACTTAAATCCTGGTACTAATTCTTACAAGGCCTTTTAACATGATTTAGCACTCAGTATGTTCCAGAATAGGACACAGGGTTGGGCCTGTGGCTGAGTGCCTTGCAGGTAGGAAGTGCTTGGTGAACAGGACCTGGGTTGCTGCATCGAGGCTACAGATTCTGGAGAAAGTGCTGGTGAAGACTCTCCCTTTATGTCACCTGGATGTTACCCAAGTGTCCCTTGTGCTCAAAGAACTGAAGAGGAGGAAGTATTTATGTCAAAAGCAAACACGGAGAAGGGCGCTGGTCAATATTAGTACATCTCTTCACTGTGTCTGATGAGTGAGCAAAAGGAGCCGGTTTGGGCAACAGGAGGCGAACCGCTGCTGGGAGTGGGATGTTAGCCACCTCTGACGCTTTGTTCTTTCTGCCTCTGAGAACCCAGCTGGGAGCACTGGCTGGGAGGCAGGGCTATTCCAGGAACACTTGATGGTGCCTGCAGTTAGTTCCATAGGTGCCAGTGAGGATCTTAGAGCTCTGGGCTTTAAGCCTGGTATAATATCTCCCAGGTCATCTGTGTCTGTGGCCCAGGTGAATCACTCAGAAGGATGGACTGGTGTTCCTGCAGCCAGGCCATTGAACATGTGTATATAAACATACCTCAAATCACTATCCTAGACCCACAGTCCCATCATCCAGTAGCTCAGCATATCTGTGCATAGAACTGTTCACACCTGTGTCCAGGAAGTGACAACATTAACCAAGATGTCACCATGCCATGCCATCTCTTCATCCCCAGACACCCATTTCCCTCTGACACCAGTCCCTGTGACCTTGTATGTGTATATATGTAATGTGCATATGCAACCCCATGCTCACATACATGCCCTCTCTTCTCCCACACACGATGGGACTCTCCTGCCCACTGTGACGGATGTGCGTTTGGAGAGTGACGGGTGTGACAGGGAACTCTGGGCCAGCCCCACTGTCTTCTGTTGTTCCCTTTTGCTTGAAGGACCAACGTGTGACCAAGATCAGGGATCATTGTTGGGGGTCAGGGCTCAGAAAGCCTCCTGCCCTCCCTCCAAGAATCATATTTCTGGAAGAGCATGGAGACACAAGGCTATCCCCCTGCCCTCTGGGCACCCTTGCTCCTGAACCTTGACTGGGCTTGCTTGGGATAGTTGGGAACACTCCTGGGAAGCGTCCTCCTTCAGAAAGCTACAGATCCTTGAGCTGAAATGGCCCAGTTCCAGACACAGGTGTGAAGAATTCTATGTCCAGATAGCCAGCAGCAGGGAGCCATGCTTGCATACGTGGCAGACCCATCTCACAGGGAACGGAGACACTTGACAAGGCCATGTTTGCAGAGAAAACACTTGCAACCACAAACAAACCTGCCACTCCCTGTGGTCTGCAGGCTGCAGTGGGGGAGCCTCAAAAAGCAGCCTGTGCACTTGCTCTCCAGGCGAAGCATCCCAAGACGGAGTCTCCATCTGCTTTGAGAACCTCCGAGGTAAGAATGGGCTGGGTGACTACTTCTCCCTCTGGTCCGTGGGGATGCTACCTCCAGTCATCTCCTTGCAACAGGCACCACCTGTCCCTGGCCTTGCAAAGAACATTGGCAAGCGCCATCTTGCTGGGTTTCAGGTAACTCATTAGAGCACTGGCTTCTTATTTCTGCAGCCGGGGCGAGTCCCCTCTCTCAGAGCTGGGTTCACACCTGACCATTAGGCTGGTGTGGTCTCGGGGGACCTGGGCCACTCTTAGGATATTCCTCAGTTGGATCATGGAGATGGGTCATCCCTGGTAAGATCTAGACAACTGAACACCAGGCTAATCTGGCACAATGGACCGGGCACCTGACTTCCAGTGAGTGGACTGTAGGATGCTAGGGCCGAGTGCTCTTCACAGGACAGGCAACTGTCTTCCGTATCCCCATCATGACCTCACCAGTCTCTTCTGACACTGCTTGGGTCTTGCCCCTCTGCCCTGCTCCCCCAAATCCTGTCTGCTGTGTCACTTCAGGAAAGGTCATGTTTACTTGAGGGTCTTGGCTATTTTTAAGACACTCTTGTGGTGTCTTACAAAGTAGGTAATTCCTAACATAGAAATGTAAAAATGGATGTATTGAGGTTTGGAGCAGGGCTCTGACCACCACTCAGCCTGGATACAAGCTGGGATGAGACATGAGTGCCCAAGGGTGGATGGATATCTGCTCAAGCTCCCTGATGCTTGTCCCTAGCCTGGCCCACAGATCCTGGTGTAGTGACTGGAAGAATTATGGCTGGGGCGTGTAGTCTGGGACCACTGCTGGTGCTGCTGCTGGCCGTGGTCAGTGTCTCCTTGCCTGTCACTGTGGTCCGACTCAACAAGGCAATGCTGGATTATGGTAAGAGACCTGACAACTTGCCTCCCAGTGTGTAGGTGAGAACCAGATCTGAATGGACACAGGTGTCTCAGAGGACCCGTATGTTGCTTATTTCTGTGGTGCTTGGGATGGGACCCAGAACCCAATGCACGCTGGGCAACTGCTCCACCATTGAGCGGAATCCCAGCCTAGAACTGCATCCCAGCTGGCCTAGAACCTGTGATGCTAGGATTGAGGTGTGTACTGGCAGAGGACCTGGGTTTGTATGTGTCACTGTGTCCTGCTGCTCAGTGGCTAATTAGGGAGTCTGGGGTGAGCAAGTAGTGTGACCATGCACGAGCACACACACACACACACACACACACAGAGAGAGCTGTGCCCTTGTGCCTTGTGTAGGTAGGCATGTCCTTAAAACCAAAAACATGTCCCCTATCACATAAACAGAAGCCTCCCAAACAAAAAGACTTATTTTTAATCATCAAACTTTTTTTTTGATGTGTGTGTGAGGCAGTCTCCTTAGGTAGCCCAGGCTATTCTCAAACTCTCAATCCTCCTGCCCCAGCCTCCCTAATTACTGGGATTACAGGCACGAGCCCCTGGACCTGGGTTAATTAACTTGAGTGATTGACTTTGTACCTGAGAGTTCTTGTGAGCTTGGAGTGCCAGGGAGATGTGGTCTGAGCACTGGGGAGGGTGTGCGTCTGAGGCATGTGTCTGAATGTGTGTGCACAGGTGTGCCTTGCACTCCAAGTGCACACATGTACATGTGTAGTGTCTGTGTTCACACAGGGACCAAGGAGAGGGGCATCAAGCGCAGCAAGGCAGGAAGCATCCTGGAGTCGTATCTCTGCAGGGCTCAGCAGCAGAGAGCCAGTTGCTCTGTGCTGCTCGGGAGGTAGTGGTGGGGGTTAGGAGGAGGTGGGAGGTAAGGGAGGGGGCACAGATCTCTCCCTGTGGCTTTACTGCTAGGTGCTTTCGAGTCCTGCTCTCTCCCATGGGAAAGGCCCAGTGAGGAAACTGAGGCCCCATAGGGAAGAACGAGGTCACAAAAACCCAAGGTCCCAGCATGGAGACCTTCATTTCCCCTCAGCTGTCTCTCAGGAAACTGTTCCACCAAAATGGGGTCTGGAGATGCTTTCCCAAAGGTCAAATCTAACTGGATTAGCCTGTGAGGGACTCCATCCAGACCAGAGAAGGGACCTTAATGGCCAAAACGTGAAGCTGTCAGTCAGCAGCTTCCGCCAGGGCACACAGCTCTCTAGGACCTTGCTTCCGGGCAGGTGGGCAGACAAGGAAAGTGGTCAGTGATCCGTGTAGGAGGATGGTTCACACACAGCAGGAATGGATGCCTGGGACAGAGACCTGAGGGTGGCCTCCTGGGTGTCTGCCCTGCCCTCTGCTTGTTCTGTTCAGGGCTCCTTTGTCCCAGGTCTCCCGGGCTCATTTACCTGTGTTTATTCTCTGTGGGTGGAAACCTGGCAGGAGGCCTGTGCAGCCCACAGTGCTTCCAAGTCTGGATGAGTGGCTTCTGGAGTCCTCCCTACCCAGAGTGCAGGCCCTGTGTAGGGGAGCATTGTGGATGGAGTCTCAGTTCAGCCACAGATGGAGAGACTTGGGTGGGCATCAGGAACATGGAGACCGTGACCTTTTTTTTTTTTTTCTTCTTGCTCAGGGAAATTGAGGCTCAGATAGGGTCAAAGACATTTACCATGCTAGTGAGTCTGAGCCAAGTTCTAGCCTCTTGGCTTAAATTCAGGCTTCCTTCTAGAACCATTGTCTCTCTTTTTGATTCCACTGTCTACTTAGCTGGGGCCTGATAGTACAGGTGAGGGGGAAGCCAGCAGGTTCAGAGCTATGCTGCTTTATCCGGGTCTGCCTTTTTCTCAGTCAAGTGTCTTCATCCACCTATAAACTAGGCATAGGAATAGAAGAAAATGCTCAAAACAGCACGTGGCACACCCGGAGGACTCTGTGGCAACAGCTACCGTTAGTGTGTTAGTGAAAAGGTCCACAGCCTCGGCATGAAGAGTGTGCCTGTACTCTGATTGTTTACAATGGTCCTGAGAGATGGGCGTTGTAATTAGGGCACTAGAGAGATGGAGAAAGCATGGTGTGCAGCAGCCATGCAGGCTCTGAACAGCAGAGCTGGGATTTGGGTCCAGCACCTGGGGCATATGTGATCAGGATGAAGCTGCCCCTCTTCTCTCCTCCCAGGGGATGCTTCCTCAGGACTGGTGGGTGGCTCCTTCAGCTGCTGACTTGGGAAAGCTCTAGGGACAATTGGGGCTCAGATGGAGATTCGTGAGAGGGCTAAGGATTTTATGGTCTTGGAGGAATGGGATGAAGAAGGGTTGGGAAATGGAGGGCATGATAATAGGGTACACCTCATGGGCTTGCATGGAGCAGCCATTCTGCCAATGCGCCACCTGGTATCTGAGCGCCTTCACCCAAAGGGCAGGACAGGTGATAGGTGGTGTGGTCATCATGCTTGGTGGATCCAGGCACTTGAACTCACCATGCCCTGGACCCACAGTGTCGGACATCGGGAAAGTCCCTCTCCAGCGGGCCCTGCAGGTCACTGTCTCTGATTTCCCGGATAGGAGTGATGCGGTACTTCAGTCTACCAGGTGAGTGTTCCCACCCTCCAGAGAGAGTCCTGTAGTCTTCCTCCTGCTAGCTGGAATGTTCGGATGGCCAAGGGAGTAGTGCTTTGACTCATTAGGAGGGAGTGCTCCAACTGTCAGGTAGCTACTCTACCTAACAAAGTGCTCCCACCTACTGGACGTAGTGCTCTGGACTATCAGATGGGCATACAGGTCCATAGGTGAGCAAACCCAACCAGGTCAGAGGCTCCCACCAGCGGTGAGGTTATAAGAAGTCTTGGCTGATTGAGTCACTTGGTAACCTGCACTAAGGGGCTCAGACTGGCCCTGGGTCCACAGATCCGGTAAGGCTATCAGCTTCCTCCAAATGTTGGACACCAAATTTAGACACAAGGACAATCTAAACTATGTGCTTGCCTGTTAATGCATAAAGACCCAAAGGGATGGAGACACCCAAACAAACGCAGTGGCCGTTGTACCTATCCCTACAGGAATACTGACTGGCTACTGTCAGAGTTTCGGGCACTCGAGAAATCTGCTGCTTTCTATGTGCTTACCTACCCACTCACCTATCTATCAGCTATAATTTTCTTTTTTTGTTCCTGTTTTGTTTGAGATGGGGGCCTCGCTATGTAGCTGAGGTTAGCCTTACACTTGAAATCTTCCTGTCTCAGCTTTCTGAAACATGGTGATCAGGGCCTTGAAATACGGGGCCTAACTTATGTAGAATCTTAAATGGTGGAAACTAATACAAAAACTTAGACCCCAGAACAGTGTACAGGTCGATGGACAGGCAGCTTGGGGCCAACAGATTGAGACCTCCAAGGCAGGGATGGAGTGAGTGCTGTTTATATGTTAATGGCTATGACCTTAACAATGCACTGGGTAGGTACGGAACCACCTGGACCAGAAGACCCTTGCTTTCAGCAGGAGAGTATCCAGGATGGCTGCAGCTGAATACTGTAAGCGTAAGATAGGCTCGTAGAGAGAGAACAGTCATGGGTCCACGTCACCCCAGGTTAAAATGAGGCATTTGAAAGTGGGGTCATTTACTGATGGCTGAATCATCCCAAGCTTACCCCGCCAGGGAGAAAATGACTTTTCACTCAGGCAAAAAGGAAGCCATGGAGTACTCACTGGGTGTTTCCTGTTGCTGGGGGCCAAAGGTTAGAATATTGTGGGGATTTCAGTGTCTCTTCTTTGCCTTCCTGGGAAATGGTCAGAAGCTGTTAGAACCCCACAGGATTATCTTGCTGAAGCCAGGCCCCTCTGCTTGCCTTCGTACCAGCTGGGCGTGTCACGAGCCTCCTGTGTTGGAGTGCTTACCACCTCACCTACCAGAAAGCCCTTCTTTATAACATCAGCATGTGGGGGTGGCTCGGGGAATCCTCTCCTGATCTGATTCTGTGTTTAATGGGAGTTCCCTTGTCCCTTGGATTCCAACCCTACAGGGTCCAGATTCTGGATGTCCATCTGCCCCACCTCCACTTGAAATTCATTGCTGGTTTTGGGATACGCTTATCAGCAGCAGCCAATTTCACGATCAAAGTCTTTCGGTGAGTGAGAGTCCTTGTTGGAGGGCAGGAGTTTCAGGGTCTCTCCCAGGGAAGAGTGAGGTGAGGGGGCTAACGATATCTCCATGCCCCTTCCCACCCTCTGGGGGAGTGAGACAGGGGAGAACCTTGGAGACCTTAGTCCAGCCCCAATAGCTGTGCAGCCAGTGGAGCTGCTTCAACTTCTCCAACCCTCAGTTTCTTTACCTGAGGTGAGATGAACCTTGAAGGGATCTGTGAGGGTTGAATTGATGGATTTGGTGTTTTGATTATGGCATTTTGCTTCTTTTACAGTACAAAACACAGAGTAGATGCTTAATAAATTGTGTTATCAGCCTTATTTCTCTGTGCCAGGCAGCTTCTTGTGTAACTGCATTGAATGCTCAAGTTGTACATTTACATTTCAAGGAATGCTTTATCTTTATTGCTTTGCCCTAGCAGTGTTATGGGTACTCCTTAGTGCTTATGGTGAGTGCTCCTTAGTGCTTATGGTGAGTGCTCCTTAGCGCTGATGGTGAGTGCTCCTTAGCGCTGATGGTGAGTGCTCCTTAGTGCTTATGGTGAGTGCTCCTTAGTGCTTATGGTGAGTGCTCTTTAGCGCTGATGGTGAGTGCTCCTTAGCGCTGATGGTGAGTGCTCCTTAGCACTGATGGTGAGTGCTCCTTAGTGCTTATGGTGAGTGCTCCTTAGCGCTGATGGTGAGTGCTCCTTAGCGCTGATGGTGAGTGCTCCTTAGCGCTCTGATGGTGAGTGCTCCTTAGTGCTGATGGTAAGTGCTCCTTAGCGCTGATGGTGAGTGCTCCTTAGTGCTGATGGTGAGTGTTCCTTAGCGCTGATGGTGAGTGCTCCTTAGCGCTGATGGTGAGTGCTCCTTAGCACTGATGGTGAGTGCTCCTTAGCGCTGATGGTGAGTGCTCCTTAGCGCTGATGGTGAGTGCTCCTTAGCGCTGATGGTGAGTGCTCCTTAGTGCTTATGGTGAGTGCTCCTTAGCGCTGATGGTGAGTGCTCCTTAGCGCTGATGGTGAGTGCTCCTTAGCGCTGATGGTGAGTGCTCCTTAGTGCTGATGGTGAGTGCTCCTTAGCACTGATGGTGAGTGCTCCTTAGTGCTGATGGTGAGTGCTCCTTAGCGCTGATGGTGAGTGCTCCTTAGCGCTGATGGTGAGTGCTCCTTAGTGCTGATGGTGAGTGCTCCTTAGCGCTGATGGTGAGTGCTCCTTAGCGCTGATGGTGAGTGCTCCATAGTGCTGATGGCGAGTGTTCCTTAGTGCTGATGGTGCGTGCTGAGGTATTGTTTTATGGGTGCTTTCTGTGACTGGACATAGAGCTGATGTTCTCACAGGGTGAGGTCTTGGAGAGCTCAGCACAGTGCTAAGAAGCAGGCACATCCATTCTCATGTCAGTTTCACAGAAGGAGAGCTGAGACTCACTCTAGCCAGGGTGGCCCAGAGCCCTGTCACAGGAGCCCCAGAAAGCCTGAGTCATACTCAACTGCTGTACTGTGGAGTTTGGCCCAGGCCTGGGGGTATGTGTGGTCTTCATACACCAGGATGGGTTAAGGTCTGACCTCCTGCAGAGTCCCGGAGCCCATGGAGCTGGTGCTGCCTGTGGCCTTGCTGGCTGATGTGCACGTTGCCCGGGATTCCATTGGGACCCTTGTGCTCAGCATCTCCACCTGCTCTTCACTCTTCAGCCCAGCCAGCACGCTGGACGGCAGCAACAGGTGGGTTCCTGAGGGCACTGGGTCTCAGGGGTTCCCGACACCAAGGCTATGGGACCACTACTCAAGTTTCTCACTCAAGACTGCATCCAATGGCCACAAAGGATCAAGGAGGCTCCATAATCACATCTGTCCTATGACTTAGCACAGAGAGGCCCAGAGAGGACTAGGGACCTAGCTGATGCCACGCAGCCTGTGTCTTGACCACTTTCCTCTGTCAGCTACCAGGGCACACTTACTAGTAACGATGAGGCCAATCAGTCTGGATGCTCGGGCCCTTACAGGCCATCCCGCCCTGCAGAGGTGGACAGTCCAGGGATGGGAGGTGAGGTAGGACCAGTCAAGCTCTATAGCAGGGGGCTGTTCAGGTCAGCATGTAAGGTTAAGAGCAGCTGCCCCTTGCGCCTGCTCTGTGGATGCCACTCTTGGCTCTTCACAGGAGTCTTCTCCATGAGCTCCACAGTGTCTGATCGGGGCGTGCCAGGGTCTCCGTGCCACAGGAAGAAATCGGAGGCCCAGAGTACAGTTGACTTAAGGCAGACTTCACCATGCCGTTACCTGGGAGCTTCCTTACTATGCCTGCTCTTTCCTTGTTTTCGTCCACTCTGAGGTGGCTGAGCACTGGGAAGTCCTAAAAGAAGTGTCCCCCAAAGCTTGACCTTTTCCCCGAAGAGCAGTGAGCGTGCAGGAATCCAGCCATGCCGGCCTCTCCCGGCTGCAGAGGGGAGCTATAAACACAGAGATATAGCTTCTCCCCCCAGAGTGCAGTAGGCTGTGGCTGAGATCAAACAGAAGATCAGTTAGTTCCTCTGGGCCGCCGTTGAGAAATGCCGATTTACACCCTAGTTCAGAGGGGAGCCTGAAGTCCAGTGCTAGGCAGACGCTCTGCAGAGCATCACAGGGCACTGGAGCCAAAGTGACAAGGGGACCTGAGACCCCAGCTCCACTCCCCATGCCTTCTTACCCTAGTAGCTCTTGAGCCAGCTGGCTGAGAATATGGCCACGTGGGGCGTTTTCCAAGGTCCAGTGTTTGTATCTGTCTCTCCTGAGCCGGGCCCCCACTACCACCATCTTGGCTACTTCCAAACCTTGAGAGGAAGAGTCCTTTCTCTGAGTCTCAAGCTCTTCCTCTGTGGGGGTGCAGGCCACCATTCTAACACTGTCAGGAACATGGCGAGGTCTCAGATGGGATCTCTGGGCTGCTGGCTGGGGATAGAGACTTCTGTCCCAGCTGTCTGTGTGGTTCTGCTAAGAACCACACCCAGGGAACTCAGGGACACCTTCTGTACCACTTCCTCAGTACCTCCCAGGAGCTGCTGGACCTGGTGCAGGAGCACATCCGAGCTGACCTGAGCAATATGGTAAGGGGCTTCTGGCAGATGACATAGCTTAGAAGGCCTGAGGTATGAGCAGTGGGGATGCAAGCCTTGGGAGAGGGGCATTGTATCTTGATGTGCCTATGTGGGCTTCAATGCATGTAAGTGTACCGTATATGTGTGTTGTGTGCATGTGTGTCCATGTAATGTGATAGTGATATATATATATATATATATATATATATATATCATCATCATCATCATCATCATCATCTTTCACTAAAACTTTACTTCAGTCCGTGATATATTATTTTAAATAGAAGGTGCTTCCAATTTCTTTGTGAGAACAAGAAAGAGGCCCATGTTCAGTGCTGAGGAGGAGAAGTGGGGGTACTCAGGCATGGATGGACTTTAGGGAGCTTGGGAGACAGTGGCAAATCTTCCCAGAGTAGTCCTGATCCCATGTCAGAAGGTGGGGGTAGGGGAAATGTTTTGGGAGAGATAAATTTGGAATGAACAAAGTAAGACAAGCCTGATGCTCCCTCCCCCAGGCTGTGCAATGGGCAGGCCAGCCTCGGATGAGGGTACTAAGGTAGGAAAAGAGTTCAGAACTGTGGACTGAAGAGCCAGCAAAAATTTATGTGTCTACCTAGTGTGTGTTATCTCTATCCCAGGGGTGATGGCAATATTCACAGGCTAGGAGCACCCTGGCCTTGCAGTCCCCTCCTTGCCAAGTGCCCGTGCCCTCCTCTCCATCCTTTGGCAGCTTCTCTTGCCTCCTCAGCACCCTAAGAGGGGTGGACGCCAGCCATTTCAAGGAGGAAAAGGAAAGGACTCCAGGCTTGCTGTGTGCCTGGGAGGCTTTTGAGGGCTGGGGCAAGGACCTGCAGCCTGACTGTTCCTCGGCCACAGCTCCAAATCGCCCTCACAACAGCTGCCTCTCTTTTGCTACAGCTGTGCTTGCAAGTCTCTGGCCTGGTTCAGGACCTCAATGTCCATTTGGGTACTTTAATCGGTAAGACCTGGAGCCCAGTGGATGGGAGGGTGGGGCCTGTGGGTCTTAAGAACCTGTAACGATATCTCCCTTGGACCTGGTGGTATGGTCTTCATTGCTGGCTTCTGATTATAAATAGTGTTCTCTTTTCAACCAATCTGAGGAAAAGGAGGCCCCTGGGAAGGTCACCTAGGACTCCCCAAAGCACATGGCTGTCCACAGAACATGCCTCCTCTAGATTCCAGAATGAATTCTTTGATCCTAGAATCTACCTAGTTTAGGTCAAATTGCCAAAAATCAAAATAAAGCTGAATGTTTAAGCAACGAATGTTACTGTTGGAGAAACTAAGCTGCATTGGCTCTTAGGATCTAGATTCTCACTGCCAGAGTCTCGGAGGTTTTGGAAACAGATCCTCAGAGTCAGGGAACCCTCCTGTAGCATCACATGGAGGCCGGGCACTGTGGTGAGGGCGTGTGTCTATCACTGGAGGTGCTGGGCCTAAGGCTTGCTTTGGCTATCCTGTGGGCTGTGGGTATGAAGGTGTATGCTCCTTACCTGGATATGGGACACTGGCTCTGCAACCCTCTCAAAAAGGACACATATATGTTCACCACCACCCCCCCCCCGGGACCGCATGATCATTAGTTCTGGTTTCTGAGTCTTGACAATGACAGAAAGGAAGAAGGAGCAGGGAAGGAGTAAGGGAAGGACAAAGAGGAAGAGAAGGAGGAGGAATAAGAAAAAAGAAGGAAAGAGAAGAAGAAGAGGAGGAGAAGGAGGAGGAGGAGGAGGAGGAGGAGGAGGAGGAGGAAGAGAAGAAGAAGAAGAAGAAGAAGAAGAAGAAGAAGAAGAAGAAGAAGAAGAAGAAGAAGAAGAAGAAGAAGAAGAAGAAGAAGAAGATGTTGTTGCTGCTGTTGTTGCTAATGAACTGAACTGTGTGTACAGCTGGGGCCCAGTCTCTCACTGCGGTACCTTTTGAGACTGGGTGGAAATGCCTTAGCATGCAGGAGTTGAGTGCTCACCCACAAACCCCAATTGTCATGGGTCATATTTCAATATTCTCCACTGTCCCCACACTGATCTGCACTATTATTTGAGAACACTGGAAGGTATCCATGTGTCTTCTAGACTAGCTGTGGTAGAATCTGAAGGCTGGAGAGCAGGCCTGTCGCATCTTCTTAGCCATAGGCATCAGTACCTCAGGACTAGTTCAGAAGACATTACATCATACCTCGGGGGCATCTTATTTGCCTCAGATCCCACACAGCCTCTCCCGTCATGGAACCCATTTGGTCTGAGGCTTACCAAGGACTTTTTCACATTCCTCAGGAGCAATTTTGAAGCCACACCTGCTTGGGGCCCACCAGCTTTGTCACTGGTGTCCTTTTCAGGGTACTGCGACTGGCCTTGTCTGTCTGGACCTGCCCCGGGGATGCTAATGAGTATATACAAGCTGGGACAGTGTGAGGGACAGTGTGAGGGGTTGCGGGGTGAGATCAGAGGACCCAGAGCCTGGGCTTATCCCAGGGACACAGGGCAGAGCCTGACTTTACCCATGGTGGGTTCTTGAGTAGACAGGCTCTGCTGCCATCAGCCCCAGGTTACCATGGGAAAGCAGAGGGCTGGAGCTATGTAGGGACAGGCCCGTGCTGCTTTTCCTTCCTCACGCATCCACCCACCACTCTGGCCAGTTCCAAATTATCTTGTCTTCTTGATTTCCTGGTTCCCTACCCCACTCAACCTCCATATTACCTTAAATAGGAGGTGGCAAGCAGCTGAGGCCACTGGACTGGAGTGAAAGGGAACACACTGGAATTATAGTCACATTGTTCCCATGCTGCGTGACCTTAGGGAAGTCACTCATCCGCACCATTCTATCCAGAAATTAGGGAAGAAAATTCCCACTTCTTGAATTTGTTGGTTTTATGAAACAGCATGGGTTAAGGGCCTGGGGCCTGGCAGGCTTAATAAGCAAGTATGTATTTCTCCTTCCTCAGCAAGCTTACCTTCAGCAGGGTGCCCCGGGTTTGGGTTTATCCCAAAGATCAGCTCTTGTCTTTGTCTTGAGGAATAATAAAAAAAGTCTAATAAAGGGACTCCATGACACCAGCCCTGGAGGACTATTATGTGAGGCTTGCACAACCAGAGTGTGAAGTAGGAGAACTGGGACTTCTTTATTGACAAAAAAGATTTGTATTGTAAATTGGTGATGTAGGACTGTATGTACTTACAGTGTATAATGTAATGCCCTATATAATCCTAATATAATGGATATAAAGTGGAAGAGTTAAATCAAGTACATTAACATTTCCATCATCTCAAATATTTAGAGTCCATTAAAAAGCACACATCAAAGGGGTGTGTCAGCTAGCCACATGTCTCTGGAAGGCTGTGTAACAAAAGTGTCTTTTATTGTGGTGTAAGAAAACATTGAAAATGGAGTTCAGCTGGGATCCTGGGCTCTCTTATATTTCCTCCCTCCCTCCCTCCCTCCCTCCCTCCCTCCCTTCCTTCCTTCCTTCCTTCCTTCCTTCCTTCCTTCCTTCTTTCCTTCCTCTCTTCCTCCCTCTCTCTCCCCTCTCTCTGTCTTCCCTCCCTCCTTCCTTTTTTGTTTTTCTTTTGGCTTTTCTTTTGATACAGGGTTTCTCCGTGTAGCCCTGGCTGTCCTAGAACTCACTTTGTAGGCCAGGCTGACCTTGAACTCACAGAAATCTTCTGCCTGTCTCTGCCTCTGGAGCGCTAGGGTTAAAGGCACGTGCCACCACCACCTGGCTATATTTTTAAAATATACACCATGACCTTAATGTTTTATTCATTTTAAACATGCAGCAATTTCACCTTCGTAGTGTCCAGAGTGTTGACAAATGCAGCGATAGGTGACTCAAGAGACAGGACAGTCTACCAATCTCCACATCCTTCCTGCTGCCCCTTCCTCCTGCCTCCAAACCATGTGACCCACTGACAGACAAGGAAGGGAGTCACACGGAGTTGCTTTTGCAAAAAAAAAAAATCCTAAAAGTATTAGAAAAAATGAAATTAGATCCAGCTGAACCAACAGGAAAACAGAAAGCTGAAAGGAGATATATACTTACCAATATATACTTTAATACATATATACAATATATACTTTATATATTTTAATAAATAGTCTATTTTCATACACAATATTAAATAAATATTTACATGCTTAAATATAACAAAATTATACAAAGCACATAAGATGGACCCATAATTGATATTTTAAAACGAATGGGTAGATAAATATATATGGAACAGGTATTTAAAATATACATATATGCCCACATATACCTACATCACCCATCACTGGGCTACTGGGACCAGAGGGCTGCTTAGCAGTTAAGAGCACTGACTGCCCTTCAAGAGGATGTGGGTTCAGTGCCCAGCACCCACATGGAAGTTCACCATTGTCTGCAACTCCAGTTCCAGGGAATTCAACACGACACCCGCTTTTGGCCTCTATAGGCGCCAGACAAACATGTGGCACACAGATATATAAGCAGGCAAAACACCCATACGTATAAAAAAAATAAAGCAATGAAAAACTCTGGGCTGTCTAGGGCTCTGGCGGTAGAACTGTGGGCTGAGTTAGGCTCTCCTAAGCCCTGAATTCTGGCCTGCCGCACCTGCTGTCATCTCTGAGGATGTGCCGACCTTCACCTGTGCAATTTTCATAGGCAGAATATTCTGACCTGGGAGTCCACTCACATCCAGCCTCTGTGCTGTGCTTCCTGAGAGCTGCTTGAGGCTTCGGATGAAGTTAGATCTGGGTGTCCTTGCTCTGGTGTTTGATTTCCTGAAGGAGATGTGTGGTCAGGTGAAGGGGCCAAAGCTTTGGGAGCAGACTGACTTGTGTATGCCTCCTTGGGCAAGAACGAACTGACCACACTGCGTGCAGAGAAACTTGAGTGGACTCTGTGGTGAAGAGAAGAGACAGGAAGTCATTGGTCTGGCTGACCAGGGGGAACTCTCTTCTTCCTGTGTGCCCTTCTTGCCTCCATTAGATGGACTGGGCCTGGGCTGAGCCTTCTCCTTCTGTAATCTGAGCTCAACCGTCTTTAGCTGATTGGGAATGTTAGCAAACATGCCTGCTAGCTTTGCGTTTCAGTCAGTCAGCAAGCTGGGTGCATGCCTTCAAAGGAGGCCTAGCCGGGCTGATGAGTTTGTGGCCTGGCTGTGGCTCAGAAAGGTCATTGGTAACTGTTTGCTGGCTCAGTGAGGGCCTGGTGCTCAACGTTTTTCTGTTTTCATGAAGGACTCAGTCCTGTGGGCCCTGAGTCCCAGATCCGCTACTCAGTGACCAGCACGCCCACGATCACCAGTAACTATATGTCTATGGATGTCAGAGTGAGTACCTCCAGTCAGTCTGAGGCTGGCATCCTTGGTGTCCTGGAAGTGGCCTAAGAGGGTAGAGGGTAAAGGGAAGAAGGTGGCTGGTACTCCAGGTGGGAGTGCGGCCACGTTTTCATGGCTAGGTTAGTCCCTGGGGATCCTGGGTCTATTACAGGCCTACTGTTCTTGTTGCCCTGCACGTGTGCCCCTGCCTTTATCCAGGCCATTCTCTTCCTGCTCGGCAAGCCCATCCTCCTGCCTCTGCATGGTGCTCACCCCTTTGTGTTGCCACGGCCTTTGGGTGCTGAAGGTGCCATGGCAACAGTGGGGCTCTCCCAGCACCTGTTCGACTGTGCCCTTCTGATGCTGCAAAAGGCTGGATCCCTCAACCTGGAGATCACAGGGCAGCTGGTGAGGGCTGGGTCTGTCACCCAGGTCCTGTGGCAGGGTGCCCTGTGGCCCATTCTGGTGATATCCTGTAGATGTGGAGTCATGGGCAGTGGGCAGCTAGAGTTGGGGCTACAGGATGGCCCTCGGAAGGAACCCGTGGATAAGGAACTCTACCGGTGAGGCCAAGTGGTGGCCTTGACTGTGAAACTGCCTAAACTCTGTCCTGATGGAAACTGATTTCAGAATTCAAAGAACAACCCTCTGAACACCTCCATGTTGGGCCAGCTCATCCCTGAGGTGAGTGACATTTCTGCTCATAGCAAGCCAGAGGCTCAGGGATTGGGTGGGGCCTTTATGGTCTCCCTCTACCCCAAGTGTGTGTGGGGGGGGTCAGCACCTGGGTTTAGCCCTTTCTCCTGAGCTTAGGGACTGCCCATCCCAGGCAGCTGCACTTTCTTCTCTCTGTCTCTGCCTGTTGTGAGTCTGATGATCCATTCCACTCTCTTTTCTAATCCCTGCCTACCTGTAAAATCTAGCTCAGAGTGGGTGACACACACCTATAATCTTAGCACTTGGGAGGCAGGAAGATCACCAGCTCAAAGCCAGCTGGGGTGCATAGCAAAATCTTGCCTTAAAATCAAAGCAAAACACCAACACAAGAATCCCCTCTGAGGAGCTCAAGTCTGGTTCAGAAGCCTGGGCTGGACCCACTTCTGAGCTCAGTCAGGAATAGAGGGTGATGGTTTATAAACATTCAACATGGAAGACTGCCAGTCAGGGGCGTGTACAACCCTCTCCCTCTCTTTCTCCCATGTCCCAGGTGGCTCGCCAGTTCCCTGAACCCATGCCCGTGGTACTCAAGGTGCAGCTGGGTGCCACACCCGTGGTCACACTCCACACCAACTACTCCACTCTGCAGCTGCGGCCCAGTGTAGAGGTCCTTGCTGCGTCCCCCAGCTCAGCCTTGCAGTTCCTTTTCTCCTTGGATGTGGTGAGTGACAGGCCAGATGGGACAGGGGGGCTGGGGTGATGTTCCTCTCGAGACCTTACATGCTCTATACTCTTCTCATTTGCTTTGATCCACATCTCTCCTGAACATGCCAGGACATTCCGCCTCAGGACCGTGGCACACGTGGAACCCTCTGCCTGGCACTCTTTCCCTTTTCTTTTGGCATGACTGCTTTTTCTTCATTTTTCAGTTCTTAGCTTAAGTGTTGAAGCCTTGCTCAGAGCAGCCTTCTTGGGCCACCCTGAGTGAGAAGGTCCCCATCACTCTCTGCCTTTGTGACAGCCTCCGCTTTTGGGAAAGCCCCTGTCTGATTGCTTCTGGAAGGTCCCCACAGGGAAGGGAAGGGACCCCACCTGTCTTCTTTATACTGTTGTTGCTCATAAAGTGCAGGCCACAACCTGACTTTTAGCCAGCTCCTAAACATGTGTGGTCTGCCCTTGCCAGGGAGGGGCGGGAGGCTCTACAATGCACCTTCTGACTTGCTCTTCTTATACACCCAGATGGTGAACCTGAACCTTCAGCTCTCTGTGTCTAAGGCAAAGCTTCGGGGGACCACGTCTATGCTAGGGTAAGTGAGCCTCTGACCCAGTGTGCTCTCAGACGTAATGATGTGAGCTTCAGGGGAAGCTGGCATATGCTGAGCCCACCCCTTCTTTTCTTTCAGGGGGCTCCAACTCTCTGTGGCCACCTCCAATGTGGGCTCCATCGATGTGAGTGGAGCACTGGACTGCCTTAAGCCTTGGGAAGGGCTGTGGGAGTGTGAGAATGATACACACACCTCAGTGCCACCATAGCTTCCCTGGGATGGCTGGGGACGGGGACCTACTTGCTCTCCATTTGTCCCCACTCCCTTGCCTGTTTCTTTGCCTGTGGGCAAGTGATTGATTCATCAGCTCGACCCTCAGTCAGTGCTCATTGGTCTGGCACTGGCTGGCCCATCATGTCACATGATCAGGCTCTTGCCACCATGCACACATTCCTTTATCCCCATGCATCATGGGATGTGAGTTAGTATACCTAAGTCGTCCACTCAGCTGCCAGTCTGCCAGCCTAACTTCCATCTGTCATCAGGCATCTGTTGGCTAGCCCTCCTGTTGGTAACTCTGGGATGAGGGCTGGAGTTGTCCCTGGGTTGCCCGACTCAAGGCTGATCTAGCTGGGGAGTTGATTAGGGTCAGCTGATGTGGGAGAGCTACCCTCCCTCATCCTGTGTCTCGGATGCCTGTCCATCTGTATGTTTAACTGCATTCTCTTGGTCTTTCCTGGGGCTGGTCCCTCCACCCCACCCAACCCTTGGCTGTCGCTGCAGATGGATCAAGTGTACACACTCATAAGCACTGTATTCCAGAAGCCCCTGCTGGATCACCTCAATGGTGAGTCCTGCTCTTTGCTGCTCTGGCCCCCTCAGGTGCCCTTTTGAGCCCTGTCCAAGTCCCCAAACCCTCTCAGGCTCAAAGATTAAGAGGATGGATTTTAGAGGCCAGCTGCTTCTGCCTCTTAGTACACATTTGTATAACCAATTGATGGTCTCCGATCCTGTCTCAGTTTCCCTTCTGTGCTGTGCGGGTGATCCCACTTCCCACTCTAGGTCACATGGTTCCCAAGCTGCCAGCACAGGGCTGGCTGCAGGTGGGACTCTTCCCTCTGACTAACTTGGACGCTTCTGTCTCGCTGCAGCTCTCCTGGGCATGGGAATTGCTCTCCCAAGTGTGCTCAATCTCCACTATGTCCACTCTGAGGTCTCCATCTGTGAGGTGAGAGCTGTTGAGTGACCGGGGAGCCTCTTTAGAGAGGGGAAGTGTCACCCCTCTGGGAGCTCACCCTGCATCTTCCAAGACCACACAGCAAACACTAACACAGTGAGATGGAGGAGCCAGGACCCAAGAGACCATGGTGGAAGCCCCTCCCTTCTCACCATACCTCACACCAGAGACTTCAGGTCTTCAACCGTTTCAGGATACTGAGTCCTGAGATGGGCTTGGCCTCTTGGTGTCTAAGGTGAACGGTAGAGAGATTTTTTTTTTTTTGCAGCTGGGTAGGTAACTTCCTGAACCTTTTATGGTTACTGTTCCTGGGTCTGGAATCTTAGGCCCAGGATGGAATTCATCCTGACAGAGAGAATGACTCCCTACGATCTCTTCCTGTCTCATCTGGGAACTCAGAACAAATTCCTTCAACAGGCTGAACAAGGATAGGAAATGGGACAATGGTCCCAAGTGGGGCTTAGCAGTTCAGGGAGGATGTTCACCCTGGTTCTTTAAGAATGGTGGCCTCAAGGCTCTGATGATCCACTCTCATGAAGATGGATAGTTTAGGCGTGGAGGAGATGGCTCGATAGATTCATACTTGCAAGTGTGAAGACTCCAGTTTAGAGTCCCAGGATTCACACTGGTCAGATGTGGTGGCCCAACTGTAATCCCAGCACCCAGGAGGCAGAGACAGGGCCCTCTAGGGTGAGCTGACTAGCAAGACTAATCAGACGTGAACTCCAGGTTCAACGAGAAGCCTGCCTTGGTAAATAAAGCAATTGAGGAAGACATCGGAGGTCAACCTCCAGCCTCCATACATGTAAACGTGAATGTATGCAATTATGTGCATCACACACATAGACATAAAAAAAGGATAAAAAAGAGGGATGGTCAAAACACAGAGGTCTCGGGAAGGTCATCGAGAGCTGGAGGCTAATCTGAGGCCTCTTCTCCCCTCTCTTAATTAAAAATAAATAGTCGTGTTAGTCACACGAGGCTAATGGTCGCTAGAATAGACTACCCTCAACTCTGAGCTACCTATGGACAGAGACCAAGTCTCATTTTTCTCTGCTGAGTCCTCAGCATCTTCCGGAGAGTTTGGCTTGTGCTAGAGGCGCAGCGGAGGCTTGACAAATGAGCAAACGGTTGGATGGATAGATACATGACGGTGACGGGTTAGCAGCGCGCAGGAGTGTTCACTTCAGTAGTGCAGCGTGGGGCACGTGAGGTACAGGGAGTGCCTGGCTCTGCTAGGGAAGTTGAGGCTTGGAGAAGGAGCTGAGTGGTTCTGCACTCCTGGTCAGGAAACAGCAATGGCAAGGGCTCTATGCCTGGAGCATAGAGCATGTGCTGGTCTCATGCTGACCCACATTTTGAGGGCTCCCCCCTTGTGAGGCTCCCCCTTGTGAGGGCTCCCCCTCCATAGCTTTGTGAGGTGAGTGCTGCTACTTTTTTTTTTGAGACAGTGTTTCTCTGTGTAACAGCCTTGACTGTTCTGGAACTCTCTCTGTAGATCAGGCTGGCCTTGAACTCACAGAGATCTGCCTGACTCTGCCTTCTGAGTGCTGGGATTAAAGGCGTGAGCCACCACTGCCCTGCAAAGGCTATTACTTAAGTGACAGAGTAGGAGATTGACGGCCACTCCTGATAAGAACACTACCTAGAAACAGGTTGAAGGTGGCAACTAGGGGTTCCCCCCTAGGCCTCTGAGTTAGCCATGGCTTTTTTTGGTCTTCCAGGGTTATGTTGTGATATCCAGTGGACTCGCCTACCAACGCTGAGTCAGGATCATGAAGAGAGCCGGCTATTCAGGAGCTTTCTTTCCCCAAGCCTGGGGACACTGAGGCAGAGCCATGTAGAATCATCATCACCAAGCCAGATTCCTGTCTGGGCTCCTTAATCTTTGTTGGACATCTCTTGCTTCCTTCCTCCTTCTTGGGCCCCTCCTGGGGAGGAGGCTGCTGGCTGCAAGCTGTGAAGACCAGCTCACTTCAACATTAAATATTTTTCTTGAGTTGCAACTCCCAACTGACGCTGTGTACCCTAGCCAGCTCTCTGTGTGCAGCCCCTGGGTCCCGAGCCACCCAAACTGCCCCAGAGAGGAGGAGGATGGGAGCCCATCTCTGCTGACCATGCCTGTCGGCTTTCACTCCTTGCCCAGGAGGCTCCTATTCTGAAAGAGGACCCTGGAGGGTGGCAAGGATGAGCTAAGGTTATGAGTAGCACATGTTCAGGTATTATGCCCTCTGTCTGGCGGCATTCCCTGCCTTGTAATTAGGTCAGACGAGCTCCGTGAGACAGGCAGACAGGCAGGCAGGCTCTGAGTTTCTTCTGAGGGATGCAGCTACTAATGTCCAGGGAGAAGAGGGACATACCCAGAGCCCCAGAGCTGGACAGATCCAAGACTATGACCTTCTAGCATCTGAAGAGTTTGACCAGTTCCTGCCCCCATTTATTTGCCTCCCCTATGCCCATTTTTGTCCCTGTTTCCAAAATTTCAGGTGACGTTTCCATGACCTTTTCAGGGACCCTTTTGCATCTTTAGTCACAAGCAACTGTTTTTGTTTTGGGAACAAGAACTGCTTCTGGGCTCTGCTCTCAGGCACGTGTCTAACTCTCGTTCAGGGGAGAGTTTCTGAGACCCACAGTGACGCATCGCAGCGTGAGCTGGGCAGAGCAAGGGACTCAGTGAGCTAAAGCCTGGTGATCTTTCTCCCTGATAGGCTAATCTCTAAGCCTCCGACTCCTTCCTGGCTGAGCGCACGGCTCACAGCACGGCTCACAGTCTGTGTGTTTCCTCAGGGGAAGTAGAAGGTGCCTGGATTTTCAACCTCAGCCAGCAAAGCCTCGGGACAGGCTGGTGCCACTCCACCCACCTGCCTCTTGCAAGGTCACCTGTGGCAGGGAGTCAGCAGACTCTGCTCCACCTTGGTAATGAGAGGAAGTTAGAATGAAAGAGTAAAAAGCGCAGGTTAGAAAATCCTTCCCTGCGATTTCACCCACGACAGTGTGCCTTTTAGTTTGGGGGGCTGCTCAGTTAATTGATTTATCAATTTACGTTTACTGTGTAGGCTCCACCTTATGCTAGGTTGTTGGGGTTTAGAGAGACAAAACTCCGAGATACGACTGTGTTGATGACTCTTCTCCTCACTGCGAGGCAGGAAGTGACAAAGGCAACTTACAGGAAGAGGGTTTGATTCTGCTTCCGCTTTCAGGGGACTTTGCCCATCATGGCAGGGACATAGCTCTTGTTGTGACAGAAACTTGGAGCTGTCACTTCTTTACAAGGTGGCTGAGAAGGAACAGAGAGCTAATCGGAGCTGAAGGCAGGTGTAACCTTCAAGGCATTCTCCTAGTGGCTCAGGCCATGACCCAAAGATTGCATACCCTCCCAAACAGCACCAGTTGGGGACAAGTGTTCAAACACAAGGGCCTGTGGGTGTTAAGAGTGGGGAATATTTAGAAAGTTCACATTTAAGCCACAACATAGGCCAAGCCCATAAGGAAGCTAATGACAAAGAGAAAGATCAGGCACTCAATATGCAGGCGCCAACCTGCCCACCGCTCTCCTCCCTTCCTCTCACTTATTCATCCTTTCATCTATCCAGCCACCTATATTTTTATTGTTTTAAAGAAAGAGTCTTACAATAATATTTAGTCTATGTTGGCACTGAATTTATGAGCTTCCTCTTCTTGCCTTACCTTCCCAAGTGCTGGCATTACAGGTGCATGCCACCTTGCCCAGTCCAATCAACCCACTAACCATCCATCTTCTCCCCCCCATCAATTCATATGCACTTCCATCCTATTCATTCACCTATCAATTCATATACCCTTACATTCATTTGTCCGTTCGTCTGTCCATCCATCCATCCATCCACCCACCTAAATACCCCTCCTTCCCTTCCCTATCCATCGTCTTCCTTCTTATCAATTTATCAATCCATTTATTCCATTTTTCCTTCCTCCCCGCCAGGCTTTGTATTCATGGTGCACCTAGTTCTATAACATGTTCCTTTGAGAGGAAGAGGATAAAACTAGTCAAACTCTCCCATCCAGAAAGATGCTCATGACTTCCCCAAAAGGAACTGGCCTGATCTCCAAGTGGCACCATCAAAGTATTCCGTCAGGTGCCTACTGCCTCCTGGGCACACTGGCTTCTGAGAGGTGGGGTGAGTGTGGCGGTGAGGAGCCAGGTGGAAGAGAGAACCTCAGAGCACAGCAATAGGCACTTCCAGCAGTGAGCCTCACCACAGTGTGGAGACTGAGGAGGTCCACAGCTCAGCATAGATGGGCGCCTCAGAGCAGAGTGGTGGCAAATCGCTGCGTGATACCATGGAGCAGAGGGCAGCTCAGGTCTGGCTTCTTGACAAACATGCCATTGTCCTTCTGCATGGTCCCCTTTCAACTTTCAACCTGGAGCCTGCACAGCTCCTCTGAGGCCTTTGCTGTCTCTGTGCCCTCTGTGGCTATGCACCACAGCCTGATGCCATCTGGTCACCAGCTCTAATATGGCCTCAGCTAGCCACAGAGGATGGGTCCTGAAGTGCATTGTCCCTTAGTCCTCAGGCTTCTTTCCAGGTCCTTCAACTGCAGTCTGCGGTCATTGGAGAAGCTGAGCTAGACAGCGGGGGCTTCTTTCACATTGATTCTCCACTCTGACCCCTCCCAGAGTTCAGCATCCAGCAGATGCATCATAAGTTTTCAAGGGGTGAATTGCTCGCATGTGTCTGTGCTGGAGTCATGTATGGGAGTCATCTGGGGTGGATGGAGGCTGCTGGGCTTGAATTGCCCTTGCTGGGTCCTTGAGGGCCTGAGGGGAAGGAAAGAGGGTCCGGAGCCTCAGGAGTCTGAGAGGAGGAAGGGGAAGCTACAGGAAGCTCTCTGGAAGAGGAAGTCCCTCTGACTGAGAAGGGTGGCTGGACTTGGAGCAGTGCTGGACAAGTTGTAAGGGTCCTGGCAGAGGACACAGTGAAGGGTGTCGGAAAGGTGGGCAGGAGCCCATTGGGTGTGTCTTGGCTGGGTTCTGGAGCTCTTGGATGCAGAGGTGAACCCTAGCCAGGACACTCACTTGCTGTGTGATTTTAGGCAAATGGCTTGGCCTGTCTAAGGCTCAGTTTCTCCATGTGCGAAAAGGGGGAGATTGCCAAAATGTTTATCTCCCTGGGTAGTTTTGACTCTTGCCCAGCTGAGCTGATCAGCAGATAGTCCCTTATCACTGTTGGAATCATATAATTCTGCACTTAGATCTGAGGAAATCATAACTTAAGGAGATGGGAGAGCTGCCAGGGCAATATGACTTGGGAGGACAGCAGCTGGGATTGGCCTTCAGATCCCTCAACCCTGTAAGGGGCTTCTTGTATCTTCCCACACCGATGTCCTTCCTTTGCCCTCCTCTACCTTCCTAAGTGCCCAGTCTGGCCAAGGGACAGTGGGTGTTTCCCAAATGGCCTCTGTGTGTGTGGTGGAGAGTGGTGGTGGGGACAGAGACATGCTTGCTGCACCTTGCAGATCAAGGTGGAGCCTGAGCAGGCTGCTTGGAATTGGCTTCTGCCTTGTATCAACCCTATCATGACTCAGCAGGTCTCATCTACTCAAGGCCCCATGTGCCCATGGGCACAGTGGTTCCTGCCAGCTTCCAGACTCTGTGTTCCATGAAGTGGGAACGGGAAAACCCCAGGGCACGTTAACTACTTGGATTGTTCACCCCTGAAGTGTCTCAGGCTAGGCTGCCCAGAAACTCCTTGGGACCAAAGTTGGAGCTGGGCACCTGGAGGCCTGTGACTGGAGTCATCTCTGCCCTTATAGGCACAGGGCTCCCTTATCACGTCCCCATATCACTTCCAGGAGGGTTCCTCTTAGGATATTTAACTTGATCATTATTTCCTCAAGTCCCCCCTCCCCAAGAAGGGAATCTCAGGGACAGTTCCCCCAGGTTCTTCCAGTATCTCCTGGTCTTTACACCTGCCCACCAGAGACATGGTTTTCCAGGTACCAGTAAAAATGTCCCTTCTACAGGGTTCTCCCAGTACCCACAGTATCCTGTCGTTCCATCTGTCCTATCCCCCGGGCTTAGTGGATCCTATCTGCCTTACCTCACCCCAGAAATGATGTGGACTTGTACAGGTGACTTGCACAGTGCCGATTTCAGGACAGGGACCCCAGCTGTCTTGTTCACTGAGGTTATTCCAATGCCCTGCTTAGGCCTGGAACACAGTAGGCGCTCAATAAGTGTTGGCTAAAGTACCTAGTGTGTGTTCAGCCTTGGGGAAGGTGTGAGTTAGAGAGAGGGAACACCAGGGGCACTGATGTCCTCTGGACAGTCACATCTGTCTCTGATACTGGTCTTAGTATAGCTCTTGGGTTCCCTAGCCGCCCTCATCTTCTGTGCTATTTATGTTGGAACAGAGTAACTGTTCATGTGAGCTCTGGGTCTCCTGTCCTCTGTGACTCTAGATAATTATCTGTCCCTTATTAAGCCCTCGATTATCCAAGCAGCTAATCAGGCTCCAGAATATAAGGGTTTCCTCACCATAGGATTGGAGGCACGGGGCAGGCAGCTGTAGAACTTCCCCAAGCTTGGCAAGGTAAGGACAGTCTCCCACCTGTGGCTTTTCCCTGAGTGTCTCATCCAGAACTGACATTTTATAAATGAGAAAGTCGAGGCTGCAGTAGGAGAAGGAACTTATGTGCCGTTGTTCAGTGAAGAGGGGGTATCTCTGTCCTTGTCCCCTGTCTGATGCTCTAATTCACAGGTAACCCCTGAACACTGCTGTCTTCAAACACATAGGGCTTAGGGTAACCAAGTGGACAGCAGAATCATCAGGTCTCTGTGGCTCCATCCTGGGGCCCTGGGAGAGGAAGGAGGGACGTTTAGTCTGAGCTATGGGAGCTGAGAGCTCACCGGGGCCTCAAGGGCTGGGGTGGGGAGCAGGGGCAGCATGGTGGTTAGTTCCTATTGGTTTTGAGGTCTTTGAGGCTGCGAGTGGGAGAGGAAGCTTGCTGATGGTGGAGGTGAGGGCTGAAAGGAGCCCTTGAGGGCGGCCAGATGGTAGGCAGATGGAGGGCAGGGCCTGTAGAAGGGAGGCAGAGCTCAGACAAAAGTGCCACCAGAATCTGGGCATCTCCATGTCTCCTGGGAACACAGCATGGCCTTTTAGTTTAAATGGTAAATACTCTGCCTGAGTCAGCAGTGAAATATGACATCGGCTAGGTCTGGGCTGGGAAGTCTTCTGGCAGGGCTGTCTGCCCACCTGTGGGATGGGTGACATTGGAAGGGACATTTTGGACTCCTTTGTCCGTGCACAGAGCCTTGCGGCAACTTTCAGAGAGCTTTACCCTGGAGTGCCAGCTACGAGTGCTTGCTTGGGGCACACACATGTGATTCACAGGGGCTGGGGACTCCTGGGCCCATATGGTTTGAGAGCTTGATAGATCTCACGTTCACTTTGTGACTATAGGGCTGCTCTTCGGAACTGCTTCTTTTCATACCCTAGGTCCCAGGCTCTGTGGCTGCCCTTCTGACCACTTTGTCATTCTAACTCTTTATATCAGCTTGCCCTCCTGGCTTTCAGATCCGGGAGTGGTAGGTCTGTCTGCTGGGGTCACCTTGCGGCAGTATTAAGTGGGAGGTGAATGAGTGGATGTTTGAACTAATGGATGAACGAAGGAATGAATTAACAGATGAGGGGTGGATAGATAAATGGGTGGATGGATGGGTGAACAGATGGGGGGTGGATGGATAAAGGAATGGATAGAGGAGTGAATGAGTTGATGAATGGCTAGATAAGCAAATAAATCTATGAATAAATGTATGAATGAGTGGATGAGAAAGCAAATGAGCATATGAGTGAAAAGATGAACTGAAGAATGGATGGATGAATTAATGAACAAACAAGTGAACAAATACGTGAGGGAATGAATGAATGGATACAAGCTCATACCTGGACTGGGAAGGCATGCCCAGGGAGGTTTGACTGGGGGTTGGAGAGCCGTGGGTTGAGGGTGCTGTAGTGAGTCCGACTGGTGCTCCCTCTCCAGGCAGACACAGGGTAGCTGCGTGGCCCCTCCTTGATTCCTTTCAGTCCTAGCTCAAGCCAGAACTGCACACTTGGCCTCTGCTGGGAGAACGTCAGGAGTGGTAAGTAGGGGACAGGATTCCTGGAGGGCCAGGGTCGAGCATGGCTTTCTTGGGAAGTGAGAGACCTAGATAGGAGCTCATTACTCAGTTTGCCATTCTCTGGCTACGAGGCCTCTTATGTCTCTCAGTTTCCCCAGTGGCAAGACTATGTTTCAGGGGACCTCCAGGGGCTGAGTTGGAGTGTTGGATTCCAGCGGTAAGTGAGGCTGGGCTGGAGTAAGCGAGGGACCTGGTGGATGTGTGCACACTGCAGGTCGAGCTCCTGGATGCAGAAGGGTTGGAGCTCCCCTGTGGGTCCAGCACCGTGGGCACTGAGCTGCATTTGAACCCATGCAGATCTGCAGCTAACCCTCCCACTGCCCCGTATGGCAAGCTGGCCATTGCTTTGTGTCCACGGGAAAAGGGGATTTCTGGAGAGTACGATCCTTGGTGTGACTCCAAGCCCTCTGTACAGGTGCAGGCATGCTGTGGATCCTGTGCCTGGTCCTCTGCGGCCTGCTGGCTGGCACTCGAGCTGACCCTGGGACTCTTCTGAGGTTGGGCATGGACATTATGAACCACGGTGAGTGGATAGGCCCTGGGCTGGCACCAGGGGGATGTGGAGCAGATGGATAGGTAATGATTTCCCAAGTCTGCAGGCCTTGAGCATCTCCAGTCTACAAAGCATCAAGTTCCTCTTAGCCCTTCCATTCCACAGAAGGGGAAGTGGAGGCCCAGAGAAAATGAGCCAACCTCCCAAACTCCCTCCAGTGGATATCGTCAGAAATCCTGCTCCCTTCCAGTCCCTCCTCCTCTCTAATGTAAGGGGCTGGTGCCCATGTGTGGGCTGTGGAGGTGACAGGTGGGGGTCAAACCCCAGCTCTGTCAACCTGCTTTGTGATCCCAGGCAAGTCTTGTGCCCTGTCTGTGTTGTCTGTGTAGAGAAATACAAACAAGGTGACCAGCTCTTCCCAGGCAGGGTTGAGAGATACGTGGGAGCAACCTCCTCGAGGAATCGTGCCTCATTTTCCACCCCTTGCCCAGCTCCTTGAAACAGTTGAGGTCAG
The DNA here is from genome assembly GCF_037038515.1 of Microtus pennsylvanicus. Classification (NCBI taxonomy): domain Eukaryota; kingdom Metazoa; phylum Chordata; class Mammalia; order Rodentia; family Cricetidae; genus Microtus; species Microtus pennsylvanicus. Next base: position 129,284,960 of record NC_134580.1, read on the forward strand.
GTGTGAGAGGTCAACGGCGTTTTACTCAGTATTTACTCCTTCTCTGGAAATTAGCCGGTGACTCTGCTGGCGGGGTTTCTAACAGGGTTATCACCTGAGTGTTGGACACCCCACTCTTGGGAAATCAATCTCTCTTGGTGCTAGGCTCAAAGCTGTTGTAGCCAGTTCCCAGAGGAGTGCTTTGGTCACTTACTATGCTGTTTGTCTGGGTCCCCATGACTGTATTCTGTATATGCTTCTTCTTCACCTGTTAGCTTCTCTTTTCTTCTTCTTCTTCTTCTTCTTCTTCTTCTTCTTCTTCTTCTTCTTCTTCTTCTTCTTCTTCTTCTTCTTCTTCTTCTTCTCCTTCTCCTCCTCCTCTTTTTTCTTCCCTTCCTTCCTTTTTCTCCTCACCCAGCCCTGCTTCAATATCCACCTACTTCCCTGCTTCCTTTCCCTTGCCACACCCTCTTCTGCCTGACCTTTTTGCCCTGTCTCCTCACTTCCAGTGGAAAGTCCCAGTCTTTCTCCAAAGGACCAGGTGATATTTGCCACCTCCTCCTGGCAACTGTCCCCTTCTGGCTGAGAGTCAGTTGACATCCTTTCCTCTCCAGAGGTCCAGAGTGCCATGGAAGAGAGTCACATCCTGGAGAAGATGGCTGCTGAGGCTAGCAACCCACAGCCAGGGGCAAAGGCCATTAAAGGCCTCAGCAAGTAAGCAGGGGGTCTATGTGGAAACAAGGAATGGGGGTAGGTAGGAACCTGGTGCAGGCAGGCATTTTCCTGCTTTGGCCTGGGACTTCTCAGTCATGCCCTGAGAATCATTCGTTCCTGAAGTCATTTAGAGGAGAAAGCGAGATCACTAAATATACATAAAATCAAATAGAAGCAAGTCTTCAAATGGTGGGGCTGGAAAGGTATTGGCAGTCTTCCAGTAACGGGAAGAAAGGGCTTCTTGCAAGCCCCATCATGGCTGGTTGGGGCTGTCCAGACTGCTGTCCTGGGGAGTGTTCTGAGGCACTATCTGAAATAGCAGAATTGGATAGATTAGCAATGTCTATCAAGAACTCAGGATGGGCAGGTGGAGGTATGTGCTCCACATCCTTGTAAACCTGATTCTCGAATGATCGTTTCTGAGCCAGAGGTGGCAGTATCTCCTGGGGCATATTTGCCTAGAGTTACTTTAGGTTGTCTCAACTTGAGAAGGAACGGGACAGTGCTATTAGTATACATGAGTCGAGATCAGGACTATTACTAAGCCCCAAATATCAAAGGCGACATTGCTGGAAAACCTTCATCCAATCCAGCCTCCCTAATTTGTTGCTGGAGAACGTGAGGACAAAAGAGGAAAAGGGACTAGCCCAAGATCACATAGAATCAGCCGTGTGCCTCTCTTCACACACGAGGGTTTTCTGTACATAGATTGGTTCCTGTCTAAGACTTTGGTTTACATTTCGGATGACCCTAGTAGATGTGGGATAGAAGTTTCCCGAGACCTCCCAGTGAGGTGGTGGTGGAACATGTAGAGGGCGTGGGTCTTGTCTTCTCATCACCGTATGTGTCCGTTCCCTCTAAGTATGAAGGTAAAGGATGTCTTGGAACCTGTCATCACACTGAACTTCGTACCTGGAGTGGGCATCTTCCAGTGTGTGTCCACAGGCATGACCATCACCGGCAAGAGGTTGGTGTGGAAAGGGAGAAGTGGGGGAAGGAGACTGTCCTCTGGTCTCACTCTCCCATGCTCATGCACAGGGTACTGACTGTTTATTAGGTGGCTGCTGGGATCTGAGGTGACTGTAGACTTGGCTTCTGTTTTGATGGGAGTCAGGTGAAGCACAGCCACAGACAGAATCATTGGTAGAAGGGAAAAGGACTGAGAAGTGTTAGAGAGGTCAGGGAGGCTCTGGGGAGGTGATTACAGCAAAGCAGTGTTTCAGGTGCTCAAAGTTCAGAGTTCATCAAAGTAAGCGGGAGTGGGAGGACCGGTTGTGGGACTGTGAGAAGGCCCCATCCTGAGTTTTCATCATGTGGGGTTAGATCCTGCCCTCTCCATCCTCAGATGCTGAGGTTGTGGGCAAAGAAGGTAGGGATAGTAGCTCCAGTAGCAGAGATACCAACAGTGCCTGCCTGCCTGCCTGCCTGGTCTTCCAGCTTCACAGGAGGGAACATGGAGATCAATGTGGTCCAGAACATCACAGCCACCAATCGGCTTCTGCAGGATGAGGAGACAGGCACTCCCATGTTCAGGAGCGAGGGCTGTGAGGTCATCCTGGTCAGCGTGAAAACCAATCTGCCTAACAAGTAAGGGGGTCCTGTGTCTGGAAAGCATGGTGGACCGTGCTGCTCCTCCCCAACACTCCTCTTCCTGAGCCGCTGAACTATAACCATGTCCCTCTGTGTCCTCTGTCCGACTTGATGTCATTGGTGCTCTGTTCACACCCTCCCCCATGCCTGTGCCTCAGCAAGGCCATCAGCAAGTTTGTGGACAGCACCCTGCGCAAGGTCCTTCCTGGCCTGGTGAGTGACCCTGAACAAGTCTCCAGCCCTTCTTGGTGCAGCGGCTGTGGCCAGGGCAGCCAGGGAATTTGCCCTTAAGCGGGGACCTTGATGGGTGGATAGTGGCTAAGAAGAGTTCAGAGTCTGTGGCTGGCTCAGGAGGAAAGTGCGATGATCACCTAGTGATGTCTGCCGTGAGCACAGGTATAGGCAACCCCAGTGTGTGTGTGTCCCAGCTTGACCACCCTGCTCACGGCCAGCCCCAGAAAATGAATCCTTGGTAGTTCAGCATGGTGTGCAAGCATCTGGATTCTAGTCCAGGCTCTGCTGTTGATAGTTTCATGACTTGGGCCTCAGCGCCTCTTCCCCACCCAGCTTTTGTCCTTCTGGGGTTCTTAGGATTCCCTGTGGAGTATTGTGGAGTCTCCCTGTGTGTATAACCCACGGAGGCTGCTGCCTTCTTTACTTGTAGATGTGTCCAGCCATCGATGCTGTCCTGGTGTATGTGAACAAGAAATGGACCAAGTTGACAGGTGACACATTCCTCTTCCACACAGGATGTCACATTAGCCGGATTTCAATGTCCATGCCCTCTGTTTCCAGCCTGTCTCTAGGACAAGAGGAGGGCTGGGGTCATGGTGTCCCCATATTGTCTAGATGAGAAGTCTGAAACCCCACAGGGTGCCTGGGTCCTTTCATTTCTCTACCTGAATTCCATGACAGCTGCTCTGCAGAAAATCCCTAATGACTCATGACCTAATGAGCTGTCTTGGCTGGGCATTCCTGAATCCTTTGTTAAAGAGGTCTGCTGTCTCTACCATTTGGGGTCCACAGTGTCCCTCAAGACGGGAGAAAGGAAATCCAATGGCTGAGCCTTGAAGATCCCTCCCTGCCTTCCTGTCCTCAGCAGTGGGGTCTGGGAGAACTCATTTCTCTTCCCTCAGCCTCAGTTTCCTCACGTGTGAACAGCCCATGATTGCAACCTCATATGTGTTGTCATGGTTGCAAGAGCCCTGGCGAATGAACGCTCAGACTCTGGGCCAGCAGGACAACGGGTTACCAAGATCTAAGCCACTTCTTGGGTCACACAGAGGGATAGGCTGGCTCAGGAGCGGTGGCTGCTTCTGGCTTTTTTTATCTGCTCCTGGGACTGGTGCCCAACTGAATGGAAGCTCTTCTCCACAGTACCCATGCCCGTTGACCAGATGGGCACTGTCAAATATGCCTTGACAGCCCCACCTGTCACCACAGCTAGCCACATCCAGGTGGACTTTAGTGTAAGTAGTGAGGGTCCCCAGGGTGCTGTGCTCAGGCTTGGACGTGCTGGTGTGGCTGCTTCTCCCTGACAGGTGGCTGGGAGGTGACGAGTAGGAGGAGCCTTGCTTTGAGAACTCCCCTCTCACCCTGCTCAAAGTGAGGCTGCTGGGGCTGGCAACTTTGGTCTCATTTCTTGCAGGATCGTTAATGTTTCTCAGAGAGTGACTATGCCCTGATATTGTACAGATAGGGACACTGAAACAGGGAAGAGACCAGGCTAAAATGGCTTCTGCAGTGTTATGCTGGGTGCTCACACACACATACGGACAAGTCTCTTGGAAAAGTGTAGATGAGAGGGCCTGAGCGGCTTTCTCCTGTCAAGCTGGGGCCTCTTTCTTGCTTGTGAGAAGGATGTGGTGGGGATCATACCACACTCTGCACACATAAGGGCCCAAGCCAGAGTCAGAGCCACTAAAATGACCTAAACACTCCTAGGAGAAACTGCAGGGGACCTAGTGGCTGATGCTCGTCTTTTCAAGCCACATCTGCCCACTGCCACCTGTTCCGCTCTAACAGTGTCTTGTTGACTTGAGGTCTGACCCGAGTCCCAGTGGTCAGAGGACCAAGACTCCCCTGGTCTCATTCCCACATGGCTGAGTGTCCCTCCTATTGTACCCCAGCCTGTAGTGCAGCTTCAGGAAAGCCAAGTTATCCAGCTCGCCACTGATGGGTCAGCCCTGGAGTTCCCCGAGGACGCAGCCAAGGGGTCACAGCTGCTGCTCTCAGCCTCCTTCCTCACAGCTGAGCTGGCCCTTCTGCAGAAGTCCTTGGAAGTGAACCTCAATGACAAGAGGGTGAGCCACCACCTCATTCCCACTGCTTTCGCCTCTGTACCTGGGAATAGTCCAGGGTTAGACGCAGGACCAGCGTAGGAGAAGTGAGGCTGATGGGGGCTTTGAAGGCAGCTGTCCCTGCCTACAGCTCCCTCTCTGCCCATGTGACCTGTGTCTACCTGTCTTCAAACCAACCGTTCAGTGACCCACCTACATTTTTTTTAAAGGAAAAAAATTAAGTACATGTGGAGGTCAGAGGGCAACTTTCTGAAGTTGGTTCTCTCCTTCCACGGTGGTTCCAGGCACTGGGATCAGGTCAAGGCTTTGTGGCAGGAGGTTTCATCCTCTCGTCACCCCAGCACCCTTCTCCCTACATTTCTCACACCCTGGCAACCACTACTTTCCTTTGACCCACATCATCATCCACCTGCTGTGTCTTCATGACCTGGTTCTATTCCCCACCTCACATTAACACCACAGACTGTGGATAAGTGCGCCTCTGTCACCATCAACACCACGGACTGTGGATAAGTGCACCTCTACATCACTATTACCATACATGTCTCACCATTGTCCCTTCCGTCACCCACCTGTTCATCCAGCTGGGTACCCACCTGCGCATCCGTCCCCCTCCTCCATTGCCCCATCACGCCATATTACCACCCATCTTGCTGCCATCCCTCCGTCTTCTCACCAACCAGTTCATCTGTTTTCTTCCCAGGCACCATCTGGTTTCCACGCAGCTACTCCGCATCCATCCCACCCACTACCACCCACACTGGTCCCTTCCCCCCACTGCCATCTACTCTTCTACCCACCCTCCCCCGTTCCATTGCTCATCTGTTGTTCTGTGCCCCCCTTCTATTTGCCTGTCTGTCTATATACTTGCCTTGCCCTCTCGTCCCTCACACCTGGCCGTGCTCCCATCCATCTTCCTGCCTTTTCATTTAACATTTTCTCAGTATTTGACCTTGGGTCAGGAGCCACGGGAGCTGGGGTGTGTAAATAATGGCTGGGGCCGGAGGGTCCTCCCCAGGTTGATTGCAGAGTTGCACGTGAGATGAAGGAAGAGGGTCTGAGGCCCCAGCTTCCTGAAGCAGAGTGGTGGATATCGGATAACGACTTTACACAGTGCCCACTTTGACTTTGATTTGTAGGTTGGTAAGCTGTCACACACCACTAGGACACTGGCTGGCTTCATCCCGAAGGTGAGTACCCCAGTTACCTGTGACCACCGTGCTCATTTTGTCCTCCGGGCAAAGGAGACTGGCTTGGGAGGCAGCCGCTCAATGTGCCTGCCCTTTGCCCAATGTGGAGACAGCCCAACCTTTCCACAGAGCACTCTCTGGGCTCAGCCACAGACAGCTCAGCTCTAGTATCTTGGGAGTCCCGGGTTCATCACGGAAATAGCTAAAATGTCATGTTTTGCCTCTTTCCTTTCCTAAGAGGCACAGCCGGGTCTTTGCATACTGAGCTTCCAGCAGAAACCAGCGACTTCCTGAGACACCCTTGGGCTGAAGTCCAAGGGCTGGCTTTGAGAGTATGCCTTGGACTTTGCAGGTGGCCAAGACCTACCACAAACCAAAGCCCTTGCTGATCAAAGTCAAGATAAACAAAGCCCCCAAGGTCACCATGAAGGCTGGAAAGAGCCTGATGCACCTTCACGGCAGCCTGGAGATGTTTGTCGCACGGCGACATGGCAAACACCCGAAATCCCTCTTCCTCCTGGAGACTGTGAGTAGAGCCCGTAGGTAGCCACTCTCATGTTGGATGCTCCCAGGCTGAGGGATGCTTGGATTTTATTTAAGAGTCAAGGCACAGGTGGAGTGACCTGACCTTTGGCATTACAACCTGCTATATGGTGGTTTAGTGTCTCCTCTCTCCCTCCAACGCTCCTCAACCCCCAAGGATAGTAAAGCCTGCTCCAGAACTGTGGAAGACTAAAGAAACCCCCACATCCAGTGCTTGCTGAGAGATGTTTGAAGGGTTGAGCAGGAGCTGTGCAGGGGAGGAGGTGTTGTTGAGAAGCATCTGTTACTACCATGTGCAGACATTAGCCATGGGTCAGGTGCTTAAGAAAGTTCATGCTGATCCAGGATAAGGAGAGATAGGATCCCGGGAGAGGGGTGTAGAGAGGCTTCTGGGTTCAGTCCCAGGACAGGACAGGAAGCAGAGGTGCCAATGGAGGACCAACTGCCTTCTCTGCTCCCTCCCCCATGCCAGCACCTTGGTCTGGAAACCCATTACTCAGTGCATGAGAACCGGCTGCAGATGGCCACCTCTCTGGACAGGTAGGAGCTCTGGTACCATGGTGACATCCCTGTAGTAGCCCTGGCTCTATTCCCCACCTCACTCCCTTCTATCTCACCATCACCATTACCCACCATAGACTGGGTGACAAGTGCATCGCTATGCCACTGTCACCACATGCTTCTGGCCTTGTCCACTCTTGCTCTTGTCCATTGGCTTTCAACTCCAGGTTCTCCCCCACTGCCCCAGACCCATCCACCATAACCCACACTACCAGGATGCTCTAGTCATTCAGCCGGCTTTAGAACCCTCGCTAGCTCCGCACTGCCTATGTGGTCTTATCTTAAATCTAAGCTCGCCACTCTGAGGCTTTCTAAAATCTCCTTCCGCCCTTACTCTTCCACTTTGCTCTTCTGTAGTGAGTTTAGATTAGGTCTTTATCCCCCTTCATTCATAGGCCTTTGCCATTTCTTCCAAATGAACCAGGGCCCATCTCAATTGCTACTTCCCCCAGGGCATCTTTAGCTCTATGCTTTCCTCTAGTGAAGCACTGGCCACACACCTGATGTCCCCTATCCTGCTTGGGTCTTACACTCTCAGGGAAAGGATCCTTACACCAGGGTTTACACTCAGCCAGTCACTGACTCCTCTGCTCGCCTCAGCAATTCATCTGAATTGAATTGGGTCAGGACTCTTTCAGTCAGAGTCCAGCTGGAGCTGCTTTGCAGCCTGATAGGGAATCTTTTGGCTCATGTGCCACTGGGATCCAAGCACTCAAAGTTCTCAAGACTCTGGCTCCCTCCTTCTCGTCCTCTGCTGAGCTCTTTGTTGCCTAAATTCTCAGGCAGCCTCTCCCCTCCAGAAGGTAGTAAAGGCACCCCAATAGAAAGAGGTGACCCCAACAGAAAAAGGTGCTCTGGTCTAGTAGTTCTCATAGTCACCAAGGCCTGGAGTTTTGTTTGGGTCACATGGGCAAGGCTAGACCAATCATAGTTAGCAAGAGACGGAGTGCTCATAGGTGACCTGGTCCTGGGCTGCTGTCTCTGCTGGGGATTGTTTGCCCACGCGGTTGGCTGTAGAGATGTAGGGTATTTTGCTAAGATGGGGCATGGCCAGGCAGAATCCAGATGTCTGCCCAGTGTCCTGTCCTAATGCTGGTATGTGTTAGTGTCTCCTGGGAGCTATGTTGGGGAGGGGAAAGGAAGGACTTCCCTTGTGTCCTTCAAGGATTTGGGTCTGGCCTGCTGAGCTATAAATGGAGCTGCATACATGATCAAGGACTCAGAGTTTGGAAGAGCAGGGTTCATGAGAGGCCATTCAGGAGGTCTGGGAGCCATGAGGACAGAATGGGAGGGGATGAGTGGTGGTCACCCTCCCATCACAGATTACAAGCAAGAAGGTGGCAGACAGAACACCTGTAGGAGGCTGTGACACTAAAGACCCCTCTCTCAGTGACTCTCTCTGACCATGCTTTCTCCATATCCTTCCCTCTGCTTTGTAGTTTACTGAGCCTGTCCCGAGTGTCTTCTTCAATTGGCAACTTCAATGTAAGTGTCCCATGTGCTTTTGCCTGGCCATCTGAATGCAGCATGAGTTTACAGAGGATGGGCCCTACAATGGAATCAGAGTAAAGAGAGCAAGGCCACTCACATTCTTTGGTGCTCCTGGCACTATCTTACCTTGGTGAAGGCCCATATACTTCTGAGTCCTTGTTCCCTTTCCCATATAGAACTTGGACAACGCTATGGATTTATCCATTCTAAAAGCATTACCATGGTAGTGGCTTGACTGGCCTTCATTGGCCAGGCTGTTATTTCAATTAGTCTCTAGCCACAGGGCTGCCTGCACAGCACCCAATCAAGTAGGCACTATAGAACATTAGCCTCTATCCGTGTGGACATGTGAGCCTTCCTGGGAACCTGGGAGTAGGCATGGCCATAACTCACACTCATTGGCCCAAGGAGCTGGTGGACGCATGGCCAATATGAGCTCTGAGTTTTCTGTCAGATCAGGAGTGCAGGCCATGCACCCCTCCTTCCTCCTGAGTGTCCCTATTCCTGCACAGAGACCCATCACCCTACACGTCACCCAAACAAGGATTAGGAGCAGGGCAAGGCTTAGCCCCCAGGCCTGAGGCTGCTTAGACAAGCTGTACACTGTCTCTAATGTCCTCTTTTGTGTTTCCCAGTGAGGGCAGGCTGAGGAGGGATGCTGAGTTGCCTTGGGGGGTTTCCCTGTCTTTCTCTTCCAGGAGACGAAGTTAACTGACTTCATCACTGATTATCTCCAGAAAGCCTACATCCCTGTGGTGAACGGTGAGGCTTCTCCAAGAATCAGAATGCACATCACCAAAGGGAGCTTTCACCTGTGAAATCTCTCAAGGTTTTGGGAGTAAATGAGCAATGGCTAAACATTGAGGACAAAGTAGGCTTAATGGCACCTTCTTGGAGGCAAAAGCCCATTTCATAATTTGGGCTCTGACCCTTGACCTCCTATCATGAATGTGAATTTGGCCTGTGATATAAAGGCAAGGCAGATAGGTGCTCTCTGCCTGTGTGGCCAGCAGACATCAGGAACCCTTCACGACACTATCTCCTACCATGCAGCTCCAGGCAGTGTCTTACTAATTGCCAAGCAGTTTTCCTGTGTTTGTTTCTCAGGTGTCCTCCATGTTGGGCTTCCACTCCCAGACCTTCTGGCTATCAATTACAACCTGGCTGAGTTGGACATAGTAGAGGTGAGGGAAAGGCTGGGGGAGGCCATGCCAATGAACACTTTGGCCAATGGGAGATCAGGAAGAGCTAGCCTCTGGCCAACTGGAGGGGAAGAGTGGGAGAAGGGGAAGGCTATCACTGTAATCTCTCCAGTCCTGGAACAAGGGCCTTAGCCAGGACTGCACAGAAGGATTCTCCATCTTACCTCTCTGTTGCTCTGTCACCTCAATCTCTCTATGTCCCTCCCCATTTCTGGGTTGAAATGGGGGTGAGAATGTGGACATCAACCTCAGAGAGCTGTCCTGATTTTCTAAGACAATGAACCTAAAGGCCCATAGTAAACGCTCAATAAATACAAACTTCTCATTGTATGTTGGGCTTTGAGCCTTGAGTGTTAAGTGGACGTTTCTCGCATGCTGTCTCTCTACTGTAGGAGGTGACAAGGTATATTCCTATTTGACAGTTGAAAAAGTGAAGGCTCAGAGGGGCAAAGGTACCTTCCAGGTCACAAGGCCTTTGCTTATAAAGTGTTGCTTTTCATCTCCTGGGCACGGCTGGTTCCATCTGTTCCTGAGCCTGGGTGTCTCTTTTCATCACTCCCAGCCCCCTCGCCACTCAGCCCTTTTCTCCCACCAGGGTGCCCTGGTGTTGGACTTGAAGATGGAATGACCATGGCAAGACTCTGACAACTGCCTTCAACTGCCATGGTTCTGTACCAGCAAAGGAACCCAAGTGTGAGCCAGATGTGCCTGGCCCTGACACCACTGGTTACTTCCTGTGACAGGAGAAAGTTAGAGGCCTGGTGGGCCTCGGAAATAAACAGGAAGAAGACTCTCACACAATTCAGTGTTTCTGTCTCTTTCTGTAGCCAACAAACATGTGTGGTTTTTGTTTTTGTTTTTGTTTTGTTTTGGTCCCCTCTGATGGGTTAGGGTCTAAAACCAGCCTGGGATCTGAAGGAAAGCTTACCCAGATTTTGGATGGGTTAGATATGTGTCAAGCATCTGCTAATAGTTACTCTCCATTCTTTCCCTGCCTTCGATTATCCAGAACCCATGGGAAAGACAAGTGGAGTCACCCTATTCACTGAGCAGATGGTGGAAGCCCGGAGTGGCTCACTTTCTGTCTAGGGTCTTCCTGCTTCAACTCCGTGCCCCAAGTCTTGGTAATCTGAAGATGTCTCTGTTCACATGGAGCCTGTGCCCAAGGAGTCTCTCCATGTGACCTCCTTTAGTCCTTATGGCTGAGGAGGTGACTGTCAACATTTCCCAGACAGGGAAGTTGAAGCTCAGAGTGGCCTGACCAGCACATAGGGGCACATCAGGGCACAGGGCTAGGATTGGAACTTGGGCTCTGCAGCTAGCCTGCTTTGGCTTGACTCAACCCTGCCTCTTTCTCTGCTGTGTGTTTTGGGTGAATTATGGTACCAATGGGAGCCTCATTTTTCCTTACCTGTACCAGTGCCAATCCCAGCAGGGCCGTTGTAAAGTTTATACGACTGGCATCGTAGGTAGTGCTCAGACAGAGGAAAAGGTGCTAGCTCAGATGGGGTTCTGAGGCCTCAAGTGAGCAGGTGTCTCTGAGCCAGGGTGTGGCTGAGCACCACGGAGTGTATGAGCATCTGGCCATGTATAGCAGGTTTGGGATCTGGGGCCACCATAAGCACTAGAAGGTCATGTGTAAGAGAGGCCTGAGCGTCTGCAGTATTTGCCTGTGTCTGAACATACCCCTCCATTTACACATAACCTGGCCAGAAGGCCCCTGTGCCTCCCATCTGCGCTCTGCCCTTTTCTTGGGATTCCTAGTACGTATAAATAAATATACACATACATATTCTTAATATATATATATTCCAGCTAGGGCTGGAACCCAGGACCTCACCTAAGCTGGGCAAGTGTTCTACCATTGAACAAATTCCTAGTTTCATGGTTTTTAAATTGACTCTTTTTTTTTTTTTTGAGACAGGGTTTCTGTGTTACAGTCCTAGCTATCCTGGAGCTAGCCCTTATATACCAGGTTGGCCTCTAACTCACAGAAATCTGTGTGCCTCTGCCTCCTGAGTGCTGGGATTAAAGGCATGGGCCACCACCGCCCAGCTTTAAATTGATTCTTTTTAATATACATGCACATTTACACCTAGCGAAGTTAAACGTGTATGTTTTAAGTCAATGCTGAAAATGAGTATGACCTGCTAGAATGTAAAATTCATACAAACCCAGCCATGTGTATTGGACTCTTCCTGTGATCAGCCCTGGAGAGCACCAGGGTGGTGGCTGAGCGTCTGTGCATCCATACTCTGGTGTGTACGTGTGTCACAACACTGTGCATATGTCAAGGCTCTGGTGTAGAAGTTGGGGACAGATGTGAGTGCGAGGAGCCTAAGTCTGGCACCTGCCCAGAGACTGGCTAGGATACCAGTGCTCCTCAAGCCCGTGGAGCCTGACAGGTGGCTCTCTTCCAACCTGGCATAGATCCATACCACAGAGGAGGAAGGTCCGGATGCCAGGGCCATGCCCTTGTCCCTCACCGTCACCTAATCCCATCAGCCATCATCCCCTGGGCTGTGGAACAATAGCAACCTTGAAGCAGTACTGGCAGGTCCCGATGTCTAGTTAATCCATGGGCGGTGACACTTGACACGGTGTTAGAGATTTCTCTGTCCCTGTGTGTTCAGAAACATACTCACGGCCGCTTACAGACTTATAGTCACTTTCCCAGGTCTAGTGTGCAGCTGGGAAACCAAGGCACAGCTTGTTAGAAGGAAGTCCTGGGTCTACTGGGACCCCAGGCACAGTGTAGCTTCTCACACATGGCAGCTCCTGCCCGAGTCTCTGTTTCTTTGGGCAAGGTCTGTATGCTTGCTGTGTGTTCGGACCTTTTCAGATTGGCTCTGGGAAGGACAAGACCAGGCAAAGGAGCTTGGTGCCTTCACTTGGCTCCATAACGGATGCCCTCTGCCCCTGGACTCTCTCACCTTTCAAGACTCTGCCAACTGCAGCAGATGAAAGTGAGGCTTAGAGGAACGAGGCAGCTTCCCTGATGGCCCACACGTGTATATGAGGCTGGCCTTGAACTCATCTGCCTGAGTCTCAGCCAGTCTCCTTCCCGCTCCTCTTTGAGCACTGAGCACTGCATAGATCATGTAAAGAAGCTGAGATGCAAGGCCCCAGAGCAGGCAGGGAGCTGAGCTAGGTCTTCAGTGCAGATCCACGACTACCAATCTCCAGGGACACTCCAGGGTAGCCGACACGGTGATGCTCCTCAAAGCAGTGTCCCCCGTACCCTGCTTCTCCATCCTCTGTCCACTGTTTGCTCAGGTACCTCCCAGGATGTTACCATCATCAAAGCCTCTAACACCCTTTCCCCTCATTTCCCAATGCCCTTGTCGGCCGTCAATCTGCAGTAGGAGCAATCACAGGAAATGAGCCCATTGCAGATGTGAAAATGGCTCTACCAGGCCTAGGACCTAGGACTGCACAGGGTGGGGAGGGTGTCTTTTGCCTCCTCTGCCCTGATCCCTTCCATGGTTCCTATACCCACCACCAGGCCTGCATACCACCTTCTTAAACATGCAGGCTACAGCCCTCTGCCCTTAGTCTGCTGGGTGGGGTCTGTGAAAAGTAGGACCCCGAGATAGCAAGATAGCATTTTCATGAGTCTCCTCCACCGACAGAATCCACTCTTTGGTCCTACATGAGGTGGTGGGGGGTGCCTGGGCTGCAAGTAGGGATGGAAACCTTGGGAGGGGGATGTAGGCCTGGAGGAAAAAGAGAGAAAGCAAGCAAGGAGCCAGCAGCATTCTTGCCTTCCAAGAGGCTGAGCCAGGCAGGTGAGCAGGGTCAGCGTGGCGTGAGAGAGGTCAGGTGTGTGGCTGTTGTTTCCTCCCAGGATTTTTGTTTGTTTGTTTGTTTTTGAGACAAGGTCTCTCTAGACAGACTAGGTTGGCCTCATATTCACGGTAATTATTGTGACATGGTGAATGAGGGCCCTACAAGGCAATAGTGCCTGCGTCCTTCTCCGAGGCTGCCCGGACCCTCACATCCTCTGTTGTCTATGTAGTTCATCGAGTGGCCAATAACTTGGAGGCTGAGGCTGCATCGTGATGGCCTTGGGCCAGCTGCTTCCCTTCGGCCTGTCCCGGGCTCCTGGGGGAGTAGGAGATGATAAAGAATGAAGGTCCCTGGGCCAGGATGGCACCAGACGCAGTTACCCATGCAGAGGCTGTGTGCACAGTCAATGCTGAATAGACAAGGGGGCTGCCGCTCCTTCTTCCTCCTCCAGAGCGTCTTCAATGCATTGCGGCTACCTGGTCCTGGTGGGCATGGAGCGGCAGTAATGGTGGCACCCATACGTCTGGCTGGAAGTGAGGGCCCACTTAGCATAACCACTCAGGAGAGGCCTAGCTGGTACGGTCGTGCCAAGTGGTCCCCCGCTCCCACCACTTGTGAGTAGACTTGTAGACTCTGCTCCTGACTGTTCACCCAAGAAATGGAAACTATAAGTACATGTCCACAAAAAGATGTGACAAAAATGTACATTGTCGCTTCATTCATAATAGCCAATGGCCAGAAGGCCCCAATGCTTCTAGACGGAAGATGGCTAAAGCAACCGAACCATGGAGCATCCGTGTGTGGAGTAGCCCCAGATGGAGAAACGCTGCTCCTCACATGACCAGGTGAAGCAGTTATGTGGACATGGAGCATCAGTAGAAGGGAGCTCACAGGACACAGACACCATTGTATGCTATCCCCAGCCACTGTGTCAGGACAGTGGTCAGATTTGGAGGGCCACCAGGGGACTTTGGAAGCACCCAGTTTAAAAGTTCAACAAGCTACCCACTTGAAACCCACGGACCCTTTCTGCTTGGGTTCCATATTTCAAGATGCTTGCTGTTCAGAGAGCTGGGTTGGGGAAATGGACCAGGCCTGCATCAGGAAGAAGGTGGGTCCCGGCTTTAGCATTGCTGTGAGCAGTCAGGTTAGTGCAATTGCTCTTGCTCATCTTCCTGGAGGGCCCTCAAGGAAACACCACAGACACATGGTGGTCACCTAGGCTGTCACAAGCTCTCAGGAAGGTCCAGGGGACAGAGCTGGGCTCAGAGGTGGTGCCTCGCTCAGTATAGAGTTCCAGAAGACCTCTTGGAGGAGGTGATGCTGGGACAGACCTCTGCAGAACTAAGCCCCCTAGTGTCCCCTCCAAATCATGGCCCACCAAAGTTTTATTTCTGCCCGTGGTTGTTGACTGGTATGTGTGTGTGTGTTCCCTTCAGACCTTTGTGCCCACAGACTGTCATTGCTTAAAAAGAAGGAAAAGCCACTCATCCCAGTGTTCTGAGAACACATTAAATGGGAACATGCTGGCTATCTGTGTGTGGTTAAATGAATCATACTATGAAGATTAATTTTATCAACCTCTGTCATTTTTAATTCATGACTGCCGAAATGCTAAAGGGTGTGGCAGCCCTGGGGATCAAGGCTGCTTTTTCTGTTCATAGGGATACCCCACATTAGGTAAACAGTAGGCACCCCACAATGGACCTGCTGTAGAAGGACTGACTGACTAACTGACTAACTGAATGTCTCTGCACCATTTTCCTGAAACTGCCTGCTCTGGAGTCCTGGACACCCCAAGCCTTGGGGGTGGTTGAAGTTGGTGACCCTTCCCCAAGTAGCCTCAGTCCTCTTCTCAAGGCCTGGATTTCTCCATGCTAGGCCTGCGGCTGGATTACAGGTCAAGAGGGTCCAGTAGTTTAAGCAGCTTCCTTCCCTCCAGGCCATTTTAAAAGGTGGGCAAGGGAGGCGAGGTGGACCCTGTGCCATTGGGGTGACTGTTAGGGACCAAAAGAGAACTCTATGGGACTGCCAGAGCCCCACTCACCCTAGCTGGGGAGAGGGGCTGGTCCCTGTGGCTTCTATGCATTTCTTCCTGCCCCTGGGCGCTGACCCCAGCCCCTGGCTTTCTCTACAGAAGGAAGGCTTAGTTCAGGCCCTCGGGGAAAACCGCAATTTGCTCCTGACATGACATATTGACGGGTTTCTGGCGGCTGTGTCCCCTTTGTGTCCCCGAGCGGCTGTGGATATATAAGGGCTGCTCCTGGGCTCAAGTGTGGAGGACTTGACAGGAGGCTGGAAACCCACCTGCAGAGCAGGAGGAACAGGCTGGTAAGGAGGCCTCAGGTGGCCTGGCCCTATCCTAATCCCCTCCTCAGACCCAGTGACTCTTGCTGTTCCATCTGAATAATGGGTATAGAATGAATCTCTCTCAGAGGGAAGAGGGGCCTGGGAGCACCTGGAGGGCAGCAGGAGGGAACCTCCCAACTTACAGGTCTGGGGTCCTTGCTATACAAGACCATGGCAGGGCTGGATGGACGAGGGCCCAAATTTCCCATGGACAGAGTTCCAGATTAGAATTTCTTTCTCTAAATGGTGGGACCTGACTGGCCTTCTACAATCCTGGCGTTCCCTCTGTGAAAGACCCTAGGGTGACAAGGCCACTCAGGACCACGTCTTAGTAAACAAGGTGTACAGTCAAGTTTGTTGTTGGGTCACATGGTGCCCAGGACACCTTTGTGCCAGGGAGAAGGTGCCTGTTCTGGGTTGACTCAGTCTGTACTAGAGCCCACAGCTTGGTGAGTGATGAGCTACTGGATCCTGCCCTCACCCCATGACAGGTGCCTTCCTGTGCACAGGCCAGTTACATTGAGACACAAGACACCCCCCCCCCCCCCCCCGCGCGCCTGTAGCTTACAGAGTTGGCCAGCAAGGATATGGACACATTTGAATAAATGCAACTTGTGAGAACTTCCTCAAAATAAATATCTCAGTGATCGGTAGGATTCTCGAGACAAAGCAAGGGGAGGGGCCTCTTTCAGAAGGCAGCTAACCGGATGGACTAGGAATCACTACAGAGACTTCCTAGCGACTGGAATAACATGTGCAAAGGCCCTGGGGTGGGGCCGGATTTAGTATATTTAAAACTAAGGTGGTAAAAAAGATTTGTGGGTAATGGTGAGGCGTCCTGGGCCTCACTCAGCCTTGGGTAGTAGGGGGTCACTGAGGGTATCCAGAGGGTAGAATAGATGGAGGTGTGCCTAAAGAGAAGTCAGCCCTGTGGATTTATAGTTACAACCAGATATTTTTTGCTCTGCCTTCAGCCCCTTTCCCATTGCAGTGGCAATCAGAATAGAGGTGGAGAGGAGGGATAGGTGAGGCGGAGTGCTGCGTGTCTCTGACCAGCCACTCCTGACATGGGATTGGCAGCCAGCAAGGAAGCAACCTGGAGCCACAGAGGATCTCACTGAAGTGTGTACCCTAGACCCTGCCAGGCTTACAGCGTCACATGACAACTTTTGTTTTGTTTTGTTTTTGTTTTCAAGACAGGGTTTCTCTGTAGCTTTGGAGCCTGTCCTGGAACTAGCTCTTGTAGACCAGGCTGGCCTCGAACTTGCAGAGATCTGCCTGCCTCTGCCTCCCGAGTGCTGGGATTAAAGGTGTGTGCCCCCACCGCCTGGCTCACATGATAACTTCTAAGCCACATGGATTCAGACTGGAATGTTGGTCCCATTGGTGGTTAGCTCTTGGTTGAGTTCTCTCTAATTTCTGGGCCTTAGTCCCCTTCCCCCCCCCCCACACACACACTGCAAAAAGGGATCCAATGCAGGCCTCGGAAGCTGTGCTGGGCAATGCAATGCTTGCTCTATGTGCTGGCTGGATAGGGCAGGAATAAAGCCACACCTGGGTGTCCAGGAAGGAAAGAGGGCCACAGAACAGCAGCGACAGTGATGGAGAGCAAGAGGGAACAAGCTGGGCGTATGGAACTGGTCAAGTCTTTCCCCCCAACCCAGGTGTGCAGCTGACAATGCTGGGCGTGTCCACCCTGCTCCTGCTCTGGGGCCTGGCCACTCCGAGCCTGGGCTTGCTTGAGACTGTCGGCACACTTGCTCGGATCGACAAAGATGAACTGGGCAAAGGTGAGTCAGGGGCAGGTGGGCAGACTGGAGGGACCCCTCTGCAATTGTCTGCATCAGAGGCAGACATTCGAGCTGAGGCTCTCAGTGCTCAGCTGGCACTTTCTGCTATATTCTGTGGGGACCCGGGAGGAGCCAGCAGCACACACTCTGACATGGACTTGCTCTCCAACTCCTCCGGTGGCCACTGTCGCCATTTCCTCTGAGCAGAGAACTGGACTGTGTGGAGTTGCCTGGGCCTGGGGACAGGCATGGAGAAGGGCCTGACTGGGTCATATCTCCACCTCATGTCTTTGGGGTGACCATCTCAGGGACAATGCAGGGTTACCCATGGTGGGGCTTTTCCATCCTGCCCTCCCATAGCTACAGAGCCAGGCTGTGGACCTCAAGGCTGGGGTTGCTCCTGCACTGCCTTCAGTCCCTGGGTCCACTCTCCAGTCCGGTTCCAGGGTAGCCCTGGGATCTGGAGCCGAGTTTAACTCCAGGCCCTCACATCACATTTGCTCTGACACTGGGCAAGTGTCTGTCCCTTTTCGGCCTTTTGTCTATCTCAGATGAATGGATTGTCAGGGGGTGTGGTCATTTATTCCTGGCACTCCCTGGGTACCATAAGTGGGGCCAGTGGGAGGAGTTCCTACCCCTTGAAGTGACATGTCAATCCTAGTGGAAACAGCTAAAAGGAAAAGGCAGCGGCCTCGGTCCTGGTCCTCAGTGTGGAAGAAGAGTTTATTGATCTTCCTCCTTCCCACCCTCTCTGCAGCCATCCAGAACTCGCTGGTTGGGGGCCCTATTCTACAAAACGTCTTGGGAACCGTGACATCGGTGAACCAGGGCCTCCTGGGCGCAGGCGGGCTGCTTGGAGGAGGCGGTCTGCTGAGCTACGGGGGCATCTTCAGTCTTGTGGAAGAACTCTCGGGGTGAGGCGGCAGGGCTCCGCAGGGTTCTGCAGGAAGGCTTGCCCCTGCTTGCTGCTGGGAGGAGCTATGGTCATTGGTGGGCAGTGAGGCTAGTGCAGGAAGGGGAATAATGACTGTGAGCCTGGCAGGACATGGACAGCCTCTTTCCACTGGCACTCAGGGCTGGAGACAATTGTAGTCACTTGCTGTGTGACCCTGGGAAGGTTGCTTGATTTCTCTGGGCTAAGCCAGGTGTCTGTCTGGCTCCTTCCCTCATCTCTTTTGGGAGTCTGCTCAGAAGACCCTGAGCCTGCTGAGCTCCTCCTCATCCCCTCTACACCTCAGGGTCTTTCGATGACATTCTGTACACACCACACATTTTGCTGGTTTGTCTTTGTCACCATGGCAGATTATAAAACCAAGGAGGGGAAGAATTCTCCTCTGGGCTGTTTATCGGAATGCCCTCGCGTATAAACAGGGTGTCGTGATAATTTTAGGATGAAAGAAATGGCAGGCGGCTAATACATTTAGCAGGATAGTCACCAGCAGGGGTTTCTAGGTGACCCTAAGGACTGCTGGGAAGTTGGTCTACTAAGTGCAGAGCCGGGACAAGTGTCAACTCCCTCCACAGGTGAGCAGGTGGAAGCCCCACAGGGAAGGAAGGTTCTTGCTGTGCTCACTCAGGGGTAGAGAGGACTCTGTGTGTGACTGCAGCCCACAGTGCTTACCCATGGCTGGAGTGAGTCAGGGTAGCCAGTCAGTTGAGGAGCACGGGCTTGTGATGGCAGAGGAGATGGGGGCCTGGTCCCCATGTGGCACCCACGTCTACTAAGGGGACTGGTGATGGCTGATAGCATTGAGCTTCATCGAATAACTCTGAGCTAGACCTTGTCAATGCTCGGGTTTTACACACACAGATACTGATCCGCAACAGCCGTATGATACTTCCGTAGTCATGGGTAGCCACAGAGCGCGGGTGTGAAGCATTGATTGGATACCATGATGTTAGGACAGCATTAATATGTATGCAGCAGGCCAAATAGAACCATGTATTCAGTGAGCACTCAATAAATGCTATCACTATTATTAAGTTCCACATCTCTGTGGACCTCCCTGACTGAATGAGTCTCACATTGTCCTTGCTTCAAGGAGCTGTAGAATGTGCCAAAGCCTGATATGGCAGGGCTATAAGCTGCAGGCTGAGAACCAGGAAGGACGACTTCCTAGATGAGGGGATGTCTGACTGAAATCAGGAGGCCCAGGAGGACTCAGCTGGAAGAGGACGCTAAGTTAAAGAGAGTCAGGAATGCGTGTTCCAGACAGAAATAGTGAGAATGAGCTGGAAAGATAACAAGAAATCCCGTGTAGGGTGTTCTCTATGTAGGACCCCGTGTCCCAGGCTGCCAAATAGGATCCGGCCTCCAACTCTGATGCTAGGGTTACACTGCTGAGCATGGACCATACTTGGAATCTGCCGGTCAGGTTCTCCCAGGCCTGGTGGCGTATGTAGGAGTAAGCAGCCCACTCCACCCCTTCTCCAGGCTGAAGATAGAGGAAATTACTCTGCCCAAAGTGTCCCTCAAGCTGCTGCCGGGGTTTGGGGTGCAGCTGAGCCTGCACACCAAGGTTAGCCTGCATGGCTCTGGGTGAGTGTGCTTCTGGGAGCCCCTATCCACTACACCCCCATTTCCTCTACCTTACTTCCTCCCCAAGGGACTCCCATTCTGTTTCTCTTGGGCCCCATTCTATTCCCTTCTCCCAGAGAACCCCACCTCATTGATGATCCTCAGGCTTCCATGGCGTTTCCCGGGTCCTCTTCCACTGCCTGAGGTGGGGCGAGGGGAGTGCCGATGCTTGGGAACCAGGCCCCTTGCCATGCAGACCCAAGGATGGAGTGGGCGTGGTGAGATGGGGAAGGTCTGGGAGGCAGGCCATATTCATTTTTGGAGTTTTGCAGTCCCCTGGTGGGCCTTCTGCAGCTGGCTGCAGAGGTGAATGTGTCCTCGAAGGTGGCACTGGGTATGAGCCCACGGGGGACCCCCATCCTGGTCCTTAAGCGCTGCAACACTCTCCTGGGCCACACCAGTGTGATGTCAGGGTGAGTCTTTGGCTTGTACGCATTCATCATGGGATGCCTGTCTCCCAGGTCTGCCTGAGAATGTCATGCTGCCCTGCAGTCCCAGGGTTTGTCCCAGACGTGAGAACCAAGTCATAGCGCACAACACACCTAGTCCAGAGTGATGTCCTCCTGTTTCTAGGGTCCCGCTCAGGACTCCCTGTCCCCAAGAATCATCTCTGCTCACAGCATGTAAGAACCTCAGCTGTGACTCTGAGTTGTGTGATTCTGGATCCATTGCTCCATGTCAGGGCCTCAGTGTCTCCTGTGTGCGTCTGCAAACACCTTCATAGTTACCACTTTCTGCGGGCACCCACTCACCTGCCCATACTCATGATCAGCCTCACTCCAGGGAGAGAGCAGAGCCCACACAGGGCAAGGGGCCTGCCCAAGCTCCCACGCACAGATGAGACAAACATGGAAGGTGGTCTCTGACCACTGCACTGCCCTCTCCTGGCCCACTCCTCCTCTGCCTCCCTGGCACTGTCTTCATCCTAGGCCAAGTCCCAGCTTCCTAACCTTGCTGGCTTAGTTTTATCTCCAGCAAAGAATGCAGTTCCTCTGTAAAGGCTTTACCAAGGGTGGGGGCTTTGGGCTCCTTAAATTCTAGCATGTGTTCTGATGCACTGGACGTGGTAAGCCCAGGGAACTGCTGCTATCTTGGAATGTGGCTTTGTGGAGATATGACCCTGTACCCCCATAACCTCCAGACAGGCCTGAATCCAACCAGTATCACTTATTCTCAGGCCATCTTCCTGTCATTCATTCATTCATTCATTCATTCATTCATGTTTATTGAGCCCCATGCTAAGCCAGGCATTGCTGCCCATGCATATGACCCTTGCCCACACCTGTTGGATGAAACCTGGGGTCAGACGCTTCCAGAGCACAGGTTGCATAGTAGTCTTGTGAGGGATCCTCACAGTGGCATAGGATAGGGTGGGGCTGTCTAGCCAGGGAAGCTGAAGCCTTGGATGGACCAACGTAAGGCAGGGCCAGGGCTTAAATACAGGTCCCTAAAGCCCCAGCCAACCTCACAAAAGGAAGAGACAGGAGAAAGGCAGAGGCCCTGGTCCACCTGCCCTGATGCCCACCTTCATGTCTCCTCCATCCAGGCTGCTGCCCACACCGATCTCTGGACTCGTAGAACAGACACTCTGCAAAGTGCTGCCTGGCCTGGTGAGTGTGCCCCACCCCCTGCTCAGGCCACCAAGGGTAGTTAGCTGGCATCTCTAACTGAGGAGAACTGTGTAGGTAGAGTGGATAGATAGTCTGCCCTGGACTGAAGGAAGCCGTGTAGCCATGGGAGGGGAGAAGACAGCTCGGGTGGACTCAAGGACATTCACCCTGGGCTCTGGGGCTGAGCATGGGCTCCTGGTTCTGTGTTCTGGCAACACTTTCTTTCCTTCCTTCCTTCTTTCTTTCTTTCCTTATTTTCTTCTCTCTCTCTCTCTCTCTCTCTCTCTCTCTCTCTCTCTCTCTTTCTCCCTTCCTTCCTTTCTTTGTAACATATTTCAATTGTTTTTATTAAAATATATTTTTTTATATTTATAAATAAATATATAATTATATATAATTTCTCTGAGCCCCTCCTTTCCTTCCCTTCCCCCTTCTACCCTCTCCCACGATCCCCACACTCCCAGTTTACTCAGAAGATCTTTTTCTACTTCCCATGTAGGGTCCTCTTTGTTGTCTAGGTTCTCTGGGGTTGTGGATTGTAGGCTGGTTATTCTTTGCTTTATGTCTAAAAGCCACTTATGAGTGAGTAGATATTATATTTGTCTCTCTGGATCTGGGTTACCTTATTCAATATGATGCTTTCTCGATCCATCCTTTTGCCCGCAATTTTCAAGGTGTCGTTTTCCCAGCGGTGTAGTACTCCATTGTGTAAATATACCACATTTTCCTTATCCATTCCTCGGTCGAGGGGCATTTAGGTTGTTTCTAGGTTCTGGCTATGACAAACAATGCTGCTATGAACATAGCTTAGCACATGTCCTTGTGATATGATTGAACATCCTTTGGGTATCTGACAACACTTTCGCCAGAGTCCTTGGTTGTTATTCTGGGTGGGTTTGTGCTTCGAGGTCAATGCTGCGCTATGGCTTCTCTGTCTAGTCCTCCTGGCTGCCCAGGGCTGCAGGTTACACCAGCTGGCTGCCCAGGGCTGCAGGTTACACCAGCTGGCTGCCCAGGGCTATGGGTTACACCAGCTGGCTGCCCAGGGCTGCAGGTTATACCAGCTGGCTGCCCAGGGCTATGGGTTACACCAGCTGGCTGCCCAGGGCTGCAGGTTGCACCAGCTGGCTGCCCAGGGCTATGGGTTACACCAGCTGGCTGCCCAGGGTTATGGGTTACACCAGCTGGCTGCCCAGGGTTATGGGTTACACCAGCTGGCTGCCTGCAGCCGTTCTCTTTCCAGTGCTGACCTGGAGCTAGTGCACCAGTCTTGCCTCAACCCCATCTTAGGGGTCTGCTAGTAACTGTGACCTTGGCGGGTAGCTCTTCGTCTCTGACCCCAGCTGTAGACTGAGGTGCTGGGCTGGAGTCTCATGTGGATGGTAAAGTGTTTGCTCAATGCACTCACAGCACAGGGCTCAGTGAGTTGGAAGGCAGGGTGTGATGGGTTTTGTGGATGACAGAGAAGATGAGGTACCCTGGGACTTCTGACCACAGGCCTTCTCTTTCTGCACTGGGGTGGCAGGATGGAGCTGCAACGGTAGAGGGAGCAGTAGCCGCTGTGACATTGCTTCAGTAGCCCCTGTAATCTCTACTGCACCCCCAGTAATCTTTAGCACTTTAGAAAGTGCTAAGGTGGGGTTCATGTAACAAAGACGTGAGACTGTGTGCCCATATGTCCCCTCCCCATCTCCTGCCTGTCTTCATACCCTGCTTTGCTTTGAGACTCAGCACCAGTTGGAGAAGGGCAGCTATCTCTTGCCCCAAGCAGGGTGCACCCTTATCTCTGTAATAATTTCTGTCTCCTCCTATACAGCTCTGCCCTGTGGTAGACAGCGTGCTAAGTGTGGTGAACGAACTCTTGGGGGCTACACTGAGTAAGTTGGGGCCCTGCCCCGCCTCTGTGATTCTTTCTCTTGTCTGCCTTCCCTTATCACTGAACAGGTGACCATGGAGGGAAGTGGGGTAGAGGGGACACTTTCTCTTCAGACTGCCCACTCCACTTTGGGGAGATCTCTGGAGAAGGCCTAGGGTGGAGACTTAAGGAAGGGGTGCTAGCGAGGATGTCAAATGCAGACAGACAGACAGACACTCACTGAGATTCAGGGTCTGCAGACAGACAGCCAACACCCACTGAGCACCCAGGCTCTGCAGACAGACAGACACTCACTGAGCACCCAGGGTCTGCAGACAGACAGACACTCACTGAGATTCAGGGTTTGCAGACAGACAGACACCCACTGAGCACCCAGGGTCTGCAGACAGACAGACACTCACTGAGCACCCAGAGTCTGCCACAGACAGACACTCACTGAGCACCCAGGCTCTGCAGACAGACACTCACTGAGATTCAGGGTCTGCAGACAGACAGACATCTACTGAGCACCCAGGGTCTGCAGACAGAAAGACATCCACTGAGCACTTGGGACTGAAACAGGTGGCAAAGGTTCTCTGGGAAGAAGGAAGCCTCAGCCCCAGAGGGCTTCAGCAAGGCAAACCCAGTCATGCAGTCCAGTGACTCTATCCTCTTCTGTGGAGTCCTCTGTACTCGGGGAAGTATGCGAAGGAACAGGGCAGCATGGCCCTCTGGCCACACCTCCATCAGGGAGTCTGGGAAAGAGGCAGGGCAGGCATGGGTCAGTCACAGTAGGCCTAAAAACAGGAACACAGACTTTGTCACTTTGTGTGGCCTTGGGCTGTGGACGTCCACCAGCTAGGTGGGGTGACAGCAGCACCCGATGAGTTCTGGATTAAAGGTAAGTATGCCCAGGTGCTCAATGGATGAAGGGGGACTGTTCCTGGTGGCTAGGTTGAGGTTGTACTGTCTGCCCTCTTTCCTGCAGGCCTGGTGCCCCTTGGGCCTCTGGGGTCTGTGGAGTTCACCCTGGCTACGCTGCCCCTCATCTCCAACCAGTACATCGAACTGGATGTGAACGTGAGTGTCCCGAGACCAAGGCAGCAGGGTCCATGAGGGAGCCGCAGAGGTTGATGGGCATCACTGGCAAGGCCAGGAGGCTGAGCAGTCACATATCTTCCTGTCCCCGTCTCCTGCCCCGTAGCCCATCGTGAAGAGCATAGCTGGTGACGTCATTGATTTTCCCAAGCCACGCCTCCCAGTCAAGGTGCCCCCCAAGGAGGACCATACCTCCCAAGTGACTGTCCCACTCTACCTCTTCAGCACCGTGTTTGGGCTCCTGCAGACCAACGGTGCCCTTGACCTAGACATCACCACCGAGATGGTGAGTGGGGTATGGGGATGTTGGGTAGGGACACCTGTAGTCAGACATACGCTAGAGGCATTGGCCAAGCATCTTTATTCATCAACCAGTAAAAGCAACACACACAGAAGGGACCTCCACATCAGACACCTGCTCCCCGGCCTTGGAAGACCTGGTGTTGGGTTTTCCTGTGGTCACTCACAGCCTTGCTTAGCCTGTTCTCTGTAAGTGAGGGTTGGGCATGTTTAGAACATACACACTGTCGTCCATGCTGTCCCAGAGGAGGATGCCAATCCTCCATGGCACGTCTGAAACCTTCTAAACTCAGCCCTCCAGAAAGCCACCCCCAGCAGCCAGAACTGGCACAGAGTGAACCTTCCTTCCAGCCTTGGGTCAGATGACCCTTTCCTGAGTGTCAGCTATTTTACACTAAAGCAGGAATGGCTGGCATCCCATCTGCTTTCTTAAGAATAGGTTTGAGCTGGAGGAAGACAAACAGCTAGGGTTTGACTTTGCCGAAGGCCACTTGCACTTTTGTTATGGAGTTTCTGGGACCTCCTTGATTTTATGCTGGCTCCATTGTCCCAGTGGCTTAGAAGGCCCAGCCTCTAGAAGCCCTGCTAGAGGATTTTTTTTGGTCTCAGCCCTACCTGGAGCAGTGAGCTCTGAGCTATGTGGAGGCCTCACATGCAGCTTAGGTTTGAGGCAAGTGGTTTGGCCTCTTACTTCATACAGGATAGAGGGGTCTTCAGGGGACAGAGGTAGGGATCTTCAGCTGGGGATAAGGCAGAGTCTGAAGGAGGGAAATGTCTTTTGTGGAATATTTGTTCAGATTGTAAAGATGTGTCTTTGCCAAGGTGCCTTCTGATTGGTTTAATAGAGAGCTGAATGGCCAATAGCTAGGCAGGAGGTATAGGTGGGACTTCTGGGAGGAGGGAGAGAGGAAGAGTAATTGAGAAGATGCCAGGAGATACAAAACAAGTCAGAGGTACAGAATAAAAAAAAAGGTAAAAAAAACATGTGGTAGAATGTAGATTAAAAGTACGGTGCACGCCTTTGATCCCAGCACTCAGGAGGCAGAGGCAGGAGGATCTCTGTGAGCACAAGACCAGTCTGGTCTGTAGAGCAAGTTCTAGGACATCCAGGGTTGTTACACAGAAAAACTCTGTCTCGAAAAACAAGACAAAACACAAAAAGGGTTAATTTAAGATAAGAACTAGTTAGAAACAAGGTTAAGCTATAGGCTGAGCTTTCATATTTAATAATAAGTCTCTGTGTCCTTATTTGGGGGGTGGCAGAATAAAGAAAGACACTGGACACCATATGTAGCAAGTCTTTTTCTGTGCTGCCAGCTTCCAAATAAGGACACAGAGAATTATTATTAATTATGAAAACTTGGCCTTAGCTTAGGCTTGTTGCACCAGCTCTGATAACTTAAACTAACTCATTTATTTTAAGCTGCATCCTCTCACGTGGCTTGTTACCTCCTTTCTCTGTACTGCTCGAGTTGCTTTCTCCATGTCTGGCTGATGACCCTGCCTGTCTTCCTCTCTGAGTCCTCTGTGTCCCAGGAGTCCTGCCTAACCTCTTCCTGCTTTGCTGTTGTCCGTTCAGCTCTTAAAAACCCATCACAGTGACACATCTTCACACGGTGCAAAGGAATATTCTACAGCATGTCAGTGAGCGGCACGCCTGGGGCTATGAGCATTATCATGAGAGGTCTTCCCAGAATATGTCTTATGTTATTACCATCACGGTGTGTTGACTGAGCCCGAGAGTGTGCCTGGTGCCCTGGGGACATAGTGCGGACAGATCTATTCTGATAGGTGGTTCATGTGGGGTCACTGTTGCTTAGCAACCTATTGCTTAGTGGACCATGATTACCACTGCTTCCTAGCTACCTCAAGGGGAAGAGGCATGGGCCTAGTATGCTCACATTCCTAACATTTCCACTAGAGCTGGTAAGCTTATGTGAACCCTTTGAGATGAAACGGTCATCTCATGAGCGATTGCTGAGGTGATGGACAAGAGCGCCTGGGGCCTAGCCTCTACTTTCTGATATGGTCTGGGAGCGATGAGAGGGATCTGATAACAGTTGCACAATTTGGACTGCCGTTAGCCAAGGATAGACGACGTTGGGCAGAGCTTTAGTATCCCTTGCGTAAAATGAGGGCAGTCTTAGCTGCAGGGCTGTTGTGTCGGTTGTGCAAGGGAAGCTGGGAAGAACTCTCTGCACGCATCTGGTGCCTGGTACAGGGTCAGGCTCAGGCTCAGTCATCACTGAATAGGTGTGAGTGTCTGTGGTGAGCAGAGGTGGGAGGGACACACTCCCTGTCTTGCCCATGTGCCCAGGGATTCCTTCCTTCTCCATTAACCTCTTGTTTGCTCTTGTGTTCAGGTT
The DNA here is from genome assembly GCF_037038515.1 of Microtus pennsylvanicus. NCBI lineage: Eukaryota > Metazoa > Chordata > Mammalia > Rodentia > Cricetidae > Microtus > Microtus pennsylvanicus. Next base: position 129,312,265 of record NC_134580.1, read on the forward strand.
CCTAGAAATATCCCGCTGACAACTACTGACCTGGCAGCTTTGGCCCCCGAGGTGAGTGGCCCTCCTAGGAGTTCCCTTAGTGTAACTCTTTCCCCTTGAACTTGAATGGACTCCAAATCTTTCCCAGGGCATCTCTCTAGACACTCACGGTTAATACTGAGTCCAAACTCCTACTAAAGTGTGGAGTGCTAATGACCATATCCTTTCCTGATAGCACAGCTGGCGTAGAAAGGAAGGCATCAGAGTGTCCCAGAAGCCACCTGAGTTCACTGGCCACAGCTGCTCCAGCAGGCATAGAACAGGAGAGTCTCCCCAGGCCCCTAATTGTTGTGGTCCTCCCAGCTGCCTTCTTTCCAGTTACTCAGTGGATACCGAGCAGAAGGAAGCACACCATTAGAGCGTTCTGTGTGTCCCAGCATCGCCTCCGCCTTTGAGAAGTGATGGAAATCAGGACAAGAGCAGTTTAGAACAGAGGCATACTGCCTCCCCACCCACCCCAGACACCAACATGCTGGGATCTGAAGGCTAGTGTCCCCAGCCCAGATTCCTGAGTTACTTATTTATCAGCACAGGGAATCATAAGGTCCACCCTCAAGGGTCCCCCAGACCTGAAGAGTGGCTCCCCCGCTCTTGCTTTTTGCTGTCCTGGAGAGACAAAAGAGAAGGGGCATGGAGGTGGAGATAGGGGACATTAGTACGTGATATTAGGGCCCATAAGTCAGCTGGGCCTGGGCCCGCCACTCTCCAGCTGGGGGAATCAGAATCATCCCGACGTTGACATGACTCCCATCACTTTAGGGATCTTAGAGCAGCAGCAGAGTCTGAGGGGTCAGATAGAGGGACAGAGGATGTGGTGGCTGCTGAGTTGGGTGTGGAGGACAAGGTCTGTGAGTCCGTGGAGGGGATGGCTCCAGGAAATCTCAGGGAGCAAGGGGGGACTTCACCCCTCAGAGTCTCAGGGCTGAAGGATAGAGGAGGCTCAGAAACCTGAGGTTGGACACTCATGGGAACTTCTTGAGGGCAGGAAGAAGGGGACTAGGGATTTGTGGCAGAGACAACTGAAAGGGCCCTTGGGTTGCCATAGTTCGTGTGTGTTGTTTTATTTTTGATCCTTGATCTTGTTATTTAGCCAAGGCTAGCTTTAATTCTTGATCCTTTTGCTTCTGCCTCCCAAAGGCTGGGATTTTAGATGTGTGCCACCATGCCCAGTTTGCCTGTGCATGCAGTCTGATTCGGTGACCCCATGGGTTAGAGTCTTGCCACCTTGATGGGGCCAGGTGCCTGCTCTCCTAGGTTATGCTGTGACCTTGATGCCAAGCACGGTGCTTCTTGCCTGGTGGATGGTCAATGTGTTTGCTGACTGACCGACTGTTTCCAATATTGGGTATCTAAGCTGCCTGGGTGCCCTCTGCCCTTTCCTTGTCTCTCCCAGGCCCTGGGGAAGCTACCCCCTGGCCAGCCCCTCCTGCTCTCGCTGCGGGTGACAAAGGCACCCATGGTCGCACTGCAGAGCAAGAAGGCCACAGTCTCCATCCCAGTGACCATCCGTGTGCTGTCGTCTGTCCCTCAAGGAAGTCCTGTAGCCCTCTTCCAGATGAATGGGGTAAGTGGTTGAGTGGAGAGTGGGGAGCCCCATGTGTCAAGCAAGACCCTCCCATGTCATCTCTGAACTGAACCTGTTTAGCCAGCTTCCCACCTACCCCTAACCCTTCTCTGGCCCAGTGGGTCCACACTGTTTCCTTGAGTCCTGGGAGTTGTTCCCTAATGACTTAACTTAGCTCAGCTGTCTCCTGGGGAATCTGCTGCCTGCTTCAGCCTGCTGGTCCCAGCATGCCTTGTGTTCTACCTGCCCTGCCTGTCTCCTCTGCTATCTTCCTAGGTTTGCTCAAGTGTGCTGGGGAGCCTCTAGCTCCCCCATGGGTTAAACAGTGGGTCTCTCCAAGGTCTGCAGCCCAGAATGCCTGCAGTTCCTGCCACACAGTAGGACCAGAGCAACCTATGGCAGGAATGGTCAGAGGTTCTCCTGGTATTCAGGTGACTGTCCCTATGCCTTGCAGAGTCAGGGAAAATAAATGCCCTCTCTTTTTCTCAGGTTATGACTCTAAATGCCCAGCTGGCTCCATCCACTACCAAGTTGCACATATCCCTGTCCCTGGAACGGTAATGTGGGGGTCTTAGGGTGACCTTATCCCCTCTAGACACAAGAATCAGGGACTGGTTAAAATAGGGGCCACCTGGTGTCAGTAGGCATCACTGAGCTGGGTGTTTAGTGGGTTTGTCTTACCTCCTATAGGGAGGGAACTGGTGATCATTTCAGATCGAGCAGGTAGGGCTCAGAGTAGGTGGCCCTGACTGACCCCTCCACTGCTCCCTATGCTCAGAGGCTGCCCTGGTAGTGAGCCTGCACCAGGATACAAAGGCTGCACCCTGTGCCACCTGTCTGATGCTAACCACAGGGACAGGAGCCCCACACTGCTGGCAGATGCTTCTGCCTCCTATGGACTCCTTCCTCGGATTCCTCCTCTCCTGCCCTGTGTTAACTGGGCATCCAGAGCATCCAAGTAGCCAAGATGAAAGTGAAAGACCGTTCTCCTCATACTTTCATACACTTCCCAGTACAGTACTTTACAGTTTGTAAAGTGCGCTCTGGCTCGAGAAATAGACCTGTGTTCCGGGCCTTCCTCTCCTCCTGGCGCTCTGGCTATGATGAAGTTGGTCTGGCCCCTGTCCCAGTGGTAGAGAATTTCCCAGATGTCTTTGAGATTCTCCTGTCCTGAGTCACAGCACCCAGTATGACATCTCTCTGCTTTTTGGCCTCTACAACTTCCCTGTGGTTCCATTGCAGCCCCCCTTAGCCAGGCCTGCTGCCTGCTCCTCTCTGCCCCCTGGTGGCAGTTCATACCACAGCACTCCAGAGGTGAAGATGGAGGTCTAGGCTTACCCTGAACTAGGGTTCACTGGTATACATGACCATTAGTGAGCACTTGCTGGATGTGGATGGTCCACGTGCAGTGTCACACACACAGACATTTGGGAGCCCCCCCGGAGTGGTTTGAAGCGCAGTCTCAGAAGGGAAGTGAGGGCCTCTCAGTCCATTTCACAGTGAGGAAAACAGAGACCCTGGGCCAAGGCTGGAGAGAGATGAACTAGCTGAGTCTTGTTTCCTGTCCCTGGAAGGCTATGATTGGGGTGGGCCAGGGTAAGCTAGGTGAACAGCCCTCAGTAGGAAGTGAGGAGCAGCTAGAACCTCTCATCCTTTCTCTTCTCTCTGCCAGGTTGAGTGTCCAGCTGGCCTCCTCCTTTTCCCAACCTTTTGATGTAAGTACCTGGGAAGAAGGAACTTGGCACAAGGTGGAGCATTTGGGTGGGGAGTGGCGGCTGAGTCAAGGTCATCACTGCTTCTGTGTGGGCTCAGCTCCCTCTGCGCAGAGCAGAAAAAGAGATGAAGTGTGCTAGTGTTCATGCCTGTGTTTGCTTGTGCACCTGCATTTGTGTCTGCATATGTGTGTGCGTGTGTGCAAATGGCACTGATTACCCTAAGAAAACCAATCCCGTGTTCTTCCAAGGTCTTGGACCGTCACGCTTGTAAATATTCAAAGGCTCACAAGTTCCGAAGATCTGGAAGTCACACAAAGTTCTGAACCCAGAAAGTTATAGCATTTCAGAGCCCCAAAGAGTTCCGAGGCTCCTTCCTGCTTCTTATAGACTTCCGAGGCTCTGAAATCTCAGGGACAGCCTCAAATTCTAGAATGTTCTGAGGGCTCAAAAACTGTCTAAATCCTAAGATCAGACTTCACACAGTTCTACCGTATCTGGGCACATTCCTTCTCCTTTTCTCAGGCACACCCACCCTAACCCACAGAATCTTCTAGAACGGAATGTCTTCTAAGATACCAAGCTAAGGGTGAAACCTGCATTAACCCAAGTCTCTTTTGGTGCTATTGGGTAGACAACCCAGTCCAGGGGACCCGTTACCTGCCAGGAACTGTTTCTTTAGGCTTGCTGAAGGCTTCTAGGCCTCTGGTGTCCCATGAAGTCTCTTCCACACACCCTGTGTTGCAGGCATCCCATCTAGAAGAATGGCTAAGCGATGTGGTCCGGGCAGCCTACATGCAGAGGCTCAACGGTATGATCGAACTGAAGACTGATTTGCTCCTCACTCCCTTGCTTTGAGAATACTGAGGCCAGGGAGAGCCCAGTGTTTCCCTTCATGCAGCAATAACCAGCACCACCTTGTTCTACTCTGGGCCTCCACAGTTATCCTCCCCTGGGCCCTGCTTAAATGCCCATAGTTATGTGGGAAGTAGTCATATCAGCAAGAGATGACACCTCTAGGAGGTGTGGCTGAAGGGGAACCACAATGTGATATCAAAAACACAGGTTTTGTCTTGTTTTGTTTGGGTATGGTGGGGTAGGTAGGAGTTTGCCAATAAGAAGCTGAGTTCCCACAGGGAGGAATGTCTGCCCATCATCAGTGTCTTGGGACACCCCATCTTTGTCTTCACCCATTTTCTCTTCACAGAACACCTGGAGGTTGGGATACCCCTGCCTAAGATTCTCAATGTCAACTTTGCCAATTCAGCAGTAGAAATCATTGAGGTGAGCTTCTCTGTGGCTGTGTTCAGATGACTCCATCTTAGGCTCAGAGGGACATGCTTGACGCCTCTGAGAGGCATGTTCTGCCTCACCTTCTGACCTGCCTCTGTATTATTTCTATATAGCTTGGAGAAATACAAACCATGTCTACGAGAAATAGCTAATAAATAGCTCAAGTATTTCTACCTTTGCCTTCCTTGCCCATGGCAGACATTGTCAATCAATCACAGAATTCTGTTGAATTATGACATGTCTGATCTGAAGAAGAAACCTCAGATAAACTCACAGAATCACAGTTCTTTGGTTTATGAATAGCAAATACTTGTTCTGGCCTTCCCTCGTCTTGTGCCCATGGCAGACATGATTAATAGATTGTGACATCCACCAACACACTTTTTTTGGGCTACAAGCCTGTTCAAGTCAGCACACTTCTGAGTCTTGGGACAGTTCCAGGAAGTGAGCAGAACAGGGGTTTCTGTACCAGTTTTTAAGCTGAGGATGAAGGCCGAGGGGTGTCAAGGTTATTCAGGATGTCTGAGCCAGGAATCTGACCCACACCAGACACGTTCAGCTGCTTCCCCCTGGTTTAATGCTGGGTCTCAGAGCAGGAGGCAGGCACACGGTGAGGCAGATGCGCAGGCCTGGGGCTTGGAGACCTAACTGAGAATTCCTGTTCTTGCAGAATGCTGTTGTGCTGACCGTGGCACCGTGAGGCAGCGTGGCCGCTGCTCTTCCTGTTCACTTCAGAGTCCTGTCTGTCTGCACTCAGTTTCCCTCCCAGTCTCTAGCCTGCATTGGTGACAGTATACGTGCCCCCTGTCCACCCGGGCCCACCTTGCCCTCTGTCCCTGTGGTTCTGCTAGTTTGGGGGTGGGGAACATCTGGGCAGCCCCAGGTCTGCTTCAGAAAGCACACAGCACCTTGGTTCAGTCCCAGCTTCAATAAACTGATCCTTGGTCTTGTGCCTGCCTGCTGGTTCATTCCCTGATGATGCAGAGGAGCGGTCTTGGCCTTGGCCTCCAATGACCTTTCTCTTTCTAAGCAGGAACCATTGAGAGATGCAGGAACCTGGAGTGTTGTATCCCAGCCCACCTGGCTGGCCTGGGCAGCCTCTGGTCCTTATCATGCCTCCCCGACTTTTCCTCTCCCTCTCTCTCTTCTTCAGAACCTGCATCTGTGAGTTTTGGGCACTTCTCAGAAGGGTGTATGAGCTGAATTTTGAGGGGTGAATAGGAGTTTTCCAAGGAGAAAAGGATCTGGAACTCCATGCAGCCAGGCTGAGATGCCCACTGACCAAGGAGAAGACAGGGATGCCCCTAGAACAAGAGAGCACTGCCAAATGCTCTTGACGCACGGCACGGTCAGCTTCACGCACCAGTGTGACAACTCTACAGGAGATACAGTTTAAAGGATTTATTTGGGCTCATGGTTTTGGAGGTTTCAGTCTGTGGCAGGCTAGCTTCATTGCTATGGACAGTAGCTGGGGCAGACATCACAGTGCTGGGAGCGTGTCAGGAATTCCTTCCTCCTCCTTTCTGTCCTATTCCCTAGAACTCAAGCCTATGGAAGGTTGGCCCTGCTCACATCTGGCGTGGAGCTCCCCTAGGGTTCATCACTTAAACAAATTCATCACTAAACAAACAAACAAACAAACAAAAGATTAGTAAAGTAGGCTTTACTAATCTGCAGGCATCACCAATGCACATGGTACGAAGTCATCCAAGCTCTTACTCAGAGGTCCGCAGCCTCCTACTGCAACTAAAGGGGTCGGATGCCTGACCTTGGGCTCTGTCTGAGTCCCATATCCCCATATGTGCTGATGGACTGCAACAGGATGTCTGAGACCAGCTGATTTACAATGAGTAACAATACACTGGCTCATTGTTATAGAAGATAGGCCATCCAAGATGGAGGAGCTGATGCTGCTAAGCTCCTTTTTGATGTGCCATCCCATAATGTCAGACAGAAAGGCCAAAGATAGGAAAGAGATAAAGAAGGAGATGGGAGATGGAGAGGAAAAGGGAGAGGGGGACACACACACACACACACACACACACACACAGAATCCTTTCTTTAAGAACCATTTGCACACCGTGGAATTTACCTCTTGTCTACTTAAATGGTACCTATCTGTGCACGAGGCTGGAGTCCCCACAAGCTTAACACCTCCCACTGACCCCATCATACAGGGAACACATCCAGGCCACAGCATGTGCTTGGCTGTGACATGGGGAAGTCATGGTTCTCTCCCAGTTCCTCCGAGGGCTAAAGCCAGCCCTTGTCAGGTGCTGGGAAGAGAGCCTGGCATGTGTGAGTGAGCAGTAACCTGGCCAGGCCTTCACATGGCTGCCATTTCTTGGCGCTTCTTCCCGAGTCAGGCCGGAGGCCCTTTTCCCAGCACTGGGGCGCTAAATGTTCACATCAAGACACCTGGCCCTCCACTGAGCGTTCCCCAAAGGCAGGGACAGAGTCTGCTTGCCACCCTGCTATGCACTGAATCCCACAGCGCCTAGATAGGATGGGGGTTCCATGCTGCTATGGTTCAACTATGAAGTGTCTCCACAGGACTCTAAGGTTAGAGCTTGATCTGTGTGGCACTTTGGTGGCACGGGGTGAGCAGCTTTCCTCTATGTCCTTCTGCATGGTGCTCCACCATCCCACAGGCCTGAGAGCAATGGAGCCCGCCGACGGTAGACTGAGACTTCTGGGCTAAAAGGACGGTGTCTTCCTTCACATTGTTTCCCCAGGTCTTTTGTCATAGTAACGGGAAAACTGATGCCATACATCCTGGTTCTACAATGGAGAAACCAAGGCCCCGAGAAGTGGTATCAGGCAGCTCCTAAGTGGCAGAAGCGGGAAGTCTGCGACTCAAGCAGATCCTGCTGATTCTGATTCCGAAGCTGGGACGTTCAATATGACACTTGTGGTGCTGTTGTCAAGCATTCACAAAGGGCCAGGCACAGTCCAATGTGCCTTTTGCATTCTCATGTTCAACGTCTTAGCCCTGCTTTCTAGTAATTCTACAGGAAACTGAGGCACAGGGAATTTAAGTGACAAGCCAAGGCTACGCAGGTCAGGATTTGAACTCAGTGTCTCTCCTCCATGACTCTGAGCTTCCACCCTTAGGATAGGGGATAAGACACAGTGTGAAGAGTTGTGGTGTTATCCTGTTTGTACTCTAACAAATAACGCTTGCCTAGAGATCAGAGGGTGAGCTAGCCACTAGGTAACCATAGAGATCAGAGGTCTGTTATACAGGAAGTGAAATGGCTGAGCAGAGAGAGGAATATAAGGCAGGAGGACACAGGAGCTCAGCCCTTTTTTGGATGAGGAGTTAGCAAGGTAAGAGTTGGATATGGCTTGCTCTTTCTCCTTCTGATCTTTCAGCATTTACCCCAATATCTGGCTCCTGGTTTTTATTATTAAGACCAATTAGAAGTCATGCAACAATTAGTTTCCAACTTTATGGCACGAATTCACAAAAAAGCTGGAGTCATCACCCCACTGGCTAGGTTTTCTTTTTCTTTTTCTTTTTTTTGTTCCTCCCTTTGAACAAGTTTGGGATTTTCCTATTACAGCCTCTTTACAACAGTCTCCAGCTGCCACCCAAACTCCAGAAGTACCTGGGCTCCAAACACCACAGGACTTACCTGCCCTAGACTGGCTGGCTCTGGCTTCAGGCGGTTCCTTCCACAGGTGCTTCTGCACAACCCCGTGTGGGTTTTTCAGACAGCCAGCTCCCTCTCCCCTGTGGGTTGTGGGCTTTCCTTGGACCTCTTCCTCAGGCTACTGCCACACTAGGCAGCTGCCTTGACACCTGCTCAGGCTTCCACTGCTGCTGCTACTTCCACACACTCTCAGCTCACAGCTACACGCTGGCAGCCACAGCTGTCCTCAGCCAGGCTGTTCACCGCCCGTGTTCTCTGATCAGACATGCTCCATTTCAATTTTCATTGACATTGTCAGCAAATTTGGTGAGACAATTGGAAATTCTTTTTTTTTTATTGAGAAAAGGAAGAAAAAAAACAAGTTTCCACCTCCTCCCAGCCTCCCATTTCCCTCCCCCTCCTCCCACCCTTCTCCCCCTCCTCCCACCCTTCTCCCCCTCCTCCCACCCTTCTCCCCCTCCTCCCACCCTTCTCCCCCTCCTCCCACCCTTCTCCCCCTCCCTCTCCAGTCCAAAGAGCAGTCAGGGTTCCCTGCCCTGTGGTAAGTCCTAGGTCCTCCCCCCTCTGTCCATATCTAGGAAGGTGAACATCCAAACTGGCTAGGCTCCCACCAAGCCAGCACATTGCATAGGATCAAAACCCCGTGCCATTGTCCTTGGCTTCTCATCAGCCCTCATTGTTCGCCGTGTTCAGAGAGTCCAGTTTTAACCCATGCTTTTTCAGTCACAGTCCAGCTGGCCTTGGTGAGCTCCCAATAGATCAGCTCCACTGTCTCAGTGGGTGGGTGCACCCCTCATGGTCCAGACTTCTTTGCTCCTGTTCTCCCTCCTTCTGCTCCTCATTGGGACCTTGGGAGCTCAGTCCAGTGCTCCAGTGTGGGTGGAAATTCTAAAGAGGGGAATTAGTTAAAAAAAAGAGGAGTTCCCCCCACACACACATTAAAAAAATGAGAAACACTATTAATATGGAGAGAGTTAGGTCTCTGTGTGATTACACAATGGATGGCTTAAAACTGGAACAATAAATGAAGGGACAATCAGTTTGGCCAAGATTGACATAATGTTAGTTATCATTTTGATAATCTTTATTATCAGTTTGATAATTTTTGGTTTATCCCTAAGAAATTTGGTTGATATGAGTGCCAAGATACAGGCCTTAGAAAAACTTATTATAACAGATCATAGAGATGTTTAAATCCAGACAGAGGAATTCAATGGAGAATCAATTTTAGGGTTGTATTATAAGGTTAGAGAGGAACAGCCTAAGGTTTTCAAATAACCAACTTTAATTTATCCAGATACCTTACAGGAACGAATGCCAAATGATAGATAGCCCCAAGCATGTGCAAGAGTTAAATGGACTCCTATGGCAATGTTAGATTTAAAGAGACTCAAGGAAGCAATCGTATCATATGGCATGTATTCCCCCTTTGTGAAGCAGAAGTTAAACTTGTGGTCAACTTGTTAGAATTATCCCTCAAGTCTGGAGAGACTTGGTTACAGCAGTTTTGGAGTTTGGTCCTCAGTTACAGTGGAGGACCTTGTAGTGGCATTTCATTTGTATTTTAATCAGTAAAGCTTATCTGAAGATCAAAAATGTTTATCTTTGTTTAGTGTGTTGGTTACAAGTTTTTATGGATAATGATCAGGAAAAAAGTTAAACAAAGCAGATTAGGTTCAGGGTTCTTGTTTTGAGAAGGAAAAAAGAAGAAATGGTGTGGGATAATGCTCTTGTGCACTGTAAAGATTTGTCACTCATATAAGTTTAATAAAAAGCTGATTGACCAATATCCAGGCAGGAAGTATGGGTAGCACAACCAGACCAGGAGAATTCTGGGAAGAGGAAAGGCAAAGAAAGAGTCAGTCATCACCATGATACAGAGGAAGCAAGGTAAGAAGGCTTTACTGAGAAAAGGTACCAAGTCACATGGCTAAACATAAATAAGAATTATGGGTTAATTTAAGTTGTAAGAGCTAGTTAATAATAAGCCTGAGCTAAGAGGCCAAAGAGTTTATAATTAATATAAGCCTCTGTGCGTCTTTGGGACTGAGTGACTTCAGGACCATGTGGGACAGAAACTTACATCTACACTTGCCTGAAGATCAGAGGATGGAGCTGGTCACTAGTTTACCATAGAGGTATGTCCATCTGTACAGACAGACAGGAAGTGATATGGCTGAAAGGAATATAAGGGGGGGAGGATACAGAAGATCAGTTCTTAATTGGCTTATGAGTTAGCAAGGTAAGAGTTGACTGTGGCTCGCTCCTTTCTCTCTCTGCTCTTTCAGCATTTACCCCAATATCTGGCTCCTGATTTTTATTATTAAGATAAATTGGAATCTGTGCCACAAAGAGTACCCTGTGTGGGCATTCCTAGTGAACTGACCATTCATACAGGGGACGGTGATGAGGGGAGGAGGCCATGGTGGAGCCGGAACTGTTTTCTATCTCAACCGAGTGACTCAGCACACACGCACACACTTCCCTCCCTTTATAACTGGGTCACCTTCAGGGTCAGTCATCTCCTGGGAGATCTGGACGTCCTTCCACCATGCTCCCTTCACGGCACAGCTCTAGACAAAGGGCCTTTTGGACACTAAGCCCATGCGATCTCCCTGGCGCCGCTGCACTAATCCTTCTAAGATATCAAGGTGGCCCCATGAGACAGGTCAGTCTCAGAGCCACTGGGGCTGCTCTGGCCTCAGAACTGAAGGCAGTAAAAGAGCCTGGAGGGGGGACAACAATCACCCCCAGGCTGCAGCCATGCTTGGCCCTCAGCAGATCACATGGCCTTCCTTTTCCTCGGGTGAGGAAAGGCATATTTGGATTCTTGGATTTTACTTCAATTTAAAAGGTGATAGATATGCTTGCTTATCCAGCATCTGGGGAAACACCTCCTTGGTGCCATGCAGCCGAGAGTCAGATTTTACATGTTGGAGGCCCAGTGACATACAAGGGACCATCATTTACAAATGTTACTCCTAAACTCTCCATGACACAGAGGTGCAGACCGAAGCACAGGGAAGAGCAGGTGTGGTCCAAATTGGTGGTCAGAGCAAACGGGGTAGAACCCACTTTACACAGGGAAGTTGCTCTCACTCGGGGAGCCACCGGGGACTGCGATCTTCTGGGGCTTCCGGCAGGATCTAGACATTTCCTACCCAGCCTTCTACACTCTTCATAATACAGAACCAGGCTGAGGCCAGAGAGGAGGAAGTCGTCCTGGTTGAGAGGGAAAACTCCAATCCCATAGCCCTCTGGCCCTAGTGGGATTTAGACAGCTCACTGTGAATTTTTTCTTCATGCCCCATGTGACCTTGTGGAGCCCAAAAGGACCCTAGATGATGAAGCTGAGAAAGCTCTGTCCCTAGCAGCATCGTGTGCAAGTCCTATCTTCAGTTTCATGGGCCAGGATGGATCTGATCATCAGTTTACTTTAAGCAGGCGGAATGATGGCAGCAGAACTCCCATTACCAGACTGTGTTCTTAGCTAGTCCGTTTATGCCCTGGATTGAGAGATGGTCACACTCCTGGTTTTCCTGGAGAATTCATATCTTAGCTGGGGTCCAGGGATTGCTGAGTGGTCCAGAGGGGGAATAAAAGGCATGGTAGACAGCAGGGCTGGCAGGCGCAAAGGCCCAGAGGCAGGGAGAAACAGAGTAGTAACAAGGACCACGGAGGAGCATAAGGGGAAGACAGGAGTGGGGGTGTGGAGGGTCTCGGATGTCAAGGGGAACCTGGGCAGTAGAGTGGTCAATGAATACCTCTCAGGGAATAGGGAGTGACTGGGGAAAGGAAAGATGGGACTTTGGGGGAAGGAACGTTGTATAGTATGGTAAGATGCAGACCACATGGATACATAAAATCATCACAAGCTTGGCCCTTTCACTGTGTGGAAATGTATATAAAAGATTGTGGCCTGTGTGTGGAAGTGGGTAGTGTCACTTCCTGGTGTCCGTACCTCATGAACCACCTCGATTAAATGTTTTCATTGATAAGAAGTGCCGTGGTTAAGGTGTCTCTTCACAACAATAAAAACCTTAAGTAAGAAAGAAAAAAAAAAAAGAAGTGCGTTTAAATAGGGCTGAGAACCAAGCTCAGGTGGGTGAGGGCTCACTAGCAGCATACAGAGAGTTGGAGCCACAGCATACACAGCTGTGGCGGTGACTGACTGTAATCCCAGCGAGATGGATGAAGGAGGCTCAGCTGTCCGAGGTTATCCTGAGCTACATGGTGAATTAGAGACCAGCCTGGGATGCATGAGACTTTGTCTAAGAGCATAAAAAGTGAAATACTCATGAGATAAAAAGGGGCTCTGTGGTTGGATAAAAACATGACAGGCCCGGTGCCACAGAACACAAATGTTGGTGAGACTGGAGAGAGCTGGCAGGGGTGTGGTGCTCACTGGATGCTCTCTCAGCCTTTCTGTACATGAGTTCTTTTTTTTCTCATGGTGCAACTCGTGGGTGTGGGGATCCTTCTGTAGCTCTGAACCATCTGCCTATGAGCTGCCCCACACCTGAACATCTGGAACCCAGATGTGCTCACCTGAAGGCCTCTCTGGGATTTCCAGGAATGTACCCAGATCAGGATGATAAACCCCAGCTCGTGTGACACCATCTGGGGCTAAACACACTTCTTGGAATTAACCACAAACCACAGACTCTTGTGGTTTTGGGACTCAATACTCGAGTTGTAGAGAAAATCTAATTCCGGTCTTATAATTCTAGTCTGTCATAATTACACAGCCCTTCCCTGTCCGGGTCCTTGTTTGGACTGTGGCCACTTTATAAGGCTGACCTGTGGCCAGACTCAGCCCACAGCAGAGGCCTGGGCATCAGATCACTCAGGATTGACTGTAAACCCATCGGGGGTAAGTAGGAGTCCCTTCCCTGTCACAGGTCCAGGGTGGCAGAAGAGGCTGAGGCCTCGTGAGGGATGAGAAATCCCACACTGTAGGCCTGCGGGGAAGCCCTGCCAATGGCCAGAGCTGAAGAAAACAGCAAATAAGCCCAAATCAGGACATATGTATGTATGCAAAAGCTGTGCCCAGCTTTCCCAGGAGTCTAAGCCAAATGGGACCTTTATTACCCTATAGAGCTTTTTATCCAGTTGCTTGCTGATGCTGGGAATGCTTCAACTGCTGTCTGTTTTTGTTTTTATGAAAGAATTATATATATATATATATATATATATATATATATATATATATATATATGCAGAGTTGTTTAGGCAAGGGGTCAAAATGAGGCGAGGAAGCCAGGAAAGCATTCTTGGACATTCAAGTTTTTAATACCAGAAAGGAGTATCTCCCAGACTCCTGGGATCAGATGGGTATATGGAGCTCAGAAGTTTTGAGAAATTCAAGAGTGGTGGGAACAAGTTAAAGAGAGGAGAGTGTGTACGTGGAAGGCGCTGACATCAGCAAAGGGAGACAGACTGTCGGGCACTGGCACTCTGAGGCAGACGAGTGAGCAGCCTGGGAAGATGAAGTGGGCGAAGGAGGCAAGGGTACGGAAGCTGCCAAAGCTTCCTGGAAGCTGTCGTCCGAGCTGAAGTCGGGCCTCACCCACCTCAGCACGCTCATCGCTTCCTGAGGGTCGGAGGAGACTGTCCTAAAACAACAACAACCGCCCATTACTAAGCACCACCTGTGTGGCTTAGATGCCTCACGCTTGTGGTTAGGAATTAGAGGTCCAAAAGGACAAAGTCTTTTGCCCAGGGTCAGATCTACAGGGCTCTCATCCAAAGCCATGGTCCTATGCATATGATGTGGAACCCACTGCTCTAAGGGAGGGAAGATTAATGGATTATAGATGAAAGAATTACAGTGGTTCTTAGCTTGTGTTCTTAGCCCCTTTGACAAACCTCTATCTCCCAAAGGGTGCATAACAGTAGCAAAATTATGTTTATGAAGCAGCATCAAAAATAATTTTGTAGTTGGGGATTACTGCAATGTGAGGAACTGTACTAAAGGGTCACACCATTAGCAAGGTTGAGAACTGTTGGATTAATGGATGGATGGATATATGACCGGATGGTTTAGCTGCTTAGATAACAGATAGGAAGAGAGATGGGGGGATGGGAGGTAGATGTACAAATGGATGCATGGTAGATGGATGGGAGAGTAGGTAGGGGTATGGACTGGTGTGTGGACAGATAGAGAGATGGATAGAAGGATAGGAGGGTGGATTGGTAGATGGTGTACAACTTAGTAGCTCTTTGGATAGAAGGCTGGAAGGATGCCTGGATAGGAGGAGAAGAACAGGTGAGTGAACATGTAGGTGGATGTGTAGATGGATAGATGCTGAAGAGCTTCACAGAGCTGCTAGCTGCCAGAGTGCTATTTGGTTTGAAATTCCTGTCCCTGTCCTTATAGCTCAATTATTCAGTTCCACCTTGGGCGATAGATTTCCATGCTCTGGGATCATTTGTTTAATGAGTGATCTTGCCACTAGATCAATTTTCCCTCGAACAAATTTAAAGTGATGTCAGGAATTCTGGGCTATGTCCTACTGTGTAACCTTGGTCAGTTTCCTGTCTCTGGGTCTTGGGATTCTCATGTGACTCCTAGGCCAAGGGTGCTTATCTTTGCCTGCTGACCAGAGCTGAGTGGATAAAGACAAGGAGGACAGATGGATGATGGAAGGAAGGATGGATGCGTGAGTGGATGGGTAGATGGGTGGATAAGAAATCAATGGATGGACGAATGGATAGGATAGACAGATGGGTGGGTGGGTAGACAGATGGATTAGTGGGTGGGTGGATGGACAGATGGATGAATGGGTGGGAGGACAGTCACAGTGCTGACACACGGTGTTTCAGCAGGAGAGCAACATGAATATGTGGACCGCATGGTGTGTGGCTGCTCTGGCGGTGGCAGCTGTGTGTGGCATACCTCAAGACACAAACACAGTCCTCAGAGTTACAAAAGATGTACTGGGCAAGGGTGAGTCCAATCCCAACGGGGGTCATGAGTGGATGGGAGGAGCAGGGGAGGCGAGCCAGCTCTCCAGTACCTGGGTACTCTCCACACTAGCAGACTCCGTGGTTAGCGACTGGGTGGCCTCTTCCCTTTGGGCTGGAGTTTCCCTTTTCTCTTGGATGCCACTTTCTGGGCACCAGCTCATCCTCTCAAGGCAGTAGAGAGCAGAGGTTAAGAACTTGGGCCCCAGAGCCAGCCTTCCTGGGATTCAAACCCTGGTTATACAACCTGATCTCAGTTTCCTCCTCTGGAAAGTGGGTGGACCTATCCTCACCTCTGAGGACTGGTGTACGGAGGGCTAATAGGATGGCTTCTGGAGACCTGTCTAGTCCCCAGGGCACAGAAATTCAGGTACAGGTGCCTCCGAATCTCAAATCCTTACTTTATGCTCTGAGAAACGAGGACCTGCTGTGGCCCAATCTCTGCCCAGGGCTCCAGTGAGGATACAAGGTTTGGCCCAATGATGTGGGAACCTAGTTAGAGGGATAGCGGTAAGACCAGGACATGAGCTCACTGGGTCCTGCTCTGTCTTCTTGATCTGTTGCTGCTTTTTTTAAACTGGGGGCGGGGGGATGGATGAGACCCCACAATAGAGTGATACTCTGAGGTGGTGCTTGGGGACTGGGAAGGGGAGCCCCAGGGATGACCCCTGTGTTTCTCCACAGCCATCTCAGGCACAATACAGACAAGCGATGCCTTCCGCTCCGCCCTGAGGGAGGTGCCCTTGGGTAAAGCCCGTGGTGATGGTGGTGGGCCCTTCCTGGGCGGGCTGCTTGGTGGAAGTGGAGGGAGCAGTGGTGGGGGAGGAGGTCTCTTGGGGGGCCTGCTTGGTGGTGGGAGTGGAGGAGGTGGTGGTGACCTGTTGGGTGGAGGCCTATTGGGTGGCAGTAGCAGCCATGGTGGGGGGTTGCTGGGTGGTAGTGGGGGGCTTCTGGGTGGTGGTAGCAGTGGTGGGGGGCTGCTGGGTGGTAGTGGGGGGCTTCTGGGTGGTGGTAGCAGTGGAGGGGGGCTGCTAGGTGGTGGTGGAGGGTTGTTGGGTGGTGGTGGTGGTAGCCATGGTGGGGGGCTGCTAGGTGGTGGTGGAGGGCTGTTGGGTGGTGGAGGGAGCAGAGGTGGGGGTTTGCTGGGGGGCAGTGGCGGCCTTTTGGGTGGTGGTCGGCACCACTCTGATGACTACAGACGAGCTGAATTTCCCCGAGGTGTTGGTGGTGTCCCCTACAACGACTTCCATGTTCGAGAGCCCCCCCCAGTATACACCAACGGCAGACAGCTTGGTGGTAATTACAAATATGGGCACATTGAGAAGAACGACAACACCGCTCAGTTGGGGGGCAAATACCGCTATGGGGAGATCCTGGAGCCTGACGGGAACCTCAGGGACCTGCGCCATGAGGACTACCGCCATGCGGACTATGCCTACCACCGGAACTCTGGGCGGTACAGGTCTGCTGCAGACACATCGGCGGTGGGCCGGCTCCACCGGCGCGAGCTGCGGCCTGGAGAGATCCCAGCCGGGGTGGCCACTGGGGCACTTGGTCCCGGAGGCCTGCTGGGCAGCGGAGGCTTCCTGGCGAATGAAGGCATTCTGGCAGGCCAAGGTGGCTTGCTCGGAGGAGGCGGTCTCCTCGGAGACGGAGGACTTCTCGGAGGAGGTGGTGTGCTTGGTGTGTTGGGTGAAGGAGGCATTCTGAGCACTGTTCAAGGCATCACTGGGTAAGGAAGGGAGCTCTGCCTACTGACTGCTAGCCACAAACGGGTGACCGTGCACCGAGGCTATCCGAGGAGATGTAAGGACTGGACACCTTGGCAGGTCCCAGTTACAGTTTGCAGGGTCCACACGAAAGAGGCTAGAAGCCTAGACCCGGCAATGTCTCTTTTATTTCCGTGTGACATTAGGACATTCTTTTCACCTTTCTGATTCACAATTTACTGGTCTGTAGAATGGTCAAATAACTCAATTTATGAAGAAAAGAAAAAGCCAAGGACTTAGAACCATGTGACATATATAGAACACCGTATGCTCTAATCGCATAATGAAGTACATTAGAGTTCTTGCTTGTAATTATGTCTTAAAATTCCAGCCATGGCCAGATTCCCTGCCATAGATGTTTAACAACAAATAGACTGAGCTCTTAGGATGTGAGGGACACGTTGACCTGAAAACAGGCACAAAGTCCCAGGGAGCTTTCTGGCCAGGGAGGTGTGTGGGCTTGAAGAAAGACCCTTCACACAGTCGCAAGGGCTGGCAGGAGCTGCTGGGGAGGAAGAGTGTGCAGAATGAGGGACTCACCAGCTTGGGACTCAGGGCAGGTGGCTTCATGCCTGGGAACCCTGGCTGGAGTCTGGGGAGTGTGCAGGAAGGATCTGGCAGGGAGCAGCGTCTTTGCAAAAGATTCTAAGGAAATGAAAGGCACAGATGTGCAAACAGATGCCCCCAGGGGTGGGATGCTGGGCCATGGCGTTTCCTCCCTTGAACTACTCTATATTCTGCCCATGGATCTCAGGCATCCCTGTGGTAGGAGGATGGGGTATGGGGAGCAGAGGAGCAGTGAGGGAGGGTGCTCTGAGGCAGTATGGCAGCTGTCGCTAGCTCACCTCTTTGATCGTATGCAGGCTACGAATTGTGGAGCTTACCCTTCCCCGGGTGTCTGTGCGGCTTCTGCCTGGTGTGGGTGTCTACCTGAGCTTGTATACCCGCGTGGCCATCAACGGAAAGAGGTGCGTGCTCTTGGCTCAGAAGGGGTCCCTGACATGGGACCCGGGGCAAGCTGCCTCTTCTCATCATCATGTATGGTGGGAGGGACAGGGAGGGAGGACACAAGTGACTGATCTCCAAGTTGGCCTTCAGTCCCTTCAGCAGGAAAGGCAGCCCAGGGTGGTGTTTAGGGTCTTGGAGGCTGGAGGTAGGGAATAGCTTGGGTTCTAAAACTTAGACAATCCTCCTAAAGCCATTGAGTCTTCTTAAGTTTACTTGCCCAAGGTAGCAAGAGCACTCCTTTTCTGGTTGTCTGCACAGTCAGAGTGCCTTCCTAGACACCTACTATACAGACCTTGGAGGGTGGGCCTTAGCATAGCGTCATTTCCTCATGGGGTGAGGTCCTGTCTACAAAGTCAGGATGGTTACCTTACAAACCAGAGTTTGTACCAAGTCCTATTCCCAGACTTTAAAATTCTCATTGGCTGAGGTCAAGGGAGATTTATCACACTGCCTTGAGGTGGTAGGCTAGCACTTGTCTGGGTCCCCTAGACACAATTTCAGAAAGAACCAGTGCTAAAACCTGAGGTGACAGGTTCCTGACAGGCCTGCAGAATGCCAAGACTCCTGGTGGCGAGAGTGGCTCATGGTCTCTTTGGTCCCTTGGTCTCTTCCAGCCTCATTGGCTTCCTGGATATTGCAGTGGAGGTAAACATCACAGCCAAAGTTCGGCTGACCATGGACCGCACAGGCTACCCGCGGCTGGTCATTGAGCGCTGCGACACCCTCCTGGGGGGCATCAAAGTCAAACTGCTTCGGGGGTGAGTGCGAGATGGAGAGGCACAGGGCAGGGCTGCAGGGCACTACGGTCACCCATGCCAGGAAATATGGTGGCCCCCACACAGAGGTCACTCCTACTGAGCCATCTACACTGGCTGGCACCTGCTTGGTGGCAATTCAAGGGCTGTGCTTTGGAGCCCAGGAGAGACCTGCTCAGATTCAAATCTCAGTTCCATTGCTGCTGTGTGACCCTGAACAGCTCTGTTGGTCCCGAGCTCTGGATTCTCAGTCTGTGAAATGGGGTAAACTCTGTCTTTGGGAACTGAGATAAAGAGGGTAAAGCAGTTGGCACAGAATCTGACCTGTTGTCGGTTTAGGAAAGTATCGAAGAGGGCTTATGCATCCCTGAGTGTCCCAACCCCTGGAGAAAATGCTCATCGGGTTATAATCAATGTGCCCAGATTGAGGGCATATGTGAGATATTTTTTCATCTTCTCTACAATGTGACCAAACCCCTCTCCTGTCTAGAGGGTTGTCAGGCATTCTTGCGTTGGTCAGCACGTTGTCCCCAGACCTAAGAGACCTTGGATGAGGGCACACTCCTGACAGTTTAGAGCTGAATGCCTCTCTGTTCACACCCTCGGTCCTTAGTGTCCCTATTCCCTGTTGAGGAAGGAGAGTGTGGCTCTCCCCCACTTCTCCATGCAAGCAGGTGCCTGCTCTAAAACCTTCCCTTTATTCACCTGGGTGACTTTGCTGTGCTCAAACACTAAAGCGCCCTTGTCTGACGTCTTAGGCTGCCTGCTGCTTCCGGATGAGCTGTCATTCATTTGCCCATTCCCTGTTTTGTCCATCTGTTTCTGTGACATGAAATGCTGTCTATAGATGTTGTTTTATGGGAGGTCTAATGTAGCTCATCACTTCTCATAAGGGAATAGGTATCTCTATATATCTATGTCTATCTGTCTGTCTGCCTGTCTGTTTATCGCTATATTAGTGGCACACTGTCTCCAACACACCAGTACATGTGCACCTGTGTGTGCCCCTGTGTATATTCCTAGTGACCTCAGGAGTGCCAGGACAGGTGAATCCATCTACAACGAGAACCAAGGTGCACAGCAAACCTTGGGGAGGAGTCTAAGCTGGTTTTTCTCTAGGATGTTGCCCCACAGCCTGGCAGAGAAGTGACAGTTAGTTCTTTGTTGGGGAGGGGCCCAGGGTCAGTGTGAGGGCTGAATAGGAATGATGTTAAGGAGTGAGTCCACCTGTGTCTGCCTGACTATCTGTGCACTGTCTGTGTGTGTAACCCGTCTCTGTCCTTCACCAGCTGGGATTCAGGTGGGCATTGAGAACCCACTTGGTCAGTTCTCTGGTCTCCTTCCTGATCTATTAAATGGCTCCCACCACCCAACCTTTTCAGTTCCACTTACTTGTCTTTGAGTGTGTGGTTATTTTTATTGCTAGGGTTCTGTCCCATCCACAAATGTTTTTTGAGCACATGGAATGTTCTAGATGCCATCTGTGAACTTAGATAAAGTAGTAAATTCATTTGTCCCCTGGGAAGATGACAAGCCTTTAGCTCTGCAGAAGACCACAGGAGTTGGAGGGAAGGTCTAGGCAGCTAGGGATCTGGGATGTTCCAGACTCTCTGTCAAAACAGAGCCGTGGCATCTTGGTTTGTGGAAGGAAGGAAGGAAGGAAGGAAGGAAGGAAGGAGGGAAGAAAGGACGGAAAGAAGGAAAGAAGGAAAAGGGAGAGAAGGAAGAAGGGAGGGAAGGAATGAGGGGAATAGAGGAGAGGTTAAAGAGAGAATGGAAGGGGTGGAGAAAGAGAGAAAGGAAAGGGGAGGCAGAGAGGGAAGTAAGCTTGCTGCTGGCCTATGTGGGCAGGCCTAGGGAGATCCCTCTGTCCAGTGCCTCTGTCCAGGGTCCGGGGACTCTCAGCGCTCAGAGATGGAGTTAGACACTGGTGTGTATGGACAGCCCAGAGCCCCCCATGCCTGTCTCATCCTGCCCCTCCCTCTGTAGGCTTCTCCCCAACCTGGTGGACAACTTAGTGAACCGAGTGCTGGCCAACGTCCTCCCTGACCTGGTAAGAGAGGGATCGTGTCTCCAGGGTCAGGCAGGTGGCCCAGTGGGGTGGAAAGAGCCAGGAATGGCTCATCTATGTGAGTGCGGAGATGGGAGGTCCAGTCTGAGCACCCATGGCTCTGGACCCCAGCTGGGGTGCTTTCTTGTTGTGTGACAGAGCTCAACACCTCCCTAAATTTGTTTCCCATCTTAAAGGTGGGAATAAGGAGAGCTCCCTCTCCCCTGGGGTGTGGAGAGGACAGGGCCCACAGACAACAGTCAATCCATCACTACCACCATGCTGGGGCAAATGTTCCTCCCCAGCGTTATACCTCCTGAGCTCCCTGATGTCTCTCTCCACAGCTTTGCCCCATCGTAGACGTGGTCCTGGGTCTTGTCAATGACCAGCTGGGTCTTGTAGATTGTAAGTATTCCCTCTTTGTGGTGTGACCAATGTCTATTGATGCCTGCTCGATCTAGCCCCAGGGGCCCTGCCGCAGCTGGGAGGAGGGCACAGGGTGGTGGGCAGTCACTGTAAGCCCCAGCAGTTTCAAAAGAATAGCCAGGCCTTCCACACTGGCTGTTGCTGTTACCATGCACTGCTTAGGATCCGGAAGGCCTGGCCTAGGCAGCAGCCAGAATCCTGGATGGAAGCCTGGCTCTGCCCTGATAGTTTTGGCATTGGAGAGATTCCTCATTCTCTCACAGGCATCAGTACAGACACTGAACCCGTCCCGAGGACCAGGCTTCAACGCTACCCCTAGTCCTGAATTTCCTGGAGATTGTTCCTGAAAGCAAGCCAGTCCTGTATGGCTGTGCACACAGGAACTGCATAATCCACACAGCAGCACCCACAATGCTTCAGTGCTGAATTCCTGCAGTCACACAGTGGAGCCCTCTCTGCTGGGGAGCCCATGTCCCCTGGACCCCAGGCAGTTTGAGGATGGTTTTCTGAGATGAGGAAAGGAAGCACAGGAGACAAAGGGTTTATTGCCAGTAGTCAGGGGATGGGGATCCGACCAAGCAGCACACTGCAGTCATAGGCGTGCCCTGGTTCACTGCACTTCACAGCTCACAGGGCTCACCCACACTGGGATTTCTCCACCAACCCTGCCACAAATCTAAAAGGTGGCATTGAACACACTTTACAAAGGAGGGAGTAAGTTCCAGAGAAGAGCAGCAATCTGCCTGAGGTCACACAGTAAGGAAGAGTCAGAGCTGGGCTTGGAACAGAGCTGGTTCTGCCTTGAAGCACGGGGCCTTGTTTGGTCTATACCCCATCCCTATAACACATCCATAGGTGTGGGGGCATTGGAGGTGTGACTGTCTGGTCTGGTGGAGAGGAGAACTAAAACGTGACCTTTCCCTTTGCCCGCAGCTCTGGTGCCTCTGGGGATACTTGGAAGTGTGCAATACACCTTCTCCAGCCTCCCGCTGGTGACTGGAGAATTCCTTGAGTTGGATCTCAATGTAAGTGATGGGCTGCAAACTTTCTCCCTAAAGTTGAGTGTGGCTTACTATGGGCTGGATGGGAACACACACACACACACACACACACACACACAGAAACACACACGAGGCATTTATGCATGCTGTAAGCAACATCTGAGCAGGACCCTTTGTGGACTAGAGACCTAGGGCAGAGCTGGGAAGCATCCTCACACACTCTTCAGTGCTTCCTGGGAGTCAGGCACATTCCAGCGAGCACTTCCTGCTGATGAGCTCAGTCTCATAGGAACCACAGTGCGAGACTTGTTTACTGGCACAGAGAGGTGGCTCCACTTGCCCAATGTCACACAGCTAGTGACTGCATGCCTGGGTTCTGAACCTAGGCACCCAGCTGCTGGTGTCTGCAGCTGTTGGAACCTGGGTCTGCTGGATAAACAACTGGCCATTAGCATGCTAGTATGTAGCTAACAGCCTGCTCCTAATGATTTTTCAAAAGTTCTGGTTGGCAGCGTGTGCTGTTTCTGCATGTAGTACAAACACTCCCTCAGTGGTCAGTGACCACCTGGGGAACCTGACTTCACTGAAGGTGAAGTTGGGAGATTGGGTCTTGTGGGCTGGTTTGAGCAACTCCTCCAGCACTACATGGGTCTGGTACTCACTGTGCACGGGTCCCTTTGTAGGCAGGCCAAGCCTGGATCATGTGGACATAATGCTCCCCTGAGCCTTCAGCACAGAGATGCAAACCATGTCACGTGGTTGCATTGCATCATGTGCACAGACACACATGCCCATTGGAGAGGCGTGCTGCCAGGCCTGGGTCCTGGACAAAGCTTCTCTTTAAAGAACTTCTGGTCTATGTAGGAGAAGTCATGAGAATCCTTTAAGCAAACTGGCAATTACAGGCCCAGCACCATGACAGTACCTAAAGCAGAGACTAGGATGCGTTAGCAAGGTCAGTGATGGCTTCTAAGAGGAGGCAGCCCTTGAGCTAAATCCTGCTGGGTGACAAGAAATGAGTGGGGGAACATGGGGGTGGCAAAGAGGTGGGAGGGTGGCTGGCCCAGTGCTGGCCCTGGTGGCTGAGGGGCAGAAGGAAGGTGAGGGCAGAATAGCTGGCTCTGAGTCCAGAGAAGACCTAGAACACTGCGCAGGGCATCATCTTTGGCCAGTGTGGATGGCGCAGGTACAGATGCATGCACATATTGAGACACGGGTTCTGTGCCACAGTGTATGTGTGTGTGTGCATGTGTGCCCATGCATGTGGGTGTGTGCATGACTGTCTGTAATAATTGTAGTAGCAACTGACCATAAAGCAAGAGCTGCCATGACCTCCTTCCCTTTTAAGCAGACGAAGGGCTGTCCATAAGGGTAGCTCAGAATCATGGGTGCAATCGGGAAGAACCTGCCCAGAACCCTCTTCCAGACTGCAGCCTCCTCTTCTTCCCTCCCCTTTTCTGTGCTCCTCAGACTTTAGTTGGGGAGGCAGGAGGTGACCTCATTGACTACCCCCTGGGGAGGCCAGCTGTGTTGCCCAGGCCACAGATGCCAGAACTTCCCCCCATGGGTGACAACACCAACTCCCAGTTGGCCATCTCGGCTAATTTCCTGGGCTCTGTGCTGACCATGCTGCAGAAGCAAGGCGCGCTGGACATCGACATCACCGATGGCATGGTGAGTCAGCCCAGCAGGGCACTGAGTGCCTGGTTTGGGGTCCTTCCTAGCCTGCGGTCATTTACCCTGTACTCCAGGGTCTCCAAAGATGGTGATCCACCCACCCATCCATCTATCTACCCATCCATCCATCTACCCATCCATCCATCCGCTTACCCATCCATCCATCTACCCATCCATCTATCTACCCATCCATCCATCTATCCATCCATCCATCCACTTACCCATCCATCCATCTACCCATCCATCTATCTACCCATCCATCCATCTATCCATCCATCCATCCACTTACCCATCCATCCATCTACCCATCCATTCACCCACCCATCCATTCATCCATCCATACATACATCTATACACCCATCCATCCATACAACCACCCACCTACCTATCCATCCATCCATCCATCCATCCATCCACCCATCCATCCATCCATTTATCCATCCATCCATCCACCTACCCATCCATTATCTGCCCATCCACCCAGGCATTATCTGTCTACCAGAGCCTCTCTCGAGCCTCATAGGCACAGCAGTAATCTGCTTCTGGTCCCAGGAGGAGGCATTAGCTCTCTGTTTGATGTGGTTTACTTCACTACTTTTTGAAAGGCAAAGCATATTCACATGTGAGCACCTTAATATGAATACTTATAATTCTTTCAGTTGACCAACATGCATGCACCAGCAATCAAAAGAAGCATGAAAAGAAGACACTAATACCCTGGAATAGTGCTCAGGAGTCAATCCCCCCAGTCCCTTTAAGAGATTTCCCACCTCCAGAACGGCTGCAGAATAATGTAGTCATGCTCACTTGTGCCTCCTAGATCTTTTTTGTCAAATGTGATTCATATCTATCTCTCCAGATACCTTCTTCATGACCTTCCCATCCACTCACCACCCACTCATTTGTCCATCTACCCCCCCCATTCACCATTTATCCATGTACTCACCATTCACACACCCATCCCGACATCTGTCCTTCAGCCAGTCCACCCATGCATCTACCATCCACCCAGGCACCACCCATTGTCTCTCTGTCTATCTATCCATTCATCCACCCATCCACCCACCCACCCATCTATGAGTCCCCCTTCCATTATCTGTCTATTGATCTATCATCTATCTATCCATCTATCTTCCACCTAGCCACCCATACATTCTATAAATCTATGTATCCATCCTGCTTCTCCTAAAAATGAGAAAAAAATTTAATACCCAAATCACTAAAAAAAGTAATTCTACTGAAGAAAGTGCCCATTTAGGTCCAGTGTAGGTACCACTTGCAGTTTTAAGTGTTTAAGGGTCCCTTTTGGACATGTGACTGGTGCTCTGCCCAGACAGTGCATCTCTCTGTCTGTCTGTCTGTCTGTCTGTCTGTCTGTCTGTCTGTCTCTCTCTCTCCGTCTCTCTGTCTGTCTCTCTGTCTCTCTGTGTCTCTGTCTGTCTCTGTCTCTGTCTGTCTGTCTCTCTCTCTGTCTCTGTCTCTCTGTCTCTGTCTGTCTCTGTCTCTCTGTCTGTCTCTGTCTCTCTCTCGGCCCTGCATTTCATTGTTTGGCATCTGACATTTTGTGAAACGAGTAGACATGGAGGAGACAAGATGGAAATAGCAGAGAGGTCAAGCAGACACTAGGTGGCGCACGTGGACTTGGCCAAGCTTTCCTAAAGAATGCCCAAAGCATACCACCAGAGAAGAAAGATTTGGGCTTACCTTGAACACATGAAGCCATATTTGTAGACAGAAAGCCTAAGTGGCTGCTGCCATCCATTGAGCCACACAACTGCGATGTGGGCTACACAATGGCTGGTCTGGAGTGTACTCTTGGAGGGTGCGGCTTCCTAGGGGATCTGTCTGTTTTATATGTACTGGAACCTAAGCACCTACCTGTCCCCATCACTTCAGGACTCACATGACCTTGTCCTTGTCCCACAGTTTGAAGATCTCCCTCCACTCACCACGTCCACACTGGGGGCCTTGATTCCCAAGGTAAGTGAGCGATCCTAAGATGTCCTTGTCTCTAACTTGGCTTATGTCCTTAGGGGAATGCCACACGTCACTCACTATATAACATATAGTTAGTTCTCTGAAGTTTTAAGTGGCACCCTTTGGGTAAGAGACAACAGAAGTCACGGCCAGAGCCCTCTGCAGACAGTGATGACCATGAAATGGGGAACAGCCTTGTCTCTGCATTCAGGCAGGGTTCTAATCTGGTTCCCTGGAGTTCGGGCGGGGTAGGTGTGGAGACCAGATCCTGGTGAGGGGGTACAAGGAGGGTGAGGATGACAGATCCTGACCCCTGGTGGTGGACCAGCCTGCATAGTCTCCTGGCTTGGCCACTCCTTGGCTGGGTGACAATGTAAGATTGGAGTTTGAACTCAGGGCCTTGCATATACCAGGCTAGTGATCTCCCTCTGTGTGACCTTGGACACAGTCTTAGCATTTGTCCAGGTTGTCTAGGGGGAAATCCAGTGAGGGCACACATAGGCACATGACAGCTGAAATGGGAGCTGGCAGGTGTTTAGAGCTGGGCATGACTCAGCATGTCCCAGGTGTATTCCCATCACCATTGACCTCACCTGTCCAGGCCTCTGTTTTCTCATCTGGAAACAAAGGCCCAGAGTGGGCATTTGGCAGACAGATGTTAACAGCTGTTCTTGCTAATCCTTTACAGATTCTCTTTCAAGTGGCCATGTAAAGGCAGAACAAAAGTCTCTCGATTCCCAACCCTAGTTCTTGGCCTGGCATCAAAGAACCCTATGGGTAGGAAGTGCCACACAGGGCGGAGGGTACTCATTTACAGTCCTCTGTACCTTACTCCATCTCTTTCCATATGCCCCATTATAGCTCAGAGATAGATTGGGAACAAAGCTCAGCAAGTGATCGCTACCGCCCTCGTGTGGTTGGCATTTGAATAGCAGACACATCCTTCTTAGTCCTAAGTTTCTGCAGCTCCACAAGGGACCTTGGGTACTGGAACACTGCATGTGCTCACTGCTCTGTCCTGGAATCTCCTCTTTCACTGGGAGACAGACCCTGTTCTCGGATGCACAACAGGCACAGAGAGATCAGACCAAGAACACGGAGCTTTACATGGCTCGAGGTGGCCACCGAGTTGAGGCTAGACAAAGTGGCAATGGCTGGAGTCACATAGAGAGCTTGACCCAGGCTCTGGTGGCCTCCTGGAGCCCTGCTTATCTGGAGACACAGTTCCAACTGCCTTGGGGTCTCTCTGAAGGAGGTATTGTAGTCTCTCAGAGACACTGCCTGTTTGGGGGCAATGATCCTGAAAATCTCTGTGAAAAGTCAGCTGGCCAAATGCCTGACTATTAATGCTCACACCATTGAGGGTAAGTTCTCAGGGTGAGTTAAATAGCTGAGCATACTGAATTTGTTCATTGACCAAGAGTTCCCACAGAAGACTATCGGCACACTTGTGTCAAGATCAAGACCTGTCTTCTTAGGCTTAATCACCCTCATCCCAGCCATGGTCAATTTCTGTTTGAGAAACAGGTGTTCCCCACCCCCTCTGAAAACGACCAAGGGTTTGAGTAGTGTCTGGTGCCTAATTTCCATATTTAGGAAAGAGTTTTATATGGAATTGATCAGGTGTTTAGTAACTGTGATAAACCCGTCTTTTCAGCATGTTAGCACTGGGAATCTGATCTGCAGAAACAGGCCCAAGCACCCTCACTGGGGCACTCAGGGGACCCGGCCAGTTCTTCCTGGTGAACTCTGTCTTGAGATGGCCTGGGGCTTCCTTCACGTCCCTGGAAGGGTGCAAAGGGCTCTGTGCTCCCCAGTTGGTTACAGACAGCATGCTGTGTTCTCCTCTAGTCCAGAAGTAAAAAGTGCCCCAGAGTTTGAGTGATTGAATTAATGAAATTTTGACTGTCACTATGTACCTGGCCCGAGGCTTCAGGAAACCCCACTTGACTCTGAGCCATTTCCCAAGAATCTCTATGTGTCTGGCATTGATCTGTTCATCTTGTCACATGTAGTTTGTATGGTGCTCATATGTGAGGGCATCAGAGAGGGCCGGCAGTCTCTTCCCCACTCCACAGTGGGTCCATGTCTTTTCCTGGAGTGTGTGGGCCTCCTGTGATGGGGGACCTGCTTTCACCTCTGCCCATTCTGTTTGAAAGTTGGCTGACAAAAACCCACTTCTGGTGACCCTGCACACATCTGGTGCCGCCCACAGGTGTTCCAGCAGTACCCCGAATCCCGTCCACTCACCATCAGGATCCAGGTGCCCAATCCCCCGTCTGTGACGCTGCAGAAGGACAAGGCACTGGTGAAGGTGTTTGCCACCTCGGAGGTTGTAGTGTCCCAGCCCAACGATGTAGAGACCACCATCTGCCTCATCGATGTGGTATGTGCCTGAGGGTGAAGCTCTAACAGCCAGGTCTAAAGACAGAGCAACAAGGTCTCCTCGGGCCCCTGTCCTCTTCACATCCTCACAGTCCCCACGAATGTCAGCCAAGTTATGAGAAATTCTTGTGAACACTGTTACCTTGCATACTACAGAAGACTTCTCAATGAGTCTTAAAAATGAAAACCACCCTTCTCCCCTGCTTCCCTCAGCACTCTGAAGGAAAGCAATGTCCTAAAGTCCTGTAAGGTCTCCTCTTGGTCACATTTCAGCTCCCCAATGCCTTTCAGAAACGTCAAGCATAGTTTAACCACAGGGCCTTTGCTTGGCCTGTCCCTCGGTGTCTGCATGGCTCACACCCTTGCTTACAGTAGGTTTCTGTTCAAATACCATATTCGCAGAGGTTCCTCTCACACTCCTCATCTAAAGCAAGACCCCCGTTCTCCTATCGCTCACCTGAAATACAACCCTCCCACATTGTGTCTCCCAGGCTTGAAGTCTTAACCTGATGTAACAAAATCAACTTGTGAGTTTATTGCTGAGCAGAGACCGATCCCATTCACTGTCAGATCCCCAGAGCCTGACCCAGGCCCAGCACATGGTAGTGCTGAGGAAACATTTCCAAAGGGATGCACACTAAGGACCACTCCCTCCGGAGGAGGGAGGCTTCAAGCAGACATTCAGGGCTCTGGTCCCATCTGCTGTGTCTTCGCAGTGCCTGTCGCTCCTGGGGTTGGGGACCAATGAGATACTTCTAGGTTGGAAAATGGTTGCTTTAGCTGAAGTATGACAAGCCACTGTGGAAGGAGTGGGGATGGGGGATGTCCTATCTGGGCATCATCAGATGAGAGGTAGAAATGGGAGTGTGTCTGCTCCCTGCCACGTGAGCGTATGTGCTCCCTGCCATGTGAGTGTTTGTGCTCCCTGCCATGTGAGTGTGTATGCTCCCTACCATGTGAGTGTGTATGCTCCCTGCCATGTGAGCTGGCCAAGCACTTTGCCATGGTGATGTACTAGTGAGATTGTGGTCCTGGATTCCTGGGCTCACACAGTCTGGCCTAGTCCGGCCCACCTCAGCCTCAGAATCTTCTCACCTCCCTATTACCCTGTTTTCTCTTATATAATGCTTCCCTCTTTCCTGCCTCAGGGCCTTTGTACTTGCCCTCCCCTACAGCCCGAATGACTCTTGTACCCTTTTCCATCTGCTCAAACACTACACACCCTTCGGTCCTTGGCACAGACAGCATTTCCTCAGGATGGCTTCCCGTGCCAGCTTAGACCCCTGCCTCTGTCACCGGGGCCCTGGCTCTTCTCCACCATTGTCTTATCAACTCAGTTTGTTGGAGGCAGACTTTAATTTTCATAAGACTGTTTTATTTTGTTTATTGGAGGAAGGCTTCGGTGGGGCAATGAGAAGTTTTCCTATGAGTACTTTTCTTGAAAAAGGGGAGGAGTCTGGACATTTCATGCCTCTCTTAAGGGGCCGGGCAGTTATGATTGGCATGGATGCTGCCCAATTGTGTCTTCTGTGGCTCAAGCCCAGTAAGTTCCACAGGCTAAAAGTTCCCTCCGGAAGGGATCTTGGGGACCTTTGTCAACACAATGCCGGTCTTGGGCATGTCTCTGAGAAACGTTCACTCTGCCAGTACAGAGACGTAAGTGGAAACAGTGCTGGGTGTTGGTTGACTCCTGAATGTGAACCATGGGTTTCGGGGTACTCTTGGCAATCTTGTGCTTATGAGGAGGACAGGCCTCTTGGCAGAGGAGTGACCTACCGTACTTAGGTGAATGGGTTGCCGGTGGGCACTGTACACTGTGAGCATCCGGCCTGCAGCG
The DNA here is from genome assembly GCF_037038515.1 of Microtus pennsylvanicus. Lineage (NCBI taxonomy): Eukaryota > Metazoa > Chordata > Mammalia > Rodentia > Cricetidae > Microtus > Microtus pennsylvanicus. The sequence continues at coordinate 129,342,380 of NC_134580.1, forward strand.
CTCTGCATGACCACAGTGGTGTTTGTTCTCCTCCTCTCCCTCCAGGACACAGACCTCCTGGCCTCATTTTCCGTGGAAGGGGACAAGCTCATGATTGACACGAAGCTGGACAAGTAAGAGGATCTGCGTGCATGGCTTCTGCTCCTCAGAGCATGTCTCCTGACCGAGACTGCTGGAAGTGGTTCACGCAGGGCCGCCAGGCAGGGGTGGAGTCTGCTGTGTGACTGTGAGGGCCTGCAGAGCTGACCACAGTCTGTCTGCTGAGCCCGCTGTGGGCCAGTGCCAGGAACAGAGCCAGAGAACTCGCTGAGCCAAGACGCGCATCAGGGCTCAGTGCAGTGCTGGGGACAATAAGGTGCTCTTGGTCCTTCATCCACGTATTGTCGCCTTCCTAAAGGCCCATGACATCAGGGCCATCATTCTCCTGTTTCAGAGATGAGGAACTAAGGTTCAGAGAGGTGGATGTGCTAACTCAATGCCACACAGAGTGGAGCTAGGAGCCAGTGCAGGTCCAGGTGCCCGCTGTCCTGAATGCTGAGCCCTGTGTCTAGAGTTCAGCAGTACCATTTAGATCCGGACGACTGTGTGATGTCAGTCAGATGACTTCTCTGAGCCTCAGTCTTCCCATCTGAAGATTGGGACAATAGCCTCTATTTCATAAAATTCATGACAAAAGACTGCCATCCATTGGGTGCCTCTGGTGAAGGTGCTGAGGAAGGTTCTGGAAGTTTATCTGTTTAACCTTGACCTAATTATGCAGAAATAAGGGTTGTTGTCACTGCCATTTCAAGATGCATAAGCCCCTATTTTGGACTCTCAGTAGACACTTAGGTTAGGGAGAGCTTTCCTTCTGATGATCAGTGTTTATGTAGCCCAGTGATGGAGGACACTCCCAAGTGGTGCTGTAGGCCACCCAGGATGGTCCAGGGGCTGACCAGCCAGATCTGGTGAGAAGAACAGTCATGGGGAGAGCAGGGACTTCCGGGGAAGAGAGCTGGGCTTCGCAGTGGGGATGGTGACATGGACAGTGTGCAGTGTCAGGACATTTGGGTGGTGTGGGGGATGGGAGGGCTGGGCATGAGCCTTAGGATGTCCAACAGGAGACTGCTGTGAGGATTAAGTGAGGTAGGGGTAGCCAGTGTCCACACAGGGCGCTGGCTACACATCACACATGGTTCCAGCTACTTCGGAGGACTCCATCCCCTTTTAGTCCTGCAGGATCCCCTTTACAGATGAGGAAACTGAGGCTCGGAGAGGTGAAGTTCCTAAGATTGCACAGCCGGTCTGAGGCAAAGCTGAAATTTCAGGTTTACCTCTGTTAGTCTGGGGTCTGAAAGGTTCTTAGTACTCAGTATAGGAAAGTGAATTCCTGTAATTGATCCCGCCAGGATGAGCCTTCCCGTGGGTGCTGCCAGAGGCTTCTGACTGTTGGTTATGAGTCCTGGGCCATTGTTGCTTTTAATGAGCCACTTTCTTTTCTTAAAAAATTATTTTATTGTATTCTATTCATTTTGCATACCAACCACAGTTCCCCTCTCTTCCCTTCTCCATCTTTTCTCCCCCTAACCCACCCCCATCCACTCCTCAGAAAGGGTAAGGCCCCTAAAGGGGCATCAACAAAACCTGGCATGTTCAGCTGAAGCAGGACCAAGCCTCCAAGCCTCCAAGCCAAGGCATCCCACCATACGGAATGGGCTTTAAAAAGCCAGCTCATGCACTAGAGATAGGTCCTGGTTCCACTGCCAGTGGTCCCACAGACCAGGTTACAAAACTGTCACCCACAGGCAGAGGGCCTGGTCAAGTTCCTCGTAGGCTCCCCAGCTGTCGGTGTAGAGTCTCTGAGCTCCCACAAGTTTGGGTCAACTGTGTCTGTGGATTTCCCAGTCATGATATCGACCCCTCTTGATGAGTCACTTTCTTTTACTGCAGGACCAGCCTCAACCTCAGAACTTCAAACGTGGGCAACTTCGATGTAAGTATTAGGGTTTAGGCATCAGAAAAGCTCTTCTGAGCCTAGCGGAGCCCAGCATGGTTGCGAATCACAGAGGGCTGGCGTTGGCACTGTCACCCTTCTCATGGATGGAGACTGAGGAGGGATGGAGCAAGGGGCGGGGTGTGAGCTCACAGATCCTGCTTGCTGCCAATGGCTCTGCACATTTTAGCTGACACCCTGGGCTGTACCCAAGTCGTTTTTCTTCAGAACAAGGAGGACCCAGGGAAGCCAGGTGCTTGGGGGGCTTGCTCCCCTTGGAATTTGTGGGTCACTGACCCAGGTGTGACTATGAGCATTGCCCACTTGTGCTGAGCCTCCATTTTCTCCTACAAAAAAAAAAAAAAAGAAAGAAATAGGTTTGGATTCATTTCTCTTCTAAATTTCGGGTCTCGGAGAGCTAGCTGCCTTTAAGGGTCCATGAGGGGTTCAGAATCAGAACTGATTGCCACTGCTTTTGTTCAGTCCTGGGTCCCCACATGAGGCTTCTTAAGGGAGCGCCCTCCTTCCCCCCTTCATCTCTGTCCCCCTCTTACAAATGAACTGGTTTTGGTTAGGCTTGGGTGAGGTTTCTGCACGTGTTGAGAAAGGCAGATCCCTTTTCCTGTCACTTGCTTTTGAGCTTCTCCAACCGTCTCCAACACCAGTGACGTCAATGTTACCAGCTCAGTTTTAGGCAGAGAAACTCCTGCACTTCACAGCTCCAGCTAGAACAGACGTCTCCGGACTCCGGTGGGGAGGAGCACTACATCCCATGAGCATAATAGAAATACATGGAGTCCCCAGGCACACTGGCGGCTCAAATCAAGTTCCTGCTTTAATAGCTTTTCTCGTTTAGTCCTGGCCACATTCTTGTGACTTTGGCAGTTAGTAAACCCTGCTTTTGAAATAAGGATTGCAAACTCAGTGACTTGTGTGACTTGTCACAGGTAGCCGAGCCGTGCAGGAGTGGCCGCACACAGCCTGTGCAGAGCCCTGTGTTTGTATCCATCACCTGCTCTGGGTTTCAATGATGTAATAGGATTCAGCCACTCCTGTGTGCAGACAGGAAACCAAAGCCTAGAGCCGTCGAGGGCTGCTGTGTAGATGCCCCTCAGCACCAACATTAGCTCCAGGGTCCCCAGGATGCTCATGCCCTGTGCATAAAGTGTAGCGTTTTGTTTATATGTGGCCAGTCATTCCTTTCGTGTATTTTCCATCTGTTCTTGATCATATGATGTGACTATTTATTATTTGCATTGCTCCGAGAATCATGATGAGGAGAATGAACTCAAACACATCTAGTGCAGATTAAAACACTTTTTGTTGCCCTTGAGACAGTCTTATCTTGCTAGCCCAGGCTTACCTTGAACTCATGGCAATCTTCCTGCCTCAGAATAAATGGAATTTTGTTTTACAATATTTTGAAGCATATTGACTGAGTCCAGAAGCAAGGGTTCATGGACGCAGAGGCCTGACTATGTGATTAAGGGCTGAAGGCCAGGCAGGTGACAGGATCCCTTCATAATCCCCGAGTCCTTGCAGGTGGATCCGCTGCACAGCTGAGGGAGTTTAAGGTCAGAGAGGTACAGAGCCTTCCCACTGGCCCCTGGAGGCTGAGCTGGGGTGTGCAGGCTAGCTATGGATCCCCAGCCTCCTAGGGGAGGAGCCACGCCTTCTTTGCCTCTTGCCTCTTAGCAGCCTTGATCCTCATCTTTTCTGTCTGTACTGTGAGCAGGTGAGCCAAGGGCTCCAAGGGACTGTCATTTGTGGGTTATGGGGTTCTATCAAGTAGCACTAGGCCTTCGCATTGGACTCTAGGTCCCCCAGGTCCTCCAGGGATTGCAGTCCTGCCTGAACTCAGCTCTTTTTCCACAGGTGTTCATCTTGGAAATGTTGGTTGAGAAAATCTTTGACCTAGCCTTTATGCCAGCGATGAATGGTAAGAGGGGGCGTTCAAGCCTCTTGGGGTTACGTGGGTCAGGGACCTAGTGACTACTGGCTTATTAGATATATTGAGTGTACACTATACTGTACCGTGCCATTTCAAGGACTTTATTCAAATAGAGTGATTTAAGTCTCTGAAGGCAAATGCTCTTCAAGCTTACAAGTTAATAAGAATTATTTTTAGATTTTTTTGAGACAGGATCTCACCCAAGCTGGCCTCAAACTTGTGATCCTTCTGCCTCAGCTGCTTACATGTTGGGATAACAGTTGTATACCACCATGCCCACTACGTTTATCTTTACATAGCAAGCAACAAATGCCCACATTTCTGTTGACAGAAAACAGGATGGTTCCCCAGCTCCCACATCTGCTTCCTGTTTGGTTGTTGTCTTAATTTTTCTGATCCTTATGAAATTTGTGTGTGTGTAAATTTTATGAATCACAGAATAACTTTTAGAAGGCCCCGCCCAGAGATGAGTCATCTGAACTTCCAAGTATTTAGTGTTTTATTCTAAACTCTTTCTCTTCACTGTTATACCTTTAAGATCCCCCGAGTCCTTAAGTGCCACAGAAATCTAGCAGGGAGAGAGGGAAGTATCAGCACTGGGCAGACCACAGCCAGAGACCTTTTACCTGGCTTGTTATCTGTCTTAGTTAGAATTTCTATTGCTGTGAAGAGATGCTGTGAGCATGGCAACTCATAAAGATAAACGTTTTACTGGGGCTGGCTTACGGTTCAGAGGTTCAGTCTATTATCGTCATGGTGGGACATGGCAGAGTGTAGGCAGACATGGTGCTGAAGCGGCAGTTGAGAGTCCTACATCTTGCAGGTAACAGGAAGTGCTCTAAAACACTGGGCAGTATCTGGAGCGTGTATGAGATCTCAAAACTAGCCTCCAGTGATGCACTGCCTCTAACAAGGCTAATAGCACTGCTCCCTTTTGAGGTCATTTCATTTCAAACTACCACATTCTGCTCCCTGGCCTCCAAAAGCTTGTAAAAATATCAAAATGCAAAATACCTTTAGTCGAACTTCAAAAGTCCTGAAAGTCTATCACAGTCTCAACAAAGCTAAAAAGTTTGAAGTTCAAAGTCTTATCTGAGATTCATATAATCTCTTAACTATGAAATCAAAATAAAAAAACAGATCATATACTTCAAACATCAAATGATACATGATAAACTTTGCTGTTCCAAAATGTAGGGAGCATAGTGAGGAAATAGCAGTTCAAAGTGATGGAGGAAGGTCATTGGCTAATAAGGAAACTGCCTTGGCCCATTTTATTGGTTAGAACATAGGTGGGTGGAGTAAACAGAACAGAATGCTGGGAGGAAGAGGAAGTAAGCTCAGAGATGCCATGCTCCCCTCCCCCGGGCAGACGCGATAGCTCTGCTCTCTGAGGCAGACGCGATCAATGAAGCTCCGACCCAGGATGGACGTAGGTTAAGATCTTCCCTGGTAAGCCATCTCGTGGGCTACACAGATTATTAGAAATGGGCTAGTCCAGGTGCGAGAGTTAGCCAAGAAGAGGCTAGATATAATGGGCTAAGCAGTGTTTAAAAGAATACAATTTCGGTGTAATTATTTCAGGGCATCAGCCAGCCATGCGGGTGGCCGGGTGCCAGGGACGCAGCCCCACTGCTCATATCACTACACCAAAGCAAGACTGAAAACCAGCTGGGCAAACTCTGCATCTCCATGTCTGATGTCTCCAATTCCCGTCAGCTTTGTTGACTGCAACATACTTCTTTCTCTTTGGCTGGTTCCACTCCCTCTTAACAACTTTGCTCGGCAGGTATTCCACAGTTTCGGCATTTCTAACCTCTTGGGGTCCCCAGGCCATCCAGGCTTTAACTTTACACTTCACTCAATGGCCACTCTAGACCTCCATTCAGGGACACCCCTGACACAGGCCTGGCTTCAGTGACTTTCTGAGTTGTGGAGGTGCAGTCCATAGCCCCTTCCTTCTATCCTTCACTCTAGAGCCACGTGACCCAAGTTACAAAGTTCTGCTGCTCGCTGGGCCTGGGATCCGGCTTTCTCCTTTAATTATGTCTTCATCTTTCAGTTCTTTGTTTTCCTTCACTGCCTAAGCTTGGCTGTCCTTGAATTTGCTCTGTAGATCAGGCTAGCCTCAAACTCAGAAATCTGCCAGCCTCTTTCTGAGTACTGGGATTAAAGGTGTGCGCCACCACATCTGGCTCTAACTTGTCTTTAATTCATTTTCACAAGTTGGAAATTTAGTTGGTAGGGTCTTGCCCTCAAGCCATGATTCCCTTCATTCCATTTCTTAATCCTTTTATCTCCTTGAACACAGGATTTAGCTCTTTCCACTTCCTGGTGCCGCTTTTCTCAATCTGTCCATTTTGTATTTTTATTTGCCCAGTTTACCCCTTTTCATTATAAATCTTCATTAGAGTTGTCACTAACAGCCATACAACAGGGTCTAAACTGGGCTGTTTTGAGATTTCCTCTGCCAACAGAATTAATCTAGAACTCCTCACTTTAGTCTCAGGCAGACTCTTAGGACAAGGGCAAAATGCAGTCACATTCTTCACCAAAATATTACAAGAATGATCTCTAGGCCACATATTAATATTCTTCTCCTTTGAGACCTTACGAATGAGGTTTCAACAGTTCAAATAACACTTAGCACTTCTGTCTTCCATGCTCCTACTAGTATGGCCCATTAGTCAGTGCTTAAAGCATTTCATTCCTTTACCAAACCAAAGTACAAGGTCCAAATTCTTCCAAACAAAAACGTAGTCAAACCTATCACAATACTCTAGTCCCTGGTGCCAACTTCTGTCTTAGCTAGAGGTCTATTGCTGTGAAGAGATACTATGACCACAGCAAGATATTTAATTGGGAGTGACTTGATTACAGTTCAGAGGTTTAGTCCATTGTCATCAAGGTTGGGATATGGCAGAATGTGGGCAGACATGGTCCTGTAGCTGTAGCTGAGAGTCCTACATCTTGTAGACAATAGGAAGTGATCTATCTAAAAGATACACTGGGCTTATATGAGACCTCAAAGCCTACCTCCACAGTGACACTCTTTCTCCCATGAGACCACACTTTCTCTAACAACGTCACACCTCCTAATAGTGCTACTCCCTTTGGGGAATTTTCTTTCAAACTACCACAGTATCCTTGAAGAAAATCCTTTTGGCTTAGGAAGTCCAAATACAATCTATCCTCTTCAAAAGTGAGAGATTTGACTAGATTTATGATTCCCAAAGTACGGAGGTCCATGAAACAATAGCACCTTAAGAAAATGGTTCTGTGGCCAAGGGAGACTGGGAAACAGTATAGATAACCCTGTAGGGCAGGTCCCAAGTGTCCCCAGTTCCAAATTTTATTGGGCTCAGAAAGGTCAAGTTCAGTTAATCACAAAGTCCACCTATCCTTTCTTTCACCTTCCTCTTTTCCTTTCTTCTTTTTAGTACATTAATTGACAAATCTATATAACCTCTGAGTTTGTTTTTAAAGTTCTATTTATCATTATTATTATTTACACAATATATGTGGGGATGTATGTGTACCACAGTGCATGTGTGGCAACAACTGTGTGGAGTTGGTTCTCTGTCTTTATATGGGTTCTGGGGTTTGAACTCACGTCAGCAGGTTTGTGCAGCAAGCCCCTTTCCAGGCTGAGCCATCCCACACTCTTCCTTCTTTTTGGCTTCTGACATCTTAAACCAAACGAAACCCCATGGCAACTCGCATGCTGGGGACCCATGTGCATAATTCTGTTTCTCCACTCAGCAGCTAGTCCTCCTGTTCTCTAATTCTAGGGACACAGTCCCTAAGGCACTGACATGGGTAAGTGTGAAGTTCAGAAAATCAGAATGAATGTGCTTTAGTTTCTCTGGTGGCAGAAATTAGGAGTGGGGCAGAAGCCGCAGCTGCCTAGTTGCTGGCCTAAGGTCTAGGAAGCACTGTATATAACAAGACGTGCGAATAGTCTCAGGGGAGGCCCAGAACCCATCATGGAGGGGACTGGGGACGTGACTCAGTTGGTAAAGTGCTTTCCTAGTATGCACGAAGTCCTAGGTTCAGTCCCCAGCACCGTAAACTGGCCATGGTGGTGTATAATTCCAGCACTTGGAGATGGAGGCAGGAGGAGCAAGAGCTCAAGTCATCCTCCCCTTTACATAGCAAGCCTAAGGCCAGCCTGGGCTTCTTCTGGGCAGGAACCTCAAGGACAAAGCCTGAGAGGCCAAAAGGACAGCTATGGTCTTGCAAATGCTGGTTGCTTTTGGCCAGGCTGCCACCTCTGGGCCACATGAACAACACCTGACCTGACTCTCCCCCACCCCCTTTACAGCTGTCCTGGGTTCTGGCGTCCCTCTGCCCAAAATCCTCAACATTGACTTCAGCAATGCCGACATTGACGTATTGGAGGTAAGGAGAGAGGAAGGACTTTCCCTTTCTGCTCTTGCCATCAGCTTTGAGAGGAAGTGTGTGTGTGTGTGTGTGTGTGTGTGTGTGTGTGTGTGTGTGTGTGCATGGGGGGCAACTAGAGTTTTCCCTTTCAAGACCCAGTACCAGAGTGAGGGACCAAGGTACAAAACGGAAAACTTGGTGCCTGTGGCTTCCCCTTTTCCTGCTGGGAAAGCCGAGGCTCTAAGCAGTGGCAGGTGTGCCAAGCTGAAGTGTGGCAGAGTTCACTGAACACCTACTGTGGGCCCACACACTAGAGGAGGTGGGAAACAAGTTCAGTCCTAGTTCCAACCTGCCTACCCCAGCCCCGTAGAGATCCACACTCATGAAGCAATTGACTAACGGCAGGTTCCCGGAAGTTCTAATTCAGGGGCTTTGTTTCCATTGTAAAAGACAGGTGTGCTCAGCAGGCAACCTGTGGGAAGTGTAGGCCAGGTTCAACCTGCATATCACTCAGGTGGACATTCAAGTCAGAAGTCACCCCGCCAGATTCGTTCATCCTGAGCTTACTAGAATTTCTACCTCAGTCATGGCTCTGACCCAGAGGGCACCAGGCTCAAAGACTCAGGACCTCTGCCCACCTCTACCTGGGTGGCCTTCGGCAGGTTACGCAGCTTCTCTGACTTTCACTCTTCTAGCTGGAGTCAGTAGCCATTAGGATACTTTTAGAATAAAATGAGAATCCAAGTAGAAAGGATTTGCACAGCCCTCGGAGTGTGGTAGGCCTTCTGGATCTGTCTGCCTCCAGCATCATGCTGCGGGAGGGACATCCGAGACTCTAAGCTTAGAGTTTATCTGCTCAGAACACACTCCCAGAATGGACTGAATAAGCCTGCCTTCCAAATGGGGAATTGTCCCCGGCAACAGCTGTGTGTATTTGCACTGTTCTGGGTGTGCAAAGCACATACACATTGTGACTGGAGCTTGGCCTGGGAATCAATACTCCCTCCACATCTGGAGAGTACTTCAGGGAGGTGACAGTGACCTTGGATGAACAGTACAGGCCTGGAACTGTCCCCAGGGGTGCCTGCCCTGGTCCCATCCTTTGGGTGTCTCCAAGACTGATGCTATCTAAAACTGTCAATCAATGGGGAGCAGCAGTTCCCATCTTGCGGTGTTTGAGGGAGAAATGGCATGACATCACATGAACAGTATGGCTGTTGTAAGCAAGGGGCTGGGACGCAGGAACAGGACTGAAATGGATTTGCTGAGCGGATGGCCCACGTACCATAGCATGGTTTCGGTAAAATCTCCTGCTGATGTTTGGACCTAGACAGTGGCGGCACTGGTAATGGTGGAGAGTCCGCACACTAGGAGAAGGACTGAGTGCCAGCGGGGCAGACCACTTAGCCAGTGTCACACTGGGGTTTGCAGATAACATGTGGTGATCTAAAATAAAGTCCCTCCATGGGGCTGCCCCTACCCCCAGGCCTTTTTGAAACAGTAGAAATGAGTTTTTCCTGCCTAAACAGTCACACATGATAATTTCCATATCAAAATACCTACTACTTCATATTAATGACTTGTGCTTTATTTTCCCTTCAAATCCCAGTAAGGGAATTGTGTTGATCTCTAAATTAAACTATATAATTTGAATTTATCCAGAGTAAGTATGAAAGACCCTCAGAGTGGTCCTTCCCTCAGGAGGAGACCCCTAACCCAAGGAACAGTTGAGACCACTGGCTGCAATTAGCAAGAGGTTTATTGGGTGGGCACAGGTACCTGTGGGCGGCAAAGTCCTTTCAGAGGACTTGCACGCCTGCAGGCTGGGAGAAGGTCTTTTTTATAGGAAAAGGGTGGCAAAAGCAGGCATACAGAAGTAATGCATGGTTACAGGGATCTCATTGGTCAGTTCGAATAAGGCGATGGGTTCATTTAGGGGACAAGTTTCCCGGAGACATGAAGGTCTGATAATAATAGCAGACTTGGCCCTATCTAGGGTACATGTAGTTTTTCCCTGAACTGTTCGTTCCCCTCCTAGGCCTGGTGTCTGACCACAGATATCCTGTTTTGGCTGCCTAGGAGTACTGACTTTACCTTGAACTTACATTTGTTTGTGTGAAAGCCTTGCAAAATGGCATTACAGCAGCTAAGCTGGGGTCTTTCTAGTAGGAACTATCACAGTTCTGTAAGGAAGTGTAAACACGCATCTGGAAAATTTGGAGATAAGTTTGGCTCTGGACCTGGCCTTGCAGCCGTTTTGTACTGTTTTTTTTTTCTCATCATTTTTTATATACATCTAGGCATTTGTTTTATCTTTTTGTGTTGATAGCATTTCAATTTTACAAGAAAATTTTTTAAAAAGAGCAAGACCAGATCTTTCCAGTATGCTATTTCCCCAGCTTCCTCTCGAGTTAGCATCTTATATAACTCAAGCTTGCCAGCCAAAATCAAGCAGGGAGCAGCAGTGCATGGCTCCATCAGCTCCCCTGCATGTCCTTTGTCCTGCTCAGGGTCTGCTCTTGGACGTCTCAAATTGTGTTGTGCTGTCCTCTTTGAGTCCTGCCATCTCATGGAGCCTCACACTTCCTTGGCAGCACAGCTGTGACATTTTCTGTTTGTGGGGAGGGCCTCAGCTTAGAGCTGGCATGGCCTTGTGATGGGACTGGGGTTTTCTCTCCCACTGTCACCTGCCAGGGCACCGTGTATCCACTGGGCTTCTTCTAGGCAGTCTCCCTGGTTACTACCTGGTTCCTGTCAGGCTTCCCCAGTGTGAAGCCACCTTCTGACACTCTGGCAGACCCACATAGCTCGTGCAGAAACTGTGACATTCAGACACACCTTGTGGGGAAACTGTGACTCTCACACACACCTTGTAGGGGAACTGTGACTCACACACACCTTGTAGGGGAACTCACAGATCCCACTAATCTGGCTTTTCATTGCACCCCCCACTCACTTTGGCTCCTGTCAGCAATAGTTATTGCCATGGGTTTGCCGGTTTCAACTTTCTGTGTTGTAATTCCCTTTATGCTTATTAATCAGAATTTTTATGTAAGAAAGAGCTGTCCCTCAACTCCCATATTTATGTATTCACTCAACTATCTGTATTAAGGCAGAATCATATTGGACATTTTGTTAGGGTTACAATCTATGCACTATTTATTTCTTTGTATAACATCCTTAAGTTATGTCTACTGCATTTGGGAAGGCTATAAACAGGCATAGGTCCCTTCTATGATTTGGTTGAAAAAGATGAGGGACAAAAAGAAGAGTCCCTTACCTTGCCCAAGATCCTCTGTTCAGGTCAAGATAATGGTCCAGAAAGGTGGTCCCCAGGCTGCTCGACTATGTTCACCCCATAAAGTGGCAAGCTGCGGCCAGGGCCACCTGCTCCTCACAGGGTTGTCTCTTCTGCCCTAAAGGACCTTCTGGTGCTGAGCACATGAGAGACAGAGGCAGATACTGCAAGAAGACATCAGAACCAACTCCAGAGAGGATTGGCTTGGACACCGTCCTGCTCCCAAGTCCCTTCAGTCTTCACCACAGGTCCCCTCCCAACTCTCCCACCTTGCTCCTCTCCTGCCCTCATCCCGGGAAAGGATCCAGCTGCTGCCCATTGGTCAACGATGCCCTGCTCAGGAAAGCCTGGGCACTGAGATCTTGTGCTTTCAATAAAATATTTCACTTTCCCTGCAGTTGGGGTGTCTCCATGAAGGGGCGTCCTGGGGCCTAGAGCTTCCTTTCCTCCTTGAGTGTGCTTTGGATATCGGCAGTGGAGCTTTATCTGCCCGGAGGACGACACACTGCAGAGGAGGGGGCTGGGGTTGGGAGCGAGGATGGAGCCTTGGATTCAGCTTTTAGTGCCTTCTTTCTGCACTCACCGTGGCTCATTCCTCTTGTCTCAGTTTCCTCATCGCTGCTCAACGCACAGTGAGGGTCTGGATCCAGAAATAACAAATTCAAAGCCAACAGGCCTTACATTACTAAATGATTATCACGGCCTAACTCCCGGTGATGTTATGACTGGGGTTCCCTGTCCTTTATGACTTTTGGTTTCTCTCTCTCTCCCTCATTTGTTTTTCAGCTATGATTTGCCCAGGTACAGAAGGGTGGGCAGATGTACCCCAGGTTCTCCCAAACTAACACACATATGCACATGCGCACGCATGCGCGCACACACTTTCCTTCTGACTCATCCCCTGCAGCTTCAGTACAGGGCTGTTAGGACTCAGGGGCCGGGATGACCTCCATTCACAGACTGTGAAACTGAGACACTGAGAAATTCGGGGACTTGACCAATGTCACACAGCTGAAGCTTGGACTTGGTGGCTTAGCTCTGGGACCTGTGCCTTAACTGTTTGCTGCTCTGCTGTCTCCAGTACGAAGAAAGAGGTTTCATGTAGCCTTAATGTTTTATGATCTCTACAAGAGGGGCAATAGCTCTGGGAACAAGTAGGTTCCCAAAGCAGTCCCTTGGGTACCAGTCCTTGATTTCTAAACACAGAGCTGATGACTGGAAATTCAGTCAACTCTAGGGTCTGGCCACTGACTGACTCATTCCCTCACAGCTGACACACTCCCAAACTTCTAGAAACAGCTGAGGGCGATGGCCATCTCTTCATTGTTAAAAACAGCCAAGCAGTGTTCTCTATCAGGTACCCTGTGGCAGGCAGCTTTGCATTCTCTGCATCAGGAGCTCACTGAGAGAAAAGAGTTTGGAGTTAGAAAAAGGGGACAAGGGGCTGGAGGGATGGCTCATGGGTTAGGAGTGCACACTGCTTTTCAGAGGACCTGAAGGCAGACTCCAGTGCCAATGCTGAGTAGCTCATATCCGCCTTGGACTCCAACTCCAAAAATATCTGACACCATCACCTTTTCTTGGCCCCAAAGAGCACCAACACACACAAACACATATACATATTTTTTAAAATTAAAAATAAGGGCTGGAGAGTTATAACTCAGCAGTTAAGAGTATTGGCTGTCTTCCTGAGGATTTAGGCTCAGTTCCCAGCACCCATAATTGTCTGTGACTTCAGGCCCACAAGATTCAACACCTCTTCCGGCCTTTGTAGGCATTGACAGGTGGTGCAGTCATGCCTGCAACTAAATACCCATACATATAAAACAAAACATGAGAAGAATACTTTAAATAAAAACATAAAAGGTCCTTAGCTAAAAATGTATTATATAGATGTATGAAAATAATTATACTCAAAGAATTAATAAAAGTATTAATTAAAAGAAAAAGAGGACTCCAATCATACCTCTGACGCTTGGTAAATTTCTCAGCCTTTCTGAAACTCAGTTTTCTCAGATGCATGATGGATGTGAGGCTACTAAATAAAATTATGTTTTCTAAGGAGCTTAGCGCCGAGGCTGGCACATAGTAGGTACTCAATCTGTATTCGCTCTGGTTAGAATCAGAGCTGGCACATTCATTTGAAGATTCCTTTATTTTATGTGTGTGGCTGTTTTGCCTGAATGTATACCTGTGTACATTTGTGCAGTACCTACATAAGCCAGAAGAGGGCACTGGATTTCCTGGAACTGAGTTACAGAGGGTTGTTCTCTGCTTTGTGGGTGCAGGGAATCCAAACCAAGTCCTCTGGCTTAACCACTGCCCACCTCACCCTAGAGCTGGTGAATCCTAAAGCAGGATTAGAAGCTATTAGAAGCTGAACTAACTGTATTAGGTGCTTCTCCCATCCCTGTAAGAACACACCTAACAGAAATACCATAAGGGAGAAGGGATTTTCTTGGCTCAATTTCAGTGCCTAATGGTGGGAAGGCATAGTGCCTGGAGTCCGTGCTGGTGGGAACATTGGCATGATGCTCAGATCTTGGCAGAACAGAAAGCAGAAGCTGGGTCTGGCACCAGAGCTAGTCTAGACCTTTGAAGAGCTTATATCCAGTGTCCTGTTTCCCCCAGCGAAGCCTTGCCTGCTAAAAGCCCCAGAGCGTCCCCAAGCAGCGCCACTACCTGGACATAACATAAGCATTTCGGGGAGGACATTTCAGATTCCAACTCTAGCAGTCTTCCCTTGCTTCCTGGAGGCTTATGACCATCTCAAAGAGAAAAGTGCACTCGGTCTAACTTCAAGAGCCCAGAGACCCATATCTTACCAAATACTCCTGAGAAACCCAGAGCGTCTTAGACAAAGTCCAACTTCAAGAGCCCAGAGACCCATATCTTACCAAATACTCCTGAGAAACCCAGAGCATCTTAGACAAAGTCTTAGTTATGGACTTTTGTTTAAACAAAGAAGTCACACAGTTCCAATATACAAACCACAGAGTAAACATTCCCATTCCAAAAGTGGGGAAAGAGAGCAGCAAGGAAAGACAGAGCTAGAGCAAGACTCACACCTAGGAGGAAGAGACACTAAACTCCAAAGTTCCCTGTCCAGAATTTAGAGCATATGCTGGCATCAGCTGGGCTTCAGAAGGTCTTGGGGAGCCTAGCTCCTGTGGTCCTGCTGCCTATTGCAAACATGACCTCTCTCTTGGTTCTGCTCCCTGCAATGCCTTGAACTTTCTTTGGCAGTGTTTTCCATCCCTGGCATTTCATTGTCCTGTGGACTCAATTAGAACTTAAGATCCATTTTCACACTCAGTCCCTCCCAGGGTCAATAAGAGATCTCTTTGAGAAGCCCTGAACCTGGACGATTTCCCAAGCTCCCTCTCCAGCTGTATAACAGGAGTAAGCAGCTATGGGAGGAGACTCTGGACCAAGGGAGCTACAGAAAGGAGAGTGTTGCAGACATTTGGTTACACTGTGTGAAAATGTATCGCTGTTTTATTCTGATTGGTTTAATAAAGAGATAAATGGCCAATAGCTAGGAAGGGGAGAATAGGCAGGACTTCTGGGGAGAGAGGGACTCAAGGTTAGAATCTAGGCAAGTGAGAGATGCCAGCAAGGCATGGAGGGAATTGGACATGCAAAATAGAGGAGAGATAAGGAGACACACAGAAAATCATAGATTGGTAGAAGCGGGTTAATTTAAGCTGCAGGAGCTAGTTGGGAACAAGCCTAAGCTAAAGGCCAACCTTTTATAATTAATAATAGGTTTCTGTGTTATTATATAGGGGCTGGCAGGCCAAAAAAAGTCCAACTGCCTTTAGCACCCAATGCCTAACACTTATATCTTCATAGGGCCTCAGAAGGTGAAAAAAATCCAAACACAAGCCCTATGTGACTGCTTGGTGACCGTGGTCTCTCAGGTTGGTTTGGTGTTCACAGAACACAGAGGCACAACTCCTTTAAAAGTCCCTGCCATGCAGAAGAGCATTTGAATAGCAAGCTACCAGAGGAATAGTAGTTAGAAACCACTGCTACAGTGCAGGCCTAGAAACTTCCCAGGGCTAGGGCGGTCAGACATGGCTCCAGACCTGCAGTTATGAACCTTGCCTGCTAGCCAGCTAGTCTGATGTCAATATTTTGTACAGCAATCATTAGAAATAATTCATAAACAGTTTTTAAATCTATAATTTACCATTATATGGATAATATCTTACTGACTGACTAAGATGAGAATACCTTAGAAAAAAATGTTTGATGAAGTAAAGAGAATTATAGCTTGCTGAGGATTACAAATTGCTCCTGCAAAAAACACAAAGAAGAGATTCTATTAATTACCTGGTATATATGTTTACAGAAAATTCAGCCACAAAAAGAACAAATCAGTAGAAATCAATTTCCAACACTTAATGATTTTCAAAAATTGTTGGGAGAGATTAGCCATGGCCCCGTTAATTGGATTAACTACTCAAGAGCAAATTAATTTATTTCAAAACTCATAAGGTGGTAAGAACTTAAATAGTCCAAGAAAAATATCTACTAAGACTGAGAAAGAATTGGCTCTGGTAGAAAAGAAATTCTAAGATGCACACGTGGACTGCCTGGATCCAGAGCTTGATTGTATTCTAGTCATTTTACTTTATATACATTATTCCACAGGGATTCCTATGTATAGGGAAGATAATATCTTAGATAAATGGATATGTTTAGTACAAAAACAAAGTAAGAAATTAAAGGCCTATGTATAAAAAGGTTCTGAATTGATTTTGAAAAGAAAAATAGACTTTGTCAATTAGCAGGAATAGACCCAACAGAAATTGTAGTGCCTTGGAATTGCCTCATTATGGGTACAAAATGAACATTAGCAAAGAGCTTGTAGTAATTTTGTCAGGGATATTAGTAACAGAAATCCCCAAAGCAGGAGACCAGTTTATAAAAAAAATAAATTAGTCTCACTCTCATATAGTAAAAGGAAAAACAATTTCTGGAGCCCTTATATTCTTATCATTATTTAGGGGGTTTAGTTGTATGTTGCTATTGGTCATGGTCAGGCAGGAAACTAAACAAAGGAGGTTAGATTAAGGGATTCCTTTTTTCTTTCTTATGTTCTTCTTTCTCTCCTATCCATTGTTGGAGAAAAGGGAGGGTAGGGGATGAAAAGAAAGAAAGGGGGATGTAGATATGCTAGGCTAAAAGGATAGATTATTGAATCTACTTTTAAATAAAAAAGTAGCCACTGGTCTCAAATATTTTACCTTGGCATGCGCCTTTGTATGTTGATTCAAATGTAAAGTTATTTTTATTATAACATACTATATATATGTTTCTACTCTTGTTTAAGACATTATACCTATGCAACTCATTTTAAAATGTAAAGTTCTGTCCTTGAAGGCTACTATTGCAAACTGTTTAGGATAATTAAGATAACAATAAAACTTGTAGTAAGGGCTTAGATGTAGACAGAAGTAAGCTTTATTTAGCCTCATGTCTTTTGGATAGATAGGTGATCTTCCAACACTTTAAATATCTACAGAATATGACATTTAAGATGGTTTAATAACATAAGCCTTTTTTTTTATTTTTTATTTTCGAGACAGGGTTTCCCTGTAGTTTTTGGTGCCTGTCCTGGAACTAGCTCTTGTAAACCAGGCTGGCCTCGAACTCACAAAGATCCTCCTGCCTCTGCCTCCTGAGTGCTGGGATTAAAGGCGTGTGCCACCACCGCCCGGCTAACATAAACCTTTTTATGACAGTGAGATAAGTCTGCTCTTGGCAGTACCAATATACTTCAAAAAGATGATAAGTATTGAAGAATCTCCATATGGAGTTTGCTTCAAATGTGGCAATGCTAGCCACCGAGCAAGAAGTTGCCCTTTCCTTGACTGCTGACAGTATACTGTCCAAATTGGACAAGCAGGACACAAAATGATTCTACTGCTGAGCTTTGCCAAGACAAGGTAGGCCAGTCCTTCAAGATTCCTGAATCAAAGAAAGGTCTGTCAGGTATTCTGGGCAGTTAGGCCAACAACAGGTGTGTCAAGGTTGCAGGGAAACCTTGGGTTACTGTCCAGGCAGACAGCTGTCTTTCTCATTTCTATAGTTTTGGAAGTTGCTTCTTCTGAACTTCCTATTTACTCAGATAATATTTTATCATTCTCAGGTCTCTGATGAGGTTGAAGACTAAATAGTTATAATTTTAAAGTTTTCCTTGTTCCCAAATTCAGGAAATACAGATGGACTGGACATTGTGAATGTAATTCTTACCTGATAATTTTTCTTATTGTATATAGCTTTACTGTGACAGAGTTAAAACCTTTCATTTTTATTTAGACAAAAGGGGGAAATATTACAGGATATTTGACCATACTTTGAACACCAAGATTGAGGAATTAAATAAATCTACTTTAGCGCAATAGCCATATGAAGTGTTCATCTAATTACTCTTTATCAAATAAAAATTGGAAGTCAGATATCAGAACAAGAGCCTGAAAGATCAGAGAAACAGGGGAGCAGCCACCAGTCACCTCCTATCTTTTCCATTCCTTCCTCCAAAAAGGACCAAGATCCTCTCTCAGCCCCTTCTTACTACTTCCTGTCTCCTGTCTAAAGTCCTCCAACCCTCAATGATTAATTTTGGTCTTCTAGTGACTAGTTCCTCCCTCTGACTCCAAGTAAACTTGATTTGTCAGAACATAATCAAAATGTCACACAACAGGTTGAGCCAGAACCTAGCTGAGAGAAGTATAAGAAGGGAGGGACTTTGAATTTGGCCAGTCACTTTTGGTTCAGAATGATGGAAATGGAGCTCTTTTTTCTGAGACACTGGCAAAGGAGGAAGGTCAGCTACTTCTTCCTTAACCTCTCTGGCTAGCAGGTTTTCATTCCAGCCTCTCACCTCTGAATCTTTATTGGTAAAATTGTAAGATACAAATTTATACAAAGCAACACCCTTCCCTGCTTCCTTGTGGTACAACAGATACCCAGATAATTGATAGAATTCCAGATTTACTGACAAGGCCTGTCACTCAAAGGTTCGAAAAGAACCTGGGTGGCTTAAAAGAACTCTGAAAGTAAGGTGAGTCACACAGACGGCAGTTGACAGATGCTTAAAAAGAATGCAAGCAGCTCAAAGCTGCCTCTTAATTGACAAGAAAAATGAAGGGCAAAGCTGCACTAATCAGGAGGAACTTATTAAGAGTCAGACCAGAGCCAGTAGAATCCAAACACTTCATGTTTTCTTGGTTTTTACTGAATAAGGTAGAAGGCAGAAATGACAAATGAAGCTGAAAGATAAGAAATAGTCCTAGAAATAAAGTAATTGTAACAGCTTCGCCATCTGGTCAGCTTTTCCCCTGTATCTGGGGTTGACTTGCTGCAGTTGGCCTCAGACCTGAAAAGTGTCTGTCTCCTGTTGGCATGTCAAAATTGTTATTAGGGTCAGAGTTTGTCTTTTATCAGTCCTAGCAAGCTAGACTCGGTCATTCTCCTCCAAGATACCAGTTGGAGATTTAAGGAAAAAGGAAAAGCAGAGAAAGGAAATTTACTTTATGTGGCTTCACTGAAGAGAGGAATAAAGAAAGAGATTCAGTGACCCTCAGTACATCTTTAGAGTATCGACATGAGGGTTGTGTTTGAATAGCCGGCGTGAGGTGTGCATAACCAAGTATCCCCAGTGGAGATCCGTCCCTTCCATCACTGACCACTCTTGTTGCAGTTCAGGTCTGTTGTGCCACATAGTTTAATAAGTTGTTAATATTGTGTGAAATGTTTTCCTTGGAGGCAAGTTCCTCTTCTGGCTGGTACCAGGTCTTCAGCGTTTCTCTTTTCACAGCTCCTGTGGAAATTTTTAATCTTTGGTTCTATGGCTTCAATAGTCTGAGAGCACATACACTTCTCTTTAAAATGTCCTCTCTGTTGCCAAGATGGCTACAATGTCAATTTTTCAGGCCTGAAAGATCCAAGAATGAGAGAGTTCTAGAGACTTGTATCAGGGTTCCAGAAAGCAACTGGGTAATGTGTGGCCAGATTGTTTCCCCTATACGGATGTGGGCCTCCCAGAAAACACTATGGCCAGCAGAGAAAGAATTCACAAGAGGCAAGAATGAGACCCTGTTAAGTGTGACTTAGGTGGCTGGGCTGGTTCAGACTTATAGAATCTGACACCAGTAGTTTATTTTAGCCATATGTACAGAAAAAGCTTCCTGGCGACAATTAACTCAGTCCTGTATATACAACAAAGCTTAAGCAATGTTTACTTTGAAGCTCTTTACAAAGTACACACTTTCCATTAAGATGGGTTCTGTTGACTCAGAAACAATGTTCAAGATAAGGGTCTAGGGAGAACGACCAAAGGAAACGTAATGGCTTGTAGGAGTCAGGTTTGGCTTGGACCTAAGACAACACAGAGGTTACTTAAGCTGTTGTAAAATACAAGTGATAGGGCCTATAAGGATGAATTTTATGGAATGAGAAACAGTACTCAAACTCTAGGGGGACCAGGGTTGGGGGAGTCTGGGATAAACAAACGTAACAGTCTGGGAGATTTGGGTGAATCCTTGTTGCACAGATAGCAAAAGGTCAGGTTATAACTCCATCAGTTCCCAGCATTTCAGGTGGAAAATGAGTAAATATGTCTTTTCTTTGAAGAGATAAAGATGTATGTTTCATATTCCTGATTTCCCCATTGCTTATCTGTGTTATGGGATATTCAGTCACACTGTGAACCTGTGACTGTATTATTTAAATAAAATTAAATAAAATCAACCTTGTGCCAGACGGTGGAGCCAGCAATTAGTAAGTAGTACTTACTAACTAACAGAAAGTAGTCTTAGAGAGTCAGAGGGAATTCAGAGGATAGATAGAGAGACATGCAGGAAGTGGTAGGGAGGGACTCTGAGTGTGGTGGTCTTTTTGTGGTTTGGGGTGGTAGAAGGATGTTCTCTTGCTGGGTTGCTGACTGAAGAGGAAGATCAGCTGGTTGCTTCTCTGCCTCTCTGAGCTAAAAGCTTTTCACTCTAGCATCAGACTCCCGAGTCTGTTGGTAAATAGAATGACAGAGATTTAATTAAAATTACACTTGGAGGCAACAGCAAGTGGCAGTTACTGTGGAGCTTTTGTGCCCAACTGGGCCTTGGCATGAGCAGTGGGGGCTGATGTGGGATTCCCCTCTGTGTGCTGTGAATACCATTGGTGAATAAAGAAACTGCCTTGGCCTGTTGATAGGGCAGAACTTAGATGGGGGGGGACTAAACTGAATGCTGGGAGAAAGGAGGCAGAGTCAGGGAGAAGCCATGGAGCTGCCACTGGGACAGACAGGATGAAACTTTGCTGGTAGGCTACAACATTGTGGTGATACATAGATTAATGGTGATGGGTTAAATTAAGATGTAAGAATTAACAAATAAGAAGCTAGATTTAATGAACCAAGCAGTGATTTAAACAACATAGCTTCTGTGTGATTGTTTTGGTGCTGAGCAGTCGGGAACCAACAAGCAACCTCTTAAGCAGTGGGGCAGTGATTGGAGAGCTACAGTCAGAACTTGAAAAAGCAGAGGATTCAGTTGCAGCTGCAGTGCCAGTGATTAAAACAACATTTGGTGCTCCAATGTGTGTCCCAACTAAAGGATAGAGAAGTCACTCATGCTGGTGCTGTTGCTGCAGCCTGGACTTCTCTGCAAGAACTCACAGCAATCAGATTCTGCTTGCTGCAACCTCGGAAAGCTGGCCCATGCTTGGAAGTTGGGAGAGGGGCTTGAGCTCCTTGCTGAGCTCACCACAGTCATCATTGCTGTGAACAGAGAGGTCAGCAGATTTGGTGAGACACATGGGAAGTCTTTAAGGAAGGAGTTAAACAATATTAAAAAGAAAAATATTTTTTCCTGTTAAAGATGGGAAATATCTTAATGCAGGGAGTTAGGACCCTGTATAGTGCTACTACTGATGATTTGCAAACAGAAAAAAATAGATAAGGGGATAAATGATTTCTCTGGGATTGACTTAATTCCAATTGTAACTACTGTCAGTCTGATAATTCATAGTTTATCCTTCATAGCCACATCAATTTTTTATGGCAGATATAAAAAGTGGTTTGGTAATTATATCAAATATGAAAAGTTGACCAATAAGATATAAGCTTTAGAAAGATTTATTAATGGAAATCAGAAAAATTGACTGATAAGATACTAGTCTTAGAAAGACCTACTAATGAAAATAAGAAAAATATTAAGTCACAGAAGAATTTAGACAAGAACCTATTCTGTCTCTGCATGATGAAACTGAAGATGAACCTTAGTTTATCCAGATATTATACAATAATAATCAGCAGATTATATATAACCTGAAATGTTATGAGGAAGTTAAAGCTTTCTCAGGTCGTATGTGGATGTACGTGGCTGGATGCTGGATGCCATTTATAGTGAGTCTTTCTCTGTCCTGCCTACCAGCTCCCAAATAATCATGTGGATACTTTTTATTAATTATGAAAGCTTGCCCTATAGCTTATGCTTATTTTTAGCTGGCTTTTATAATTTAAATTAACCCATATATTTAATAATCTGTGTTCTACCATGTGACTTTTACCTCTATCCAATTTTATGTGTCTGACTCCTTCTGTGTCTGCATGGCTTCTCCACTTTTCTTCTTCCCATCATCCTCTGTGCCTGGAAATCCTGCCTAGCTATTGGCCATTCAGCTTTTTATTAAACCAATCACAGCAACACATCTTCAAACAGAGTAAAGGAATATTCCACAACACAAATCAGTCGTCATTGATAAGAAGTGGATGAGTCGGTACTCACTGAAACTTCTTCATTATGCCATGAACCCCGTGGTGGGTTGGAGTAGCGTGCTGGTTGGTTCTCACTGTCAACTCGCCACAGCTGAGAATCACCTGATAAGTGAGCTGGCCTTGAGTAACTCTCTTTATCAGATTGGCCTGTGGGCATGTCTTTGGTAGGTGAGGGGGATTGTCTAGGACACAGGTAGCCACAGCTCCTGGTAAGTGGCACCCTTTCCTAAGCTGGAGGTCCTGAACTATACGGACAGAAAATAGCAGGCTCCCAAGCAAACAGGCAGCGAGACCGCACTCCTTTGGCTCTGCTCTTGACTGCTGATCAAGCTCCTTCCTCAGCTTCCCCTCAGTGATGGACCATAATCTAGAATTGTGAGCCAAAGAAACCCTTTCCTTTCCTGTGCTGCTTTTGGTTAGCGTGCTGTATCACAGCGACAGACATGACATCAGGGCAAGCAGGGGTGGATGAATAACACTTTCTGAGGCTTCTTGCAGAACAACGCAAGGGGAACTGTTTCCAGCGTCTTAACACTCCAGAGTTCTTTCTTGTCACAAATCACCATGGAAGTGCATGGCTGGAAATACTGACGTGCAGGCCCTGAACGAAGGACTGAGTAGCCCTCTGCATTTAAGAAGGTCTGCCAAGTGGCTTCCAGTTCAAACAAAGAGGAGCATTGTGATTATGGCTGCTGTAGATCTGTGGTTGAGAGACGGGTTCTGATAACAGCCCAGCATGTGCTTCCCGGTGAAGATGCTCAACAGCCCAGGGTTGAGCAACTCTGTGAAAAGCAATCCTGCTGTTTCCACCTGCAAACATGCTGAACAGACTGACTTTTTTGGTGAACATTTATATTACTAATGATGACAGTAGGGACTATGATGGGCGCTGAGGAACCACTCTGCCTAGCAATAAGTAAATTAATTCACAGATAAATGAGTGGATGGGGAGAGAGAGCTCCCACAGATTCCTTTGGGCTTAAGTGTTGTTAGTAATTATATTAATTTATTATATGTTCTTCTAAGGATAACACTAACAATCTAAAATATTGTGATACTTTTACATTTAAAATTTATTTTACTGCCGGGCGGTGGTGGCGCACGCCTTTAATCCCAGCACTCGGGAGGCAGAGGCAGGCGGATCTCTGTGAGTTCGAGACCAGCCTGGTCTACAGAGCTAGTTCCAGGACAGGCTCCAAAACCACAGAGAAACCCTGTCTCGAAAAACCAAAAAAAAAAAAAAATTTATTTTACTATGTGTGTACAGAAGCCCATGTACTATGGTGCTCATGTAGGGTTCAGAGGACAACTACAGAGTTCTTCCACTATGTGGGTTCTGGGGATTGAACTCTATAGGCTTGGTGGGAAGTGCTCTTACCCACTGAGCCATCTCACTAGCCCAAAGACTGTTTAGATACTGAATATCTTAAGGACAAGGGAGATTAATAAAAATTTAATCAAGATATGTAATTCTCTCTCCATTTCCTCCCCCTCCTTTCTTTCTTTCCTTCCTAGGGTCTTTCTATATAACTCGGGCTGGTTTTCAATTCTCAGTGTTCCTGTCTCAGCTTTCAGGGTGCTAGGGCTCAGTAGTGTCACCAAGCCTAGATCAAGAAGTCTATATATATGTGCATGTATGTATGTTTGTGTGTATACATATATTATATATTACATATATTTCTATTTTTTTCTGACCCTCTCCCATATCCCTACCCCACAAGATGTATATTTCTGGTGCAGGGAGGTCCTTGCCTGTCTGATCTCATCCTTTGTGCCTTTCTGCTGCGCTGTTTCATGCCAGCATTGTTATTTTCTCACTGTTTATTCCTCGCCTTTTCTACCCCAGGACCTTGGCACACATCTGGATTGCTTATCCTTCCCTACCTAGATTGATGTTGCTCTCTTTTCTCCCGAAGTCACCAGTCACTCTCAAAATGAGGGTTTCTCTGACTTCTGTATCTCAAACAGCCCTCCCTTCCCTTACCCCTTCCAACACTGTGCTGTCTTTTCTCCACTTAGCACAAGGCATATGCAGTATCTATTATTTATTTATAGTTAAGCCAGAATATCAGCTTTGTGAGGATAGAGTTCACCCATATTCGTAGCACCATGCGTGGCTTACTCAATAGACCGTAATACAATGAACCGAATACGAATGAAGAGAACAGAGGAATAAGAAGTAAGCTTCCCTGGCAGCAAGTTTCTGTGGACAAATGTGCTAGGGCTGGACGTCCGCAGGGAGCTAGAAGGCCAAGCAATTCCAGGAAGGCAGGAAAGCCACAGCCTTTCCAACTGCAAAGGACCCTCCAGCATGTTTCTCAATGAATGCTGGTTCCGTGGAGCAATTTGGGTGCCCATGCTTCCTTGGACACATTTGTTACTGTAAACAAGCAGAAGTTGTCATCCTGGGATGTCATTGTTTACATTCCTCCAAAAATATGCAAGCTTGGTACTGCTTAACACTCATGCTGCAACATTTGAGATAACAGTTTACACAGATAAAAATTCTGGGCCAGTGCCCCCAGAATGGCTGCTGTGCCTAACAGGGAGCTGCCCAGGGCTGGAGATGGGGACTTTAGTACAAGATGGCCTATCTTTGGAAAACTACCTAGCAGTGTGTATTAAAACCCATAACCCAAGGGCACTTTGCACACAAGGTCACCAAAGGGAGGTACTAGGAGCACCTCAAAATTGTATTTGCAATAGTCCCAAAGTGATAGCTGCCCAGGCACCCATCCCCAGGAGTCCTGATAACTATAACGGACTACTGTGTGACAATGCAAAGGAACACGGGTTGACTGTATACACAGTATGGATGAACCCCACAAACACAATGTGGAAGCAGAGAAACTCCACCAAGATGCATGCACTGTTCCCTTTCAACCATGGAACTCAAGGAGGCAGAAGAAATGAACCTATGGTGTGAGGTGTCTGAGCAGGAGTTGCCCTTAGGGTCAGTGAGAACCTGAGAGGGGTTCAAAGGAGAATTCTGAGGGGGATAGGAGGGTCCTAGTCCTTGTTTGGATGTTGGTTCCAAGGGAAATTGGTCTGCCAGGGTTGCCGTAAGCAATTGTATCAGTCCGGTGGATACACAATAGAAACTCATTTTCCTCCTCTTCTGGAAGCAGAAGTCTGGGCTTGAGTAGTCTGAACTCAAGAAGTGGTTGGGATGAATTCCTCCAAGCCCACTCTACTTGACCTGTTGATGGCTGTCTTTCCCCCAAGTTGTCCCTCTACGTAGATCCTGGTGCCACCAACCTTTTCCTCAATTATTTTCTACTTAGTTCTTGAGACAAGGTCTCTCACTCGACTGGAAGCTTGCAATTTAGGCTAGACTTGCTGGTCAGAAAACACCTGGGACCATTTATTTTTGTTACCCAGCACCGGGATTACAGGCCTATTTAGCCATGGCAAGTTTTGTGGGGGGGTGCTTGGGATTCAAACTCAGGTCATCTTGAATGTGCAGTAAGCCCTTTATCACAGGAACCTCATTTGAAATAAATTATTTCTTTAAAAATCTTCTTTTAAATAGGGTATGTTGGCACATGCTTTTAATCTAAGTACTTGGGAGGCAGAGGCAGGTGGATCTCTGTAAGTTCAAAGACAGCTTGGTTTACACAGTAAATTCCAGGACAGCTAGGGCTATGTAGAGAGACCCTGTTTCAAAAACAGCAAAAATTCTATTTCAAGACTGTACTCAGGGGCTGGAGAGATGGCTCAGTGCTTAAGAGCATTGCCTGCTCTTCCAAAGGTCCTGAGTTCAATTCCCGGCAACCACATGATGGCTCACAACCACCTGTAATGAGGTCTGGTGCCCTCTTCTGGCCTGCAGACATACACACAGACAGAATATTGTATATATAATAAATATATAAATAAAAAGACTGTACTCCCAGGGACCATTTCTATATTTCATTACTAGAGAAGTTTCTCTGTGTAGAGAAGATGGGAGGGTGGGGTAGGACTGCCCCCTCTCTGAATAGTGACATTCTGAATACAGGGGTAGAGACACCAATCTAATAATCTGGTGCTACGTTACTGCATGTTTGACACATGGGGTATCCTTGCATGAGTTCCTCTGACTCTGCTCTTCTTACGTGTGTGTGTGTGTGTGTGTGTGTGTGTGTGTGTGTGTGTGGTGTATCTGTGTGTCTGTGTTCTGCTTCATGTGCTTGATGACTGTATGATGGAACTCAGGTAGAGACTTTGCTTCTGCAGTCACAGAGCACAGGCGGTACTCCAGAGGCTGCATCTCAGGAGGCCTCCCCCAGTAGGGTCTGCCTCCTCAGCTCTGACAATCCTCAGGCCCAACGTAGCAAGATTCATGATGCCCAGTCCCTCAGGCTGGGTGCCACCCACTAGGCTGAAGGTGTTTTTCTTCCTTGTGCAAATTAATTCATGAGATGGGCCCTTGGGCACTGAGAGGCTTGCCAGCCTTGCCCAGTCAGCTATGCCTGATCAAATACCCTATGGCCCGGAATACCTACTGACTGATTCCAGTGTCCTCGGAAATCTGAAGTACTGGGGCTATTGTGTCTGGAGGGGAAAGGTAGGTAGAGTCAGGAGGGTCCATCTGGGCCTATGACCCTCAGTTTGTGACCCTGCAGGTCTCTGGGCTGTTGCCTTTTCCTGCTCTGACATTCGTCTCTCTCTCCCAGGACAGGCACAGAGAGAGCCATGTTGGGCAGGAATGACAGTTGACAGAAGGAGCCATTTTCTTGTCCTTAACACCTTCCACAGTGCTGTATTCAAACAGAGCAGACACCCTTGCACCACGCCAACCACACACAGACATACAGGCATTACCTATCTTTCGGCACACAGAATCATTCAAGCATGCATGTGTTTCTGCAGTTTCGGGAAGCCGTGCACCTGACCAAGTGCATGACTTATGATCTCATTCTCCCCTGGTCCCCAAGGCACAGCCCTACCTGACTCACCTCTGTTCTGTATTTGCAGAAGTGCCCCATCTTCCAGCAGCTTGCTCAGGTCTCTGGGACACTGTCCCGCCCAACCATTCTTAACCTGTCCCTTGGACTGGCCGCCTGCTACTTAAATACCTTACTTCCCTCCCCCTTGTCATTCTGGAGGCAGGTGCAGGAGACCCACGGGTTCTGTGTGGCCAGAGCTGAGACCCAGGTAAGGTCCCTGTATCCTGATATTCAAGGGAAGGAGAGTATCTAGGCAAGGAAGGACTTGAGTACTGGGGTTCATCCTGCCTCTGTCACTGACCTTCCAGGCTACCCTCGGGCCTCAGATTGAGGAACCTTTACTTTTTTACATACCATGCCTGTCAAAACAGCTGACATCATACTCGAGGGAGATAAAATCTGGTTAGCTCCAGATTCCTGCGCCCATCTTTCTCATCCCTATGTAGACATTTCCGGTGCACAGACATACATATTTCCCTGAAATTGCTGGGACCTCATTTTGTTGGAATCAAGTTCCTTTCTCTGACAGTTAAAAATAATGCTTTCACAGGTGACAAAAAGCCAGACTAGCTCTGTTGAGCAGACGGAAGACAGAGTTCTTCTGGAAAGGAGGGCACAAAGCCTGGTGTGAGCTGAGTGCCAGCACAGGGCCTGGCAAGATGGCATTCTTGTCATTACTGTTGTTCCGTGGGCCCAGTGGGAACAGACCTGCTTCTTGCTACTTCAGCACGGTGTCAGATGCGCAAAGTCGTTTGCAGAACTGAGTTCAGGCTCCAGCAGTGGGTGGGGGAAGCTGAGTCAGGAGCCAAGAGCTGTGGATGGGGGTGATTACTAAGCTGGGTCTTTAACAATTATTAATTTAATAATTGATATAAATAATTAGTTATTATATGAGCTCCATTTATCTGTCCACTTTATAGGAGCGATAATTCCCATCTACTTCATCCTCAGGGTCCTTCAGTGGGAACTTAAATGTCATCAGTTGCATAACGGCCACGTTCCTGCATATGCGTACATTTGTGACATGCAATCCTACTTGAGAGTAAAATAAGGAAAAACATGCTTTTGAGCTAGTGAGATGTGGTAATGGGAATCATGATAATGTGGTAGAGATGACCAAACTCCTGTCCCTCAAGGGGCTGTGAGTGACTACTCTCTTCTCTCTCCATCCATCCATCCATCCATCCATCCATCCATCCATCCATCCCTTCCTCCCTCCGTCCTTTCCTTTTTCCCTGCCCTTTCGTTCCTTTTTTCTTGTCATTTCATGTATTGAAAGTCCTGATGCCATGATACCCCAAACAACTAGTATGTGTTGGCTCCTTTGTGTACTTCACCGACAAGCTTTGCACTCCACAAACACTTGCGGAAGACTCAAACAAAGTTTGCTTACACAGTTCTGTGCACTTCTAGTAACACACACATGATATTGATTATATTAAAACTTTCCGAGTAATTGCTTATGAGGCAATTGTTTGGAATACACAAACAGACACTTAAGTGGCCCTTGACTTCATTAAGACTTGATTTCCTTAGCAGTTCAAAGTTGATGAAGTCAGAAAAACCACAATCATCTTGATAAAGCGTAAAATTGCCCTAAGGCATTTTTCCCAAATGTTACTAAGAACAAAGCAATATTCTTGAGAATAACTTGTTACTTTAGCTACAGATAATTAAACTTCCCCCAGGTTTGCACCAGTGCATTGAATCTTGACCTTAGAAAGTTTAAATCATTTTGAAATAAATACCTTTACAACAATTGAATTTAGAAAATTTTATTTCATACTTTTTTATAGTTTTCTCACCATCACGCCTTCATTCTTCATATTTTCTAAACATGCTAATCATATTTGTAAACTTTTATTTTGTTTCATGTGTATGGGTGTTTTGCCTCTGTGTGTTTATATGGACCAGACATGTGCAGTGCCCACAGAGGCCAGCAAAAGGTGTTAGATCCCCTGGAGCTGGAGGTACAGATGGTTGGAAGTCACTAGGTGAGTGCCGGGAATCGAACCCTGGCCCTCTGGAAGAGTAGACAGTGCTCTTAACACTGAACCATTTTTCCAGCTCTGCTAGTTAGTATTAACCTCAATAACATTAATCTTGGGGAAGATCCAGAAAAAAGCAATCTTAGAACCAATTTCTCTATGCATTAGTAATCTATAAAAACACATTTGTTAATAGTCCCAAAGACTCTACAAAGTGGAGCTGAATCCGGATGAAATTTATGATGGAATGGGACATGTTAAGACCACCCGTCGTCACAGGCAAGCTTGAAGATGCCTGTTGCGAGCCTCTAAGGAGTCAACAATAACTTGCCTTTAAAATGACCAGTTTTATTCTTTATCCTTCAGCTCCATGCTAAGAGAGCAATTCCTGCAGA
The DNA here is from genome assembly GCF_037038515.1 of Microtus pennsylvanicus. Classification (NCBI taxonomy): domain Eukaryota; kingdom Metazoa; phylum Chordata; class Mammalia; order Rodentia; family Cricetidae; genus Microtus; species Microtus pennsylvanicus. The sequence goes on from NC_134580.1 coordinate 129,372,084, forward strand.
GTGAGGCTCTGGTTAAGACCTTGAGTAACAGGCAGATTCAGAAATGGGAGGGGGTGGGCAAAAATGTAGAGGAAACAGCCCCTATATATTAGTGCCATGAGGAAGGCACAAAACCATGCCCAAAATATTTATGATACTTTTTTTTTTTTTGATTTTCGAGACAGGGTTTCTCCGTAGCTTTTGGTTCCTGTCCTGGAACTAGCTCTTATAGACCAGGCTGGCCTCGAACTCACAGAGATCCGCCTGCCTCTGCCTCCCGAGTGCTGAGATTAAAGGCGTGCGCCACCACCGCCCGGCTATTTATGATACTTTTTACACATACATACTTTTAATTAGTCATGACAAGAATAAGTTGAAAATAAGCAAAACCCAAGTAGCCATATGTTTGCAACTCAGGTATTTTAAATAATTCTAGGAAGAGGGGAAGATTTCCACCATGTTCTCTTGGGTTAGATGCTCATCTTGGTGACTGAGGCAAGAATTGATTCTAGTGAGTTGTTTTGTCTCATTGCCATGTAATGAAAAGTCCTTCCCGGAGTGCCATAAATGGGCCAGCTAGCAACTCTTGGGGGGTCACATCCCGTGCCCCAAGTCAGGTTTGGCCACCTGCTCTCAGTAGGACAGTTGAAAGAGCCAAATTAATAAGGGAAAGCAGGGAAAAGAACTGATGTGGCCTAGTTTTCATTCTTTTGCTGTGTTAAAAAAGAAAAAACTGTGATCAAAAGTAATACAGGAAGAAAGGGATTTATTTGGCTTACACTGCCAACTCACATACATCATCGAGGGAAGTCTGGGCAGGAAGTACCGATGAAGAAATACTACTTTCTGGCTTGCTCACTAACTTCCTTACATAACCTGGGACCACTTGCTTAGGGATGGTGGCAATCAGAATGGGCTAGGCCTCCTGCATCAAGATAATTGATAATTACCAATTGATAATCAAGACAACTTTCTCATAGACATGCTCACCTGATAAAGATAATGACTCAATTTACACTTTACTTCCCAGGTGATTCTAGACTGTGTCAAGCTGACAATTAATGCTAACTATGACATGGGGCATGGGGCAAGAGGGATGCACAACTGAGCAGTCCTGGTCAATATGTGGTCCGATTGACCATTGTCTCAGCTCTGGTTCTGACAGTTATCTGATCAGGTCAAGGAAGTCCTTACCTCTGCCTCCCCTTGAAGTGATCAGGCTGGTTCTCACAAGATAATTTCTGCTCCAAGGTATGGCCTTATCTTTGTGGATAATTACCTTCATCTGGCAGGTGGATGATTCCCTAACTGCCTGTTACGGGGGGCACCATTGTAATGGACTGCTCTGTCCCTTTAAGAGACAAGCCATGCCCCTGCTCCTGCTTTCTTCTCCCTTTCAAAGAGGCAGCTTCTGTCTCTCCCCACTTCTCCCCTCTCCCTTCTGTCTCTTCTCTCACTCTCTCTCTCTTTCTCCCTGCCTCTCTGCTCTTCTTCCTTTCTTCCTTTCCCCTTCATATCCTACTAAGTAAATATCCAACCTCACTCTGCATGGCTTATCCATGTCTCTGTCTCTCGCCCACCACGTGTCTCCCTGCCCGGGACTAGACACCATCAGAGACCTGAGCGTGGTCTCCTGGCATGCCCATCTGTCCATCTCTCATTGTGGAACTGGCTGCCCCATTGAGGTTTCTCACCCACCACGCAACTCCCTGCCTGGGACTCGTGGCTCTGGGACTGGCTGATCATGGGACCCACTGCCCACTGTTGCTGCTTGAGAACCTGCAGTGCTTCTGCTGCTGCAGCCACTCAGAGATCTGCAGCAATTTTACTTTTACCATTACAGCCATGGCACCAAATACATCCTCCTGACTGTGCTCTTGCTCACTCTGCTGTAACCTCTCACCTAGTCTGTAAGAGAGACTAATGACTTGTCATGCCCTTGGCCCTCAGCTTTGCTGGCAGTTTGGGCCAGGAGAGGGCCACAACACATTCTTCCAGCATTTGTACTCATCCTGACCAAGGTCACAGCTTCAGGACTTTCTGAGTAGTACCAGATGCATGCTTAATCCTACTGTTCCAAGTCCATTCTTCTTCCTGCCCCAGGTGGGTGGACTCTGTTCTCTTCCCTCACCCTCCAGACTCACTGAGGATACCTCCTCCTCCATGTGCTCAGTCCCTCACAGGCTAGGCTTAATGGTCAAGGTAACAGTCCCAGGACAGATAAGTGTAAGACATGTGTGTCTTACAAAGTATTTTACCAATTTTTAAATTTTGAACAATTTGACGGCATATTAAACTCAAGAGCTCCAATCCCTCTTCTTGTTCATAGAGCTGTAAAGTAGACCTTGCTTTAGAGGCTACAGACACGACACTGATCAAACCAACCTTGTCAAAAGGGCCTGATACTCAACAGGCAACTCTATTTTGCATTAGCATGTAAGCACCTGCTTCTCCCAATAGTGAAAAGTGAGAGTAGAATGACCCCATTCCCCACCCAGGAACAGAAGGGCTGTGCCCTGGAACTCCCTTCCTTTATGTGGGCGGCTTGCCATCTCTTTAAGAACCTGATCATTTAATTCCATCATGGTCAAGGCTCTTTCCTCATTATGTGAGTTTGAAGGGCAAAAAAGCAGGGAAGGAGAGGAAAAAGGAAAGAGAGAGAACAGAAGCCATGTCATAGTCACAGAATCACAATGTCGTTTATGTGTGCTCCATTCTTTGAAGCAATCAACAATCCCCCTTGCTCTAGACTTAGGGGTGGAAACATAGCACCTGCCTCTTGGAGGAAGAAGCATCAGTGATGTTATAAGCACACACAAAAGAGAAGATGGCTACTGTGTGATCATCTCTGAAAAGTTCAACCTGTCTCAGCATCCCTCCCTCACCCTCTGGCCCAAGAGGCTAAGGATGAATTCACACAATAATATCTCTTCTGCCCTAGCCCTGTCATTAGCCACTGAGGGACCCTGGCCAGACCACTTTGCTTCCATTTCATCCAATGGTTGTTAGAAGGATTTAATTCTACTAAGTAGTGAATCAAAGGAACATGGCATGGGAATTAATGCAGACTATCTCCTCAGTAAACGGTAGCTTCTGTGTCTATCCACTTTTGCCAATTCATCTGTTAGAACACAGTTGGGTTCTAAACCCAGTCTGCCTGGATTTGGATGTTTTTCCCTGCCACTCACAAGCTGTGTGATATTGGGCAGGTCATTTTACCTCCAATTCCTCATTGCTTCCCTGAATTCTTTCTTTAAAGGACTTGATATTGCCAGGAGGTGGTGGCGCAGGCCTTTAATCCCAGTACTCTGGAGGCAGAGGCAGGCGGATCTCTGTGAGTACGGAGCCAGCCTAGTCTACAAAGTGAGTTCCAGGGCAGCTAGGGTTGTTAAACAGAGAAACTCTGTCTCAAAAAACCGAGAGAGAGAGAGAGAGAGAGAGAGAGAGAGAGAGAGAGAGAGAGAGAGAGAGAACTTGATATTAATTGTCACATAGCAAAGTTGCAGGAAAAAACCTCCCAGTTTTAACTACTTATGCAGAGGAGCTCACTGCCTTGTGGAGACTTCCCCTGCCAGGAACTTTCGTGGAAAGAAAGTAAGAAATTGCTGCTTTTACAGACAGGGAAACTGAGGCTTGACCCATCCATATGGAGAGTGATGGTGAGAATTGCACAAGACCCCAGGACTCTGGGGTCACACAGATGAGTGTTATCTAATTTATCAGCTGTTGTCTCCACAGGTGCTCGCAGTGAACATGAGACTCTTGTGGATGTTCCTCTTCCTCGGCTGTCTGGTTAACAAGAGACATCTTTTATTCAGCTACAGCTTAGGTGAGCCACCCCATCCTTCTTGGAGGTTATGTCAAAGGAAACATCCCAAACGACAAACTGACATCTCTCCTTGTAGCTGACCCATCAGAGTAACAAGATCTGCCAGTGTCTCCGAAAGCTTCTGGAGGCACTGTACTCTCTCTTAGAGACATCTTGTCCCTTTTGGACCACGTCATCCAGATCACCTATTTGATGTAAACTACTTTCTTTCCATTATTGATTGTCTCAACATAGTCTTCCATTTTTATACCCACTTCCCAGGTATGTCTTTCTAGCCTTCAGCTCTAATGATCAAAGTTTTCCCTAAAGAGCAAAAGCCTCAGTTCTGGTGCCCCAACATTGTAGGTCCAGCCACGGCCACAATATGCTCATTACAGACATGAACAATGGTGAGCAAGGCAGAGAGGGGAGATTTAATGGACGCATTTCGAAAGGAACAAATAAAGGAGTCTAGTGCTTTAGGACTAAGTTAGTCATCTTTAGGGCTCTAGCAAGGGGCAAGAGGACTGTATGATGAAGATTCAGGATCAAGGTGGGGTCTAGTTCATCTTTGTCTCCACCCTGGTTCTGTAGGGTGTTCTGAAGCTGTTACTGGTGTCATTACTCAAGGAGATTCATCTGGTTCTCACAAGACATCACTTTTGCTCTGGGGTGTGGCCCCCACTCATAGACAGTGGTTCTCATCTGCAGAGGGTCTGTCTTTTGAGGCTTGCTCTTCCTGGAATCCAGTTTAAGACAACGACCTATCCCTGTGCCTTCAACCTTACAGGGTAAAGAGCTAAGTTAGGAGGACAGATGATTGACATGTCCAGGAGGCAGAAAACAGGAGTCTGAGCCAAAGTCAAAAGCCCAGATGCCAAGCCAGGATTCTATCCTGTGGCCTCAAGCAGTCCTTAAGTGCCTGTTACAAGAACATAGGCAAGGGCTTAAGCAGCTACTAGGAGAACACACAACACAGACTTACAGCTTCTGGTCTTTACAAACCACTCCTACCTTCTGGGTCTACAGCTTGGTTCCATTATCTCTGAAGAGTTCACACCTTGAACCACACTCCTTGAGAAATTTCTATCTTAGGTCTAATTTTGATGGAAAGAACAGAAATTTCATCTAACAAAAGGAAATATATAGTTAGGAAAAACATTGATTAAAAGGGGAGAAGAGCTGTCCTATCTATGATTTCAGACATCCTCTGGGGCTCCTAGGTTGCTAAAGCCAAGATATAGAAGTAGGAGGATAGCCCAGTACTAGAAACAAGTGCTTACCCAACATTAACAAATCCCCAGGTTTCATCTCCAGCATTGAAATAGAAGAATAAGGTGTGTGTGTGTGTGTGTGTGTGTGTGTGTGTGTGTGTGTAAATCAAGATCAGGGAAGCTGTGAGCAGTCAAAGCAGCTACTTCTCTTCACCCTAGATGACCCAGTGTGGTCCTCTATCTGACTTTTCATTGCCTCCTGAGCTCAGGTGCAAGACTAAACCTTGGTTTTCCTTTTGTAAGGAAGCTGGCTCCAGGGTATGATCATAAGTGGCCTCGGGTTGAATACCTAATTTCCTGACCCCAATGGGAGCTTGTGTCCCAGGACTGAACCATGTGTCTTTGTATCAGCAGGCTTTGGAATTGGAGACAATAGTGGGCTGTCTACAGATCTTCTTACTGGTGACAAAAGTGAATACATTGATCTTGGAGCCAACAGTGGAAAACTGGCTCCTCTGACTATTGCTTCATCTGTAAAGGTCCCTGAAGTCAACCAAGACAGTGTGAGTGAACTTGATAATCTCAAGGTCACTGTTTCAGACTCCCTGGACACAGGTGGCATCACCAGCCAAGTATCCTTTGGTCAGTTGGGTCAAAAGAGTATAAGCAGTCCTGGATATTAAGGTCACAAGTGCTCAAGATAGTCCAGCCTTTCAGTGGCAGATGTCATGAACTTCACAGGCAAGGGCTACCGTTATGATGCTCATCCAAGAAGTGCTTCCAGGTCCGAGGTGGTAGCTCTGGTCTGTCTGGGGCTGTGTTATCTGGTGGCCCAGGTTAATCTGAAGCAGGGTCAACAAATGGTCGGCCTGGGATTGGGTCATCTGGTGACGTGGCTCAGTCTGAGCAGTTTGAACAAATGGCCTGACTGGTGGTGATAGGTCATTCTGGTTGTTGTGGTGAAGGTGATGTTGGATCAATTTTATGGAAGGTTTGATCACTCTGGAGCAGGACCGACAAATATCCACTATGGATTTAGGATGGAGAGTCAAGGGATGATCAATTGGGAGCTTGGTTTTCTGGGGATCTATTTAATCTGGAACAGGATTAGTGAGCGGTTTTCCTGGATTTGAGTTCATCCAATCGCCTTAATCAATCTTGATCATGAATGGTTATTCAGTAGACGCTGTTAGTTTGGGCTTAGGGTATCTTTTGGTTTTGGTCCCTTGGGCTGTAGGTTACATAAAGATTATGCAAATTCTAAGTCAAGGTCATCCTTGTGTTAGAAATTAAAGCAGGTTCACTGAAAGGCACTGACAGGAAACTACCTTTGGATGAGCTTTATAAGGAGAGTCACAGGCTCAGCACCAGCTATAAGTCTCAGATGTGGAAGAGCATTCTGGAGAGAGATATCACTAGGGTCACTGGCAGCCATAATTTGGCCTTGAAGCGAGAGAGGACCTTTCCTTCAAAATGATAAGACAAAAGTGTCTGATTCTTATAGGTTTCCAGGGGTGAGTGGGCAAATCTCATATCATATGTACTAGCCTGGTCTGGTTATGTGCCAGAGTCTGGAAGGCATTGATAAAAGTAAAGTTATAACTCAAAATTGACCTGGGTCTAGATATCAGCGGATGTGGATGGGCTCAAAGATGTGAGAGAAGGAGAACTGGATGTGGCAGAGGTTCAGTATGCTCTCTTATGACCTTATGACCTCTGTCTGGAGAGAGCTGTAGCCTGCCACCCTGGATCAAGGCTTGGTATCCCTAACTGCTCTGGTCTCACTGGGGAAGTACCATCTGAAGGTGTTGTCCACATGAAGGCTCCAGGGGATTATGGGGCTGCCCCCATCAGTTCATCACGATTAATGTGAGGGCACCATTTGAGAGAGCTGGCAACCTCCTTAACCAATAGTTGTCAACACCTGTCCTCAACCAGGACATCCTGAGCCAGGAAGGGCTGCTGAGCACTGTTATTCTCAACAACCAGAATCTAGTCCTGGAGAGAGAAGAGCTACTAACGCTTCTCCTGGGTGGCAGTCTATCATTTGGTATCAAAAATGACCTCCTGGAGGCAGCAGGGACCAAGGCTGTGGAAGGCCTGATCTGCAAGGGCTCCCTGGGAGGCCTTTGTGGCCATGGAAGTCTCTCTGGCATGAATGATGTTCTGAAGAACATGAATTCTGGGAAACTCAATGGCTGGTGAGTTTGAGTTCTTTAGCAATAAAACGACTCTATAAAGCATTGATCAGAGATGGTTCCAGACTCCCGGAAGACTTTGGTCGGATTGACTCTCTTTAAGAGGTTGGCACTGGGAAGTCACCACCTGCTCTTCCAAAGCCTTAGTCACTGCCTAGTGTTTCTCTAATGTGGTCCAACTTTTGGGTTTATGTGAGCTTGTCTGAGCTCTGCTATATTCTAAGTCACACCAGGAAAACATATCACAGATGCTCTGACCACTTATCTCTTATCACCTGTCCCCCAGTGAGTAAAAGAATCCCTTTGTTTCAAGATAATCCCATAGTTACCAGATGAGGCTTTCAACAGGGTATCTGCATTTTCTCTTACCATCTTAATCAACTGCAAAGACAGTTAATGGCTGACGCTTTCCTGGTTTAGGATTTGTAGGAATGGGACTCAGAACAGAAATCAAGGTTAAGGAGGGACAGGCATGGAGCAGAGGGAAGGGCAGCCGCTACAACCTGAGCAGAGAGCCAAGGAGACCAAACTGACTTTTCTGCTTCACCTCACTGTTCCTCTTCTGCAGGCTCAATGTCACCCGCTTCGATATTGTCCAATTGTCATGGAAGGTCTTTGCCTCATCTAGCCTTGAACTTGAACTTCAGACCAAGTTGACCATCAACTTTTCCGGGTGAGCAAAATGAGGAATGTTATGGTGTGAATCGGAACTGTCCTCTGCAGGCTCACTCTTTGAACTCTAGTGTGGTTTTGGGGTGCCATGGAACATTTAGGAGTCAGGCTGAAGTTTGTCACTGGAAGCAGGCCTTGGAAGATCACAGCCTGTCCTTGAGCTCCAGCGGCCTCAGCTCTCTTCTCTGCCATGACATGAGCTAGTGCCCTCCACCATATGATCCCATTGCCATGCCTTCCCCAGCAAAAGAATTGAAATGTTTCTAAACTGTAGATCAAAACACCATTTTCTGCCTCAAGCTCTTTCTGTTGGACATTTGATCACAGCGATGCAAAGTAAATAACATGGTGAGAAAAGCAAGCGGAGGAAAGTCCTAGAGATACCAAGTGGTTTTTTTTTTTTTGGTGGTCTTTGGTTTTTCTTAGCATTTTCAAAAGCTCTTGATACTGTCTGAATACGTATACAGTTTCTTGGGATGGCAGTAGTGGCGGGACAGAAATGTAAGGAAAGCTTTTTGCTTTTCTGCTGCATTCTGAGTCTGTGTTGAAGCAAACTTGGGGAGAAAATTAAAATGCAAAAGAAAACAGCCTCCAATCTTACAAAAGAGAGGCAGTGGCCTTTAAGATCTCAGTTGGTGTCTTTTCTGTTCTTTTCCCACAACCATTCTGAAAGATAATAAACATCACCCACAGCATGGTGTTTGTGAACTGTCCTGTGACTAACACCAGGTTGTTCACCACACAGTCTTTTGAATAACTCTGTGATCCGTTCAAGTAATGAATCTGTCAACTCTCCAATTGTTAGAAAGTCTCTTGAATACAATTCATAGCTATCTATCTATCTGTCTGTCTGTCTGTCTGTCTGTCTGTCTGTATGTCTGTCTATCTATCTATCTATCTATCTATCTATCTATCTATCTATCTATCTATCTATCTATCATCTATCTATCTACTATCTATCTATCTATCTATCTATCTATCTATCTATCTATCTATCTATCTATCTTCTATTTATTTGCTGTGCTGGGTGTTGAATCCAGGACCTCATATAAACCAGGCAAATATTCAGTTACTGAACTACATCACCACCTGTAATTTATAGACTTTGATAACCATTGCTAAATTATCTTACAGAGACCTGGCAATTGTGACGAAATGTGTCTAGCATTCTTGAGTACTTCACACAGCCCAGGTTGTGGGTGGTAGTTCCTCTGAGTTCTCTTCTCAATTCCTACCGTAGATCTCCAAGGGACGGAGATACTGCATCCATTTTACCGAACAGCCAATAGGACCTCAGAGACATTCAATCAGATTACACATAAAGACAGGGAGAGCGCTCGGTTGGAAAAATGCCCGTGACACAAGCTTGACGACACAAGTTCAGACCTGGGCCAGGATCTGTGCCTGTCACCCCAGTGCTGCTGAGGACAGAGATAGAGGGATCCCTGAAGCTTATTGACTGGTGGGCTAATCCAAATACATGAGCTTCAGGAACACACCATCAGATATGCATACACACCAACACACACACACACACACACACATAAACTGAATCACCATATTTCTCTCTCTTACATACATCATCATCGTTGCCATCATACATACACACCATCACACATGCACACACATAAACAATTATACACACACATTGCACGTGAATGGTTGTGGGCACACATGTAACTCCAGGAGAAGATACTAACACTGGTGATACTACCTGAGTTCAGCAGAGCTACTGGTGGACAGGGTAGAGGGCAGCCTTTCACTAACACTTTTTATCTTTGAGTTTTAAGCTATGGATAAGCATTACCTATTCAAATAAACTATTTTATTGATTTTATGTATATATATATAATGAAACAAATAAAACTTAGACATAGGAAATTAGGAATCCTTTTTGAATTATATCTATCAGTCACCTCTCACCCACAAGTATCTACCCTCTTTGCAAGTTACTGTAAAACCTTTACAGTATTCCCAGACATGCACGTGACATCTAACAGCCTTCTCCCATGCAGACATGCATGTGACATCTAACAGCCTTCTCCCATGCAGACATGCATGCGACATCTAACAGCCTTCTCCCATGCACCCAGGATGCTCAAATTTCTCAGTGGCTCCACCGTGGATGTGAACATCATGGTCCCCTTGAATTTGGAACAGACTGAGCCTGGTCAAGTCTCATTTTCTGTGAAGAGCTGCAAAGCAGTATTCACTGGGATCCAAGTCGAGACAGGGTAGGTAGAAACCCAGGAAAACTGGGTACCAGCAAACAGAACATGGTGTGCGATGGTGCTATGCATAGAGTAGTCTCCAGTCTCCCTGGTATCTGACCAAGATGCTAGCAAACTCTACCACTAGTGTTTCCTATTTTTTAATTCCCTCCTTCCAGTCAAGCTTCTGTCTCAAGGATCTTGGAATCCCAAGCAGAAGGGGATTCCTGTGGGCCAGAAGCACAGACCTCCCTGACAGTACCCACTTGTGGAGAATACTGGGTGCTCCTTTTTCCAAGTTCTCATGGAGAGATCCTGGGTAGGAGTTTTGCCACATCAATTTTCACGCTAGCCTGTCATTCCTGACATGCCTGTATGAGCTCTGTAGGGAAGAAGTTGCCTTATATTCATCATGCATTTCTGCAGAACATATTGAGCTACTAGATACTGTTGTTCCTGGAGACACACTGGGAAAAAAATCATGGGAGTGAAAATGAGGGGGAAATGAAGGGAAAGTTGGTTGGATGAGAAGTGGATGGATGGATGGAAAGAAGGAAGGAAGGAAGGAAGGAAGGAAGGAAGGAAGGAAGGAAGGAAGGAAGAAAAGTGAGGACAAACATGCATGGATAAATTCAGGGATGGATTAAAGAAAGGGTGGAAAAATCTAATCTTAAAAAGACATTAGTGGCTGGTCGGTGGTGGCGCACCCCTTTAATCCCAGCACTCGGGAGGCAGAGGCAGGCGGATTTCTGGGAGTTCGAGGCCAGCCTGGTCTACAAGAGCTAGTTCCGGGATGGGCACCAAAGCTACAAAGAAACCCTGTCTCGAAAAAAAAAAAAAGACATTAGTGGTCTACCTGAGAGATCTAAGCTAGGTTCACGGGGGAGGTCTGAAAAACACATACTTGTTTAATTTAACAAAGTGGTTCTAACCTTTCTAATGTATTGACACTTTAATACATTTCCTCTTGTTGTGGTGACCTGCAACCATAAAATTATTTTGATTATTACTTCATAACTTAATTTTTTCTATTGTTATAAATCATAATAGAAGTATCTGATATGCAGGATATCTAATATGTGACCCCCGTGAAAGGGTTGTTCAGCCACCAAAGGGGTCACAGCACACAGATTGAGAACCGCTGATTGAACAACAGAGACATAATCATTTTTCAGATTGTACAGCACAGTATTCAAAGCCCTAGTGGTGATGATCATCATCAGTGTTTCCCTTTCCCTTCCTCAGCATGTTCTCCTCAATGATGGAATCGATGATGAAGTGGTCCTTGAGCATGTCCTTGCCCAACATAGTAAGTCTGACAACATGGCCCCGACAGACGCTGAACACGAGATATGGAGAAGGCTCTGTAGCTAGCGGGATGGAGGACTAACCCATGTGGGCATAAGCCTGAGCTGTGTAGAGTCTCTTTCCTGTCCTTTGTCACAACCCCTGCTTCTGAAGAAGGGACAGAAAAAAAGACAACGTTTGAGAGGTGATTGTAGCAGGCAGCTTAGGTCTGTGTAAGAGGAAGATTGTGACGTGTTTACAATAGACTTTCTCCATCTTATGTGGAAGACTCATCCTGCAAAGTGTCCTAGATTACAAAGATTGATTCTGCATGTAAATACTCATCAGGTATGGACAAGTACCCTCTTAGCAAGGCCTCCCATCCTTTGTATTGCAGTTGTGCCCAGTGGTCCGATTCTGGTTTTACATCGTCAACCAACAGTTGGTCATCCTGAAAAGTAAGTAGAGCTGTTGCCTGCTCACGGCTTTGTTGTATTGACTGCTACAGTAGCCACAGCACCGACTTCTATACAGCTGAAGACAGACCTTTCTGTGCCACAACTCAGATCCCCATTTCTTGGGAAATCAATTTCACGCCTCAGGGCATGTTGTCAAGGTCTTTTCTGAAGCTGTCCCTAGTGTCCCCCTCATCTTCCTTTAGTGGAGTACCCAAGCTGCCTCCATATACTTCCTAAGGTTTGAGGACATAACGGCTGAGTTCTGCAGGACTTCCCACTCCAGCTAGTGATGCCTTAAATATCCCTTCTTCCTCCAGTGTAATCACCATGTTTGGTTCATCTCAAAGCCTTTAAAGCTCTCTCCCAGCAAAGCCCCTCCTCAGGACCCCTACAACCTTTGGGGTGTGTCATTATTCACTGCATTGTGTGAAATGTTTACTTCCTGGCTGTCTTTTGCAGTAGGCTGAAGCTCCTTGAGGGGGACTTGCCCTTCCATTTCTCTCACAGTCCAGATTGGGGACAGAGTAGACCTCCCCTCCCCCCCCAAATAAACTCTACTGGTGCATGAAATGGAAAGGGAAGGAATGGATGTGGTGGACATGAGTGAATGGGAAAGCAGAAATGGGAATGAGAGACAGAAAATAGTGAGAAGAAGATGGAGTGGTGGACACTTAGGAGGACTGAGTGGGGTTGCGGTGGATAGTGGAAGGCAGAAGGAGTGATGGAAAGATAAAATAAAATACAGACAAATGGGGATGGAAGGGAAAAGGAAACAGAAATAAAGGGATTTGAGGAAAGGGGAAAGGGAGGATTGATAGACAAAGAGCAATGGCGTTGCAGTGTGCATGCATGATATATTACTGATGGATAAGTGATAGATGGAAGGAAGGGTCTGTTAGCAGACAGGTAGGAAGACCAGGGGAGGTGAGATGGACTGTGACCAAGTCAAGGGAAAAGCAAGCTACTGAGATGGGTAAAGGGGGAAGGAAAAATGGGCAGATGAGTGGAACGAGGCGTGGAAGGGAAGTGGCAAGTGTTGTTGGAGGGAAGGAAGGAGTCTGGCGGGCCTGGGAAAGGAGAGGTCTACCTTGTAGGAAAGATGGTTTGCCATTGCCAGTCCGAGAGCACCCATCACCCTTAGTGGATGACGGTGGGGTTCTGTGTCCTCAGTGCGCACTCAGCAGCTGGGGATTAATCTTTCTGCTAGACACACCTGCTTGTGACAGGGATGCCAAGGGAGATGTATGAGCCTCTGTTTTCATCAGGTGCATGTCTCCTGTCTTTCAAGTTCTTTCTATTGTTCCCCGCTTCTTTTTCTCCGTCAGATATTGCTTCCTTCGGGATGTTGGGAGACAACAACCTGACCAGTACCCCACAGCCTCTACTATATGAACGCTCTTACCACATGGATTTTAAGGTATGAGTAGCCAGTTCTGTTGAGGACTCAGAGGACCCAGGTCTCCCCACCTGAGGTCTCCTTGGTTGGGATATGTGTCCAAGCGGCACCATTAAGAGAGCCAGCCTGAGCTTTGATTTTGAATGTCTGTGTAGCCACAAGCACCATGCCCTCACATCTGAACCGCCGTTTTCTTGTGTCGGGTAGGGTAATTTTCATAGCCACACATTTATCACCGTGGCTCTTCCAGGATACATGCTTCCCTATGTCATAGCATACCTCGAGTTGGTGTCTTGTATTCAACAGGAAAGCATGGTTTAACTGGCAAGTTTTACAATGTCTTACTGGCCCATTAAGTAACATGTACTTCGATTGATGGTGCTCAGTACTGTAAATATGATTCGGTGAGAAAGGGCCTGGCACACGTGGAACAGAGGAGGAACTATAAAACTATTGACTTACACTGTTTTGCCATTGATTTAAAAAAACCAATCAAGTTTATTTCTTGGCATCTTGATACACAGAGCCTTCAGGGTGATGGGGCAGCCATTCTTCATTCTGGTGGCCTTGGCTATATCCTCCCCACCCTAGCTGTCCAGGCTGAGACATGGCCAGGAACTTGGGGCAGTTCCTGGGTTCTTCTACAAGGTGGGATCTCGGGGTCAATAGTCCACTGCCTCTCAGCCCTCAGATGTCCAAGGGCAAAGTCTGGAGTCAAGAATTTAGGAACAGTGTTGTGACTGTTCAATGTTAGGCCTGGGCAAAGCCATTCCCATCTCCAAGTCTGCTTTTTTTGTCTGTTATCCTCATGTTGCAAAGTCGGTGCTATGTTTACATGGAACACCGAGCCTGGAACACAGTAGGTATACACTTGCTATGAGTTTTTTGATTTTTGCTTTATTTTTCCAGGACAAAAGCTTCCCGGCCTCTTTCATCAATTGGCTGATTAAAAGTAAGTTTTCTTTTTCATATTCATCCCAGAATGCCCCAATCCCACCTCTCTCTTCAGTGTTGAATATCCCATGGGAAGGATACTGGAAACAGGTATAAATAAAATCATGAAGCCATAGAACCAATGCCTGGATCAACCTTACCGCACGCAGCTGGGCTCCTGGAAAGTCAACTCTACAGTATTACACTGGGGTTCCTGAGATAGCCCATTCTAGAGGGGTTAGGTTGGTTAGAAGTGGGTTTCTAGGACTATTCACTGATCTATATCAAAGAGAAACTATTGGAGTTGTACACTCCTCAGTGCCTTAGCAAGGTTTCTGAGTTATACTTTAGTCATTAAGATTTTATTGTACAATATCCTTCGCAGTGACCAATGTGACACTGAGGTTCCCGAGACACTCACTCCATAGCAATTATGATTACAATAACTTTCTGAGGCTTTTCTATTGATAGTGACTCTTGTTATAGGGGTATTCCTGAAATAGTTTTTTTTTTCCCCATAGTGTTAAGTGTTAGGATGGAGTTCTGGAATGAACAGAACTGAGCTGGGCATTAGGGACAGACTTAAATCCCGGTTCAGTCGATATGTTAGTTACTTTTCCTAATGCAGTGACCAAATACGTGACAAGAAGCACCTAATGGAAGAAAGGGTTTATTTGGTTGAGGGCACAATCCATTATGGTGGGGAAGGCACGGCAGCAAGAGCTTGGGGTCACATTTTGTCTGTAATCAGGAAGCAAAGGTGAATGCTAGTGTTTCTCTTACTTTGTCCTGAATATGTCTTGGATCCATCTTCAGAATGATGTACGGCACACTCAGGTGGGTCTTCCCATCTCCATTAGTTCAGCATATCAACTATCTACTTGATAGGCCCAGAAGTGGCTCTAGACTCTGTCATGTTGATGATCGGCATTAATCACCACGGTCACCAACTTCCTGTGTCCCTTCTGTGAGCCCCATTCTTTCTTTTTCTGGGCTCCTTTACCCATCTGTTCAGGACCCTTGCTTCCTGATGACTTTTATCTAGTTGAGAGTATTGGGACGTGTAGAGGGGAAGAAGATCAGAACCTAGAGGAGTCTCCAGAAAAATCCAAACTGTGACAAGTATTCCTCATGGTGGCTAGTGTCTTCTAATGTCTAAAGTCTCTTATTTATGTCTTCTTGTCTCTTTGGTGTGAGATACAGATACTCAGTGACCCCCAGTGCCTGTAGGATATTGATGGGACCAGACAGGACTGTGATAAAAATGCTCAATTAAGTGTCACCATGGGACTCTCTGGCCCCAGCTTGGGTGACTCTGGCCTTAATCTCCTTTCTCTCCAGTGATTTTACACAGTCACCCCCTACCAGTCCTTTCTCTAGAGTTTGGGTTTTCACTTACTGAAGCTGACCAGGGGAAAGCATCAACAGACATGTATGTCAGCATAGGGCTGCTTCAGGAGGACCCATCTGTAAGAACAAACCAAAGGCATGAATGTGCTTGAGAAGGGACAGGATGGTGAATGGCCTCTTTAGTTCAGATAGTGGGCAGGACTTGCAGTCCTGACAACTCTCGGGACCATCTGAAGCCAATGCTGGTTCCATCCAGAGAAATGGCATGCCAGGAAGATGTGCCAACCAAGAGGTGGGCCTCATGTTTTAAACAGATGATGGGGAAAAAGCCACACAGAGCCCTGGCCCTGAACCCCAATTAGCTGCGCCTCTGTACCTGACTCTCCTCTCTTGTGTGAGAAATATACTCCCAAGCCGTTTTCTCTGTGTTTAAGTGTCACTTTGGGGTCTGCTTAGGGACAAGTAGAAGGGCAAGATACCGTGCATCTTAGTTGTCGTGACAGGAATGTCTGACTAATGTAACTGAAGGGACAGAGGGTTTATTTAGACTCAAACCTCACAGTGACCATCTATCATATGGGAAGTCACAGAAGCAGCAGCCTGTCACATTGCAGCCGCTCTCAAGAAGCAGGGTGATGAGGACATGCTGAGCTAGGCTAGCCTTTCTACGTAGCCCAGGGATTGGTGAGTGTGTGTGTGTGGGGGGGGGGGGGGATCTCTAACCTCTATCAAGACAATCCCTACAGGCACGACTAGACTGGGTGGTCATAAATTCTGTAGAGTTGACAGTTAATACTATCGCAACACTTCTTGAATTCCAGAAGGTTCAAAGTTCTGACTTCAGAGGCTCAAGGATCCCAGGACCTTTATGATGGGCAGCCATGAGTAGGCATGGTAGGCCTATGGTTTTATACTGTTGAAGCCTGAGAGTAAGGGTAACACCTGCCTCGTTGGGTGACCATGAAAAAATGCAGACAAATCTAGTTCAGAACCTGGACAGTGCAGCAAATGCCTCAGATTGTCTAATCTGCCAGGAAAGGGAAGAGCTGGAGCAAAGATGAAAAAGGAGAGTCTCAGAGACCGAGACGGGAGCCCTGGGTCTGAGACCATGCATCTCCCTCCTACCCCTCACCTACAGGCCCTGAACGAACGGAGAATGGGCATTATGTGCACTTCAGCTGCCCCTTTTCCTAACCTGGAAGAGCAATGGTGGCTGGCCCAGGCAAGGCACAAGCCCTGGGCTTGATTGGCAGGAGCTGGTCAGTTCCCAAATAGGCCACTAGAGGGAAGACATGATACTGCCAACACATATTTCCCAGATAAAAGCCAAATCTGTTGACAGGAGTCAGAATTCCTAGTTTCCAATTCCAGTTCTTCAGGGAGTATATTTAACCTCGCTGTGCCTCATTCTCTCCACTGAGGACTAATAAAAGAAATAAAACATTCACTTTTACTCTCACCAGCCAGATTATTTTCATTAGCGTATTTGATTGTAAAAAGTGGAGGTTTCAAGACGGCGTCCACATTCAGGTGCTTTGGCCATATTAACGCCCGCTCACTGTCCTTTCCTTCACCTTTCTTTCCCTTTTTACTTTTACATCATATACACGGACACACACACATTCTCTAACAGGTTAAATATTAGTAAGAATAATTTATCATGGGATGACAGAAAAGGTAAAAGTGTTTGCATGGCAGAGGAAGAGATGACCAGAATGAGATGACGACAGGAAGGGAGAGCATCTTTGCCAGCTATGCCTCCAACAAAGCATTAATGTCAAGCTTGTAGAAAGAACTAAAAAATTAATCTTTTCCCCCGAAATCTTTCAATCACTAAATGAGCAAAATTATTGAATGAGCAGTTTTCTTTTTTTTGTTTTTGTTTTTTATTTTTATTTTTTGTGTTTTTTTAAATTTATTTATTTATTAAAGATTTCTGTCTCTTCCCCGCCACCGCCTCCCATTTCCCTCCCCCTCCCCCAATTAAGTCCCCCCCTCCTCGGCCCGAAGAGCAATCAGGGTTCCCTGCCCTGTGGGAAGTCCAAGGAATCCCCACCTCCATCCAAGTCTAGTAAGTTGAGCATCCAAACTGCCTAGGCTCCCACAAAGCCAGTACGTGCAGTAGGATCAGAAACCCATTGCCATTGTTCTTGAGTTCTCAGTAGTTCTCATTGTCTGCTATGTACAGAGAGTCCGGTTTTATCCCAGGCTTTTGAATGAGCAGTTTTCAAAAGAAGAAATACAGAGGGGCTTCTTTAGGGAGAGCTGGAAGCTATTTATAGAGTGGCTGCTGAGGAGACTCCTGGACTCAGCTGAGAAGAGTGTTAATTGAGCAGCGTGGAGCAGGATGGTTCAGTCGGGCCGTGAAAGACTGAGGGAAGTGCTCAACTCAGCAAACTGGTGGGTGGCAGGAATTGCCAATGAGGCTGTTAAGTTTCCAGTTTTCTGGGCAGCAGATAGTGAGGCAGACACACCTGCACAGTTGGAGGAGGACGAGGAGGAGAAGGCCAGCAGCAAGCAGGAGGTTTCTGCTAACAAGTGAACCTATCCCCTCACCCCAAGACATTTCCAACTAGAAATGATGGCCAGCTTCACCCTGGCCTCACCACTACAGGATGGTTTTTTTCCCCTCTGTCCTTTTTTTTTCACCCCCTCCCCTTTGATGAGACAGGAAGTAAGTGGTTTATGTGCACAATCACATTGTTCTTTAAAAAAAAAACTAAACTTAATGGTCAGTCTTATGTTTCTGTTGACATTAAATGGAGAAGGCACGGAGATGTTCTGATTCTGCGGAAACCCTCTTCTTTATTAACGACACATCCATTCATCTTGTAGGCTTTAGATTCCAGTAAGTTGTTTTGTTCCCATTGTCTCAACAACAAAGACCCAACAGCATAATAACCCTTGCATACTTTGATTGGAGAACTTCGGTGTGTTTCATTTAGTATTGTAAAAGGGCAAGTTTATAGATTTTGTTGTGCACAGCTGTTACATGTGGGGCAACGCATCTTTAAGTAGGGGTAAAGTACTCTTTAAGATATGAGTCTTAGATAGTTTCCCCTTCAAATCAAGTGTATTGTTGTTTAAATCATTTTTATTTTGTTTAAAATGGAGAAAAAATAAGTACAAATGACCAATAAATATTTGGAGAAAATGTTCAGTATACTTAGCTGTCAGAGAAATATGCAAATCGAAATTACATCAAGGCTGTAACACACCCCAGTGAGATGCAGATGGCTGTGATCAAGAAAATAAATGACGACCAATGGTAGAAAAGGTGTACTGAACGGAGAACACACCCACAAACACACACACGCGCACGCACACATGCATGCACGCACACACACACATGCACACACACATATGCAGACACACACACTGGTGCAGCCACCATGGAAATTAGCATGGTCCTCAGAAAACTGAAGACAGAGCTGGGCATGGTGGCCTACACCTTTAATCATAGCACTTGGGAGGCGGAGTCAGATGGATCTCTGAGTCTGAGGGCAGCCTGGTCTACAGAGTAAGTTTTGGGACAGCCAATGCTAACAGAGAAACCCTGTCTTGAAAGAAAAACAAAAGAAAACAAAAAACTGAAGCTAGGACTCCCATATGACCCATCTGCTCCCTCCTAGATAGAGTCCTGAAGGAAACCGCACCAACGCACCACACAGACACCTGTACAGCCACGGCTACACTATTCACAACGGCCAGGACGTGGAACCAGCCTGGGTATCCATGAATGGATAATTATCCTTTGATCCGAAAAACATTCTGGTGTTTATATGTCCCAATTTTGTTTATTAATTGTTCTTCATCTGGTGTCCACCCAGGAGTCACGTGATAGTTGTTTTGGGTTCCTGGCGACACTCTAAGGGATTCCCTCAGTTTCCTCTTCCACCAGCAGCGCCTGTCTCTCCACCCACATCCTGGCAGTATTTGTTGTCATTGTTTCTCTGGATGACACCCTTTCTGACTCCGGGTGGGAAGCAATACTTCTTTTCCAAGTATTTCTTGGTCACTTGTGTTTCTCCTTTTGACAACTGTCTGTTCGTAACCCGTGCTCTTGTACTGACGGGATGTTTCTTTGGTCCTTGAGTCCCCTGCATTCCAGATGTTGACTCCTTGCCAGAGACTCTCTCCCATTATCCCCTCACTCTGGTGACCGCTTCCTTTGTTTTGCAGAAACCTTTGCCATCATGGAATCTCATTTCTCAGTGTTCACTCTCGTGCTCTGAGCTATCGGAATGGGTTCCCGAGAACCTATGCCTGTATCTTCTGGGAGTTTCAGAGTTTCGTATCTTACATTTAGATCTTTGCTCCACTTTGGACAAATTTTGGAGTAGGATGAGGGATAAGGATCTCGTTCCTTTCCTCTACATTGAATACCGAATTTACTATCATTTGCTGCGAGTTTTTAATTTTAATTTTTTTTGCTTCTTTTATTTTTAAATAATGTGTTGTCAAAATGTAGGCAACTGTAGCAGTGTGGGTGTATTTCTTTGTCATCCATTCTATTCCATCGATCTGTATTTCTGCTTTTACGTCAGTATCATGGTGTTTTTGTTACTATGGTTCTGCGGTCAAGTACTGAGATCCTGTCAGCATTGCTTTGCATTGCTTTGCTGTGAGTCATTTTATCCAGTGCTGAGGGCTACCCCAGCAGGTTATCTAAGAACTGAGGCTCAGGAAGATTAACTGTCAGGTCCATTTCCACACAGCCAGAAGGAAGGAGAATTTAGGCTCAAACACAGGTCTTCTTCAGAAGGGAGAGGCTGGAGGCAGTGTGAAGGACACCCTGCTGTGTCCTAATAGAGCGCCCTGTGCTGTCTTAGCTTCGGGGACTAGTACCTCAGTGGTTTGGGTAGGAAGTGGGGCTCCTTTGTCATTCTCTGGCTCTCTGACTCTAACCCTGAGGAAAATGTGTTGTGGCAGCCCAGCGACCACACCCTGAAGTCCCTGCACTGAAGGGGCAATCTGAGCCTCTGGAGTCTCTCCACCAGCACAAAGCTGCCAAATCTTAGGCTCCTTTGAAGACAGCAGACGCAGGCAACAGCATTTGTTTTTCAACCTTCTCTTGTCAGAGCTCTCTTTGTGAACGACTTCAGAAACTCTGCTGGCCTGAGGGAGAAGCCTGAAGCCAGACACCTGAGCGAGGATGGAGAAGGGGCAAGCGGAGTCAGCCTCAAGCCCAGACATGAAGGCTCAAGCAGAGAGCAAGGCCTGCAGCTCCCAGGGATTCAGCAGAGGCTCCTGGGAATCCCTCTACCATGACATGTTTTCTTCCTGCAGGTCATACTTGACAGGACTTGACTTACGCAGATCTGTCATGGTGTCCTGCACAGCCTTAATAAAGTGTCACGCTGTGGACAGAAAATTAACTAGAGCAAGTCCTCTCCCCTGTGTGCTGCTGCTAAGAATATAAGCAGAAATTGGCTCAAGCGTCTCTCGATTCAGGAAGAATAAAGGTCACGCTGGATTCGTGTCCGCCAGCTTCCTCCTACCTCTGTCCCCAGTTCAGCCAAGGTTTTACCATCCACACAAGCCACCTGTGTGCTTACTACAGCTTCGGGCAGAGTCTGCGAGGTGGGGAAGAGATTAGTGGTATGGGAGCAGAACGCTCGTTCTGGGCACACTTATTCTTCACCTGTGTGGTTTCCATGGTCTCTCCTGCAGACAGGTCCCAGGGGGTCTTCCACGGACAATACTAGAGGAAGGTAGTAGACGGGAACACGCACACCCTGGCCACTTTACCCCTAGCCGTGCTCTCCTATTCATCCACCCCTCCACCCTTCTGCCACGGCTTTCTCTGTGGGAACAATATCTTCATATTGAACCATGGGTCTTTTCCTTACTCTGGCTGCTACGCTTAGTTTAGAGGTCAGCGTGTGACCCTTACAGGGATGATGGGAATAAGCTTGAGAAGGCTTGAAGAGATATCAGGGAGAGATGTCTGCTTTCTGCTGTGGTCACTGGTTACTGGTGGCCATCTCTGCCATCCGCTCGGGCAAAGTCGGCTTGAAGTCAGGGCAGAAGAAACCAGATCTGAGTCACAGAGAAAACATGTCCTGAAGGTTTCCTTTGAGTGCTGGAATCCATAACATTTCAGGACCCTCTTTACTCCTTAACTCATGTCAGGCTGAACATTCTACTTTACAAGTAACCCAAGGAGCCTGACAAATGCAATTGACAAACACATTCCAGTTTGTTCTGTAGAAGTTGTCATGGGAAATGAGAGAGGAGTGACAGGCAGAGCTGTGTGTGTGTGTGTGTGTGTGTGTGTGTGTGTGTGTGTGTGTGTAGCAGAGAATGAGGTGGCTACAAACAAGGTGCTCTAAAGGACAGAGAGGATTTACAGGTGTGACATGTGGACGTCCTCAGGCCTTGTTCTGGTGCCAGGAGGAACTGATGCAGAAAGAATGAGAGGTCATTTCCTGGAGGATGTCACTGTAGAGAAGGTCTTCAAACTTGTTCCCTCCTCCACAGAAGTGATTGCCAGGGTTCCCGCTGCCTCCCTCCCCGAGGATGGTTATGTGCTTTCTGCAGCTGGAACAGAAGCCTTTGGATGGATGCATGAAGGTTCACAGGAGGGAGGGATCTGGGTCTCATTTCCAGCCTCATCAATTCAGTCAACTCCTCAGCCTATTCAGCAGCTGTTTCCCCACCTTTACCAAGTATGGTGTTTATTGGGTCTCACCAGAAGCCAGACGGTGGTTGTGAGCATAAAGAAGGAAGAATGAGGGTCCTAGTCTGAAGGAGTCTCAGGCTGGCAGAAGAGAAAAACCAACACACATTCCTTCAACCAACTATGTCTTGAAAAAGAAATACATTTGTATGTAGAATTTTTTTCGTTGGTACAGTGATCAGCTCTGTTCTGCTGCCACTTTCCAAATAATCACTCAGAAACTAATAATTAATTTTAAATGTTAATCCAATGGCTCAGGCTTGTTATTAGCTAACTCTTACAACTTAAATTAACCCATTTATATTAATCTACATTCTGACAAATGGTGTTACCTCTCTTTTATCTTGCACCTCCTGTTTCCTTTCTGTGTCTAGCTGGCTACTCCTCTGACTTCACCCTTTTTCTTCCCAACATTCTCTCTGCCCTGAAAACCCTGCCTAGCCATTGGCCAATCAGCTTTTTATTAACAACTCAGCAACACAGTTTTACAATGTACAAAAAAATAATTTCAACAGCAGTTCCTCCTTTTTTTCTAAATAAACAGAAAGGTTTTAACTTTAACCCAGTAAAATTATATACAACAAAAACAGTTATCTAGTTCATTCGTATCTGGCAAATTTAGGGAAAACATTCTATTATTTATCTTATCTTTGTGAGTCTGAAATTTTATAATTACTTTACCTTTTTATCATAACTAAGGAAAGCTTTCAATCTAGTTATTTAGTCTTTAACTTTATCAAAGATCCCAGAAGGATGTAATGTTACCTAACGACAAGGACATCTAGTTGCCTGGACAGTCACCCACCGAAAGTTCTTCTGTGACATTGGAACACCCAGCTTTGCTCTATAGACCCAGAATATATAACGGACATTTTTGAGAAGCAGGGGCTTTTGAAGGACTGTCCTATCTTGTCTAGGCAACATTTGGCAGTCACTTTCTTTTGCAACCTGCTGGTCCAGTTTGGACAGTATACTGTCAACAATTGAGGCAAAGGCAGTTCTGCTCAAATGTCTAGCTTTTTCCATAAAGAAAGCAAACTCCATATAGAGTTTCTTTGATGCACAACATCCTCTTTTGAAGCAATTAATGGTGCATATCTCACTTTCATGAAAGTCTTGGTTATTAAACATATTAAATGACATATTCTGTAGGTCTGAAGTGTTTGAAGACTATATATCCATCTTAATAGATCTGTTTAACCTTGAAAATATACCTAATATGATAACAAGCTTGATTAGTATATGTCACTAACTACTAACTATATTTCTTAATATATATTATATTTTAAATGAGCTGCAGAAGCACAATACCCCCAAACAAGAGTATATACAGTATAACAAAATTAACTTTGAATTTGTATCAGTATACCAAAATCCATACCAATGGAAAATATTTTGAGATTAATAGTTAATTTGGGATTAAAATAGGTTCAATAATCTATCTCATCATTTGAAGAGGTCTTCAGTCACACATTGTCTCCATAATACTGTTCCATTGTGTTAGCAAGTCTTTTTCCCCCAAAGGGGAAATCTCAGAAATTTCTGAGGATCCTCTATTTCAATAGCAGATTGAACGCCACACTCACAAAGTTAACTTCTGTGTCCCAATACATTTTGTAGATACATGGCCAAACATTCAATCAGTATTCTTGGCCCAGTTTCAGAGTAAATAGGACTCACTAAGGTCTGGAAATTTGTGTAACAAGTCTATCAGGAAGACAGAAATCACCAACCACCACCACAATCCCTTTCCTTCTCAGACTGCAGCATGATGACATCAGGGGGTCAGAAACACAAGTTTAGCAAACTCTCACTCCAACTCCTTTAGGGGAAGGTTGGAGCCCACAGAACTGGATCTGTTCCACCTTGACTAAAGATCAGAGAGTTCAGGATTCTTGCTCCTTCCAGGCTAATGACAGGAGGTTTTTGACTTAAAGAGTGACTACCAACAGTGTCTTGGCCTAGGATATGGTTACTTGGTGTTCTGGGTATTAGGATGGTGATTACTTTGTTTTTCCCTTGTTTGTATCACGGTAAAGAAGTCTTGCCTTCTGTCCACCCTTTTGGATTTGGATATTTAAAGTGTATGAGAAATAAACACAGGCAGATTCTGTATTCATTGGGTTGCTCTCCAACTCTATCCTGTGTCTCTGTCTATTTCTTTTGTATGTCTGTTTTTTTTATGACTAACATTTATCTATTTAATTAAAAAAGAAAGCAAAATATCTTTTTTCATTTTACACATCAATCCCAGTTCCCACTCCCTACCCTCCTTCCATTTCCTCCACCTAACCCCCCATTCCCATCCACCCCTCAGAGAGGGTAAGGCACATTGCTTTGCAGAAGGTCCGAGGCCCTCCCTATTATATCTAGGCTGAGCAAGGTGTCCTTCCAAAGAGAATGGATTCCAAAAAGCCAGAACAAGCAGTGGGGAGAAATCCTGGTGCCACTGCTATTGAGGGGCCCCGCAGTCTGCCCCAGCCATACAACTGTTACCCACATTTGAAGTTCTAGTTTGGTTCTATTCTGGTTCCTTCCCTGTCTGGCCAGAGCTGGAGAGCTCCCATTAGCTCAGGTAAGCTGTTTCAGTGGGCGTCACCATCACGGTCTTGAAATCTTTGCTCATATTCTCACTCCTCCCACTCTTTGGACTTTGGGAGCTCAACCCATTGTTCTGCTGTAGGTCTCTGCCTCTGTTTATATCAGTTGCTGGATGAAGGTTCTATAGTGACATTTAAGATAGTCATCAATCTGACTACAGGGCAAGGCTAGTTCAGGCACCCTCTCCACTATTGCTTAGGGTCTTAGCTGGTGCCATCCTAGTGAATTCCTGGGAATTTCTCTAGTACCAGGTTTCATGCTAGCCCCATAATGGCTCCCTCAATCAAGATATCTTTTTCCTTACTCTTTGTTTTTGTCCTTCCTGCATCTAGAAGATCCCATTCCCTCAAGTTCTCCTACCCTTCCCCTTTTCCTCTCCTCCTTCGTTTCTGCCCTTCCTTCTCCCCCAACCCCCATGTTCCCAATTTTCTCAGGAGATCTTGTCTATTTCCCATTCCCAGAGGTATCTCTATATGTTTCTCTTAGGGTTCACTTTGTTACATAGCTTCTTTGGGGTCATAAACTATAGGCTTATTATCCTTTGATTTGCAGCTCGTATCCACTTATGACTGAACATATTCCATACTCATCTTTCAGGGTCTGGTTTTCCTCACTCAGGATTTTTTTTCCAGTTCCATCTATTTGTGTGCAAATTTCAAGGTGTCATTGTATTTTACCACTGAGTAATACTTCATTGTGTAAATGTACCATGTTTTCTTTATCTATTCTTCAGTTTAAGGGCATCTAGGTTGTTTCCAGGTTCTGGCAATTACAAAAAATGCTGCTATGAACATAGTTGAATAAATGTCCTTGTAGTATAATTGAGCATCCTTTGGGTATATGCCCAAGAGTGGTATTGCCGGGTCTTGGGGTAGGTTGATTCCCAATTTTCTGAGAAACTGCCATACTGACTTTCAGAGTGGTTGTACAAGTTTGCATTTCCACCAGCAATGGAGGAGTATCCCCCTTACTCCACATCCTCTCCAGCAAAAGCTACCATTGGTGTTTTTGATCTTAGCCATTTTGACAGGTGTAAGATGGTATCTCAGAGTTGTTTTGATTTGCATTTCCCTGATAGCTAAGAATGTTGAACATTCCCTTAAGTATCTTTTGGACATTTGAGATTCTTCTGTTGAGAATTCTCTGTTTAGATCTCTATCCCATTTTTAAATTGGATTATTTGAGATTTTGATGTCTAATTTCTTGAGTTCTTTATATATTTTGGAGATCAGTTCTCTGTCTGATGTGGGGTTGATAAAGATCCTTTCCTATCCAGTAGGCTGCCTTTTTGTTTTATTGACAGTTTCAGGAGGTCCCATTTATTTATTGTTGCTCTCAGTGTCTGTGCTACTGGTGTTACATTTAGGAAGTGGTCTCCTGTACCCATACATTGAAGGCTACTTCCCACTTTTTCTTCTACCAGGTTCTTTGTGGTCAGATTTATATTGAGTTCTTTAATCCATTTGGACTTGAGCTTTGTGCATGGGGATAGATATGAGTTTATTTGTATTCTTCTACATGTTGGCATTCAACTATGCCAGCCCCATTTGTTGAAGATGCTTTCTTTTTTCCATTGTATAATTTTAGTTTTTGACGACATCTTCTATTTTCTTGCAGGTTATAGGTCTAGTTAAATTGTCCAAGTGGTCTTAATTTAATTTTGGTATGTGGTATCTATCCAGAAAATTGTCCATTTTTTTTACATTTTCCAATTGTGGAGTTCAGGTTTTTGTACTAACAATTCTCTGGATTTCCTTGGTGTCTATTGTTATGTCTCCCTTTTCATTTCTGATTTTGTTAATTCGGATGTTCTCTCTCTGCCTTTTGATTAGTTTGGATAAGGGTTTGTCTATCTTGATTTTCTCAAAGAAACAGCTATTTGTTTCATTAATTCTTTGTATTGTTTTCTTTTTCTATTTTACTGATTTCAGCCTCAATTTGGATATTTTCTGTTGTCTACTCCTCCCAGGTGAGTCTGCTTCTTTTGATCTAGGGCTTCCAGATGTGCTGGTAAGTCGCTAGTGTGAGATTTCTCCACTTTCTTTACGCAGGCACTTAGTGCTATGGACTTTCCTCTTAGCACTGCTTTCTTAGCATCCCATAGGTTTGCACACGTTGTACCTTCATTTTTGTTGAATTCTAGGAAGCCTTAAATTTCTTGCTTTATTTCTTCCTTGACTCAGGGGTGGTTCCATTGAGCACTGTTCAATTTCCATAAGATTGTAGGCTTTCTCCAATTCGTGTTATTGTTAAATTCTAACTTTAAACCACAGTGATCCGATAAGATACAGGGGGTTATTCCAATTTTTTTTGTATCTGTTTAGATTTGCTTTGTTGCTGAGTATGTGGTCAATATTTGAGAAAGTTCCATGAGGTGCTGAGAAGAAGGTGTATTTTTTTGTGTTTGGGTGAAATGTTCTGTAGATATCTGTTAAGTCTACTTGAGTCATGACATCTGTTGATTCTCTTATATCTGTTAAGTTTCTGTCTGGTTTACCTGTCCATTGGGAAGAGTGCAGTGTTGGAGTCTCCTATTATTAGTGTGTGGGGTTTGATGTATAATTTAAGCTTTACTAATATTTCTTTTACACATGTGGGTTATAGCACAATGCCTGCTCTCTGTGCTACGTGCTACTGTACAATTCACGAGCTGGGCAAGGGCCTGGAGATTGAAACACACACAGACACACAGAGACACAGAGACATGGGTAACACCAAGAATACTCCAAGAATGCCCTCTTTATTGTGTTCCAGCTTATATAGTGCTTTTCCCTGACTAATAGTCATGCCCTAACTCTCAGCTGCAAGCCCACCAGAAACCACTCCCCTGCCATCAGGAACGCTCATGCTCAGAGCAGCTGTAAAACAAGTTGTTTGCTCAGAGCAGCTGCAAACATAGAAAAACAAATTGTTTACTCTGGCAGGCAGGGGTCACAGGAAATTCAGGGCTTGGGGATCCACAGTCCCCAACAGTGGGTGCTCTTGCATTTGGAGCATAGATGTTCAAGACTGAGACTTCATCTTGATGGATCTTTGTTTTGATGAGTATAAAGTATCTTTCTCCATCTTTTCTGATTGATTTTGTTTGAAGTCTATTTTGTTAGACATTAGGATATCTATACCAGTTTGTTTCTTAGGTGCTTTTAATTGGAAAATCTTTTCCCAACTCTTTACTCTGAGGTTGTATCTGTCTTTGAGGTTGAGGTGTGTTTCTTGTGTACAACAGAAGGATGATTCCTGCTTTTATATCTGTTCTCTTAGCCATGTCTTTTTATAGGTGAATTGAGTTCACTGATATTAAGAGATATTCATGACCAGTGATTGTTAATTCTTGTTATTTTTTATTGGTAGTGTTTGTGTGTTTCCCTTCTTTGGGGTTTGCTGGTGTGAGGTTATCTGTTGCCTGTGTTATTGTGGGTGCAGTTACCTTCCTTGGGTTGGAATTTTCATTCTAGTACTTTCCTGTCGGGCTGGATTTGTTAATAGGTATTGATTAATCTGGTTTTTTCACAGAATATCTTGTTTTCTCCACTGATGCTGATTGAAAACTTTACTGGGTATAGTAATCTGGGCTTGTATCCATGGTCTCTTAGTATCTGCAGCACATCTGTCCAGGACCTTCTGACTTTCATGGTTTCCATTGAGCAGTTGGGTGTAATTCTGATAGGTCTGCCTTTATGCGTTACTTGGCCTTTTTCCTTTGCAGCTCTTAAAATTCTTTATTCTGTATGTTTTGTGTTTTGATTATTATATGGCAGGGGGAGTTTTTTTAATTCTTTGATCCAGTATATTTGGTGTTCTGTAAGCTTCTTGTACCTTCATAGGGATGTCCTTTTTTAAATTGGGAAAATTTTCTTCTATGATTTTGTTGAATATATTTTCTGTGTCTTTGAGCAGGAGTTCTTCATCTATCCCTATTATTCTTAGGTTTGGTTTTTTTTTAATGATGTCCCAGATTTCCTGAATGTTTTGTGTTAAGATATTTTGGATTTAATGTTTTCTTTAACCAATGGATCTATTTTCTTTACTGTATCTTCCACCTGAGATTCTCTCTTCCATCTTTTGTATTCTGTTGCTTATGCTTGCCTCTGTAGTTCCCATTCATTTACCCAGATTTTCCATCTCCAGCATTCCTTCAGTTTGTGTTTTCTTTATTGCCTCTCTTTCAGTCTTCAGTCTTGAACTATTTGAATTGTTTGCTTCACCTGTTTGATTGCTTATTCTTGGTTTCCTTTAAGAAATTTATTTATTTCTTCCAATTTTTTGTTTCTCTCTTCTTCCATTTCTTTAAGGGAACTTTTCATTTCCTCTTTAAAAACCTCCATCATCCTCATAGATTTACATTTAAAACCATTTTCTACTGCTTCTTCTGGGTTAGCATGATCCAGTCTTTCTGATGTATGACCACTGGGTTCTGGTATTACCATGTTTCTTTTTAGGTTGTTAAATAAATTCATACATTGGCACCTATCCATCTTTTTCTCCAATTGGTGCTGGCAGTGTCTTTGCCTCTTGATCCAATTTTTGCAGTTGCTGTCTGTGTGTTTGGGAACTGTTCTTGGTCTGCTCTGTAATGTCCCTGTCTATGTCTCAGTGAGCTGCTGAGGTCTCTTTTGGCCAGCTCTCTTGGTTTACTCTCTTAGTCCACTCTGTACAATCACAGCCTGTGCTTCAGTTACTCTCTTGGTCCTCTCTGTGTAGTTGTAGCCTGTGCTTTAGAGTTCCTCTGAGGTTATAGAAGGGTTTGGAGGCAGAGTGGGACTTGAAGTTTATAGGGTCTAATTGATGGGGTAGGGCTGTTGGAGAAAGCCTACCTGCCGGAGACTTGCCTGCTGGCTGGCTAGAGAAGCTAAAATTCTGCAAATGATGCATTTATTTTATATACTGACAGTCATTACATCTTTAAAGCTCTTCCCTGCATTGGAACTAGTAACTGTCAAGTTAAAATACTGTTTCAGCAAATTCAAGATGTCATTCACCTAGATAGTGTGGCTAACTCCACACTCCGATCTTCAGCCAAATTTTATTTGTTACAGCACAAACAAAATATCACCACAACTGCTGAGGTAGCTTAGCTTAGTGTATGTTGGTAAAGCATAATAAAGCAGACTATTTTACCTATTATTTAGGTTTATTACTAACTAGCTCTTACATTTAAACTAACCTATTTCTATTAATCTATGCATTGCCATGTGGACATGGCCTTTACTGGTCTGTTGGCATGCTGTTTCTTGGTGAGCTGCTCAAATCTCTTGACTCCACCCTTCTTTCTTCCTGTATTCAGTTGGGCTTTCCCGTCTAGCTATATTCTGCCTTGCTATAGGCCAAAGAAGCTTTTATTATCAACCAATGAGAACAACATATATTTAAGTATACAGAATGGTTATCCCACAGCAACAATGTGTTAATAAAACATTTGGTTTCTCTAGTGCTGTGAGTGTGAGGACATTTTGCCTTAAACAACTCCCACCTGGAATGGAATCTTGTTACCTCTTATGGTACACTACATAGCTAGACCTGCACATCCCACAGACCTGGGATTTTGTCTTCTAATCTCCATTTCTGATTTCCCATCCACACCTTTGCCCTGGCATCCAACATTTTGTTCTCTGCCCATGTAACCCCCATTTTGTTCTCTATGTATTTGAGTGCTGTCATTTTCAGATCATACCTGTATGTAAGGTTGCACAGTGTTTGTCTTTCTGTCTGGCTGTTCACCTCTACACAATGACCCTTCTCCATCACTGTTCTCCTCTTCTATGGAGACAGGGTGCTAGATAGACTCGGGAGCTTACCTTCAGTGGAAAGCTGACTACTGGGACTCATTGACTGTCCTGAAAGGGCCCCATAGTGACAAGAACTTAGAGTTTTCATCATTGACTCCAACGCAATACCAGCATCTAGTAGAAGCTGGCATACAGTTATCAAGAGGATCAGGGGTTCCAGTGTAGGACACATTGGGATGAACAAATGGAAGAAAGAACAGACAGATGCATAAAGGCAGGTTCAGTGCCCCAGGAAGGACCTGGAAGGTGATACAGTGATTATAGGACAAAAACCTTGAGTCAAGTTCATGAAGGCCAGCAATCAGCTGGCCATGGCTAGGGGCCACCCACCCTATCCTCCCTGTGGGAGCAGCTAACCAGTCCGTCATGGGCAATAAACTGTCAGGACCCCATGGAAGATAAAGAGAGTCCAATAACAGTGGGGTCCAACCCTTAGCATCATTACTCTCAGGACACAGCTGTTCCCACTCTCATTGTCTCTTACTCAGTTTCTACTTGCCCCCTTTCACTATCTCTTCTTCCTCTTCTTCATTTCAATAGCTCTTCCTTCTTCTTTTCCTTCACTCTCTACTTTCCTTCCTCATATGCTCCCTGTCAATCTCTCCTTCCCCCCTCCATTTTATCACCTTGCTTTTTCTTTTCTTTCACCCTTCTTTTCTCCCACAAACAGTTGTCCCCAACTGTAGCTCAGGTTCCAGCTCTAAAGACAAAGACGGAAAAAGCAAGACACTTAGCTATCCAGAAGCTCGGAGGACACAGATCCACCTAAAAAGTCTTTCTAGGTCAACTTTCTGGTTTCTTTGAGAGCTTTCAGCAAATGCTCAAAGAACAATCCACAACACAAGAAGAATCAAATCCTGGTTGAGAGTGGGCAAGACCTTTGGTTAGTTCCCATCTTCCAAGCCAAGGCCTGAAGGGCTTTTTGTAACCCAAATTCAAGACCAGGGCAACGTCTTTGTGTTTGTTTTTAAGATGTATTTATTTTATGTGTAAGTGTCTTTGTTTGCATGTGTTTATGTGCATCATGTGTGTGCAGTTCCCTGAGGAGATCAGAGGAGAGTTTGAAATCCCCTGGGACAGGAAGTTACAAGCAGTTCTGAACTGTATTATGGGTCCTGGGAATCAAATCCTGCACCTTTGCAAAGCAGTAAAGGCTCCTTGCTGCTGAGCCATCTCTCTAAGCCCAATGTTTTATGTGTATAAATAATATTTCACCATGCAAGATTGGCATTCCTGAAAGTTAAGTGAAAATCTTTAGACTCTAAGATTATAGAGTTTAACCAAGTGCTGCTTTTAGTTGTGATAAAATTGTATGTGCTTGATTTTCTGTTACTTTTGTTTATCTTATGTGCAAAGACGTCCCTGCTGGTGGCTCTAATGTGAGAACTGGGGTAGAGCAGATGAATTATCTTTCTTTCTCTGCCTCTCTCTGCCTCAGTCTCTCTCTTCCTCCTTTCTAAAAAACATTGCAGCTGAGTTGTAGCTCAGCAATAGAGAACTTGCAAAAGTGCAAAAGGACATTGCATTGGTGGATGGTGTTTCAGGCAAAATGCAAAAGGACATTGCATTGGTGTGCGGTGTTTTAGGATAGCTTCTTCTGTCCTGCGAGGAGGGTCTGGGGGCTGTTCTGTCCTTATAGGCAAGGAAAGTCTAGGGAGCAGAGCCCCTAAACTTCAGCCTATCCTGGTTCTTGTGTGGCCCCAGTACTACAGCTTGGCCTCTCTGGTCTCAGTAGCCTTTTACAGACAGGGAGCTGAGATGTG
Organism: Microtus pennsylvanicus; assembly: GCF_037038515.1. Classification (NCBI taxonomy): domain Eukaryota; kingdom Metazoa; phylum Chordata; class Mammalia; order Rodentia; family Cricetidae; genus Microtus; species Microtus pennsylvanicus. The sequence goes on from NC_134580.1 coordinate 129,404,421, forward strand.
TTTGGGAACAAATACCAGCTCATTGCTTAAGTGCTGGAATCATTGGGACCAGGAAGTCGCAATGACTGGGATTAGCAGTCATGTCAGGGATAGGAAATCCTAGCCTGGGACAGATAATCCTTAATGCCTCACTGAATATTTTCAATGAGAAATTTATTCCACGACCCTTATGGGCCCAGTTTTTGTCCCCAGCAGAAAAGTACTTTACATTCTAGAAGACTTCCTGTATACAAAGAGGGATATTTTTTCCCAAGGTAACTCAGAGCAGCCAGCATAGACCTGGGATGGCCTCGGACAGTCCAAACTCTCCCCAACAAGAGCCCCTTATGTGAGCTATGTAACGTAACTGCAGACAGTACTGTCAGCTGTGTGTGCAGCCAGCCCAGTGTGAGCACATTCACATGTGTTTCTCACCTGTTTTCTCTGCACGTGAACAGCAGGGAGGTGAGGTGCAGTTTCCAGTTCCTCTTCACAGAGAAGGAAGAAGTCCCATCCCAGGTCACACGGCCAAGCAGTGGAAGGAGTGATTTGAACCCAGGTCCTCCTGGTCCCAGTGACAAGCTTTGATCTGATCCCTCAAAGTCCCCTCACCACCCTCATGATGCCCCAGTCACTCCCCTTCATATAATTCCAAAAACATCTAGGTACAAGTTGTTAGTTAACCTAGGTGAACTAGGGCTGGTGAACTAGGGCTGACCCATCAACAGGCCTGAGGTCACCACTCCAAATCCATCACCCCAGGCTGTGTTGCTGGGATGGGAAAAAAAACCCTCTAAAGGAGATTTCAGCATGACCCTCATCTCAACTGGGAACAGTTTGTGGAACACGGTGACAGGGAGACAGGAAGGAGTTTTGCATACAGAAGCGAGACATATCAAGGCCACAGTAGAACTATGATTACCGTAACTATCAGAATCACAAGGTCATAATACCCTTTGCTGGGCTTGCCAAGTCACAGTGTCCCAGCTCTGTGCTGCTCCCACCACCCCCCACCACCACCCCACTCGTTTCTCTGTTATTCTGGCTTGAGATGGCCTCAGGGCTTGGTGACCAATTCAAACAATGGGACCTGTGGAAAACAGGACATACAGGCCTAGGAACAGTCCTGCCCTGCCAACTGGCTGCAGTCTGATGTAGGAAAGACCCAGGCACTGGATTGCTGTCCTTGTATGACCTTACACCTGTGGGCCTTTCAGAAATCTGTTTTTTTCCACTGGAAAATGAGGCTATCAAGGCTCTCAAATCTGCCTCCTAATGACTTGCAGGCTCAGGAAAGAAGTGTATCTAACCTGAAGGTCAGATAGCCGGCAAATGGCTATATCTATCTCTAGGAAGAGTACTGATCACTGCTGACCCCAGGAGACTGCGTTCTGTTGGGGCAAGACCCTGCCTTCCCATCTCACCAAAGCCCCTTCCTGTCTGAACCTCCTTCAAGGTCATTGGGAGGTAGAACAAGATGAAGCAAGACAGTTCCCGGTGGCAAATAAAGGGCAGAAATCATTGCCAATTGTCTGCCTAAAGAGGCTTGTGCTTCTGCAGTCCACACTCTGAAGAGCTGTGCACATGAGCCACACAGCCACAGGGTTTGGAGGTAGAGCTGGGGATCTGAAATTCATAGTGGGGTGAGCTCACCAGATGTGAGATGGAGCTCACCAGATATGAGATGGAGGTCACCCTTGAATCCTATTGTTCAACTATTTCTGCCACTAGGGAGCCATATACCAACTTCTGTCAGAGTCCACAATGACATAAGTCTTTTATTTTTGTTTCTATTATTTTGTGCTTGTGTGCGTATGATGTTCATGTGTGAGTGCAGATACATGTGTGACTATATACCCATTGAGCTCAAAGGATAACCATCAAGAATTGCTTCCTCTTTCCGCCATTCTGTGGACTCTGGAGAACAAGCATTGGTCATTAGGCCTGTGGAGCAAGTACCTCTCCCACTGACCCATCTCTCAAGAATATGGCATTTAGATGTTTTAAAACTTTAGGATATTTTATGACAGTGAGACACATCTGCTCCTGGCAGCACCAGTCTACTTCAAAAGGAAGGTGGGCATTGAAGAGGCTCCTTTTGGAGTTTGTTAGATGAACTGGACATGCAGGATCCATAGAGAAATGACTGCTGAACTCGCCTAACGGTGAGACGATCCTTCGGGTGTAGTATTGAGCGAGGGGCCCCTTTGTTCCGTCCCGCCCGGCTAGCTTACAACCAAAATAATTACACAGAAACTGTATTAATTAAATTACTGCTTGGCCCATAATCTCTAGCCTCTTACAGCTAACTCTCACATCTTGATTCAACCCATTTCTACTAATCTGTATGTCACCACGAGGTCGTGGCTTACCGGCACGAATCTAACCCGTGTCCGTCTTAGGCAGGAGAAGCATGGCGTCTGCCTGACTCTGCTCTCCTTCCCAGCATCCAGCTCTGCCTTTTCCACCTACCTAAGTTTCTGCCCTATCAAAAGGCCAAGGCAGTCTCTTTATTCAACCAATGAAAGCAACACATCCTACACCATTTGGGGGTTCCTGCTTCATGAAAGAGCCTGTGAGACTTTCTGCAGGATACAGAAGAAAGTGACTGCAAACTGCAATAGAGGCAGAACTGTCTTTGAAATTTCCTGCTTTGTGGAAAAGTCTAATGGATACTATAGACCTGTATGCTGAAGATGGATGCCCCAACAGTACAGAAGAACTGTGGTGACTGCCCAGGTAGCGAGATATCTGTCAATTCTAGAGTTTTGAAAGTTGCTTACTTAGCTTCTCTAGGATCATGAATTATAGGCTCAATGTCCTTTATTTATGGCTAAAATCCACTAATGAGTGAGTACATACCATATTCATCTTTTTGGGTCTGGGTTACCTCACTCAGGATAGTGTTCTCTATTTCCATCCATATGCATGCAAAATTCAAGATGTCATTGTTTTTTACCGCTGAGTAGTACTCTAATGCATATATATTCCACACTTTCTTTATCCATTCTTCCATTGAGGGGCATCTAGGTTGTTTCCAGGTTCTGGCTATTACAAATAATGCTGCTATGAACATAGTTGAACAAATGCTTTTGTAATATGATAGGGCATCTCTTGGGTATATTCTCAGGAGTGGTATTGCTGGATCCTGGGGTAGGTTGATCCCGAATTTCCTGAGAAACCACCATACTGTTTTCCAAAGTGGTTGCACAAGTTTACATTTCCACCAGCAATGGATGAGTGTTCCCCTTACTCCACATCCTCTCCAGCAAAGGCTATCATTGATGTTTTTGACTTTAGCCATTCTGACAGGTGTGATGATCCTAGAGAAGCTAAATAGAAGGTGAACCCCCCCCCCCAAAAAACCATGTAGTTATCCTCCTGGATATTGGAAGTATACAAGATTTCCAAGCAAAAATAGAGAGCTTGGGCGTGGGGGTGGGACGGGGGTAAGGAGAGATAGAGAGAGAGGAGTGAGAAGGGGAAGATGGGGAGAGCGTGGGGGAATGGGACAGTTGGGATGGAGGAGGAGTGGATATGGGAGCAGGGAAGTATATATGTATATATCTTAATTAAGGGAGACATTTGATGGTTGGCAAGAGACTGGACTCTAGAAGGGTTCCCAGGTGTCCAAGGAGATGTCCCCAGCTTGTTCCTTGAGCAGCTGAGGAGAGGGAGCCTGAACTGGCCCTATACTATAGCCACACTGATGAATATCTTGCATATCACCATAGAACCTTCATCTGGCGATGGATGGAGATAGAGACAGAGACCCATATTGGAACACTGGACTGAGCTCCCAAGGTCCAAATGAGGAGCAGAAGGAGAGAGAACATGAGCAAGGAAGTCAGGGCCGCAAGGGGTGCGCCCACCCACTGTGATGGTGGGGCCGATCTAATGGGAACTCACCAAGGCCAGCTGGACTGGGACTGATGGAGCATGTGATCAAACCACTCTCTCTGAACGTGGCTGACAATGAGGGCTGACTGAGAAGCCAAGGACAATGGCACTGGGTTTTGATTCTACTCCATGTACTGGCTTTGTGGGAACCTAGTCTGTTTGGATCCTCACCTTCCTAGACCTGGATGGAGGGGGGAGGACCTTGGACTTCCCACAGGGCAGGGAACCCTGACTGCTCTTTGGACTGGAGAGTGGGGGAGAGGAAATGGGGGGAGGAGAAGGGAAATGGGAGGAGGGGAGGAGGTGAAAATTTGTAATAATAATAATAATAATAATAAAGAAAGTTGCTTACAATGCACTTCCTATTTACTTAGGTAATATTGTATCCTTCTGGAGTCTTTGATAGAGTTGAAGAATAGATAGATAGTTATAGTTATAGTTTTCCTTAGTTATGATAAAAGATTAAGTAAATAGAAATATTGTAACTGTAATTTTTGCTTGATAACTGTTTTGTTATGTGTAATTTTACTATATTAAAGTTAAAAACCTTCCTTTTTATTTAAATAGAAAAGGGGAGGTGATATCGGAGTCCCCTCTGTGTGCTGTGATTAGCATTAATGAATAAAGAAACTGCCTTGGCCTGTTGATAGGGCAGAACTTAGGTCGGCAGGCAAGACGGAACTGAATGCTGGGACAAAGAAGGGCCAAGAGGGATGCCATGGATCCGCTGCCAGAGATAGACATGCTGAAACCTTGCTGGTAGCCTATGACCTCGTGGTAATGCGCAGATTATTAGAAACGGGTTAAAGTAATATGTAAAGTTAGCCAATAAGAAGCTAGAGCTAATGGGCCAAGCAGTAATTTAATTAATACAGTTTCTGTGCGATTATTTCAGTTCTGGGTGGCCGGGACGAACAAGCACTTCCTTGCAACACCAGTTAAAGATTGTGAGCTTTCATCTCAAATCAGTTCTCCCTAACTTCCTTGGCTTATTCTCTTAAATCAGAGGAACTGGATTCCTCCCTCTCAGGCCACAAGCATCCTGACTCGTACATTCACACATCATCTACCTCCTGCCCAATGGTAACACAGTCACACAGTCACACTATAAACATGGCTGATATTGGTCAATCATTCAACCATCCTTGTTGGCTCTGTAAGGAAGAAACACTCGCCATGGTCGTGAACTCACTTATTTTTCTCCTTTTAATTTGTAGCTGTTGGTATTTTCTACTCAGAGAAATAATCACCTTGAGGGTAGATTAAACAAAATCGCATCGGCAGCTGGTTTATAATAGACATAATTCTGTCAGCAAGATGAAAGAGGAACTTGGTTATTGCCTCTAACAGAAAGCACCACAGTGGCTGACTCTGCTCAGGGGGATGACTGGAGCACTCAGAGAGAGGGAGCGTGCCTGGGAGGGTGGGTAGAGCAACATGAGAGCCACAATTCTACTGTGCTCATCGATCAACCAAAGCTGGTGGTTTCTCCTCTATGAGTTATCAAATTATGGGCTAGCCTTGACAAACACTAGGAGCCTTCTCAACAGAGTATTCTTCCATGGATACATTCTGAGTCTTCTTCCCAGCACTTACTGAATTGTTGTTACCCCTTGTTGGCGGCCTCAGGTTCAACAACTTGGGGCCTTAGTGTTGGCACAAGGTCCGTCACTGCCACTCAAGCATCCTGGGTGACCTTTGGGTTGGAATAACTTGGCTAACCTTAGGTATTTTCGTTGGAGTCTCCTTGAACTATCCTAGAAACTGGGGTTGCATCCCATCCTGCCATCACAATATAAGGGCCACTGTCACCCCTGCAACCCTAGAGAGAAGCAAGCATTCCCTGTGCATCCTTCTCCGATCTGTGAGTATGAGTTCTCCTAGAGTGACCCCTATGCCAGAGGTTGCAGGAGGCTTTGGGGGCAAGAAGCAGAAGGAAGACACTGTTTGTGTCAGGGAAGTTTAGACTCTAACAAATTTGAAGACACAGATGACATTGTGTCAGACTAGTGACAGCCTAGGTTCTTGTGGGTTCTGTTTACTGTTCAGATTTTATTCATCAATGACTTGTCTTAGTGTATGGAGAAAGGCTTCTTACCGGGGTCTAGGCTTAATGGTGACACAAGCCGTACTTATTTCCTTAAAGATAGTGTTGTACCAAGCTTGGTGGAGTCATGGTAGTGGGAGCCTCAATCTGGTTTCTGGGGAGGGACCTGGAATTAGCTTCATGAAAGGTGTGAAGTTTCACTGACTCTACAAAACAGATTTAGACGGCAAAATGGAGAGGAAATCTATTTCAGAGAAGGCAGCAAGCACAAAGGTCCCGTGCATAAAGAGCAAAGGCTAGAGTTGATTGGTTTTCCAAGCCCCACCCTCTACTCCCTGACCGTGTCTCTAAAGTTTCTCTACCTTCCCTGCCCTGCTTCCTTATTTTATTAAGTTATAATTGTATTTAATTATGTTTATAACTTTTTAAATTCACCATACAAATTGATGGGCTTACTGTGGCTTTTTCCTACATACTCAGTTCTTGTCTCTTTCCCTCCCCTGCTGTCATTCCCATCCCCACTCCTTGCTAATGGCTTCCTCCTCCTTTTACCTTCATGTCATGTGTATTACAAGCTCTTTCCCCCATCTTCTCTTCCCTCAAGATTTTTTCTTTTCCTCTCATAGTCTCCTTATTTTATGACCTCACACAGTCAACGCACACACATATGTATACAAACATACATACACAAACTGGAAACTCATTTGCATGTGGCAGAAAATAGGGTGTTTACCTTTCTGAATCTGGCCAATTTTGCTAAGCACAATGGCTCCAATTCCATGATTTCATTTTTTTTGTTATGACAGAATAAAATTCCATTGTGTACTTGGTCTCACTTTCTCTATCCTCTTCTGAGGGTGGGCATCTCTGCTGGTTTTATTTCTTACCTATTGTGAACAGAATCATGTCTGCCTTGTAGGAAGGTTAAGTAGGAGATGAACAGGAGTTCACTGTAGGTTCCTGTTCACTCTTCTTCCTTCTATTACCATCCAGGTATCAGCATCAAAGATGTTCCAACTCGGGAGCCTTGTTGTCCTCTGTGGTCTGCTCATTGGAACCTCAGACTCACTTTTGGGTGACTTAGGAAATGTTGTGAAGGATTTGGACGTTGGAAATGCTGTGAAGGATTTAGACGTTGGAAATGTTGTGAAGGATTTGGACGTTGGAAAAGTTGTGAAGGATTTGGACGTTGGAAAAGTTGTGAAGGATTTGGACGTTGCAAGTACTGTTGGAGGTGAGTCAATATAGGTCCCATCTGCCTGCTGGTCCTCGGAGTAGCCCTAATAAACACTATGCCTGCAATAGCAGAGGCTGCTGGGAGGAGGCAGTGTTGTCTTCTATGGGCATCTTACTGAGAAATGTACAGCACTTACTTATCATATAAGAAATAAACAGTGCCATGACATTACATCCTAATAGAGTCTTGCCAATATATATACAGAATAAATTCACCATAATGAGATTTCAAAATTTTAAATAGTATGTACATCTTAAGTAATGGTACTTATCCCACTTTCTCTAGCAATCTGTGGGAGCCTGTCCCCCAACCCTGCTTCATTTTAAGCACTAATATGGACAGCATTAACTGGTTTGCTATTATCAGAGATGAGCAGATGGAACTCATCTCACTTTCCATTTCCCTAATCCTAACCTGTTGTGGGATTTCCCTCTGTATGCTGTGAATACCATTGGTTAATAAAGAAACTGGCTTGGCTGATAGTGTAGAACAGAACTAGGTGGGGAAAACTAAACTGAATGCTGGGAGAAAGAAGGCAGAGTCAGGGAAAAAGCCATGGAGCTGCTGCTGGAGATAGACACGCTAGAACCTTGCTGGTAGGCCATGAGCCTTGTGGTAAAATATAAACTAATAGAAATGGGTTAAATTAATATGTAAGAGTTAGCCAATAAGAAGTTAGAGCTAATGGACCAAACAGAGATTTAATTAATACAGTTTCTGTGCGGTTATTTCCGGAGTCTGGGCAGCCAGGAAATGAACAAGCGGTCTTCCTACTACACTAATCATCCTCTCATTTTTCTCATCTTTACTACTGGTTTGTGCGTTTTAACTATAGTGTGTATCAAAATTATTAGAATATGTTTCTGTAGTTAGTTTGACATTTTCTTATTGGTCTTCATTGACTGGCTGGAAGTGACATCAACCCACCTAGCTTGGATGTTCATAAACTTCTTAACTTTTTACTTAATTGCGCCTCTGTTCTCTGCCGTAGAAGAACTGGGTTAACGAACAAGCAGTTCCTATAGGGACAGGAAAGCTCTGCACACACTACCTTCAAACCTTGCCAATGCTTAGGTAACTTTCAAAGATGAAAGTTACCTAAGAGCCATCCTCACATTCCACAGCTGGGGAACTGCAGCAGAGAGAAAAGGGTGTCAGATTCAAGGTTACCTAGGGAGTTGTATGGCAAGATGGAGTTGTCTAAGCAATGCTAGCTGCATCATTATCTTAGGTAGATTCTGTCAGCACAGAGCCAAGTAGAATTATTGTGTTTATATCTGTGTGACTAAAAGTGTTCTTAATATTTATTTTCAATTGTATGTATGTGTCCCTCTGTATATATCTGTCTGTGTGCCCCCAGAAGCCAGAAAAGGGTGTCAGATCCCCATGAGGTACACATAGTTATGAGCCATTCAACATGGGTGTTGGGAATAGTACTCTGGTCTTTTGCAAAAGCAGCAAGTTCTCTAATGCTGAGCCATCTCTCCAGTCTCATGACTGCATGGAGAACACAGAGAGTGTATGGTCATATATGAATACTTTTCTTTAAGAAAATCAAGCACACACACACGCATGCATGCACATATGCACACATACACAAACATGTGCACACACACACACATTACAAGCATTCTTAAAGGAAGAAGTGAAATATTTTCCGTGGAAAAGATACTCAGTACAGACAGGAAAGCTGTCTTCAGAAACAAAGGTTAATCTTAGTCTTCACGGTTGTGCAATTTCATTTCAGCAGCTAAAGCTGGAGAATGAGCTGAAACATCACGGTAAAACTGGGACAAAACATATACAACACCAAGTTTCTGATCCAAATGCTTTCCACACAAAGAAATGAAACAGGTTACAAAATGTGGAGAAATTAGTAGCATTATTGTGTTACAATAAATATTCCAAGGCAGCATTTTAAGCCGTGTGTCCTCTTGAAAGTAAGGGATTGTTGTTGTTTCATTTTGTTTGTCCCTAAGCTGGGATAACTTGCTTTCACAGTAGAGATAATTTTCTGCACAATCATCCCTCACACTTTACACACGCCTCTGGCACACGCCATTCATTTCATTAATTCCCTAGCTGTTCTCTGCGATCTTCTGTTAGGATGCTTTGCCCTCTTCCTCCGATGTCAATTTATTTTCTCTGGGCCTGATTCCAATCAGTCTTTGGGAATACCTGTTTTTCATTTTTACTGGCTGGAGCAGTATTCTCCCTCTATGTTTTCTCTTGGTTCTAGATTATTCCATTTCTTAGTTTATTCTCTCAATTGCTTGATTAAGTCTTTCAAACCCTTGTGAGCATCTCACTAAAAGGGACAGATCCTTAAGTCATCCCTGAAAACAGGTATACACAATCAACTTCAACTTCTTGATTGCTTTTTTTTGATAAATGCTCAATATGTATTAGTATTAGGACAACCTAATGGATGGAGCCATCTCTGTGGACACATTTCCTAACCGTAGGAGTCTCGGGTTTCTCTTCTGCACAGTGGAGATGGTGGCAATCCCTCCCTCACTGACCTGATGCAGAGACTGATTGCCACAGCACAGGGAAACTGACTTCCCTGAGGCCAGGAGGATGGGAGCTCCTTCCCTAGTGGTGCAGGCACTCATTGATGACTGTTTTGACAGATGTCCTTCAGAACCTAGATGTGGGATCTCTTCAGAAAACCACGGATTGGGCATTAGCCAAGAACAACATTCTAGGAGCTTTGAACTCATTGGACCTCAGCAAATTAAACCCCTTTTCATCTCAGAATGGTTACGGGTGAGTCGGTGCTTCTTTGCTCCCAGAAAAAGGACTACCTGACTACCCAGTTTCAAAGTCAAATGGATAAACTTTGTCTTCCCACCCCAGAGCTGAGGACTTCTGAGGCAAGGCTCATTAGAGCTTGAGTTAGTCTGAGCCAGGGCTACAGGGCCAGTTTGGAGAGTTTACACATCTGGATTCCCACATTCTGTAATTTCAGGTTGAAGGTGATTGTTTGTATCTTGGTACCTAAAGCCTTTCTTTAAGAATGACACGGCTCTTCTTGAAAGAAAGCTGGGAGTAAAAGTCCAAGTTCCTTCAAGGGACAGGAAACTAGAATCCACGCTCCTTAGTCCCAAGCTTCATGAAGTTTAGAGTCACACAGTCCTGGGTTGAAGTTCTGTCTCTGCTGACTATTGTTTCCCTGGCTCAGTCCACAGCACCTGAGAGTATAGAGACTCACACTTGTGACCAGGATGTGGTAGAACAGGAGGGCGATGGGCTGAGTTGCAAGGCTGCAGGGAGGAATGACCAGAGGGCAATGGGCAGAGTTGCAATGCTGCAGGGAGGAATGACAAGAAGGCATTTGTGGATTTTGGGCAGGTTGCGAATTAACAAACTCAGCTTCCTGAACTTGCAAGCTGAACCATCTTCCAACCTCCAAGGCATCAATCTGAAGCTTCCCCTGGTTTTGGATGCCTCTGTGACTCTGTGAGTATGTCACTTGGATTAGGGGGTGGAGTACAATATTAAGTAGGCACTTAATTCCTAGTTACTCTTTGACCTCTGACCCAAATTTCCTAATCTCTTAAAGACAGGACCCTCGGAGGCCTAAAATCTCAATCTTTAAATAGTCTAGTGAAAACATGCCATGTTAAGTGAATGAATGTTGATACAAAATGTGTGTGTGTTGCCTGTGTTCACTCGTGTGTGTTAAGTTTTACGTGCTCACTCACATTTGTTTGTGGAGTTGTGAGGTCAACATCATGAATCTGCCTGAACGTGGTAAGTACGCCAGACTAATTTCTCAGATGGATTCTCTCACAGTACTTGGAACTCATAGGTTTGGGCTAGACCTCCTGGATAAGTAAGATACAATTTTTAAAGTTTTCCATTTAAAATGAGAGACACAGAAAAATGGCCAAGTCAAGAACCTGCGTAGCAGAATCTCTAGAGATTGGGGGGTACCCTTCAAAGAGAGCACTTGCCCAGTATGTGTGAGTCTCTGGCCTCAGTCATCAAAAATGGGGGAAGTGGTGTTTGTATCCGATACACTTGTGAAGCCATGAGCTGTGTGATCCTGTGTAAGTTGTTCAGCTCTCTGTGACCAGGATTTCATGCTCAGAATTCAAGAAAGAATGTGATTTGTCTCCTAGAACCATTATAATGATTAGATGGATTATACCATATATAATATTTTAAATTAATGCCCACAGGTAATTTGTGTTACACAATGTTAGCAATTAATTTTTATTATTTGTCTCATGCCAACTAAAAATCTTGCATGTGATAATGATGCATGGCCTAGAGAAGTCTAATTTAAACATGTAAGTTTTGTAGAGTATTTGTAACATGTTGACATTACTGTTGTGATACTGACATTGTCCATAGACACCCTGCACTGTGTCCACCCTCGTAGATGAAAACCAGTGCAGAGCCTTCTAGACCTCTGCCTGGTGTGACTCCTGTTTTCTGCAGGCCTATCATTGGATCCATGGTTGACGTCTCTATTTCCTTGGACCTTGCAACTTCACTCGGTGTTCAAACCGATGCCAAGACTGGCCTTCCCACGCTGAGCATAGGGCAATGCTCAAGTGATACCGACAATATCTCCATTTCCTTGTTGGGCAGGTAAGGCTCATCCATCTCAGTAGAGCCAGGCTCTCGGGGGGCTTTAGGACCTCTGACTTTAATCCTATTCATATACCTGGGAAGTAGCATCATAAAATATACAATAGGACCAGCCTCAAGTGTCAACTCTGCCACAGCCATCAGCGCCATCACTCTGTATCCATCTTCGCGGCCTCAGTTTGCACATCTGTGGGTCTGAACAGTAGAAATCTGTACTCATCACCTTCTGGGATGGAGACATGAGAAAATACACATGTTTAGCCTAAAGCCTGGAACATGCTAAGTGCTCAAGAACCATGAGATCTACACTGAGTCTATAGACTATGTCTTTCCATTGCTGAGGCAGGAGGATGAACCTTTCCAGCCATACTATGCATGTGCCTATGGTACCTTTCAGCTGGGTCAATGTGCCTCATGCTTCTGAACATGTTAACATTACATCCACCTCCAGAGGGAGGCATTTGGAAAATTAGATGCTAGCATGGTCTCTGCTTGTCCTGAAGTAATCTCTACCCTCAGGAAAATCCCTAGAGTGGAATCTTGACATCCTAATCCTGTCATTTTCCATCACTGATTCCTGTTGATACTCATATCTGCACTTTTAATTGTGTGCTTAATATACAGGTTTGACTCAAACAGGGGTCAGAGGAGGTGAAGGTACCCAGTGTCTGGGGAAGGAAACATTACCCTTAAGTCAAGGACTGGGACTGGGAAGATTGGTCATGAATAGAGGGATGGCCCTTGATTCCAGCCTTGATAACTATGTCCTAAGGCCAACCATCCTCCCTCTACCAAAGACCTGATCTCAAACTAAAGACAGAACCACAGTCTGCCAAGCAGATCCAGGGAACTCATATTGTTCCACTGGGTCTGAATACCCATGGCCAAGAATACTCTCCTGAGGCTGGTCTGCCCTCATTCTCCTTTAGAACCACTGGCTTTTGTTCTGTGCTTCAGGCAAACGTTTTCCTACCACAGATAGTCTTGTTAAATAAAACAGCTTACTTGAACTCAATGTATCTTCTCACCTCTCAGGGCCTTTGCTAGATTTCTTCTCTTTTTCTTATAAGAATATTCCCTTGTCCTTCATAGTACTTGTTTCTGTTGTCACCGTGTGCATACATACTTTGTGACAGGGTCTCACTGTACAGCTCTCGTTAGCTTCAATCTCAGAGCCCTCCCTGCCTCTGTCTCCTGAGTGGTGGGGTCATAGGTGGGTGACACCAGACGAGATGTCACACTGTGTATTTAACTGTACCTGTTCTTTATTTTGTGTGTTGGGAGATGGGGTGAGTGCCTGTGGGCACACACGCACATGTGTCAGTGGCTGGAGATCACCACATAGGCTAAGATGACCGAGGAATCTCCCCATTTCTGTCTTCATGGTGCTGGATTACAAGTGTTTGTTATCAATTGGCTTTTCCTTCTTCCTTTTTGAAAAATATGAATACTAGAGCGGAAACTCGGGTCCTCATGCTTACAAGGCAAATATTTTGTGGCCTAGGCTATCTCCTTGCCCCTTCACTCTTTCTTTTAGTCAAATATCTGTGATGTTCCAGGCAGGCATTTTTTCTGAGCCCTGGAGATGGATTTGGTGAAAATGAACAGGCTCTCTGTTTCCTACAACACATCCTGAGGAAAAGGCAGGCCAAGGACTATTTGGTCCATCAGGGAATTTAAGGAAAATGGGGATACCTACACAGACCACCCTACTTAGCAGGACACAATGAAAGCAAACCTTCCCTTCAGTAAACACTCAGGATGAGCTACCCTGGGAAATGGCAGCTGGGTGAAAGTTGAAGGGGGAAAGGCAACCTCAGTGAGACTTCTTTATAAAAGAGGTTAAAAACTTATTAGTTATTTCCCCAGTGTCCCAAAGCTCAGTCTGGTGCTCTATAAATGAGGCTGGATGAATGAGGCTGTGTCAGGGTTGTGATAAGCATCTAGGCACTGAGGAAGCAGCTGCTTAGGCATGAGATGCTCAGATGTTCAGTGATGGTCCTTCCTGACATGGACCACTGGGAAACAAGCTGAGATGAGTCCAAATGAGTCTGCAGAGGAGAGTTGTGTGTCACATGACCTCTGGAGGACTATCTGGGTCACGCTGAACTCTTGACCAAGCTTTGCAAATCTCTTCTTTTTTTTCCAGACGAAGCACCCTTATCAACAGATTATTGGATGGTGTCTCTAGCCTCCTTACAAAGTCAGTGAGCAGCCTGCTGCAAAACCAAGTAAGTCACCAGTTCTTGGCACCCAGAGCCAGGCCTGCTGGGGGCACCTCCTCTACCCTCAGTAATTGGGCTACAGAGAGAGGAGGCAGAAATCACAGGTGCTGCCTTGAGCTGGTTACCACATCCGTGCTCCACCCGTGTGCGCCACCCGAGCACTTTAAGCTAATGTTTTCCTGTAGTCAACACACTTTTCATTTAAATGACTGTATTTAAGCACCTGTGAATGAGAAGCTGCAGGGAACTGGGCATTGGGGCTCCCCAAAGGCTTAAGCCTTCCGAGGATCTTGAATTTCCAGGCTCAAGAGTTCAAGGTTTAAGGAGTCGGGGGTATAAAGTTTCTGGATGGCGGATCTTCAGATCTTGAACTTCTGACATTTTGAGGTGGGGGGTTCTCAGAAGCCTGGGAGAGTTTTGTCTTGGGCTGCTGCAATTTCATGGTTCTAGATTGTTAAAGTTAACTGTTTTCAAGTTCCTAGAAATGCTTGGGGAGGCTGGGCAGTGTGTTCCAGCAAAGTCTCACTTTTTTCCTTTTCTATCCCCTTTTCTTTCTCTCTGCCTCTCAGATATGTCCTGTGATCGAGTTCATATTCAGCCAAGTGAATGTAAATCTTACTCAAGACCTCCTCTGTAAGTCACAGCTTGGGGACTGGAGTGCCTTCCATGGGCTAAGACAACAGCTGTGGGTGTGCCCCTGCCAGGAACCTTGAATCCTGACCAAGTTGGGTCTTTCACTTCTCTTCCCCTCACTGGGGCTTCTTTTGAGGCTTCAGGTCTCCATGATTGACAGGGTTGCTAGGGAAACAGGAATCAGGCACCCAGGGTGTCAGAACCTGGAGGTGATCCTTTTGTGGTTACACAGCCCTTCAATGTCTTGTGTGCGCTACCTCGTTGTGTCCTCAAGAGAGTCTGTATAGTGGGCCACTGTCATTGCCCACTTTAGATGAAAAGTGACACACTTGACGTCACAGAAGTGACAGAGGAATGAGCAGGAGGGAGGTAACAAGTTGGGTGGGCCTCTGTTCAGTTCCCCATGGTAAATACTGAGGTTTTGATCATGACTTGGTTCTTTCAGCTAATCTACAGTTGCCAGTCTCCCTCTGAAGAGGAAGGAGCCGAAGGAGGGACGCCATGGCACTCCGCTGGTATGGGAGTGTCCTACTTACTTTTCTATTGCTGTGACGAAACAACGTGACCAAGGGAAACTATAAGAGAAAGCATTTGTTTTGGGATTCAGAAGCCCAGGGGGTTAGAACTCATGACCATCAGACTGAGGAGCACGGCAGCAGGCACGGGGCACGGCATGGAGCATCAGCTGAGAGCTCATGTATTGAGACACAGTCACCAGTTAGAGCGAGCTAACTAGGAGAGGCATGGTCTTTTCAGATCTTAACACCCATCTCTAGTGACATACCTCCTGCAACAAGGCTGTACCTCCTAAACTTCCCAAACAGTTCATCTCACTGGGGACCAAGTATTCAAACACATGACTTATGGTGGCAGTTCTCATCAAACCCACAGGCAGACCCTGTCCTGTGCACAGCAGCCTGTCGGGAGCCAGGGCTATACTCGTTTTGTTTCTGTCACAAGAGAAAGTGAGACCCGATCCTGACTCCAGGCTGAACTCTGATTTTGAGTACACTGTAGCACGGCTAATAGAAACCCAGAGACAGAAATTGGGGTTCAACCTGAAGGACAGAAAAGCAAAGCAGCCAGTCACTGGCTCCTACTTCTACCTCAGTCTGAAATGGCGATTCTGCCTCTAAGAATCTCAGAATGAGACTGTGAGCGAGAGCTGTCTCCTCTCGTTTTATATTCCTCTCTAGTGCTGGGATTAAAGGCATGCACCACTATTGCCTGGTTTCTATGGCAAACTAGTGTGACTACTGGTCACCACGAGTGTGTGTGTCACCACCGCCTGATCTGTAAGGCTGATCAGTGTGACTGTATTACTCTCTGAACTTCAGGCAAGTTTTATTTATTAAAATACAAATACAAATGAAATATCACTACACTACACCCTGAACCCTGAGCCTGCATCATGAAGCAAGACTGAGCTGGGGTCTTTGCTACTAAAAGAATTTCCTGGGTGGTTTTGACTGAGTTCTGACTTTGAGCATAGACAGTTACCCATGGCCTACATCCAGACTCTGACTTTGTGGGCATGGCTTCTACTCAAAATCTTTCCCCATCTGCATCTGATCCAGAGGAAGGGATGAGAAGGGTCAGGGCCACGGGGGAGAACAAGGCCCCAGATCTACAGCTTTCCCTCTCTTCTCCAAGGACTAATGCATGTGGTACTTCAGGGATGAGTGGATATAGTGAGGCCAGGCTTCCTGGATCTTCTCACTGCCACTGTGACAGCTAATGGCCTGAGGCTGTATGTTCTCATTCCAGGTTAGTTCCCAGGGCCTTCATCTGACTTCCTGTGGCATTTCTCTCTAGAAATTGCTGCCACCATCTGTACAAGGTCTGCCTGAGCCCGCCTGAAGGACCCTCCCAGACTCCATTCTTCCTGTCCTCACCACCCCAGCATTAAACTATTAAATGCACCCTGATGTGTGTGGCTTCTTTTAATCCTTGCAATAGAAGTGGTTGGTAGGGTGTGTGGTGTGTGGGTGAGAATGCAGCTTAGTGGATGAAGCAAATCCAGAGCTGGAAGGCCCATTAGGGCCCTCATCACAGCTCTCTTTTATGGAAAGTGTTGTAGAAACATGGAGAGAGTAGCCACAAAGCCTCGGTGTAAGTGCAGCAGGACCCCAGCCACCAGTCACACATGTGCAACTGTGTATTGACATGTGCTGTGTGCTAGCCAGGTAGTGAGACTGGATTACCTTCGGTCACAACCTTACTCAGAGCTTTGCCATGTCGCCTCTATGCTCCTGAGGACTGGGGTTGAATGAGGACCACCCTGCTCAATGAGACCCAGAAGCACGGACAGACAAGTTCGGGTGGCTGTGGCCTTTCCTTCCTGTCTTGTCCTAAGGGGCATCTCAAGCTCTTACGGTCTCCAGCCTCACTTAGTAGTCCTCCATTGCTACTCCATTACTGGATATCAGAGTGATATATAGGAATCTTAGTCTCCCTGGAGATGCCAGGGATCTTGGCAACACCCAGCAGTTCCTGATTCCACTCTAGTCAGGGAGGCTGGCACTAGAGTGGTCTTAATACTTCTCTACATCCTGATGACGTGAGGATGAAACCGAGGTTCACCGAGGCAAAGTGATTCGGCCAGGTCACACAGGGAGCAAGAGCCAGAGCCAGGATGACATCTACCCTCATTTACATAATTGTGGTTTTGCTTTTAAAATGCTATTCCTGAGCTTCAGCACCAGAAGACCCCAGGCATGAGCTCGCTCCTAGTCCCCAGCCAAAATTAAAGGACTCTTACACTCTTCATTGGTTAATTAGTGTTGAGGTCTGTATCTTTCTCAGGTGGATGATATCACTTCCCCTATGGGCTGTGAGAAGCACGAGGAAGTTCTTTGGGGGCAGAATTTGTGGACATTCCACCTTCTCCATGAAGCCTCTGTTGGATAAACCTACCTACAACCCAGGGACAGTAACTGTTGGTTTGGTCCTTCCACGGCTTCTATGATTTGAATCTACAATGCTCTTTGCCATCACTAAATAGCTTGGGTGCCTCTTGCAAGCCCCCATGTCAAACTTGGTTTAACTGTTCCCTTTTACTGTTGGGGAAAACTCCTCCCCAGAACAATTAAACAGATAAAACAAAATTTTCAGGAGAAACCATAAAGTAAGTATTATGAAGATTATATCTGAACAAGAGAGACCTTGTTTAGAAGAGATGATAGCTCATCAAACAGTGTGGCCCTTCAATCTAAACTAACTTATAAAACTAACAATGCTTTGTTACATGAGGGCCTGCTTGTTGGGGTTTATGTCCTGCACAGTTCCCCACAGCTGGCAAGACCCAAAGAAAATTCCCTGCTCCCACAAACACTTGTCCCCAACTGTAGCTCAGGTGCCAGCTTTAGAGACAAAGATGAAAAAGTAAGACACTCAGACATCTAGCAGCTCAGAGAACACAGACCCATCTAAGAAGTCTTTCGAGGTCAACTTTCTGGTTTCTTTAAATCTTCCAGCAATTTCTCAGGAAACATTCCACTGAACAAGAAGAAGCAAATACCAGTCAAGTGTGGGCAATACCCTTTTTTAGTTACCATCTCCCAGACCAAGGCTTGAAGGGTTTTTTGTAACCCAGATTCGAGACCAAGACTTAGAGCAATGTTTCATTTTTTGCTTTTAAGATTTATTTATTTTGTGTGTAAGTGTCTTTGCTTGCATGAGTTTATGTGCATCATGTGTGTGCAGTTCCCTGAGGAGGTCAGAGGAAGGTTTGAATTCCCTAGGATCCTAACTAGAGGCAATTGTGAGATGCTATTTGGGTTTTGGAATCAAATCCTGGTGCTCTGCACAGTAATAAGTGCTCTTTGCCCAAGGGACATTATTATAGGTAAACAAATAACAAGTCGCCTGAAAGTGTCAACATTGCTGAAAGTGAAATAAAAATCTTCAGACACTAACATTATAGAGTTCACTGTCTCTTTCAGCCGTGATAAAATGATGGTGTTTGGACATATCATTTTTGCTTTTCTAATATGCAAAGACCTACCCGTTGTTGGTAAAGGGAATGGATTCTCTCTCTCTCTCTCTCTCTCTCTCTCTCTCTCTCTCTCTCTCTCTCTCTCTCTCTCTCTCCCTCTCTCTCTCTCTCTCTCTCTGTGTGTGTGTCTGTCTGTCTGTCTGTCTGCCTTTCACTCTCGTGTGTGCTCTCTCTTTCTCTCTCTTTCAAAAAACATCACAGCTTGGTTGTATCTTGGCACAAGAAAAGTTTCAATATTGCAAAAGACATTGCATTGATGGTTGGTGATTCAGGCTGGTTCATGCTGTCTTGTCTGTGAAGAGGACCTGGGGCCTTATGGGTAAGGGAATTCTAAGGAACAGAGCCTCTAACCTGCATCTGAGCCTGGTTTCTATATGACCCCAACCATATTGCTTGGACTCTCTGGTCTCAATGGCCTTGCCCAAAGATGGGGCTGAGTGGTGATTGGGAACAAATACAAGCTCATTGCTTAAGCGTTGGGGTCAGTGGGACCAGGAAGCTGTCATGCCTAGGATTAGCGGTCATGTTGGGGTATGAAGTCTTAGCATGGGACAGACAATGCTTCCCGGGAGACTCTGCATGAGACACTCATCCCACGACCTTTGTGGCCCAGTCTTTGACCCTGACAGACAAGTACTTTACATTCCAGGAGACTCTCTGTATGCAGAGGTGGATGCCCTTTCCAAGGTGAAAGGTGCTCTTTCCAAGGTGACTCGGAGCAGCCAGCACAGACCTGGATGGCCTGACAGCCAATCCCTGCACTACAAGAGCCCTTTGTGCATGCTGTGTAATATAACTGCAGACATTACTGTCAGCCGTGAGCACAACCTGGCCAGAGTGAGGACCTTTACATGTGTTTACCACATGTTTTCTCTGCACTTGGGGAGCAGGGAGGTGAGGTGCAGTTTCCAGTCCCACATCACAGAGAAGGAAGAAGCCCCATCCCAGGTATGAGTCAGCAGAAGGAAGAATGAGGATGTGAACCCAGGTCCCCCCAGTTCCAGTGATAGGCTCTGATGAGACCACTGCAAATCCCCTCCTCCTCACCCTCATGAGCACTAGGAACTTCCCTGCCCTTCTTACCAAGGAGATCCAGGCACAAGTTGTTCACCTGTGTAACAACTGAGACAACTCTGGTCTGGCCCAGCAACAGGCCTGAGGTCACAGCTCCAACTCCAGCATCCCCAGGCTGTGTTCCTCTCTTAATGAAGTTCCATCATGGCCCTTGGCCCGCTCTGTACCCCGTAGCTGGAAACAAGGTTTTCAAGAGTTTGTGAACCATGGTGGCAGGCAGCCAGGAAGAGGGTCTGCACACAGAAGCAAGCCTTGACAAGGCCACAGCAGGCTCTGGCTACCTGAACTCCCAGAAGGCACCTGAGTTTAAGGACAGGCTCTGGGGGCTTGCTATGTTGCTGTGGTCCAGCCGGAGCCGCCCTGCAGCCCGAGGCTGCGGTCCCACCTGTTTCTGTGTTGTTCCAGCTTGGTCTGGGCCCAGAATGTGGCGACCAATTCAAACAACGGGGCCTGTGGAAAACAGGAAATAGGATTAACAACCATAGGAACTGTCCTGCCGTGCCAGCTGGCCTCAACCTGACGTAGTTGGAAGGACCCTGACACACCTCTGTGTGACCTTGGGAACAATCGCCTCAGAAACGTCTTCCATCCACTGACTGGAAAACGAAACTCTCAAACTAACTTCCTGACTCGCAGGAGGTACAATGAAGAAGCGTATCTACCCTGAAGCCCAGGGAGCAGTAAATGTCTACATCTGTCCTCGGGTGGATGCGTGTTGCTCACTGCTGCCCCCCGGAGGCTATGTTCAGGAACAGCTGCTCCTGTGCTCAAGCAGGGTATAGATCCTGCCTAATCATCTCAGCAGAGCCTCCTCCTGTCTGAACCTCTTTCCAAGGTCAACGGGAAACAGAACAAGTTGGCAGGACAGTTCTTGGTGGCAAATAAAGCTCAGGAGTCATTGCCAGTCATCTGCTCATAGAGGCTTGTGCTTCTGCAGTCCACACTGGGAAGAGCTGGGCACATGAGCCACAGGGCTTGGAGGTAGATTGAAATTCAGAGTGTGGTCAGCTCAACAAACATGAGATGGAGGTCGCCCATGAGTTCTATTTTCCGGCTGTCTCTGTCACTGACACCAACTTTGGTCACAGCCCATAATCTATTAAACCTAAGAAGCATTAGTCTTTGAGGTTTGTTTGATTCTATTTATTATTTTGTGTCGGCATGTGTATGACGCTCATGTGTGAATGCAGAAACAGGTGTGGCCATGCATCTATTGAGGTCATAAGATAACTATCAGAAGTCATTTCCTGATTCCACCGTTCTGTGGGTTCTGGAGAGAAAACAGGTGTCATTTAGGTCCCCATACTGACCTGTCTTGCTGATTCAAGAGGAGACATGGGTTAGCATGAAGAAAACACAAATTCTCACCCTAAAGCATGGATTCCATGTCACAGAACTGTTTTAGATTCTCACTGATGATAATAGACTACTTCTCTACCCGTGTAGGAGGTCTTTTCACAGTACACATTTGTCTGTCTTCATGCATAATATTCCAGTCACAATTATCTGGCGAGGACTACCAGAATGAAGCCAATAAAGAAATTGGTTCTTCTTTAAGAAATTAAGGAAGTTTTTTTTTATTAAAAAAAAGCCAACATTTGAGGACTAGAATCCAGAAACCCTAAAAAAACACATGGAGTCTATGAGTTAGAAAACTCCAGTCCCAATTCTCCTTAGCATCTTTGATATAGTCTCTTAAACTAGGGGAGCTGAATTCCTCCCTCTTGGCTTGTGAGTTCACACACCATCTACCTTCTGCACAGTGGACACATGTAGGTCACACAGTCAAACTATAAACATGGCTGCTATCAAGGTAGGAAGGATGTCAATCATTCAACCATCCTTGCTGGCTCCATAAAGAAGAAAGACTCCCCGGGGGCAGCACGGTGGCCATGAACCCACTTATTTTCCTGTTTTTATTTGTAGGTTTGTAGGAATGTTCTACTCTGAGAAACAACAGTCTTTGCGGGGAGGACTAAACAAAATCAAATAGAAAGCGGCTTCAAAACACAGCTGTTTGAGTTAGTGAGACGGCAGGGTGACATCATTATTGTCCCACTCACAGTGGGCTCCGCCCAGGAGAGATGATTAGGGCACTCAAACACAGGGCAGGTGAGTAGAAAGGTTGGACAGAGCTACCTGAGAACCACAGTTCTACCCTATGCATTCCATGACCTCAAGCTGGTCGCTTCCCCTCTCTGAGTTTTCAAAGAGACAAATGGGTTAGTGTAGGCACACACCAGGAGCCTTCCCAACAGAACCTTCTTCCATTGATCTAGTCTAGGTCATCTTCCATGCCAATACAAAACTGACACCTTCTTGGCAGCCCTGGGTTCCACAGCTCACGGCCTTATCTAAGCAGAAGTTCCGCTCCATCCATCACTGCCACTCAAGTGTCTGGGGTGACCTTTGGGTTGGAAAATCTTGGCTAAACTTAGGTATTTTCTTTGGAGTTTCCTTAGAATGTCCTGTAACCAGGACTTGCTTCTCATTCTCTCACCACAATATAAGGGCCACTCTCACCCCTAGCAACCAAGGAGACTGTGCAGAGACCTGTGCATCCTTCTCCAAACCAGTGAGTAGGGGTTCTCCCGGTGTGCCCCCATATGAGGGTCTTCAGGAGGCTTTGGGGCATAAGGCAGAGGGAAGGCACTGTGTGTGTTAGGGAAGTTGGACTCTAACAAATTTGAAGATATAGATAATATTGTGTCAGAATAATGACAACCTAGGTTCACGTAGGTTCTGTTGTCTGTTCAGATTTTATTCTTCAATGACTTTTCTCAGTTTATGGATAAGGGCTCCTACCTAGAGTCTAGACTCAACAGTGACAAAAGTCATAGCTATTTCCCAAAGGACAGTGTTGCCTCAAGCTTGGTGGAACCAGGTAGTGGGAGCCTTGAACTATTTTCAGGGAGGGGTCTCAAATTCCCATTAAGGAAAGTTTGAAGTTTCATTGAACAAAGACAACAAATTTAGGCCACAGAGTGCAGAGGAAATATGCCTCGAGCCGAGAAGGCAGCAAGAACAAAGAAATTGAGCATGCAGAATACGAGGTCAGCTTGACTTTCCAAGTCTCACCCCATAGCATTCTGGCTGTGTCTTGGAAGTTTCTCTCCCTTCCTGACCTTGTCTGATCATCTCTAGAACAAGTCAACTTTTCCCCTCAGTCATAACTGTACGTAGTTATGTCTCCACTTCCATCCATTTCCAGAAATTTCATGATTTCAATTTTCTCTCTGGACTGAAGAAAATCCCCTTGTGCACTTGGCCCCACTTTCTTTTTCCACTCCTGAAGGTTGGCATCTCTGTTGGTTCCATTTCTTACCTATTGTGAGCAGAAGCACCTCTGTCTTGTAGGAAGGTCAAGTGTGAGGGTGACAGATGTTCACTGTGGGTTCTGGTTTTGTCTTCTTCCTCCTATGACCAGGTAGGTATCAGGACCGAAGATGCTCCAACTTGGGAGCCTCATTGTCTTGTGTGGCCTGCTCTCTGGGACCTCAGCCTTACTTTCAGGTAATATTGCCAGTGCCCTGAATAATTTGGAATTCTGAATTTGTCTTGAAAATGAGTCAATCAATGCGCTATTAGATGACTGATCCCAGGAGGAACAAATTAATCGCTAAACCTGCAGGGGCTGCTGGGAGGGGTGGTGCTAATCCTGTTTGGCCGGCTCACTGAGAAACGTGCGGCCATTCAATTCCTTCCTCACCCACTTTTCCTTTTAGAAATAAATGGTGCTATAACGTCATATCCTAATAGTGTCTCGACACTGTACGCACAGGATAAATCCATCAAAGTGAGATTTCAAAATTTTATGAAGTTTTCATTTTAAATTATGGTCGCTGTTGACAAGTATCCCGCTGTCCACTGTCTCTAGCAGTCCATGAAGGCACCCACAACCCACCCCACTGCTTCACTGAAAGCACCAACGTGGACACCTTTAACTGCTTTGGATTATCAGACACGAGAGCATGTGATTCATTTCACTTTGTGTTTCTCTAATCCCAACGCGACTCTCGTTTTTTACATCTTTACTGCTGGTTTACATAATTTAATGAAAGTGTTCTGTCAAAGCTGTTAACATATGTTTTTGTAGCTCTTCGGCTTTTCTTAGTGGTCTGTGTTGACTGGCTGGAAATGACGGTTATCATCAAGGTGTCCATAAGGTCCCCACTGTCTAGTGAACGGCACCTCTGTTCTCTGACTTAGAAGGACAGGGCTCCCTGACAAACAGTTCTTAGAGGAACAGGAAAGTTCTGCACACGTTGCCTTCAGCCTTTCAAATATAAAGAAAGGAGCCATCCTCTCATCCCCGGGCTGGGGAGCTGTAGCAGAGAGAGAAGGGTGTTAGGGCCAGGTTACTAGGGAGTGTGTGGCTGGACGGAGCTCTCTAAGCAATGCCAGCTGCAATTTTAGAGTCTGCGTCATTATATCAGGTAGAGTCTGTCTGCCACAGAGCCAAGCTGCAGTACTGTGATGACATCAATTTGATTGAAAGTGTTTTTAATAATTAATTTTTATTTATACATATGTATCTATGTATCTGTGTGTCCCCAGAAGCCAGAAGAGGGTGTCAGATCCCCTGGAGTTACAGATAGTTATGAGTCATCCAACAAGTGTGGTGGGAAATGAACTCTAGTCTTGCCCAAGAGCAGCAAGCACTCCTAACTGCTGACCAATCTCTCCAGTCTCACCACTGCATTGAAAATGCAGATTGTATATGCTCATACTTAAATGCTTTTTTAAAAATTATGTCTATATGTATATCACAAACAGCCTTAAAGCAACAAGTGAAATCTTTCACCATTACTTAAAGATATTCAGTACAGAAACAAGTACTAGTTAGTCCTCACAGGCGTATGAGTTCAGCAGCCACAACCAGAGGATGAGCTGAAACCCCACTACACAACCAGAGCAAAGCACACATGCTATCACAATTCTAAACCAAACCATCTTACAAGCACATGAAATGAAAGAGATTACAAAATGGTGGAGAAAACAGCAGGCACAACTGAGTTTCGATCAAAATTCTCAAACATCATGTTAAATCAAGACTCCTTTGTTGCGGTTTCCCTTTTTTTTTTTTTTGTCCCTTTGGTAGCATTGCTGTATTTCATAGGAGAGATATTTTTGACTCCTGCATCCTTAGTTCTGCACACGTGCCACCTGGCACAGGGCAACTGTGCATTTCTCCCCTGGTTCTCCTCTGAGATCTCCTGTTGGGACACTCCGCTCTCCTGCTCCGATGTCAATTACTCTTTTCTAGGACTGACCCCACGCTGTCATTGTGGGGCCCCTATTTCAGGCATTCACTGAAGTTTGGAGCAGTACTTTCCCTCTGTGTTTTTCTTTGTGTGAGATTTTTCCATTTCTTAGTTTATTCTCTTAATTGCTTGACTAGGTTTTTCAAACCCATGTGAGCATCTCAGTAAGAGAGGGACAGATCCTCAGGTCATCCCTGAAAACAGGTATACACAATCAACTTCAACTGATCAGTTGTTTTGCTGGGAAATGCTCAACATATATTAGTACAAAGTCTTCCTGGAAACCGTGTGGACACAATTCCCAACCTTAGGAGTCTCGGCTTCCTCTTTTGCACAATGGAGATGGTGGCAATCCTTTCTCACTGAGCTGTTGCCAAAAGTGAGTGATACAGCACAGAGAAGCTGACTTCCCTGAGACCAGGAGGATGGGAGCTCACTCCCTAGTGGCACTGATGGATAATGTTTTCTTACAGATGTCCTTCAGGACCTAAACCTAGATCTTACGTCTCTTCAAGAAGCCTTGAATTTGCAATCAATCAAGGACAACATTCTAGGAGCTTTGAAAACACTGGACCTTAACAGTTTAAACCTCCTTGGTTTACAGTAAGCTGCTACTACTTTGCTGCCAGAAAAGGGAATAATCCTCTTGGGGAGGCCAGTCCAGTGTGAAAGACAGATGGGTAGGCCTCTTCTTCCCCACAGAGCTGAGGAGTTCTGAGGCAAGGCTCGCTATAGTTTTAGTAAATCTGAGGTAGGGCTACAGGGCCAGTTTGGACAATTCACGTGTCTGCTTTCACAAGTCTGTAATTTCATGGACAAGGTCCCCATCCCCACCTGCATCTTGGTATCTAAAGCCTCTCTCTATGAATAACACTTTCCCTCTTCACATTTAGCCAGAAGTAAAAGTCCAAGTTCCTTCAACGGACAGGAAGCCGGAATCCACACCCCGTTAGTCCCAAGCAGTGTGGAGTTTAGAGTCACACAGTTGTGGATTGAAGTTCTGTCTCTGCTGACTCTTGTTTCCCTGGCTCAATCCATGGCACCTTAGAGTGTAGAGGCTCACACTTGTGACCAGGATGTGGTAGGACAGGAGGGTGATAAGCAGAGTTCCAAGGGCTGCAGGGAGGGATGACCAGAGGGTGGGGAACAGAGTTGCAGGGCTGCAGGGAGGGATGACCAGAGGGTGGGGAACAGAGTTGCAGGGCTGCAGGAAGGAATGACCAGAGGGTGATGGGCTGAGTTGCAAGGCTGCAGGGAGGAATGACCAGAGGGCGATGGGCTGAGTTGCAAGGCTGCAGGGAGGAATGACCAGAGGGCGATGGGCTGAGTTGCAAGGCTGCAGGGAGGAATGACCAGAGGGCGATGGGCTGAGTTGCAAGGCTGCAGGGAGGAATGACCAGAGGGCGATGGGCTGAGTTGCAAGGCTGCAGGGAGGAATGACCAGAGGGTGGGGAACAGAGTTGCAAGGCTGCAGGGAGGAATGACAAGAGATCACGTATGGATTTTGTGCAGGGTGAAGATCAATGAACTGAACATCTTGGACGTGAAACCTTCCCCGTTTCCCGAAGAAAATGCCATTGTCTTGGAGCTGCCTGTCAGAGCGAATGTCTCTGTGCTTCTGTGAGTATGTGTCGCTTGGATTTACGGGGTGGAGTGCTAGGTAGCTGATTTGAGTATGCATTTAATTCCCAGCTACAGTGTAGCCTTTGGCCCAAGTTTCCTAATTTGTAAAAGAGAGGAACATTGGAGGCCTAAAATATCAATCTTTAAAGTATTCTAGTGAAAACAGCCATATTGCTTCTTTCAAAAGAATGTATATATGTTTCTTTCAAAAGAATATACATGTAATGTGCTTTGCTGTGTGTGGTGCACATATATCCTCACGTGTATGAAGCTTCACGTGTGCACACACATGTGTCTTTGGAGACCAAGAGGTCAACCATGAGTTTTTGTCTCAATCACTTGCCACATTCATTTTCAAGTTCATGTCTCTTAAAGAACCTGGAAATCATAGATATGCCATAGACCTAACGGGTAAGAGTAATATAATTTTAATCTTTTTCATTTAAAAGGAGAGGTAAAGGAAAATTGCAGTCAAGATCCTGTGCAACAGAAACTCTAGAGACTAGATGTTTCTTTTAGAGAGAGCACGTGCCCAGCACACGTGACCCTGGCTTAAATCTCCAGTAATGGCGTACTTTGTAAATTAGATCCATCTGTGAAACCATGAGCAGCGGCATCCCCAGGTAGTTATTTAACCTCTCAATGCCCAGAACTGTTGACAAAATAGAGCGTGATTTCACTCCTAGCAGTCTTGAAATAGTAGAATGGATTAAGCCATTTTATTAAACCATGTAGAGTATTTTAAATGAGCGCCAACAGGTAATCTGTGCTACAAAAGAATAACAGTTATTTTTGTTCTTAGACATAGCCAAGGAAAAACCTTACACATGTTAAACAAGTATGGCATAGAGAAACCCTAAAGAAGCATGTAAATTTGGTAGAGAATATGTAACGTGTTGACATCATCCAGATAATGTTGCTATTGCCCATACATTCCCTGCACTGTGTCCACACAGACAGACGAAAACCAGGGAAACCCGAAAAGGCTTCTCTGTCTGTGTCTAGAGTCACTCTTGTTTTCTGCAGGCCTCTTCTTGGCTCCGCATTGGACGTCGCTGTTTCCTTGGACATCATAAATTCACTGGCTGTTCAAACTGATGCCCAATCTGGCCTTCCCACACTGAGTATAGGGCAATGCACAAGTGATACCGACAATATCTCCATTTCCTTGTTGGGCAGGTAAGGCTCATCCATCTCAGTAGAGCCAGGCTCTCGGGGGGCTTTAGGACCTCTGACTTTAATCCTCTTCATATACCTGGGAAGTAGCATCATAAAATATACAATAGGACCAGCCTCAAGTGTCAACTCTGCCACAGCCATCAGCGCCATCACTCTGTATCCATCTTCGCAGCCTCAGTTTGCACATCCGTGGGTCTGAACAGTAGAGATCTGTACTCATCATCTTCTGGGATGGAGATATGAGAAAATACACATGTTTAGCCTAGAGCCTGGAATATGCTAAGTGCTCAAGAACCATGAGATCTACACTGAGTCTATAGACTATGTCTTTCCATTGCTGAGGCAGGAGGATGAACCTTTCCAGCCATACTATGCATGTGCCTATGGTACCTTTCAGCTGGGTCAATGTGCCTCATGCTTCTGAACATGTCAACATTACAGCCACCTCCAGAGGGAGGCATTTGGAAAAATAGTTGCTAGCATGGTCTCTGCTTGTCCTGAAGTAATCTCTACCCTCAGGAAAATCCCTAGAGTGGAATCTTGACATCCTAATCCTGTCATTTTCTATCACTGATTTCTATTGCTCCTAAAAGAATTTACATCTTTAATTTTATATTTGGAAAAGTAGGTTTGGTTTAGGCAGGGATCAGAGAAAGTGATGCTACTCCATCTGGGAGAGGAAACATGGCCTGGAAGTCAAGTGCTGGGGCTGGGAGAACAAGGTCAGGAACAGAGGGATGGCCTCTGTCCTAGTCTTGATAACCATGTCCCTCTACCAAAGATCTGATCTCTAAGACAAGGCCATAGTTTTGGCATGAATACCCAAAGGCCTGGCTCCTGCTGGACACTTCCAGGTCCAGGGGGTCTGAATCCCCATGGCCATGAAGACTCTCATTACATGGTTCGACCCACACCCTCCTTAAAACACACTGGATTTTTTTGTGCTCAGATAGGTTTTTTCCTACCTTAGGACCTCTGCAAGGAAGTGGTGGCTATGTAAAACACCTTTCTCCTTTCTCAATGCACTTTTCATTTCAAAGGATCTTTGACAGATTCCTTCTTTTTCTTCTAAGACTATTCTCTTAACCTTCAGAGAACTTGGACTTGGCCCTGTTGTCATTGTGTGTGAATACATATTTTGAGACAAAGTCTCACTGTACAGCTCTGGTTAGCTTCAATCTCAGAGATCTGCCTCCTTCCAACTCTGAAGGATTAGAATCAAAGGTTGGTGACATCAGAACAGGTGTGACACTGTATATTTAACTGGACTTGTTCTTTGCTTATTTTGTGTTGGGGCAATGGGGTGTTTAGTGTGTGGGCACCCATGCACATGTGTCAGTGGTTAGAGATCATCAAGTAGGCTAAGCCAGCTGAAGAATCTCCCCTTCTGTGTCTTCAGTGCTCTGGATCACATGTGTTAGCTATCACCTGGCTTTCCTTTCTTTTCTTTCTTTCTTTCTTTCTTTCTTTCTTTCTTTCTTTCTTTCTTTCTTATACAACAGCTAGAGATTAAACTCAGGTCCTCATGATTGTAAGGGATATAATTTATAGACTAGTCTATCTTCTCGGCCACATTTTCTCATTATTGTAGTCAAAAATCTACTTAGTGTTAGGTGGGCATTATTCTGTGCCCCGGAGAACAATTTGGTGAAAACAAACAGTCTCTCTGTCTCCCAGAACACATCCAGAGGGAAAATAAGGCAGGGGAGCATTTGGTCCCTTAGTGGGGAGCCCTACACCGCCCACCATGCTTATCAGGGCACAAGAGGAGCAAACCCTCCTTTCAGTGAACACTCGTAATAGGAACCTGAGGAGATAATAGCTGGATGAGAGATGAAGATGAGAGAAGGCAACCTCAGTGAAACTTGTTAATGATGGAGGTTATTGCCCAGTGTCCCAAGGTTCAGTCCAGTGTTCTCTGTAAGTAGAGGCTGAGTGAATAACACTGTGTCAAGGCTGGGAAGAGCATCCAGGCACTGAGGAAGCAGCTATTTAGGCGTGAGATGCTCAGGTGCTCAGTGACAGTTCATCCTGACATGGGCTACTGGGCAACAAGCTAGACTGAGACCACAGAGCAGAGTTGTGTGTCATCTGACCTCCTGAGGACTCTCTAGGCCATATCGAACTCTTGACCAAGCTTTGCAAGTCCCTTCTTTTCCAGACGAAGTGCCTTACTCAACAGATTGTTGGATGAAGTATCTGGTCGCCTTACAGTTGTAGTGAGCAACCTGCTGGAAAACCAAGTAAGTCACCAGGTCTTAGAGCCAGGCCTGCTGGGGGCAGGAGAGGTACCTGTGGGTGTGGCTGTGTATTCAGGACACTGTCTCCTATGAGGTGCTGAGTTCTCTTCGGGAGGTCACTGGGCACCTCCTCTACCCTCAGTAGTTGGGCTACAGAGAGAGGAGGCAGAAATCACAGGTGCTGCCTTGAGCTGGTTACCACATCCATGCTCCACCCGAGTGCTCCACCCGAGTGCTCCACCCGAGTGCGCCACCCGTGTGTGCCACCCGTGTACTTTAAGCTAATGTTTTCCTCTAGTCAACACACTTTTCATTTAAACGACTGTATTTAAGCACCTGTGAATGAGAAGCTGCAGGGAACTGGGCATTGGGGCTCCCCAAAGGCTTAAGCCGTCCGAGGATCTTGAATTTCCAGGCTCAAGAGTTCAAGGTTTAAGGAGTCGGGGGTATAAAGGTTCTGGACGGCGGATCTTCAGATCTTGAACTTCTGACACTCTGAGGTGGGGGGTTCTCAGAAGCCTGGGACAGCTCTGATTCAGGCCATACAATCCCATAGTTCCAGATTGCTAAGGTTAACTGTTCTCAGGTCCTGGAAATGAGCCCCTCTGCTGGGGGAGGGTGGGCAGTGTGTTCCAGCAAAGTCTCATCTGTTTTCCTTCTCTCCCCTTTTCTTTCTCTCTCCCTCTCAGTTATGTCCACTGCTCCAATCGTTACTCAGCAACGTGGATGTAAAACTTCTTCAAGACCTCCTCTGTAAGTCACAGCTTGGGGACTGGAGTGCCTTCCATGGGCTAAGACAACAGCTGTGGGTGTGCCCCTGTCAGGGACCTTGCATCCTGACAAAGTTGGGCCTTTCATTTCTCTTCCCCTCACTGGGGCTTCTTTTGAGGCTTCAGGTCTCCATGATTGACAGGGTTGCTAGGGAAACAGGAATCAGGCACCAAGGGTGTCAGAACCTGGAGGTGATCCTTTTGTGGTTACACAGCCCTTCAATGTCTTGTGTGCGCTACCTCGTTGTGTCCTCAAGAGAGTCATTGCCCACTTTAGATGAAAAGTGACACACTTGACGTCACAGAAGTGACAGAGGAATGAGCAGGAGGGAGGTAACAAGTTGGGTGGGCCTCTGTTCAGTTCCCCATGGTAAATACTGAGGTTTTGATCATGACTTGGTTCTTTCAGCTAATCTACAGTTGCCAGAATCCCTCTGAAGAGGAAGGAGCCGAAGGAGGGACTCCATGGCACTCCGCTGGTATGGGCAGTATCCTATTTACTTTTCTATTGCTGTGACGAAACAACGTGAGCAAGGGAAACTATAAGAGAAAGCATTTGTTTTGGGATTCAGAAGCCCAGGGGGTTAGAACTCATGACCATCAGACTGAGGAGCACGGCAGCAGGCACGGGGCATGGCATGGAGCATCAGCTGAGAGCTCGTGTATTGAGACACAGTCACCAGTTAGAGCGAGCTAACTAGGAGAGGCATGGTCTTTTCAGATCTTAACACCCATCTCTAGTGGCACACCTCCTGCAACAAGGCTGTACCTCCTAAACTTCCCAAACAGTTCATCTCACTGGGGACCAAGTATTCAAACACGTGACTTATGGTGGCAGTTCTCATCAAACCCACAGGCAGACCCTGTCCTGTGCACAGAAGCCTGTCAGGAGCCAGGGCTATACTCGTTTTGTTTCTGTCACAAGAGAAAGTGAGACCCGATCCTGACTCCAAGCTGAACTGTAATTTTGAGTTCGCCCCAAACCTGAACCCACATCATGAACCCAGACACAGCTGGTATCTTTGTTACCAGATGATTTATCTTCCTAGGAGGGTTTTCTGAACTTTGAGTACAGACACTGGCCCATGGCCTGCATCTGGATCCTGGCTTTGTGGGCGTGGTTTCTACCCAATCGTTTCCCATTCAGAGCAAGGGATAAGTAAGGGCCTGGGCCAGGAGAGAGAACAAGACCACAAATCTATACATTTCCCTATCCTCTCCAAGGACTAATCCATGTGGCGCTTCAGGAGTGAGTGGATAGTTAGGCCAGGCTTCCTGGATCTACTCAATGTCGTAACAGTTAATGGTCAGATGCCCTGTGTTTCCATTCCAGGTTAGTCTCCAGTGGCTTCATCTGACCCCCTGTGGCATTTCTCTCTAGAAATTGCTACCACCACCTGCACAAAGTCTGCCTGAGCCCACCTAGACCCTCCCAGACTTCCTTCTTCTCCTAGTACTCTCCACCCTTGCTATTCCCACCTCAGCATTAAAACCCTAATTGCACCCTGGTGTGTGGCTTGCTTCAGTACTTGCATTAGGAGTTGTTGGCAGGGCGTGGTGTGTGTGTGTGTGTGTGTGCGTGTGTGTGTGTGTGTGTGTGTGACATAGGAACTGGGTGGTGGTTCATTCTGACCCTGGAGACTGATGCAGAATGAGGACCACCCTGTCTAGTGAGATCCAGAAGCATAGAAAGACGGGCTCAGGCAGGTGGCTATGGCCTTTCCTGTCTGTTTCTTCCAGAGGGGCCTCTCCACCCCTCTTTATCTCCAGGCTCACTTAACCCTCGCACTGCTCCTCAGTTCCTGAATGTCACATCCAGACTACAGGAATCTTAGTCTCCCTGGGGACACCTGAGATCCTGGGGACACACAGGGTTCTTGATTCCACCATTGACAGGGAGGCTGCAACTAAAGAAGTCTTTATACTTCACAGCATCCTGATAGCAAGAGGAAGAAACTAAGGTTCACAGAGGCATTCGGGTCTGAGCAAGGGCAGAGCTAGGATGGCACTGACCCTCCTCTACCATTTACGGAGTCATGGTTTTGCCTTTAAAATGCCATCCATGAGTTTCAGCACCAGAAGACCCCAGGAATGAGCTCACTCCTAGTCCCCAGGCAAAGTTGAAGGCTCTCACACTTCATTGGTTAATTAGTGTGGAGGTCTGTATCTTTCTGAAGTGTTTTATATTACTTCCCCTGTGTACTATGAAAGAGATGAACACGTTCTCTGGGGGCAAAATTTGTGAATAATCCACCTCTACCAGGAAGCCCCTGTCTTGATAAGCTTACAACTCAGGGACAGCAACTACTACTGGCCTAGTCCTTGGTGTCAGGTTCCTATGGTTTGAATCTGCATTGCCCCGCTCCCCATGGGCTCAAATGTTTGAACACTGAGTCATCTCCTGGCAAACCTGTGTTGGAGAACGTGGGCCCTTTGAGACCAACTCAGCAGGAGAGGGTTGCTGAGCACCCGTCCTCACACTCATTTGCCTCTCCAGTTCCACTTCTTGCTACCTGATTTGTCAGACATGTCAAAAACTGGTATCCCAGCAGACTCTCCCCCTCCCCAGCTGCCATATCCTCCCCACCATGACACACTTATATCTCTGAATCTGAATCCAAAGCAGCCCTTCCTGTACTGAGTTCTTTCTGTTAAGACTTTGACCACAGTGGCTAGAAAACACTTAATGCAGAGAATTAGTACCAGCAAGGGGGTCCACTTGGCTGGGAAGTCTGGCCATGTCTGTAAGAGATGCACAGAAGAGTCTGCACTGTGGACTAGAGAAATGCCACGGAAGCTTTAAGAATGGTTTAATGCACTGTACGGATGGGAGTTGGGAAAATCCAAATGTCCACAGAGAGGCTGACGGGAAGACCTGAGCTTTCAGAGTTTCAGAGGGGATAAGAAGGAAGCTGCGAAGAAACGAGCTAGAAGCCAGTTGTGCTACATCAAGAGAAGAATCTGACTGTGCTTGGTCCGTGTAACTAAAATCTGAATGAGGCCAGATTTTAAAGTAGTGGATTAATTTATTTCTCAGAGAAATTTCAGCACAACCCCACTCCGGCAATGACATGATTGTGAACTGCTACTTTTAGCCAGCTCTGTGGTTACATTTCAGGGCAAAAACTGAAACATGAAAATATGAAAACATGAAGTTTAGTGAAGTAAGGGGGTGGGTTTCTATGAGGACTTTGCGTAAGACTGGGAAGGTGAGACCCTAAGATCCTGGCAATGCCACTACTTAGGAGACCTGCAGACACCTGTTTTAGCTATTTTGCTCATGGATGCAACAAAATATTTGCCTGGAAACCATTTAAGAAAGAGGTTCTTCTGGCTTACAGTTACCGGAGAAATAAACATTCTATTGTTGCAAGGAAAGCATCTTGGGCAGGAGGCCAGCTAGTCACATGGCAGCCACCGCTGGGAATCGGGGTGTGTCCAGAAGACAGTGACAGGTTATAAAACCCAGGGAAAGTCCTAGTGACCAACTTCCTTCAGCAAGGCTCTACCTTCTGAAGATTCTCGTTTTTCAAACAACAACACCAGCCTGGGACCAGGAGTTCAAACAAATGAGCCTTTTCTGGTTACTTCACATTTAAGTTATGGCAGCCTCTAAGTGGAGCCCCTGTGTGCTGTAGGAAGCCTGACCACTGGGGCAGAGATCTCTAGGTAGATATGGATTCCTTTATCTGCAGGATCCTATGAGGGCTCGACAAGCATTGGGGCTACTGTGTTTGCAGATGGAGACTGAGGCCTGGAAAGATGGTGGGGGCAGTCCAGCA
The DNA here is from genome assembly GCF_037038515.1 of Microtus pennsylvanicus. Lineage (NCBI taxonomy): Eukaryota > Metazoa > Chordata > Mammalia > Rodentia > Cricetidae > Microtus > Microtus pennsylvanicus. Next base: position 129,438,973 of record NC_134580.1, read on the forward strand.
TCAGACAGAAAGGGCTAAGTGGAGCCTGGTGGGACCTGAAGGCTCTACGGCCACAGGCTAGAGATCTGCAGCTAGGATCTCAGCCTTCTCCACAGCACCAGGAACAGTGTCCCCGATCAAGGTCTCAGAATCTATGCTCAGGCAGGATCTTGACACTCAGTTCTTCTGGAAGTTCTCCTCGCTTCAGTTAGCAGAGATTTGCTAGGGGATCCCAGAAACCCTTCCTTTGCCACCCAAACTTGTGGCTTTGAACCTCATGGGAATACAATACCCGATGAGATCCAACTCTCATGTCTTATGAAACACAGAAATAAGAGTCCCTTGCTAAGTCAGGTTAAGTCTCCCTCAGTCTCTCTAGTTTATGATGCAGGAAACTAATGTGGATGGGTTCAGTGAGACTCTGACGACCCAGGCTATCTAGGACTTAGGGAGAGCAGGGGAGCGCAGGCAGCACCCCCTCTTCTCCAGTGGGCTACCAGCTTATAGAGGTGGACAGGCAGATGACTATAGACCACAATGCAGACTTCCACTGTGCCACTCAGACAGACCAGCTGCTAAGAGATTTGCACCTCTTTGTAACTTGGGAAGAAGCCATTGCTCCTGCCCTGAGGTTGACATCAGCAAGACCAGGGGTACAAACAACACCTCCAGATTACTTTGTAGGAAACACTAAGAGAAAGGAGTGTGGCCCTGGAAAAGTGTGACGGATAATCTTGCTTGTTATCTTGATGGTGTCTGGAATGAGCTAAAGTCCAGATATGGAGGGCGTACCTGTGAGAGACAGTCTGCTTCATCTGAAGGCCATGAAGTCGCTTCTATTCTGGACCTTTGAGGTAAGAGGACACACCTGTGATCTGAAACTTGAGGTGGGAAGACAACACACCTTTGAACTAGGTCTCCAAGCAGGAAGACACACCTTTAATTTGGGCCACACCTTCTGCTTAAAGCCTATATAAGGGCATGGAAGAAGGACCATGTGTTTGTTTGGAGGAACTCTGATTTTGGTACTTTCAGTTTAGAAAGCAAGGGACTAGTTTAAGTACTGATTAGTGGGCCATACTAGTAGGAACATGGAAGACAGTAGCCAAAGAGTTATTTGAACTGTAGGGGGATCACTTAAGAGGTTTTAGAGGAGAAGAATTTTAGTATGTTTGCTACAGATTGTTCTTGTGATATTTTGGTGAAGAAAGTGGCTGCCTCATGTCCTAAGAGTCTGCCTGAGGCTAAAGTGAAGAATTTTGGATTAATTCTGTTGACAAAGGATATCTCAAAAACAGTATAAACTCTGTTGTGTGGTTTTTAGTGCTAACTCTAAAGATGTATAATGAAAAGGAGCAAGCTGAGCATAGTAAATTACAAACGAAAATTTTAAGGAGAAAAAGAGCACCAGGAAGTGGCATAGAGCTAAATCGTGTGTTCAAGGAGATAAATGGATTAAGAAATGGAATAAAGGTGACTCCAGAAAGAAACCGGCCCATCCTCCTCAGCGCCCGTCACTGCCAGGAACTCTCAGTGTGTCTTGCTGCTCTGCTGCTGTCTTTGACTGGTGCACTTCCCAAACCGCTCTAGCCAACACTGCAACAGCCCCAATTCCGCAGCCTCCCTCTGCCCTCCATTCTCCAGGGTCAGACCTCTGGGCGCCTGCCCTTAGGCTCCGCCCCTCGCGATGCCTCACACAAAGCCCTCCCTGTGGGAAACCCAGCCGCTTTCCGCCCTCTGGTGGCTACTATGCAAACCGCACCCTAGAGGCGAAGGTAGGAGGTAGGTGGATGTAAGGAGGGGCTGGTTTTCCCGCAGGCCTGAGGGATGTAGGACTCTTGAAGAAGTCAGATCCTGCAATTATTCATGGTCTCATCCTTTAATTTCTTTAACTTATTTACTTGTTCATTCATTTCCTTCCTGAAGCATTACCTGGTGCTGTCTATGGCTTGATGTTCTTCCAAGTACCTTGTCTTCTTGTTGCTTTTATTCTTTGAACCTAACAGTCCCATGCTCACAACCTCTCCTTGGTTTCCTCTCTTACCTTAGTAAAAGTCTCCTGGCTTGCCACTTGTGTACGAAAAAAAAAAAAAAAAAAACAGTCCTTCCAATCAATTCCCCGCCCCCCCCCCCCCCCAGACAGGGTTTCTCTGTAGCTTTGGAGCCTTTCCTGGAAGTACCCCTTGTATACTAGGCTGGCCTTGAACATACAGAGCTCCACCTGCCTCTGCCTCTGCCTCTGCCTCCCGAGTGCTGGGATTAAAGGTGTGCACCACCATAGCTTCTTCTGCTTCAGGCCCCTTACCCTTGATGGTCCTGAAATTGACTAAGTAGACATTGGTGCTTCCTCACTTCTCTTTACCTCTGTTCCAAGGGTTTTGTCGCAAACATATTCTGCCTTTTAGGTCCTTAAATTCTATGCTTTACCCTGCCTAGGATGTTTTTCCTTTCTGCTTTACTTTGTTAACTCTTGCCCATTTTCAGGTTTTACTTGCTAAGGGGCCTTGAGGAATTCCTCAGCTCAAATTCTGCTCCCTTTTGAGATAGGGTTCTCTAACTCACTGAGATCCACCTGTTTCTGCCTCCCAAATGCTGGGATCAAAGGTGTGTACCACCACCACCTGGCCTGACCCCACCTTTTTTGTTTGCTTTTCTGTTTTTGAGACAGGGTCTCTCTTTGTAGTCCTGACTGTCCCCTAGAATTCAGTGTGTAGCACAAGCTGGCCTTGAATTCAGAGATCTACCTGCCTCTGCCTCCCAAGTTGCTGTGATTAAAAGTGTACTCCAAGCCGGGCAGTGGTGGCACAGTCCTTCAATCCCAGATACACAGGGGAAGCCTGTCTCAAAGGACCAAAATAAATAAATAGATAGTAGTCAGACAGACAGACAGACAGACAGGTAGGCAGAGGAAGTGCACCACCACACCTAGTCTCTGGAGCCCTTTATTAAAGGACCAAAACAGACAGACAGACAGACAGACAGACAAATAAACAAGCAAAGGTGTGCACCACTCCACCTAGTCTCCCAACTCACATTCTGAATTCTAAATTTAAAGTGTGTTCCACCACGCCTGGCTTCCACCCCTCTTACTAAAATTGTTAATAAACAAAGTCCAGTTTCTATTAGCACTGTATTAGCACTGTAGGTATCTTTCTTGGATATTGGGAGGTATACCTCACCCTGCCATTCAGTCCACTCCATTCCCTGTTTCTCCCCTATCCCCTGCTCATTCTAAGCTCCTTCCCTCTCTAGCTCCACCTCCAGCCCTTCCCTCACCCAGTCCCACCCAGCCTTCCTTTAACACTCCATCTGCTGTTGCTTCTTGCCTGGTGGTTCCATTGTGGTATAGACTGGAGTTTCCTGTGCTGACGAGTCTACAGACTGAGGATGGAGATGGAAGATTGACAGCCAACATGATCGCGGGCCATTTCTATTTTCCTTAATATCTGCTCACCACCTACTTCTGCATATGACCTAAGATCCTAGTTGATGTGTTTGTTGTTGTTGTTTTGTTCTTGTTTGTTTGTTTGGTTTGGTTCTTTTGAGAGCCATGGAGCCTTCCTTGTTTCTTGGTAGTCTTGATTTGGGGAGGTAGGGTACTTTATGGACAATGGTCCCCAAAGCCACCCCATGCCAGTGGCTTCCCAGTTCATTGTTTCACTCTCAAGATGAACAAGAAAACACAGATAACTAGAAGAGAGAACTCCCAAAATGGGGCGGGGTCTCAGGGAAGGAATCCTGCAGGGCTGCCTGCCAGGTGATATTTTGTGGATCTAGGGTGGGAACTGAATGGAGACTGAGATCATCTTTATTGTGATTGGCCAGTTTTGGATGCCTGGAAGGAGCAGAATAAACTCCATTTTGAGAAAGAACTCTATTTTAGACAGGACCTAACTAAGGGGGCCAATGCAGCTCAGCAAAGTCATAAACATTCCCAAGAAACTGTGCCAGCCCTGGTCAAAGTGACCCCACCAGGGTGCCCAAACAACATCTGTTTACATCAGCTTGCTTCAAACGTTCTTGTAGGTACCTGATTAACTGCTGTTTTGAAATTCCTCTATGCCCCAACCAAGGAGCTCAAAAGTTGTGTACTTTTACCCAATTCCAAAACGCCAAGACTTGTGCCACCCCCTCCACCATCCCCACTTTGCGGGTTTTCCCCTTTAAACCCCTCTTTCCCTGAAGCCCCAGGGCTGTTGTCCCCCACCCACTGCAGGGGCCTGTAGGATTGCTGTTCAAGCTAGCTTGTTTTCATCGGATGCTGGCTTCATGGAGGTCTTATTTGGGGGTTCTGTGACATAGGCATAACAGCCTCACAGGGTGAGCTGATGCAGGGTGACAGACATATGTGGTTTCAGCAGCTCATGACACATTACGATCTCTGCCTTGCTGCCTAAGGGAAGCTAACTCTCATCTCTTTATGAAGATTGAGATGTCAAAAGTGTGGGCTGTATTAACTTAGCAGACCACTAGCCTGCATGAACTTTAAAACTGTTCACAGATAGCACCTGAACTCTATAGGCAGATGCCTCTCTGCTTTGCTGTAACCCACTTTTCTGAATCCCCATTAATATATTTGCTAAATGCATTTATTTCTGACTTTCTTCTGTCAAATGACCACAGAAGTTCACATGAACCTCTTCCATAGGGGAACATGTCATTATGGGCAATCTGAAACATTGTTCCTGGGACATGGTCGCTCATATTTAGCTCAGAATATATTGTCTCCGGTGCCATTTGGAATAAGATCTGTGCTTTTAAATTTAAAAAAAAAAAATTGAGGCCAGTTGTGGTGGTACATGCCAGGTGATTTGCTGAAGGAGACACAGCCAGCACGGGTCATCTGGCAGGTCTGGTCTTTTCTAGACAGATACCATATATGAAAATTAAATCAAGACCAGATGAACAATTTAAATAGACCTATAAACTGCAAGGAAATAGAAGCTGTTGTCAAAAACTTCCCAACCAAAACAAGCCCACGGCGGGTAGTTTTAGTGCAGAATTCTACCAGAACTCCCAAGAAGTGCTAATACCTATACTCCTCAAAGTGTTCCACATAATAGAAACAGAAGGAACATTCCCAAACTCTTTTTATGAGGCTAGAGTTACCTGATACCAAAACCACACAAAGACCCAACCAAGAAATAGAATTATACACCAGTCTTACTCATAAACATGAATGCAAAAATACTCAATAAAATACTAGCAAACTGAATCCAAGAACACAGCAACAACAAAAAACATCCACCATGATCAAGTCAGCTTCATCCCAGAGATGCAGGGGTGGTTCAACATATGAAAATGTATCAATGTAATCTATCATACAAATAAACTGAAAGAAAAAAAACCATATGATCATTTCATTAGATGCTGAAAAAGCGTTCTACAAAATCCAACACCCCTTCATGATAAAGGTCTTAGAGGGAGCAGAGATACAAGAAACATATCTAAACATAATAAAGCAATATGCAGGACTACTGAGAACTCAAGAACAATGGCAGTGGGCTTTTGATCCTACTGCATGTACTTGCTTTGTGGGAGCCTAGGCAGTTTGGATGCTCACCTTACTACACCTGGATGGAGGTGGGTGGTCCTTGGACTTCCCACAGGGCAGGGAACCCTGATTGCTCTATGGGCTGACAAGGGAGGGGAACTTGATTGGGGGAGGGGGAGGGAAATGGGAGGAGGTGGCGGGGAAGAGACAGAAATCTTTAATAAATAAATAAACGGAAAAAAAACAAACAAAAATAGAGCAATATGCAGCAAGCCGACAGCCAACATCAAATTAAATGGAGAGAAACTCAAAGCTATTCCACTAAAATCAGGAACAAGACAAGACTCTGCTCTCTCCATATCTCTTCAACATAGTTCTTAAAGTTATGGCTATAGCAATAAGACAACAAAAGGAGTTGAAGGGGATTCAAATTGGAAAGGAAGTCAAACTTTTGTTATTTGCAGACGATATGATAGTATATATAAGTGACCCCAAAAACTCTACCAGAGAACTCCTAGAGCTGACAAATACCTTCAGTAATGTGGCAGGATACAAGATCAACTCAAAAAAAATCAGTAGCTCTCCTATGTACAAATGATAAAGAAGCTGAGAGGAAAATCAGAGAAAAATCACCTTTCACAACAGGCACAAATAACATAAAATACCTTGGGGTAACACTAACCAAAGAGATGAATGACCTATTCGACAAGAACTTTTAATCCTTAAAGAAAGAAATTGAAGAAGATACCAGAAAATGGAAAGATCTCCCATGTTCTTGGATAGGGAGATCAACATAGTAAAAATGGCAATCCTACCAAAAGCAATCTATAGATTCAAAGCAATCCCCATTAAAATCCCAACACAATTCTTCAAATCAGGTATACATAATAGATTAGGTGATAGCCCTCAAACCCTCAGAGAGATCTGCTGAATACAGCATTTAAGGTGTTTAATGAAAAAGGTTTCCCATGATAGACAGAAATACCAGCTTCTCATCGCAGCAGCAGAGGCTGTCTCCAAAGAAATGTTCAGCAATGGACTCCGCCTGGAGCTGCTTCAAGCGTGGTAATGCTGACCACTGGGCAAAGAAGTGCTCCATGTCTCACACAACATCAGGGCCCTGCCCAAACTTTGAACACTGTTGATTTGACCACTCAACTTTCCCTTGCCAAGGTAGCTCAAGAACTTCCCCAAGTTCTCACCCCACAGGAAAATCCTTCAGACCTTCTGGGTCTGGCATTCAAGGAATGATGGTGCCCTGTGTGGCCGTGACAGGCTTCATGCTATCCTGCATGATAGCCAAAGGCTAATGGCCTCTTCCCCCAACAAAGCCACTAAAACGCCATGGGTGGCGTCTATGTGGTGGGTAGGTCTCTGATTATTTCAGTTGATACAGAGGCTTTTTGGTTTATACTTCCTGCCTAAATTTAGCTTTCTCAGATCTCAGTGACTGCTTGATGGAGAAGCTAAGTTTTATAAGACTCAGAAACAGCAGGACAGCCATGGCCAGCTCCACTCCTCAAGGTAGAAGCTGCCTACTCTGTCTATTTCATATGTAAAAATCAGACCTTGTTTTCCTTAAGCCTTCCACTGAGAAAGGCAAACTTAGACATGTCTACCTTCCTGACAGGTTTCAGGCTGAGAAAGAAAACTTCACAAAACAGGTTTAAATGTAAAAACGAACTCATGCTACCATGCTGTTGTAACATTTTACTTGAAAGCACCAGGGTCTGAACAAGATACACCAAGGCCAAGTTCTCAACACAAAGATATCTTAGTATTCAGCAGAATCCTAAACAAGTAGTCTCTAACACTAGTGAAGGAATGGACGTGAAGTTTAAGTGAGAGCAAGGAAGAAGAGAGAGAGCTTCTGTGCCCTATATGAAGGTTTCAAGAAGAATACGTGGTTGAGATTAGAGGTGTGTTATCCCACCTCAGTGATCTGGATCAGAAGTGGATCGTCCCACTTGAAAGGATCCAATCAAACAAACAAAAAAAAATCACTAACAGGTGTGCCCTACCAAATTTGGCTCTAGCTAATTCCAGATGTAGTCAATTTGACAACCAAGAAGAGCTATCACACACTCCATATTCTGTATATGAAGGTCAGATGAAGGGAGATTGAAAAAATTTATCATGTACAGAAAGAAGATGGCAGAGCCAAAAAAAAAATCGACATCTGTCTACCACAGATGCAGACTGTAACCGTGCACTGCCAGGTCACTAAATGTCATTGGGGATTGGTGAGCAGGTCCGCCCTAAGGAACTGACTGCTCTAAACTCCCAGCAGAGCAGAAAAAGTAAAGAAAAGCTGTCAATGAAGTGGCTGAAGATAGCCAGTGGCCAATTAGTAACTCCTGCCCCAGGGCTCTAGCTCTAAGTCTTTTGGCTCAATATTCATCACTGCTGTCCTCCCATTGGTCCTTGAAAACCTTGCTTAATCCATTCAAACTATTCTCAACTTTCTCCATCATAGAAGTCCCTTTCGCATGCTAGACACAACCCTGCAGAGGAGCAAGAGCTGAGCCACCAAACAAAAGGGTCAAAGTGAAGGAGCAGTTCATGTGTTGGTGTGATTATAAACTTGAGGGTGGGAACACAGAGAGCGCTGACCTCTTTAGCATCCCTATGTGTGTCCTTCCTTCCTTCACTCCTCTGTGATTTTGTAGTTAAGCATCTGCAAGGGGCCAGCCACTGTTGGACATTCTAAGACCACCACAAGGAAGAGCACCTACAAGGCTCTCTGTGTCCCAGGGATTTTGTTCTATTCTATCTAACTAATCATGAATGGAAAAATTCAAAGCCTACGGCATTGTAGAGAGGGTTTGATATTTTAGGAAGACAGAGCAGGAGGCTATGAGAGTAAGAGGATTGGAACTGAGAAGCTGACAGAGACAGAAGCAGTTCGAGGATGAGAACTTCCAGGTGAGCCGTAAAGGGTAACACAGAAGGAGCTGTGCTGGGGCACAGGTGGAGGGTGAGAGGCAGGAATGAATGGGTTTTCTTGTTTAAGCAAAGAAAGAAGACGCAGTGGCTGGCATATAGAGGGACTTCACAGTGAGAGGACATTTTACAAGCATGATGTTTGAGGAGGCTCTCTAAGAGGCGCTGGCTCTGTTCATCTCATGGGTCATGTACTCATTTGTGACTTCTCTGTGCCACTTAGACTCTTCTCAGATGCTGCAACTCGAAACTCCTCAGAATGATGCACCAGAGCTTGGGACATGACTTAGCCGAAAAATTTCTAGCCATGCAAGCATGAAGACCTGAGTCTGAGTCCCAGAACTTCCATCAAAAAGTCAGGATGGTGCTATACGCTTGTGGATCCAGTGCCGGGGAGTGAAGTTAAGAGGATCTCTGGGGCTAACTGACCAGCCAATCATGAACACTCAGTGAGTCATTGGTCAAATGAGAATCTATCTCAAAATTAAGGTGGATGGGACCCAAGTACCAACTCCCAACATTGATATCCAGTCTCCATGTGCACACCTATCCACACATTAACACACACACACATAACACACCTGCACACACATGAACACATGCACACCATCCATTGTCTTCTGTGGCTTCCTTTTCTTCATAAACCCCATTCCTGTGTGACTTACTGCAGTCTCAATGCTCATTTCTGCCTCACCCACTAGAATGTAGGCATGTTCAGGCAGAAGATGCTATCTGCTGATTTACATCAAGTGCCAGGATGACTTTCAGAGTCATAACCTGGCAAGGGGAAAACAATTGAAACATTTGTTGTAGTAAGTGCTAGTGTGCCAAGCGCTATGGAAGCAGATGAGCGAGCCCCGCAGCCATCACAGGGTCTTCAGGAAGCTTTACTGAGATTGTAGCTTACTGGTAAGGATCCAGTGTCTCCCTCCTTCAGCAGCTACATGACATCTCTCTAACTCTGCCTACACTCGCTCTATATCTCTTCCAGTGTGGCTACACTATGCCCTGCTATAGGCCGAAGGAGATTCTTTATAAACCAATGGCAATAAAACATAAGCATAGTGGAGGCTGCTCATTCGTTTCTGGCTGCCCAGACCTGAATAACACACAGGAACTCTATTAATTACAACACTGCTTGGCCAACAGCTTAGGCTTCTTGTTAACTAACTCTTACATCTTAAATTAACCCATATCTATTATTATTCTGTGTATCACCACAAGGCTGTGGCTTACCAGGTAAAATTCCAGCATCTGTCTCCCTTGGCAGCTACATGGCATCTCCCTGACTCCTCCTATTCTCTCTACATCTCTGTTTGGATTTTCTGCATGGCTTTACTATATTAAGCCATTGGCCAACAGCAGTTTCTTTATTAACCAATGGCAACAAAATATATTCACAGCATACAAAGGGGAATCCCACATCAAATAAGAAAAAGGGTTAGGAGATGGTTCAGTAAAGTGCCTGCCTTGCAAGAGCAAGGAACTGAGTTTGAGCCCCAGGACCCACATAAAAATGCTGGTTGTGCTGGTTCATGTAATTCTAGTGCTGGGGAGGCAGAGGCAGGAGACTCTGTCATTTGATGGACAACCAGTCTAGCCTAATCGGTGAGTTCCAAGTCAATAAGAGGTCCTGTCTCAAAAGAGGCAATAGCATTCCTGAGGGTGACCCCCTGATGTCGTTCTCTGGCCTCTAGTCACATGAACATATACATGCATACACACACACACCCAACACACAGGTACCTCCCTCCATACGGAAACATGCATGTGTTTTAAAATACAGGAAAGCAAGAAGTTAAGACATCTGAATTTGCAGATGGCATGATTCTATAATTAAAAGACCCTGACAACGCCACTTGGGAACTCTCAGACCTGACAGAGACTGTCAGCAAAACAGCAGAATACAGAGTCAACATAATAAAAGCCAGCAGCTGTTATATATATGCCAATATAGAACTTCTGTATATGCCAATAAGGAACTTGCCAGGAAAGAAACCAGAGAAAATAACCCCATTTGCACTAGCTTCAAATAAAATTTTCAGAAATAAACCCAGGCGTAGAAGTAAAAGACTTCTGCACTGAAAATATAACACACTGAAGAAGACGCTGGAAAGGCATTTCATGCTCATGGATGGGCAGATAACATTATGGAATGTGTAACAGAAGTTTACAGATTCAATGCAATTCTCAACAGTTAGATGAAATTCTTGAGAAAAAAAAAGAATCCTAAAATCCTTATCGAAGCACAAAAGACCCTGAACAGTCGAACAATCCTAAGCAGAAGGAGAAACGCTGAAGCTATCTCGGTACTTGATATCAAATTATACAACAGATCCATAGTAATCAAAACAGCAGCTAGCAAAAAAACCAAAAAACAAAAAACAGACAAATAAGCCAAGGGAATAAATGTAACAAATAAACCCACAGTTAGAGCCACCTAATCTCTGACAAAAGGTGTCAAAAATTATGCATTGGAAAAACAACAGACAAACAAAACAAAAAAGAGGAAAAAAATTATTTTTACCCACTAGTGCTGAAAACACTGGATAACCATGTATAGAATAATGAAACTAGATCCCCTTCTGTCACCCAGCACAAAAATCTATTCAAAGTAGATCAAATGCCTTAAAATCAGGATCTGAAACTTTGAAATCACTAATGGAAAGCATAGGCAAACACTTCAGGACTAGACAAGGACATTATGCAGAAATTAAAATTGGGGTTACACAGAGTTAAAAAGTGTCTGCAAAGCAAAGGACACCATCTCCATTCTCACAGCCCAGATCCAAACCACCCTGCCCTTCCCCATCTCCTCTCTCACAGCCCAGACTGCCCTGCCCTTCCCACCACGCTTCTCCACATGGGACAGTTGGTATTTACGTCATTCATTGTTGCTTTCATCTTATTCTGATACCTTCGCTGGCAACTCAGAATTAGAGTGTCCCTTCTCCGAACCAGGCTTTGTGCGTGTCATGTGGTTGGCATAGGTGGCAGAGAGGGGAGAGGTGTAATAAAATGGTTGCTTGTTCATTCCCCGCTTATTTGTTCCCAGCCGCCCAGACTCCCAAAATAACCACACAGAAACTGTATAGCTCTAACTTCTTAACCGCTAGCTCTTACATATTAATTTAACCCATTTCTATTAATCCGTGTATTGACACGAGGCTGTGGCTTACCGGGTAAAGTTCCAGTGTCTGTCTCCAGTAGGGCTACATATGCTTCTCTCTGACTCCGCCTCCTTTCTCCCAGCATTCAGTTTAGTTTTCTCTGCCTAGCTCTGTTCTGCTCTGCTCTAGGGCCAAAGCAATTTCTTTATTCATTAATGGTAATCATAGCACACAGAAGGGACTACCACATCAGGGAGGGGTACTCTGGCACTCACACAGAAGCCAGAGACATAGCTCCAGATTCAGGGAGAGACTCTATCTCAAAAAACAAGGTAGAAAGGAGTTGAAGATACTATGCATCAATCTCTGACCTTCCCAGGCACAAGGTGGATACACAAAGAAGTGTATGTATACCTACATACACACACACACACACACACACACACACACACACACACACACACACCATGCACACAGGGGCGGGGGCAGAATGAATCAATTTTATCCTAGTCAAACTGCTTGAAAAACAACCTCCCTAGACACAAGTTTTAGCATTAGGTCAAAGAACAGCCTTAGGGGGTCCAGAATAATTCTGGTACCAGGAGTCACATTTTAAACTAAGTGTTCAAAGATAAACTGAAGTAGTCATCATATTTTCAAAGTGCTACCCCTTCTTAAGAAAATAAGGATAAAAAGCTGGTGCTGACGAAAGCTGCTTAGGAGCTGGAGAAGTGTGCCTGCATCAGGTCTACTGCTGTCCAGGTGTGATGCCTCTGAAGGAGCTGGCATCTTGGGCGGGTCTGGAGAAGGGAGAGCCCACTTGGGTAGCAGTCTGGCCAGGGCCTGGCTGGAAGCTTGAGCTGGTTTCTCTGCCTCCCAGGTCCCTCGCTCAGGTACCATGGAATGGTAGAGAGAGCTGGCTAGGCTCAAGGAAGGAGCCCTACCACAACAGCAGCGCCCTCTAGGGAGTTACTTATGAAAAGCATCCCTTATCCCACATCATCTTCTCTTAGAGCAACCAGAACGCAATGTTGCACTGGTCAGCCAACTTGTGGTCTTCCTATGGGTCTCAAATTCATGTCCCCAGAGAAATCTTTCCCCAACACCCTCACTGGATAAGTCTCTCTCCCTGTGCTACCCTCCTCCCCAAACAGGACACACCTCCAATCCCACCCAGCTGCAGTGGCATTTGAAGACTGTCAGTCTGTCTCCATGTGAGCATGCCCCGTGAGGACAAAGACCCTGCCTGGCCTCTCACCAGAATACTGAAAACAGCACCCAATGACTTTACCACCTCCACCCAGGAAGTTACATTCTCATTAATGGCAGTCTTTATCTGCCACTTATTCCTCATGTCTCAGGCGCTATCTTGGGACACCCATGCTTTCTGACATTTGTTATGCTGTTCTGGTCTACAGATGAGGAAGCTGAGTCTCAGGAAGATACGGACAAGGATGCAGCAGATGAAAGTCTATGAGCACACTCCCTTCCGTGCTCACCCAACTCTGACATCTGTACTGTGGTCTTCTGTCCCCTCAGCCAAGAGGCAGAGGCAGGAGCTGAATCTTGTCTTTGTGACTGAAACGCATGCTCTCAGCTACATGTCATTCTGCAGCCAGCTGGTTCCCGAAGCAGCAGCCACCCTGAACACGGCCCTCTCATCCCTCCTACTATGGTCTTGTCAAATGCCAAGGCCTGTGAGACTACACTCTCCACGTTATCATGTCATGAGACTCTATGACCCTGAGAACTACAGTTATAAGAACAGAAGACAGACAGCATCCCAGCCACCACCTCTCCCCCAGGCACCTAAGAGTCAGAGCACCAAGTTTGTCCCTCAGGAATGCCCACTCTGCTTCACTTTTCTTGACAAAAATAATGAAATTCTAACTACTTACATAAGACCAGGAAAGGCACCAAAGTGCACTAGGAAGTAACTGATATTCTTCAAACATTCTCAAGGGGGGCATTAACTCTGAGAAAGGATCTCAAACAGTGCAATGGCAACACCCTGAGCTAAAGTTCTCAATATGATCTCTTGCAAAACCAGAGTGCACGGCCCAGGGTGGGCCAGTGCTTCTGTGAGATCTGTTTTCCATCACTTGACCTGGCCTGTCCCCCCTGGTGTCAGAGAGAGCACACAGACAGTAGCAATTCCTTTGAGGAAGGCTAGGGAGATGACTTAGTTAGCAAAGTGCAGACAGACAAACATGAGGGCCTGGATTCGGATCCCCAGTACCCATGTAAAAAATAGGAGCTTCAGCTGGGATTATGGGGAAATGGGTAGATCCCTGGAGAGCATTGATTAGCCAGTCTAGCAGAATCGATGAGCGCCATGTTCAACGAGAAACTCTGACTCAAAAATTAAGGTGGAAAGTGATTGAGGAAGACACCCGAAATCAACTCTGGCCTCCACACACATACACATGTGTACCTCCACACACAGAGAGACAAATACAGATGCTAAACACGCCACACAAGGCAGATAGGATAGGCAGTCCGAGAGGGTGCAAGGACCCTGCTAGGCTTTGAGTGGGGGATACATAACGTTTCTTGTTGTGTGTAATAGCAGAACTTCAAGCAGAGGTGTGGCATGGTCTGATTGACAAAATAACAGTTGCCGTGGTCATGGCGTCTCTTCACCACAGTAGAACAGTGATGAACACAAAGGGGTTTGTTGTGAAGATGAGCAGCTGACCTTGCTTCCTGGGTGCCATCTGGTGAGCACGTTTCCTCTGCCATATGTTCCCCCATAATAGAGTACCCCACCGCAGGCCAAGCAATCAGTGACTGAGACCTCAGACGCCAGAAGCAACCATTAACCCCTCTCCTTTTGTTTGCCTTAGGTATCTTGCCACTGTGGCTTAAACTGAGGACCAGGGACACCTTCCCTTCTCTGTTCAGCTAGTCACTCAAAATTTCATTGGCACTTAGTCTCATTAGTCCTTTCTTCCAGGAAAGTATACATCTTGGTCCAGATTAATGTTCATCTTTCCCCCCAAGAAAGTATAAGCCTAAGCCTCTTTTAAAAAACTTCCACATGCAGAAGAATGAGACTAATCTAGGCATGGTGTTATAGGCCTTTAATCCCAGCACTTGGAAAGCAAAGATAGGTAGATCTCTGTGAGTTCAAGGCCAGCCTGATCTACAGGACCAGTGAGTTCCAGAACAGCCAGGGATACATAATAGAGAGAGCATGTCTCAAAAAACAAAAACAATGTAGAACTGTCAGCTACCTCTCTGAAGGCTGCCTGCACAATTAAAATTAAAAAAAAAAGAAAGAAAAGAAACTCAATCCCTATCATTTACCACACCAAGAAAAAAAATCAATTTAAAATTGATCAAATACCTTAACACAAGACCCGAAACTTTGAAGTTGATAGAGAAAAACACAGGGAAGACATTCAAACTATATCCACAACTAAGGGCTTACTGAACAGTACACTGATAGCACAGGAAATAATCCCAACATTTGGAAATGGGATTCTATAAAACTTAAAAGCCTTTGCACAGCATAGGAAATCACCACCAGAGAAAAGACACAACCCATGGAAATAGAGGGAAAATCTTTTTTCACAACACATCGGATGGTGAGTTAATATCTAGTATTTGCAAAGAACTACGAAGTTGAATATCAAGACATCCGATCGTCAGGTGGTGGTGGTGCATGCCTTTTATCTCAGCACTTTGGCGGCAGAGGCAGGTGAGTCTGAGAAATGTTCACCTAGGCAGTGTTTATCTGGATGGAATATTCCTAAGTCTTTGCAAAGAAGAAAATGCCACCATTTCTGATGATGTGACCAAACCAGGAGGCTATTCTGCTATGTGAAATAAGCCAGATGTTGAAAGACAAACACTACACGATCTCACTTTTAAGTAAGTTCTTTAAAAGTAGAAAGCGCAGAAATAGTAGAAAAGGGCCTACAATGGGGGAGGGAGACAGGTGAGGGTTCAGGGAGATAGCTTTGCAGTTAGGAGATGAATAAATTCTGGAGGTCCCCTCCCCCCCAAAAAAGAAGAAGGGAACAAGAAAGTTCTATTCCATTTGAACAGTGCTGGGCTGGTCAACCCCACTCACTGAAGGGTCTGTGCCAGGGTCAGGGAGAGGACTCCTACTGGATGACCCAACAGTAGCTCTGGTGAGCGTCTCCAAGCAACCAAGCTTGCCTCTGCAGCCCTGGCCTCTTGCATCTGCTGGCCATGTGAGCTAGCCCTGGGAGCAGCTGCCAGAGCCATTTGCACCACCTCCCACAGCATGCTGGGGGCAGCTGTGGAGCCACCTGCCTGAAGAAAGCCACAAGCCCACCCATCTGGGCGGCCATACTCACAGTCAGCTGCCTGGCTCTGCTGGACCCTTGCTGACACCTGCAGGCTCAGGTGCCAGCTCCTGAGATGAATCCACTCTGCAGGTTCCTGGTCCTCCTCCTGGCATTGTTAGCCTTGCCCTCAGGCCTGCTCAAGCAGCCTTGGCCCGGACTGACCACAGCCTACAAGGATGGAAGGCCTACCCTAGCGAGAAGTGAGCTTACCCCTGGGCATGGCCTGCTGTCCATAGGGTGTGGGGAAGTCACAGCCTGGGCCTCACCACTAACTGCTGAACCACCTTGGGTCAGCCTCTCATCTAATCAATTCATTTATTTATTATTTGTTTGTTTGCTTGCTTATTTATTTATTTATTTATTTTTCCCTTTTACCTTAAGTAAACAAAATCAAGTCTGAGTTACACTTTTCCAATTCATGGCATACAGTCTCTTGTTTTATGTCATTTTCTCTTTCTCCCTTATCCTATTCCTATTCCCTTACAGACCTTGTCAGGAACTGCCATGTACTTAGCATGTGTGTCTATGTCTGTATCCAGCAGGGCATGGTTGTGCATGTCTTAAATCCCAGCACCTGAAAATCAGAAACAGACAAATCTCTGAGTTTGAGGCCAGCCTGGTCTTACATGGTAAGACTCTGTCTTAAAACAGCAAGCCATGCCTGCATCCTTTGCAGGAAGTGTTTTAATTCATATGACCCTGACTGGTCACTTGCTCTGCTTTTCACTTCTCGCTCTACAGCTGGCATCTCAGTTGCCTTGGCTGCTGCACAGAAGCCCACACATTCATTACCTCCATGTAATTAACTGCTCCCTCGGGCCTGTCACCTAAACTGTATCTTCCCATTGCTGTAAGCAACAATGACATGAATGACCTTGGACATGTCCCTGTTAGAACACGTGGGAGAACTCTTCTTGGATAGAGATATCCAGAAGAGATGTAAGCTCGATTTAGTTAAAAATGTTGGAGTCTTCTTTAAACTGCTGTGCTGTTGTACACTCATCTCACTTGTAAGAGAACATATCTCCCCACTACTGGAGGGCATCCACCTGTATCAACCAGTCAGTGCTGCCAAAGCAAGATGCCATAGGTAGGGTGGACCTGGGGTGGTGGCAGTGGAGTCAAACAACAGATGGCTATTTTTCACATAGTTCTGGCAGTTGAAAGTTCAAGTTGAAGCTTCTGATATGTTTGGTATCTGGGGAGGGACCTCTTTTGCTGGCTTATGGATGGCACCCTCTCATAGTCTTTCAGAGAAGGATTATACCTGATGTCTTCCTCTTCCAAATACACCAGTTCTATCAAATTAGGACCAACCCCATGACCTTATTTAAATGTATTTACTACCAGGAAGGCACTATATCAAACACGGTTGTTCCTAGATACCCATGGGGATTGGTTCCAGGTTTCCCCTTAGATCCTAGAACCTTTGGATGCTCAAACCCTTTACATAAAATGGAGCAGTGTTTTCACAGAACTGATACAAATCCTTCCTCCCACTTGAAACCATCTCCAGATTACTCATTAGATCTTAGACTATGCAAATGACATGCAAATAACTGTTATGGATTATTCAATAGATAACAGCAAGAAGAAAGACTGGGGATGCTCAGGACACAGGCAAATTTTCCAGATATTTCCAATCCATGGTTGATTGGATCTGCAGACAGAACAGAAGGTGGGCAGTACTCCTGCAAAATGGCACCTGTTGACTTCACCAAACAAGAACAGTTTCAAAATCACCAATATCTCATGATGTAGTTTGTGTTTTGAGTCTGAAGGTCTCCTCACATCCGGGAATCACTCTAGGTGTCTCTTTCAACACTGTTCTAGTTTTACCTTCCACACTGAGGATGTTATTCCGCACAATGAATATTTATCTTTGTGTGCATCTGTGCATGGAAAGTAAAGAATCAACTTCATTTCTGCCCACATGAGTCAGCTTCCCAGACCATCTACTAAACGGCCAAACGGCCAAGCCAAGACTCCTCCTTGTTCTCCACCTGCTTAGAGAGCCGCCTCTGTAACCTAACACTTTCATTGTTGCATCTTTGTGGATCACTGCTTTTTCTGACAGACTTTTCCTATTCTTACGTATGAATTTTCAAGGGTGTTGAGTTGTTCTCAAAGTCTTCCTCTGGACATCTGATCACACCCACATTCAATCTGTCTGTATATTTAGAAGAATGAGTTTCTTCACATTGGGAGACCCTGCCCATAGGCTTAGTGTGTTGTTAATCAGATTTTGTTCTATGCCCCATAAAATCTTAGAAAAGTTTTGAGCATAGTTTCTCAAGTTGATTTCTTGAGAATGTGTAGTTTTTGTTGCAGAGTAGATGACTTTCTTTTTTAATTTCTTTTATTTGCTTTTATGTGCATTGGTGTTTTGCCCGCATGTATTGTGAAGGTGTCAGAGATCTTAGAGTTACAGGCAGTGGTTAGCTGCCATATGGGTGCTGAGAATTGAACTCAGGTCCTCTGAAAGAGCAGTCAATGCTCTTAACCACTAAGCCATCTCTGCAGTCCATTTCCGTATCATAATCCAAACTGATGGTTTTGGTTTTTGCTTTTGGTGTTGTTGTTGTTGTTTCGGAGAGATCCTCAGCCACAGTTTCTACTAGGAAACTTCTTAAAATGGATTCATTTCTTCTCTGTGGGAGACTTGGAGACATGAATAAGTGCTCAGAAGAAAGAGGATCCCCTGGGCTCACACCAGGCCTATTTTCCCTGTACCCCATTCTTACACAGCAATTTGAACATCACCATCCCTTCTCCATTCCCAGTTATTGCGCAGGGCCTCCTGAAGCACAACGCTGAAGGCCGAATCCAGAGTATGCAACTCCTGGACCGTCTGAATGTCTCAGGGATAGTGGCCCCAGGGATGGTAGGCTGGCTGATTGGTGGCGTGAACTTTCATCAGCAGCAAGAGATCAGGTGAGACCTTGAATCCCTCTCTAGACTCTGGGGGCACTCTGGGGGCACTCTGGGGGCACTCTAGGGACCTCTGGGTCAGAGGACAAAACAGAGAGCAAGGCTTCTGAAGAAAGAAGGCATTCAAACTCAAGGAAGGCAAGACACAAAGCCCGAATGTGAGCAAGCTGGAGGCGTCTGTGGGGAGCTGTTTAGGAAGGTGGCACAGCAGGGCGGTTAGCAATAACAGCTCAGTAGCAGATATGTCTGCGGTACTTCAAGCCCACCTTTGCCGCCAACTTTGGGGAAATTGTTTGGCCATTCCAACCTCACCTGTAAAATAGGGACACAAAACAGAGCCTGGATAAACATCTGGGTATCAAACAAGGCCAGGGCTGCAACTAGACCCTGGAACCCCTATTCAAGTGGGGCATAGCTTTGTGGCTCTGCATAAGTAGTAGATTACACTGCTCACAAATCTTGGGTTCTCATTAGGTAAACAGTCACAGTGATAGTCCCACTGGAGGAGAGGCTAGAAACCCTGACAGTCCTGCACAGAGCTTCTGTGGTAAATACATGGGATAGATAACCCTTGGGAGCTGGGGTTTCCATGGCAGTACTGGATACATCCCACCCAGAGCCACTGAGACTGCTCCCTTGAACCTTCTACTTCCCAGGTCTCCGTTCCGCCCTGGAAGTGCCATTCTATTGTACAGTTTGTATCTTATTCCAAGAGTAGGGAGGAACCAGGGGACAAGGGGCTGTATGAAGGCCACCCAGGCTGCCTAGGTAACCCAGGAAGGAACTAAAGAGGTGGTGTGAGCGGAGGTGCTCACACTCATGCATATTGCAAGTAGGTCAAAGTGGTTTGCAGGCAGCAAGTGGGGGTGGAGTGTGGAACCGAGGAGCTTCCCTGCGGAGTCCCAGACAGATGACACAGCAGTCTATCGTGAAGGGAGTCTTGGTCTGAGAGGGGGCCCAGTGTCCTGGGATGGAGGGTCCTGTCTGTCAACATCTGGCTCTGGACTGCACAGTCCACAGCTGTGGGGAATGTTTCCGGAACCCTGGGAAAGCTGGCCGCCCAGGCTGCCAGAGTCTCCTCACCAAGCTCTGATTCCCAGCCCCTCCTTGCAGCCAAGGCTGGCCTCGCTTCTGAGTTGCCATGCCTCACCTTGGTGGGGCTTCTCCTTTTTCTACGGGTAGCATCAACATCACCAATGTGCAACTGGACTGTGATGGGATCCAGATGGCGCTGCCTAAAGAGTGGTTCTCGACAAACATCACACTGGAATTTGACGTTGAATTCCGACTGTGAGTCCTACCCAACAAAGCAGTGTTTCTCAGGCACTGTTCCTCCTTCTTGGGGGACCTGGGAGCTCAGGGTGGGGTGAGGCAGGGTGATAGACTAGGAAAGCCATATCAGGGGGCCCCAACTCCAATCCTGACTCCCTGCACTGACATACTGTGGTCTGGGATGAGTCACTCTGCCCTGAACCTTGGTTTCTTCTTCTGCAGCAAAGATAAGATGACGCTCATAGTGAAGGGGTCATTTGTGAGATCAGCAGGAAGGTCCCATGGAAGAATGGGGTAGCCACTCTTCCTCTCCCTCTGCTCATTTCTCTCCTGCTCAAACTTCCTGTAAGGGAGTCAGGAGCTGCACCCACTTGGAAAAGTTCTTAAAATAGCAGCTTACTCTAAACTCTTGAATTTCCCAAAACTCCTAAAATGACCTCCTTAAGCAACTTTCAAATGTCACTCCAAGTTGGAAGTGGGGAGGAGTGTGGGAGTGGGCTCAGGGGTAGAGCCCAAGCTTAGCCCGCCCGGGTTTTGCATTCTGTTTCCAGCACCAGAAAAAGAAAACCAAGCATAGAGGTATCCACGGTCCATGGCTGCTTTCTCCTTACTTAAACCTAGGCTTTAGCAGACACGGTTGTTGGGAGGACAGTGGGTGGTGCCTGGCTTTGCCGCTCTTCTTGCTGGCTTCCCCCACCTCCTTCTCCATCCCTTCTGCCTCCTCCTCTCTCACCACAGGCCTTTCAATTCTAATATCATCAAGACGCATGCCCGCATGGGCCTTGCTGCAGAGTCCTGGCTGGAGAAAGATGAGTTTGGCCGGAGGGAGCTGGTGATGGGCAGATGCCACATGGAGCCCAACAGTGATGGTGCATCTATGTCCACTGAGTAAGGCCTCCCGCCCTTTTGGGGTATCCCAGACCCATGAGCAGCTGTGGCTTATATCGTCCCCCTGTGTCCTCATGAGGCCAAGGCAGACTTCATCACTTCACCAGGACTTGCTCCCCCTGTGCCCCTCTCACAGAAACCCTATGGTCACTGACCCCACCCCATTCTCCACCCACCACAGAAATAAGTATCTCCCCTTGGTTCCCACCCCAAAACCTTTGAGGAGAATAACAAATTCAGGAAAGCCTCCTGAGCCTTCTGTCCTTACCCCTGCCTGGTTCTGTGACCATTGATCCTCTGCCACCTGTCACTCGCATAGCGATATCTCTCCGAGAATGCCTTTCTGGTCTTTTTAAGCATCTTATGAAGATATGTCCAAGTATTGCTCCAGAAGTCCCTAGTGCCAGGCTCCCAGCCTAATGAGACACCAGGAGTTGCAGGGAGGTCTAGGGATGGCGGATCAGCTGTGTGTCTCAACACACCACAGTGAGGAGTATGCTTACTTCTCCCTGTAATTCCCGAGTGCTGGGCCACAACGCTTTCATGCTTGCCCACATAATCATCAGGCTGTGGTGCCAGCTTAGGCTGCAGCAGACATTGACAAGGAAGAGGAAGACCATGAACTCTGATGCTTTCCTGCCGTGGTCCTGCAAGAGTCAGCACTTACTCTCTGTGTGACCTTGGCCATGTCATGCCACCTCTCTGGGTCCCCATTGACTAAGGCTAGCAAGAATACCTCCCTAGAAGGTCAAGTAAGGATTTGGAATAGGAGAGTGTATTCAGTACCTACCTCCCAGCGTTGGTGTGGCCTGGACTGATTTATTCTGTCCTGAATTCCCACCTCTTTTCCTAGGGAAGTCCCACCCAAGATGAAACATTTTCTCCACAACCTCCGAGAAAGCCTGGGGAAAGTTATTCCGAACCTAGTAGAAAGTCAGGTAAGGTATCCAGGAGTTCCACCTGCCCTGCAGGCTTCCATGAGTCTGAGGATCAAGGCACACGTCTGGGTAATTTAACAGAGATCTTCTAACCCTGGGCTTTGGGCCTAACAGCAAATCCCAATTGCCATGAGATTATTATTATTACCACAAGCAAGGGACAGCCACCCTAAGTGTCCCATATCCTCATGTGTGGCACAGGCAGCTGAAGTCCCCACCTCAGAGTTGTGAGGCTTTAGGATGTGGGGCATGGATGTGCTGTTCATGGCTCCTAATGGTTGACTGAATCCTACTAGAATCCAGGGGTGCAGGGGTTTCTTGCCTCAGAAACCTCAGTTCCTTCCTATCGCTGATTAATCGTCTTTGTGGTGGGGACCTAGGTATGTCCTCTGATCGGTGAGATCCTCCAGCAGCTGGATGTGAAGCTGTTGAAAGGCCTCGTGGGTGAGTTGGGGTCCAGCCTGGGAGGTCTCTTTGGGACTGGCAGATACTAAGGGAGGAGCCCTAACTCTCATATACTGTGAGAATATACTATAGGGACTCTATTGTAATGTCCCCCCAAGAGAACGAGAAGAATAGAAGGAACCCCTGCCAACCAGATTGTACCCTACCCAGAGAGTCTAGCTTTCCCCAAGAACTCTATAAGTCTAGTAGGGAGAACACTCTGATCTAAACTCAAGACTACTCCTGCCCCAGAGACAGGTGGACTGCTTCAGCCCCTGCCCTGATGGAGCTCACCGTCTTGGGAATAGAAGGCAGGAAGTCATCCATCAGGGATGTCATTCTGAGCGAGTGATGGGAATGTTCTTGGCCCCAGTCCTTGGAGGATGGACGGGAAAACTCTCCCTTCTCTGTGGACCTGGGGATCAGAAGGGTCACCTAGAAACCAAGGCTCCCCTTCTCCTTTTAGAACAGGTGGCTGCTCATAATCTTGGTCAACTCTGAATTAGCCAAACCCCTCGGGTGCCAGGCTTGAGGGGCCTCCCACTGCCTGCCTTCGGTCAGAAGAAGGTACTTCCGGTTGAGACCCCAAGTCTCTCTTAATGTGGGTTTTCTGCTGTCCCCTGGAAACATGACCCCCAGGTTCCAAGACATCCTGTCCTCTCCAACAATAAACACTAACTCTGAAGGATACACTAGCCCCACCTGGAGGGTACACCACCACCTCTTAACCCAACCCTGCCTTGAGCTTTAGTGTAAACATCCCTGGTTTGCTTGCCAGCCCAGTAATGGTGGGGAATGCCCACTCTAGCCTGTTGTTGGCAGCCAGGGACCTTGCTCAAAGCAGGGAAGGGCCAGTGATGTCTCCCTCCTCATTTGCTTATAGATGTTTAGCAAGCACCTACTCTGGGCCATGTCTGTTGCTGTGCTCCCAGAGGTCACAGAGGAAGCATAAGAGCAAGAAATCAAAAGAGACCCAGGATCAGACCAGATTCAGCTCTATAAAGGCAACCAGTGTCCTCAGTGCCCACGCAAAAGAAGGCAAGAGGGCAAGCTCAGCAAAGGTGGTTTGGGGCACAGATGAGTGGGTGACTCCTGACTTGAGGACTCACTATCTGTGTCTTAGACAAAGACCCGCCCCCTTTGGTCATTGTCACCTGCAATGTGGGACTAACGGTTTTTCAGGACCCACAGCACACTGCTGACGTCAGGGAAATCACACCAACACTTCAGGACACTGGCCCCATTCAGTCAAGCTGAGCTTTGCACCTGGTTAGTCATGTGGCAGAGTCCCCACAAGGTGTCAGAAGACAAGGGTGTTGTGGTAGCCATGCTTACAATAGCCCTAAAGCAGCAATATTCCTGGTCAGCTACAGAGGACCGACAGGCAGGTAGGAAGGCAGCAGAGCCACGTGCTGTGACAAAATAGTTGACGAAAATGGCAGCCCACTTAACACAACAGTTTGGGTGAACACCAGAAAAGTCCAACCTGAAGCGCACGTGTTGCAGCTCCAGTGACACCGGACAGAAACAACAAAGCTAACGCACACTGCTAGAGGGTAATTACGGTAGGGCGAGGCCCGGAAACAGGGAGGGACTTCCAGAGAAGTGGTCATGGTCTATTTCTTGGCCTGGTGCTGGCTGTGTGGAAAAGTGTTCCATCCGTGGAAAGCTCATTCAGTTATGTGTGTATGTACCTTTTTATAAGACATAATATATTCTAACAATGTTTAAAATAAAATATTTAGCATGAAGCACATGTGTGGGGGGTATATGAAAAAACATTTGCAAGATATTGTCTATGTGGAAAATGTTTATTCAAGGCCATTGAGTTCATTGTTAACTATCCGCCTCTAGCTACTCTGTGATTGAGTGTTGATTCCCACCGTAATCCATCAAAAGTTGAGGATCAATATTAATAATAACAGCATGGCTAGAAAGATGGCTCAGTGGTTAAGAGCTCCTACTGCTCTTCCAGAGGTCCCAGTTTCAGACCCCAGCACCCAAACTTAACTGCCTGTAATTCCAACTCCAGGAGAATCCAGTGCCCTCTTCTGGTTTCCATGAGAGTACCCATGGCATACACACACATACACAGAAATAAAAAGAAATCTTTAAAAGTAAATAATAGTAGCACATGTTACAAGCACATGACAAGTCTTCAGCGTCTCATTAAATGCCTCACAGCGACTCTGTGAGGTGTGAAACTGTCTCCTAGCTTAAACATGAGAATTCCGAAAGAGAGAGTCACTCGCCTAAAGTCACACAAAGAGGAACTGGCCATGTCAGCCCGGTCAACCCCATCAGTTACGCGCTGGCAGCAAGATTCCAAAACTCAGACTCTTAATTGTGAACCCCAACCCCCCAGGTCTTTCCTCCCTCCCTTCTAGCCCCCCTCCAGCCCTCCCTCCCACTCATTGTCACCTGGGGGGGGGGATGTGATGAAATTCAGGCTCAGGAGAATTGACAAGCTCAAACAAGGAAGTCTTAAGTGCTCAGAGCTGAGAAGAGGGCCAGAGAACTCCTCGTCTCCATCTCTCAATTCAAACTCCCTAATCCGAAATGCTTCACCGGGGATTTGCAACCCTAAACGCCATGTTCCTGAACATTCCACTTGATAGCCTTTGGCTTACCAGGTTCTTCCTGCTCTTGAGTCAAAGAACAAACACAGGAGGGCCAGGCCGAAAGGCTGCCTGCTCCTTTGGGGGACGGCTTTTGTCTGTATTCCTCCTGGCACCTCCGGGGTTGGCTCAAGGTCTCCATCAAGATGGCTCCTTGGTGTTCTCCATCCTGTCTTTGTTTCAAGGTTCGCAGAGACAGTGCCTTTCCACGCTTGCTTCCAGAACACCTTGTTTGACTATGGACCCCTCTGGTGCTCTTGGGGTCCACAGTGATGGGTGGATAAAGCAGATATTTATCCCCAAATAGTCAGAACTTTTTTACACGTCCTACCTCTGGGTGCCTTAAACCTACCTTGCCCTTTGGTGTCCAGGCAGCCTTTGGATCAGCTATGTTGCTGGCGCTTACACCACTTTCCCCAAACTTTAACCTCTCACAGCCTTGGGAGGTGTTTGTGGTTAACTCCATGTTATAGGTGAGGTAACCTAACTCAAAGACAAGCCTTGAAAATGTTCTAGAGATTTCCCTCATGGTCCCTATGGCTAGCATTGTTATATCTCACATTCTAAAGTCCACAAAGGGAGTAGCCTTCAGCTTGAGTTAGTGCCCCATTTTTTTTTAATTTAAAAATGAATGAAACAGAAAAGAAAGAGAAAAAGAAAAGGAAGAGGAGAGAAACGTTTTTTTCCCAGCATCATTCAGTTGGTGATGAGTCCTGTCAGATCTGGAACTCTGTGCTCGCTGACATCACGGCCCATAGGAGGCTTCCAGAGAAGACGGTCAGTTCCTTCAGAACTGAAGACTCTGTAAACTTGTTCTTGAAAGCCACTGAAACAATACAGCCCTAAATGATGACAGCCTGTTGTCACCTTTCTCTAGCTGAGGTGACCTCAGGCAGGTCACAGCCTTATCTGAACCTCAGTTCCCCTCTCCCAAAGGAGTGTGATAAGTGGTTTAAGTCCCCAGTGCCTCCTCAGAGGGCTTTGCCACTGCCTGTCCCTGATGCTGGTGAGGTCAGTCTCAAGGGGAGTTTGCCTGTGGCTAACACTCCTGAGAAGACCCATTTTCTCTTCAAATTCCCCCTCTCCCTTCCTCCCTCCCCCAACCCCTCCTGCCCTCTGGAGTTTCCAAGTTCATCTGAAATCCTTCTCAAGTTTACCTCTCGTGTATCCTATTCCCAAGTTCTAGAGAATGAACCTAGAATACAGTTTCCTTTTAACAAGAAAATTCCGCTTTGCTCTTTAAAAATGGAGCCTATGTGGGATGGGCTGTAACTCGTGGCCTTTGGGGTGTCTTCTACACCACTCTGCTATATTTTTCTTAAGAAAGCACCCTGATAGATTTTTCTTAGGCCTCTGCAAACTATATCCTTCTGTTTGTAGTTAATTTAAAAAAACAAAGCAGAACTGTGATGCACGCACACCACCAGTATAGGCTCCTACGTACGATCCCTCGGGCGGGGAGTGGGGGAGTCGTCTCTGACATGTGGGCCTCATCGGTGTCACCTGGTACGGAAAGCTGGGTCTGGAACATCAGCTGTGAGTCCTTCTGTTGAGTGTCTGCTCGGGAACTTCCCTTCTGGCACACCAAGCATGCAGCCCATGGAACGCCTCAAGGAGCAATTCCAGCAGAAGCAGAAATAGGGACTTTACATCTCCTAAGTCTAGGGTTTGGGCCCAGTTAGTGAGAGCAGATGGGTGGATAGCCAGGACAGAATGGATGGGAAATGTTTCAGACCGACATGTCCTGGCCCCTGCTATGATGGTCGTATAAAGCCGTATTAGGTGAGAATTCATACAAGTTCACACTGAAAGAAGAGCACCTTTACTGAATGCTACCCTAGTGTGTTTACCTCAACTGGGATTTTTAAAACTCAGGGCAGAGAGCTGAAAGTAAACACATGAGGACGTAAAACAAGAGAGCTCACCCTCAAGACTGGACAATTTCCTATCTTGGAATGGGGGTAGGAGGAATGCGAGAAAAACTGAAGAGAACACAGCTCCAGGGGGCCCAAAAGGCATGACACACTGCCTCTCTCCCCGCAAGACAGAACTCAGCATGGATGGATGCAGGAAACTCCACAGACGTGCTGAGTAGGGGACAGAGGGTGCCTGTGCTCACACCCCTGCCCAAGGCCAAGACGATGAGTGTCTCAAGGAGAGCTGGTGAACCAGAGAGCTTAGGTGGGGATGGGCAGCTGAGCCAACAGCCCCCCATAGTCTTGCCTGAGAGTCTGGGCATAGACTATGCTGGGTGTCCAAGAAGGAGATGGTAAATGCTAAATCGGAGGAAGCCGGGTGGTCCATGACGAGTCTGTTTTTCCAGTCAAGTCTAAGGACAAGGTATCCTTCTCTGAGCACCATAGTACAGGTAAGGCCCCTGGAGCAGAAATGAGACTTCAAAGGGAAATGAAGACATTTCTGTAACTGAGCAAAATGCTATCAGAAATAGCAGGTGTTGGGCAAATGGGAGGAACGTGTAGACGCCTACACTACCAAACGAGATGCAGGCCTCTCGGCAAGTGTGTTCTCCTCATAGCCCTGAGCTGTGTGACGCCATCTCCATCTTACACAAGGGGTGAAAGTTTCCATATCTGGAGGGGGCCCACCCAGGTCAGTATACAGCTAGGACCCAACCTGCCCTGTTTTCTGCTATAACCCATACCCAACCTCTTAACTTTAAAGATTTCTATTAGCCGAATACACAACCTCAGATCTTTTCCAGGCCTTATCTGCCTCCATTTACCCAAAGGTTAGTAGCAAGACCTACCCTCAGACCCAGCTTAGGGGCATGCCTGTCATCCCAGCGCTCAGGAGTCTGAGGCAGGAGAATCAGTTCAGGGCCAGCTTGGGCTTCATAGTGATTTCAAGGCAATCCCATGTGATATCGCCTGGCCTGGTGGTTCTCACAATTCAAGACCTTGGTCTATACCTGTCTTGGGTTTTCCCTTCTTAGTCCTCATAGTCCTAAGTAGTGGAAAGCAGTGCTTTATTATTTATCTGAGGAAAGTCTAGGGCTAAGGGGGAGATCAGGAGGCTGCATGATAGTACCAGAAAGATGTTTCCAGAACCAAGAAGAGGGAAGTATAATGTGGAAATCAAATTGGAGAGAAGTGTGGGGAAGACTCAAGCCCCAGTTTCTCACTAAAGAACCCCCCCCCCTCGCCAGGATGAATGGGCCTGGCACAGGCTGGAGCCCGGCAAGTATTCACTCCAAGCCTTGGTTCCGTGCCATTATTATCCAATGAGTTGACTTCAAACTCTACCACTTCCTCTCTGGACCACTTGTGCTAACCAGGCCCCAGGTTCCTCCTCTGTAAGGAAACAGTAGTGACCTTTTTGTCCCAAGATCTTATGAGTACCTACAAGCACGTGATTGCAATGTACTAGGGGCTTGAAAAACAAAAGATCCACGTCATACATGCACACAAATGAATCTGAGGGGTGGTTCAAGATGGGGGGCAAATGTGGTTTGACTCTTAACACTGTGGGAACAGGAGTTTGCCAACCATAGAAAAAGAATGGGACCAGGGGCAAGAGCACACAGGCTAGAGCCAGATCAAGGTTCCTGAGGGTTCTGACAGACTGTTCCTTTCAACACTGACCATCTCATCTTCCAGCCCTGTGAGCGTGGGTCTTCAGCCTCTGCCTCATGCATGAAACCATGAAGTCTTGAGTAAGCCTCTATCTCAGATTTTCTTGTTTAATTTGTGGACTGAACAGCTTACCTGACTCACCTGTTAATGTGATTGACAATTATTTACTTTGGAGAGCCCTGAAAGACACTTCCACATTGCAGAAATTGGAATTATCTCGAAGCCCATCAACCAATATCAGGTTTCTCAAGTCCCATTCTATAAAAGAGGCTGATTCCTACGGGGCAGAAGCAGACAGGAGAGAAGCCCAGGACAGCCGCTGAGATCTCGAGACTCAGGTGAGACCTGCCCCTTCCTCTACTCCACAGATGTTCTGGGGAGCAGGAGGCCATGCGCCTCACTGTAAGCTCTTGCTGGCAGATGGTACTGTCACTAACTGGGGGCCTTCCACAAGATACAGGGATGGCCTTGGTCAGGGGCAAGGGACTCTGTTCACTCACCTTTCCTAGAGAGGGCAACGTTGATGGAGCAGTGGGCTCTCAACATGCCCGAAGTCAAGGCTGGAGGGAAGGAACTTTAACTTCAGGTTCCATCACAGTTGAGAAGCTGTCTATGGCCATGTGACCTTGGACATTCCATGGCTCTTGATGATATCCACAAACCATCATGGTCCGAACCATCCAAAGACCAAAGACACCATCGCTTAGCAGAGGTGATGGCCGAGCAGATCAGATCTTCAGCCTCTGCCATGTTGGAGCCTCTTCATCCACACTGGAGAGTCAGGCCACCACAGTCACATGCCCCAGCCCCAGAGTAACTCTGACGGTCATTTAACTACATAGAAGCTTCTAGATCAGGCATGCTTGACTTCAGCTCCTCTCTCTGCTGCAACCTGTGACACTGGGGGAGACTGCCTGGAGTCACCGGGCCTCTGCTCCAACTGTGCACTAGAGGTTGTCCTTGCCCGCATCTGAGGATGTGGTGACAATGAAGCTGGTGACTGAATGGCTCAGCCTGGGGCCTGGGACAGACAACATTATGGCAGTGTTAGCTATTGTTGCTAGTTATCACTCCCTGGGCTTCAGGGGGGGAAGAAACCCCACACCTGGGGACAGGGCAGGCAGTGCAGAGAATCCTCTGATACCCATACCAAGGTGACTTATTCTTTCTGCAGATACCAAGAGATGCTTCTAGTCGGGAGCCTCGTTGTCCTCTGTGGGCTGCTGGCCCAGAGTTCAGCCCAGCTGGCAGGCCTGCCCTTGCCCTTGGGCCAGGGTCTGCCCTTGCCCCAAGACAAGGGCCTGCCTTCAGATCCCACAGGTCATCTTGCTGGAAGCTTCACAGATGGTGAGTCTATGACAGTCTCTTTCAGGGTATGTGTGGATGCGTGTCTGTGTTTATACATGTGTGCTCTCGTATATTCAACCTCCCAGTACCAGGAAGGGAAGCATGAGTGAGAACGAGGCTGCGAGGACCTAAGGCAGCAGATGTGACCCCCTAAGGACCCTTTTCTCTTTTGCAGCTCTCAGTGGTGGCCTGCTATCTGGAGGACTGCTGGGCACTTTGGAAAATATTCCACTCCTGGATATTATAAAGTCTGGAGGAGGGACTTCTTATGGCCTGGTTGGGGGCCTGCTTGGAACACTGACTTCATCAATCCCTTTCCTGAACAACATCCTTGAGTGAGTTTCCAAAAGAAGGATTTGGTTCCCACTAACAGCTGAATACCTGCCAGCCCCAGGCAGCAGCCCTACAGAGAGAGAGAAGGGGGTGGGGATTGAGCATGAAGCCAAGGCTCAATCCCCAGGCCTCTCTCCACTCTATAAGGAACAGTGGCCCTTTTGACCTGGAGCTGCCCCCAGTCCTAAGGCACATCCTGGGCTCCAGGAGCAGCTATTATCCCCATGACAACCCTTCCATGTCAACTCCAGTATCCCCAGTTCCCAGATGGAGAAACTGAGGCACAGAGATATGCCTGTGCTCACATAGCTAGGGTGATGCAGAGTCAGGAGTCTAACTCAGACAAGCACCAGCCTGGGGCCTTTTCTGCCCACTGCTCATCCCTTCTGGGGAATGTGGGCTGTCACTAGGCTATCCTCCTCAACCGTATCACCTAAGGGATGTGACTGAGACCTGATGTGGGGCTTCCCATGAGCCACTCAAGAGCTTCCTAGGCACAAAGCCACAATGTGGAGCTTATTGCCAGTGACCAGATATCCAAACCTGAGTCCTTAGTAAGACCAGACCAAAGCCATTGTCAGGATTCCCAGCCTCCCAAGCCTTTGCTTCCTGACCTGGAGACAGTAGACAGGCTTCAGTTTGATTGCCGTAAGACTGTCTGTGCTGGATGATCCAGAAGCAGGTCCCTAGTCTCCTGGGCTTGATTTTTCCATCTGTGAGATGGGGTTATACACACAGAGAAAGGATGTGGAGACCAGGGAAGGGCAAATACCTGGCAACATGGATGGCTCAGGGAAAGGTCCCTCCCACCATGTAGCATTTTTCCACCCTCTCCTCTTTAATCCTTGTGATAATAATTGAGAGCTGATATGCTATTGCAGGTTACGATAGAACAAGTGATTTCTGCCAGAAGTTCTGTACAGGGTTTGTACCCTAGTTGCCCATGTACCTTCTATGACAGTCCATCCCTCCACCCACCCACCCACCCACCTACCCACCCACCCATCCATCCATCCATCTATCCATCCATCCATCCATCCATCTATCCATCCATCCATCTATCCATTCATCCATCTATCCATCCATCCATCTATCCATCCATCCATCCATCCATCTCTCCATCCATCCATCTATCCATTCATCTATCCATCTATCCATTTGTCCATCCATCCATCCATCTACCCACCCATCCATCCATTCATCCACCCATCCATTCATCTATCCATTCATCCATCTATCCATCCATCCATCTATCCATTCATCCATCCATCTCTCCATCCATCCATCTATCCATTCATCTATCCATTTGTCCATCCATCCATCTCTCCATCCATCCATCTATCCACCCATCCATCCATCCATCCATCCATCCATCTATCCATCCATCCATTCATCTATCCATTCATCCATCTATCCATCCATCCATCTATCCATCCATCCATCCATCCATCTCTCCATCCATCCACCCATCCATCCATCTATCCATCCATCCATCTACCCACCCATCCATCCATTCATCCACCCATCCATTCATCTATCCATTCATCCATCTATCCATCCATCCATCTATCCATTCATCCATCCATCTCTCCATCCATCCATCTATCCATTTGTCCATCCACCCACCCACCCATCCATCCATCCATCCACCCACTCACCCATCCATCCATCCATCCATTCATCCATCCATCTTCCCTTCCTTTCATCTAACTACTTGCTCTTCTCTCCACCTTTCTACACATCCAATTACCCATCTCCTCCCAGCCCACAGAACCATCCACTTGCTTTATAAGATTCCGTGTTGTTATGTGCAGTCTCTTTCATCAAATACCTCCTAGACTTGAAATGGACAGAGAGCCTCGTGTGTCAGCATTCAATCCAGGCAGAATTTAAGGAAGAAGGATGTGACTGAAAGACTCCTGTCTTCCTCATCTTGAGGGGCCAGCTCTCCCCCCGAGATGGGTAAATCTGCGTGATAGCAGCTCCCAGGCTTCAGACCTGAGACACTGATTTCTGTCCTCTCATGTTGTCCCCTGAACAGCCTAAAAATCACTGATCCCCAGCTGCTGGAACTTGGCCTTGTGCAGAGCCCTGATGGCCATCGTCTCTATGTCACCATCCCTCTGGGCTTCATAGTCAAAGTGAAAACGTGAGTAGGGCTCGAGGAGGCTGGAAAGGGGGTGGCTCCCAAAGGGAGAGCTTGATGGCTATGGAACTGTAAGTGTCTGGGCTGCTATGTTGAGCAAACTTAGCCATGTAGTTTGACCTCTCTGAGCCTTGCTTTCTCCTTCTTGGGAGATAAGAACAACTAAGAAAACTATTGGTAAGGTGAGGCTGGCCCTGCTATCAAGAAGAAACCCTCCAAGTGCATAAAAGGGATGGGTGCCAGTAGGGTTACTTCCTTCTTTTCTGGCAGGCCCCTGGTTGGAAATCTTTTGGAATTGGCTGTGAAGCTGAACATCACCGCGGAAGTCTTGGCCGTGAAAAACAATCAGGGGAGGGTCCACCTGGTTCTCGGTGACTGTACCCACTCCCCTGGCAGCCTGCAGATCATCTTGCTCAATGGGTGAGGCCAAAGAGTTAGCTAGCTTCTCCCACCCAGAAACAAACGGCAGGGTGGAATCACAGAACAATGGAGGACAGATGGGTAAGAGGATAAAAAGATGTGCACGCGAGGAGGAGGATGGGTAGGTAGACTGACGTATGTGTGTTTGGAGAGAAGGGAAAGACAGACAGACATGGACAGATGGGTAAGCCAATGCATACATGATGTTCACTTATCCCTTGTTAGACAGAATGGCCAATTTTTAGTGCTATGAAAAAGCAGCGGTGTACACATCAGCGACCTGAATGCTTTTTGTCTGTTTTGCCTACTTCATGGACTTTCACCGACAGTCTATCTAAAGTTATCTAGTTATTACAAAGAGGCAAATTTCACTGCTGTGAGTTGCTCAAAAAGTAAGGTAGATGGTGTTAGAGAACATTATTCTGCTTATTATGCCATCATATTTATAATAGGGTGGCCAATTTTATAATGGATTAGGCTATAAATAGTTTGAATTTCAGTCCCACCTATCACAGGGGATGTGAGCTTCACTGGCATTTCTCCAATTTTGTCTCATATTATTTACTTGTAATGCAAAACTACATTGAGATGATTGGCAGAATCCTCCTAAGCGCTATCTAGATGTAACACCTGTTTGGATTGCTTGCTTCAGTTGCCTGTCACATGGCATGTCATGCAAGTACATAGGGCCTGTCTGCAACATGGCTCACACTTGATAAATACATATATTGGGTTTTGTGTGTATCTTTCCATTGAGTCCCCATAATAAGGAAAAAACTAAGATCTGCTCATACATTCATGGATTTCACAGTCTTGTTATGCACCTACTACGTCCCTGAAATGTGTGTTTACTCTACATTCACCTATGTGTGCATGTCTGGCTGAGTGTAACTCTTCAACTAGGATTCTTGCTCTTCCATCTGCCAGGGACATGAGTGTGCCAGATCTGGTCTCAGTTGCCCGGTGCCAAGACTGAGTGTGCGTAGTGGCTGCTGGACTTCTGCAGACCAACCCCCAAGCCTCTAAGTCACATGCTTGTCTTTCTCTTCCAGATCCACTCCCCTTCAAAGCTTTCTAGACAGCGTCACAGTGATATTGACTAAAGTCCTCCCTGACCTGGTGCAGGGCAAGGTAAGGGATCAAAGTGACTGACCTGCTCATGGGTCTTAGAGCTTCTCGGGCTGAAAGAGAACCCTGGAGTGAACTAAACTGAGCAACTATATATGAAAAGTGAATCCAGCCCTCAGCCCATCTGTCCTGTGGTCCGCCCCTCCAAACACATTGGTTGGCTTCTTCTAGGCTGTAGAAAATATCTCTGAATATATTCTACCCTGGGCATGCTGCTTCTCTGAGGGTCTCCTTGCCGGAGGTCTTGTATCTAATTCCACTCTCTGGCCTGGGTCAGGTGTGTCCTCTGGTCAATGCGGTTCTCAGCCATCTGGATGTCACTATGGTGCACGACATTGCTGGTAAGTGCTGTTTCCAGGTCTTCTCCCACTCCAAGAAAGTATCAGTTTCCCCCAAGGAGTTTTGTCCCTGAACATCAGGAGACAACCAGACCTCATTGACTTCATCCCATTCTCTTTGGGGATGTCTTTGTTCCCATGAATGATCCAGATGAGGTTGAGGTAAAGCCTGCCTCCCCGTCTGATTGGCTGGGCTATCTGGAGGAGGAGGAGGCTCAGCCTTCCCCACATACCTGAGCATGGTGAGCATGACCGGTGACCAGAGCTCTTGCTGGACTTCTTCACAGCCAGAACGTGACTCTAATCTGACTTTTGTGTTGTTTTTGTTGTTCAGAATTACTGATCCATGGACTAAAAATTGTCATCAAAGTCTAGGCCTCCCAGGAAGGGAGGATCTGCCTTCATTGAGCTGGTGAGCACTGTTCCACATTCCTCAGTACTGGAGGATAGGCCATTGTCCTTCGAGAAGGAAGCAGGACCTAGGGGCAATGTCATCTCTCAAAAGACCCAAGATAATCAGCTTATAAAGATGAAAGGGTTTCTTTTGGCTTACAGTTTTGCAGACCCAGTTCATGACCAATCATTCTATTGCTTTGGGACTGTGATAAGACAGTGTGTTTTAGTGGAGGAAACCATTCATTCATTCAGTAGCCAAGAGGCACCAAGAAGTAGAATTCCAATTCCCTCTGAGGGAAAGCTCTAGTCACCTAAAGGCCTCCTGCTCCCCAAAGACCCCACTCCCACTGGCTCCAGTGTCTCCCAGCATCACCGCTAACATCTGGGCCCTTAGAGGAACGTCTAAGATTCAAGTTATAGCAATATCCAAAGAGAAACAAGCATCCACACAGTGACACACAGAAATATATACAAAGGTCCACAGAGAAGCTGATAGAGGTGGAGAGACACAGATGCCGCATCAACACAACAGCAAAGAAAAACTTGCAGCATCATGGATACACACACACACACATGAGCCAGATATATATGTGATACAAATGCATGCAGTCTCACACCACTATACTTACACATATGTGCAAACATATACAGACTCACTACAGTCAAGTCTACACAGGTCCAAAGACAACACCCGCACCAAGAGTCAGGCTCCTTACGGCTGAGGTCTTATCCTTGGGTCTCAGCATACCTCCATCCCTCAGAGGCCAGTGTGATGATGAACAATACCAGTGAGAATCATTGGCTTCACGTCTCCCTCCTGATCGAATTCTTCTCCCAACAGAGAAGAACTGTGGCTGCTCAGTCTACTGCTTCTTGCCCAGTGTCCCATGGCTCACAGAAGGGGGCCCCTGTCCTGGAAAAAGATACGCCTCCCCAAGGATCCCGATCTCTTCCTTTCCCATCAAGAATGATTAATCCCATGATTATCACTAAATAAAATGGCTCTTCATCTGCACTAATGGCTTGAGTTCTTCACTATTACTTGAGGCTGTAGAAGCTAGAAAGAGCACTACCTAGGCAGTCAGGGCCATGCCCTAGAGACTCATTCTGAGTCTGAGTGATCTTGAAGAGCAGAGGGCTGGGTTCAGGTGAATGGAGATTAGGGTGGCTGCCCTGCTGTGCTTAGGTGGTGTGAATAAACACTCAGGCATCGATGTTCACACACAGGTTCCCACTAGGAGGGAAGCAGCCGATAGTAGATGAGCTCCAGGACTGGGCATGAAAGAGGGGTGTGAGGACATATGTGTCTCTGGCTCTATCTCAGGCTGGGTGCTGGAAGCAACCAGGAATGTGGGAAGGTGTACTGATCACAGCAGGAAGAGAAGGCTTGAATGGGGGCCACTCCATGTGGTGATGCTTGGGAGACCATGAAGTAGACACCTGGAAGGCTAACGGACGTTGTCATACTGGCCTCTTCTCTGTGCTTCCGGCAACAGAAGGTCAAAGAAAACAAGCAGAATGAAGAGCACCATGGTCCGAGTGTTAACTGCTTGTGAATAGCAGGGCAGAGGCTAATGGGGGTTGTCATCTTTTTTAGGGGAAAAACTTAATTTACAGGAAAGTTGAGAGGGTATAAAATACTGAAAACTTGGATGTAAGAAAGGAGTCTCAAGAAGATCAGAAAATCAAAAGCCCACAGTCTTGGTTTAAAAAAAAAAAAAAAAAGCAGCCAGTGGACACCAGAGCCAAGGAGGGGGTAGAGCAACTCCAAGGCCTCTTTCCCAGTGCAATGACAACATGTGACCTGCTCACTGGGTCCCTGTAGGGTCAGCTTTTAAGTTTTCCTTCATTTGACCTGACTCAGAGTTCACAGACTAGAAATACACAACTTCTCACATATGCATTTGCTGAGAAACACTGGGGGGGTCTTGCTTAGCACTGCCTGAGGTGGTGGTAACGCTAAACACAAACAATGACACACCTGTGATAAATCTCCAAAGAAAAATCCAGGAAATAGGATGTAGGCTTTGAAAATGGTCAGCACATTCTTGGGATTCCGGGAGGCCATGCCTGCATATGATGGGGAGCTGCCTGGGTCCAGCGGGCCCCGTGGGACTTTAGTTGTGCAGAACTATCAGTACGTCCGGGCACACACTCGAATCTTGGACCACCTCTGGTTGTTCACTCCCTCCTGGTGAGCTGGCTGTTTGATGGTCGAGCCTCCTGAACCCTAGAGTTTCTGACTGGGACACTCTTGTCTGTGCCAATTCCTTTTGGAGATACAGTTCTGTTGAGTCCATCCATTTGTATTGCTGGGGTTTCACTGAGTGCCAAGGGTTTGTTGTAACCCCCTACCAGCCCTTGTGCCTTGGAAGCCTGCTGAACTAAAGTGGCCTTTCCATTGGGACAAGGTTGTTTGTGACATTCCTGCCTCGGTAAGTACGGGATAAACAAAGGAAGCATCTCGTTTCCCTCCAGCTACACAGCACAGCTTTTGCTGACTAACCCACGGGGGCTTGGCTGGCAGGCAGTGGGTCACACCCCCTCCTCCTATGGCTCAAATCCTTAACTATGAGCAGGAATGTTCCCTCGGGTGCTGGCGATGTTATGCTCCACAAGCAGCCAATGTGTCCACGCTGTGATGTATTCAGCAGTCACCAGCACTCAAAACCATCCAAAGGGCCCCGCCCATATGCACATAAGCACCACAGGCTGAAAAACACCCTGCGTCAGCAAATTAGCCTCAAATTACCTGACGTCACCAGTTCCATTGTCTCGTCGGGAGACCAGAAAATCTTGTCATGAAAGCATCTGCAAAAGCTACAGCAAAGTCTACATCCTCCTCTTGCATCTTTCTGTCTTAACAGGGAAAGAAAGCCGCTGGTCACTTGGCCCCCATCCCTTAGAGCACCATTAGGCCTAAGACATTTGTATCAACAATGGTCCTTTATCCCACATGCACCAATCAGGCTGTGGTGTGAGGCTTCTCTGGCCTTTTGTCCATATCTGTTCTTTCAGTGTCAAAGCTCTCCCTCAGAAAATGACCTGCTTTTAAGTCTCATTCGCACCATCAATGCATGAAAACAGGTCTTCCTAGGGGACCTCAAGCAACCCAGACCAGGGTAGGGGGGGGTTCCCTGCACAGGCCCCTCTGCCTGCTCCAGGCATCATCTAGGAAGTGACGAGAGCTTATGCTCACCACCTTATCCCTGCAAAGCCAAAGGACAGCCAGCACCTCAGTCAGCCCATCACCCACTCCCCGCTGCTAACCCCATTTGGAGCAAGGACCTATCATTTGACAATGCCATGACTTGTTTCCTTGGTAACCCTGCTCACTGTGCCAGACTGATGAGCAGACAGCACACAGTGGTCCCCAACCCAAGAGCAGAATTTAAACACTTATACCCAAGGCTTGCTGTTAATGACATGTTCAAGGGACACACAGG
Source organism: Microtus pennsylvanicus (assembly GCF_037038515.1). Lineage (NCBI taxonomy): Eukaryota > Metazoa > Chordata > Mammalia > Rodentia > Cricetidae > Microtus > Microtus pennsylvanicus. The sequence continues at coordinate 129,477,056 of NC_134580.1, forward strand.
AGAGTCAGGGGCTGGCTAGGACAATGCTGATGGTTTCTAGTCATTGTGGCAAATGTCTGAACAAATCAGTAAGTGACATTATTTTGACTCACAGTTTCAGAGGTTTTGGTGCATCACAGTGGGAAGGACAGGGTTGTGTGGAGCAGCCCACCACCTAGTGATCAGGAGGCAGAGAGGGACCAGGTCTGTGCTAACAGAATTCCCTCTCTATCACCCAATGAGGGCTCTAAGCCTATGGCAGAATGCCATGGGTATAAGTGTATTAGTGGTCTCTGGGACACCCCTCACAGACATTCGTATAGTGAACTTCACTAATCGGATAGGTACTTCCCATCCAAGCAAAAGGTCGGGATGACTTGTCACAAATGCTTTGCTTACACGGGGGAGAGGAGGAGAGAGACCACACTGGCAGCCAATGCCAGCAACTAACCAGGATCACCCTGCTGTGCCTGCAACTAACCAGGATCACCATGCTGTGCCAACAACTAACCAGGATCTCCCTGCTGTGCCAGCACTAACCAGGATCACTCTGCTGAGCCAGCAACTAACCAGGATCACCCTGCTGCGCCAATAACTAACCAGGATCACCTTGCTGTGCCAGCACTAACCAGGATCACTCTGCTGTGTCAACAACTAACCAGGATCACCCTGCTGTGCCTGCAACTAACCAGGATCACCATGCTGTGCCAACAACTAACCAGGATCTCCCTGCTGTGCCAGCACTAACCAGGATCACCCTGCTGTGCCTGCAACTAACCAGGGTTACCCTGCTGTGCCTGCAACAAACCAGGATCACCATGCTGTGCCTGCAACTAACCAGGATCACTCTGCTGTGTCAACAACTAACCAGGATCACCCTGCTGTGCCTGCAACTAACCAGGATCACCCTCTGTGCCACACAGAGTCCTGTCCCTCCCTAGTGGAGTCTGCACATTGAAAGCTGGGCATGTCTGAAGCCATTGACACACACACTGAAGCAGAGTGAAGAAGAATTCTCTAGAGCAGAAGGGTCCCCATGCAAGGCACAGATGCTGTGGCCTCTTTTTCATGCAGTAACTGAGTCAAGACAGAAAGATGAGGACAAAACGTTGTGGGTCATTAGAAGGAAAAGCTACTCCTCATTCAGGTTTGGTTGAAGACTTTCAGCAGCTGAGAGTAATTCTGGTATGGACAGCATTTTCTCTGTAGGTTGCTATAACATAGAGACAAACTGCCTTTTCTATAGAAATATTTTCAGGTGATAATGCTAGACCACCAATAAACCATGCTTAAGGCCAGGCTGCATACGGCCTCAGGCAGAGCTTCACTCCTCCCCCAGATACTTTCTGAGAAGCTCACAAAAAAAATACTATACCTGGAGACACAAATACACTAACTTCTCACATCCCTATGGTCTAAGAAGTTATTTATTCACCATAATCTTGTCTGCTGCATCTCAGGAGCTATGCTGTTACCTCATTTAAATTCCTTGGCAACCATTTTAATACAAAACTTTCAGAACCTACCAAAATTGCATATATGACAATTATATAGAAGACGAAGCCTGGCTCCACTTTGAGAAGCCCACACCATTGCTCAGTATGCCTCAGTCTTTTCCTGAATGCCTCCTCTCTCATAACGCCCGTCTGTAAATCTAAGCATCTCCTTCTTAATAAACTCCAATTTCTCTTCATACAAGCTCCTGCTGGGATCCTTTTCTCTGGCAAAACCAAGGATCCAGTTTTACCTGAGAGCAGAGTCTGAAGAGGAAAGGAACTCTTTAGGCTGCTGCAGACAACTCACAGCACGGAGCAGAATCCACCATGGATGAAAGCATGGAAGTGTCCCAGGCCCAAGGCTCATCTTAACCTCGCCAAGCAAAGGGTCAAAACACTGTATGCAAAAGACAGCCACTCTTAGCACAACTAGGAATACACACACTACACAGAAGAGAAGCTTACAGAATTAAGATTAGTTCAGTCATTAGGCAGACACCTAAAACAACCACTATCCACAAAAAAAAAAAAAAAAAAAAAAACTTCTGGAGAGAAGGAACAATTCAATTTGCAAAGTGGTTGTATTATATTTTGAAGTATGAGGCACAGAGACACGAAGCAGCAGCTGGAGAAATGGCTCGGTGGTTAAAAGCACTTACTGTTCTTCTAAAGGACCCAGGTTTTGTTCCCAGCACCTACGTGTGACTCACAACCATCTGTAACTCCAGTACCATAGCTTCTGGCACCCCGTTCTAGCCTCCGTGAGCTTTGTGTGCACATGATGCACAGACATACATGCGGACAAAACATTCACATGTGCAAAATACAATAATTGTTATATTTGTAAAATGTATGAGGCACACAAAGGAACAAGAAAATATGGCTCCTACATTTGAGAAGTACCCAAGGACTCTCAGATGTTGGACTTACAACACAAAAACTTAAATTTTCTATTTTAAATATATTCAATAAACACTCATCTAAGAAACTATTTTAATCACTGTTCTATTGTTGTGATTAAAAATCATGGCCAAGACAACTTATAAAAAGAAGCATTTAATTGGGGACTTGCTATACAGTGATCATCATGGCAGAAAGCATGGCAGGAGTCAGGCAAGCATGGATCCGAAGCAGTAGCTGAGAGCTCACAACTGATTCAAAGGTTTCAGGAGGCAGAGAGACTAGGCCTGGCATGGGTTTTTGAAACCTCAAAGCCCCACCCCCAATGACACACTTCCTCCAACAAGCCACACCTCCTAATCCTTCCCAAAAGGCTCCACTAATCAGGGCCCAATCATTCAACTATATAAGCCTGTGGGGGTCATTCTCATTGAAATCCACAGAAACCTTGTGAAAAAAATTACAGGAAAATATCAGAACAATGTCTTCCAAATGAACCCATGACCTTGGGCCTGCTCAGCACACACTCAACTAATGAGCTACATCCTCATCTCCTATGTTTTTATTGATATGTCCACAATCCTACTTCAGTGCCCAATAATTAATGTCGGGAAAGTGATGAGTATACTACTAGTGCCCCGCTGGACGCTAGTCACACTCAAAATAAGTTTCTTCCAGAAAGAAGTCTGGGCATGTACGAGCCTTAATCATTAGAGGGCTTGCCTACCAAGAAGGAAAGCCTGGACTCGACCCGTAGCACCATGTAAAACAGAAGTGGTACATTCCTGCAATCCCAGCATTCGGGAGGTGGAGGCAGGAGGATCAGAAAGTCAAGGTCATCCTTGCTTACGTACATTTTGCTTACGAGTTTTGATGGCATCCTGTGCTAGAGACCAGCTTGTTCTTTCTTTGTTTCGAAAGTACTAGACTCGCCGGGAGCCCATGAGTTTTCCATCGCAGCGAATTACCTGAGTGGTGGACCTTGGCTGCTGTTGTCTGATAGACCCATTGCTCACCAGCGGTTTGACTTTGGGCTTTCAAGTCTCCATATGTGAGGAGATGAGATCAAATCCTTGCCAGACATCGAGGTGATAGGCCAATCCCTTTTGCATAAATGGTTAAGAGTTAGACTCTCTAAATACAGGTGACAGTTGTATGGCTGGGGCAGACGGTGGGGCCACTGACAGTGAGATCAGGATTCATCCTTACTGTTTGTGCTGGTTTTTTGGAACCCATTCTCTCTGGAGGAACACCTTGCACAGCCTAGATATAGTGGGGAGGGCCTTGGTCCTGCTTCAAAGCAATGTGCTAGACTTTGTTCACTCCCACGGGAAGCTACTTTCTCTGAGGAGTGGATGGGGGTGAGCTGAGGGGAAGGTGGAGGGAGTGGGAGGAGGAGAGGGAGTGGGAAGTGGAAATGGTATGTAAAGTGAGAAAAGATAGGGTTTTTTTTTCCTTTTTTAAATAAAAAAATAAACTAAAAAAAAAGTTCTTTCACAGGCCTGGGAGGGTGGGGGGAGACCAGAGTGTAGATCACCTCCCTCTTATCGTTGCAGAGGAAACTGCACATTGATGCCCTATGAGGGGCCTTTAGATCCTTGCTTCTAGAGACCTAGGGCGGGGTCTGGCTAGGCCCCTTCATTACCTGCATTTATATCATTGTTCCTCTAAACGGTCTCTCTACTTTTTGAAGGAGAAAAGAGTTACAGGCAAAAACACATTCACACTGTCTTGTGCGTGACAGGTGCATATGTGTTTTATGTGAGTGTGTTTGTGTGTGTGTATGTGTGTGTGTGTGTGGTGGCTACTGTCCCTCAGAGACTATCCACATTATTGTTAGAAAGTCTCTCAATAATGTAAAATTTGCCAAGAAGGTTAGGCTTGATGGGCAGTGAGTCCCAGAGATCTGCCTCAGCCTCTTTAATGCTGGGATTATAAACATGTGCGACCATGCCAAGCTTTGTGTATGTGTGTGTATTTGTATGTTTATGTGTGTGTATATGTGTATCTATATGTGTGTGCTTATGTGTATGTGCTTATGTTTGTATATGTGAGTGTGAGTGTCTGTGTGTGTTTATGTGTGTATGTGTGTTCTGGAGAACAAGCTTCAGTTCGTGCAAGGCAACAGGTTTGCAAGGCAAGAACTTTACCTACTGAGCCACCTTCCAGTCTTACCATCTTTTAGATTTGGGGTTTTTTTGTTATTTTTGTTGTTTCTCTGTGTAGCCCTGGCTGCCCTAGAACTCGTTCTGTAGACCAGGCTGGCCTCAAACTTACAGAGATCCGCCTGCCGCTGCCTCAGGAGTGCTGGGATTAAAGGTGTGTGCCACCGCCTCCCACCTGCCTTACCATCTTTTATACTTCCCTATTACTCATAAGGTGTTCTTTATTTCTCTTTATTTATTTATTGCACTTTTGCTAACTTCCATTCTCTTTCAGCCTGAGGGACCCCTTTAGGGCATGCTTAGTACTGTTCAGCTTATTGGATTGTTTTCATTTTTTCTGTTTCTCCTGTGAAAGCACTAACATGTACCTACTCACCACAGACAGGGAAGCTGCACTGAGAGGAGACCACTGTGAACATTTAGGCAGAAGGGATTTAAGTTTGCCAGGTGTAGTGGTACACACCTTTCAACCCCTCCCAGCACTTGAGAGGCAGAGGAAGGTGGATCTCTGCGAGTCTGAGATTACACCAAGAGACCCATTCTAAAATAATAAAAACTGAGAAATACCTGCATTCTAACTCTGGGCTCAGTGGTCCACCAGGGATGAATTAAGTGGAGGCTGAGGCAGCATGGTTTGGAAGATGGTAAGGTGGTGTTGGTTCAGCCATGGTGGCTTGCCGTGCCACCTCAATGAAGAGGACTGTAGAGCCTCCACAGCATCTGTACAGGCTCCAGTGGCCACTGCCAGAAGATTCTGAGAATGGGCAATGGCAAGACACTGATTTGGAAAGAACTTGATTAGCTACAGCTCCATGGAGGAATTTGAGGAATGTTGTTTCTGTGGTGAATTTGCTCCAAAGGCTGACGCATCCAACAGCACCCATGACTATGATGGCATTAGCCATGCAAACAACACAGTCCTTGTGTTAGCCACTGTTCTGTTGCTGTGCTAAAATGCCATGACCAAAAGCAACCTACAGGCAGAATCTGGTTTGGCTTATGGTCACAGAGGGCAAGCCCACGATGGTGGGGAGGCATGGCAACAGACAGCTGGGACAGGAAACTGGCTGATCACATGCCTATCAACATGCAGGAATCAAAGAAAATGAATGGCAAGTGAGGTGAAGCTACAGAATCTCAAAACCCACTTCCTGTGATGTACTTCCTCCAGCAAAGCTCCCAAGCTTAACAGCCCCATAACCTCCTGAAACAGCACCACCTGTGTGTGCATGTGCCCGAGGAAAGACACGGGGCATCAGATCCACGGGAACTAGAGTAGGGGGGTGGATGCCAGGATCCAAATCTGGGTCCTCTACAAGACCCACAAACACTCTTAACCAGGAAGTCCTCCCTCCAACCCAAACAAATCTTTATTAGAAGTGGGAGGTGTGAGTGGGAAAGCCAAGAGCGAGTAAATTAGAGGCTTCATCTCCCAGTACGCTGATTGGGAGAAAGACCGAGTGTGAGTGTCTCTCTGTCCGGCCACCTCACACTTGAGCCCCAGCTCCCATCGTCAAAGCTCATTCCCACCCCTGGGCTCTGAGGGCCCGCACGTGCTCCATGCTGCCTTTATTTATATGCCATTGCTATCCAGTGAGTTGACTTCTAACGCTGCCCTGTGCTCTGGGTCATTTTCCCTAGCTGGACCTCAGTTTTCTCCTCTGGAAACAAGCAGCATCCCTACCAGGAATCTGGTGAGGACCTACAAGCACCGAACCATCATGCACTAGCGACTTAGAAAACAGCATCCACATGTGTGCCCTCACGCCTACACATGTGTGCATGGAGTTAAGGGATCGTTCAGAGCTGGGAAGGCCACATGTAGTGGGTGAGCAAAACATCACCAAACAGAGAAAAGGAACGAGACCTCGGAAGGATATGGACTGAGAGCAAAGAATGAAGTCCTGACGAGGCTACTCTGGCTGTTCCACTCCATTCCAAGCCTGATCTTCCTGCCACTCATGAGCGTGGATCTCCAACGTAATCCTCATGCATGGGACCATGAAGTCTTTAATAACCTGCCATCTCAAGTCGTCTTGCTTAACGTGTGGATCAAACAGCTGACTCACCTGATTAAGTGATTGGTAATTGTTTACTTTGCAGAACCCTGAAAGACACTGCCAGATTGCAGAATTGGGAATTATCTAGAAGTCCATCATCTAATCTTGTGTTTCCTGAGTCTGGTTCTATAAAAGAGGCCCTCAGCTCCTCAGCAGAAACAGATAGAAAAGAAGCCCAGGACAGCCGCTGAGACCTCGAGACTCAGGTAAGACCTGCCCCTTCCTCTGCTCCACGGGTTCTCTGGGGAGCAGGAGGCCATGCCCCTTACTGTAAGCTTGTGCTGGCAGATGGTACCGTCACTAACTGGGGGCCTTCCACGAGATACAGGGATGGCCTTGGTCAGGGGCAAGGACTCTGTTCACTCACCTTTCCTAGAAAGGGCAACATTAATGGAGCAGTGGGCTCTCAACATGCCCAAAGTCAAGGCTGGAGGGAAGGAACTTTAACTTCAGGTTCCATCACAGTTGAGAAGCTGTCTATGGTCATGTGACCTTGGACATTCCATGGCTCTTGATGATATCCACAAACCATCATGGTCCGAACCATCCAAAGACCAAAGACACTATCGCTTAGCAGAGGTGATGGCCGAGCAGATCAGATCTTCAGCCTCTGCCATGTTGGAGCCTCTTCATCCACACTGGAGAGTCAGGCCACCACAGTCACATGCCCCAGCCCCAGAGTAACTCTGACGGTCACTTAACTACATAGAAGCTTCTGGATCAGGCATGCTTGACTTCAGCTCCTCTCTCTGCTGCAACCTGTGACACTGGGGAGACTGCCTGGAGTCACCGGGCCTCTGCTCCAACTGTGCACTAGAGGTTGTCCTTGCCCGCGTCTGAGGATGTGGTGACAATGAAGCTGGTGACTGAATGGCTCAGCCTGGGGCCTGGGACAGACAACATTATGGCAGTGTTAGCTATTGTTGCTAGTTATCACTCCCTGGGCTTCAGGGGGGAAGAAACCCCACACCTGGGGACAGGGCAGGCAGTGCAGAGAATCCTCTGATACCCATACCACGATGACTTGTTATTCTTTCTGCAGATACCAAGAGATGCTTCTAGTCGGGAGCCTCGTTGTCCTCTGTGGGCTGCTGGCCCAGAGTTCAGCCCAGCTGGCTTATCCCTTACCCCTAAGCTATGACCTGCCCACATCTGTGGGTCACTGCCGGCCCTTGCACCTGGACCAGAACCTGCCCACATCTGTGGGTCACTGCCGGCCCTTGCACCTGGACCAAAACCTGCCCACATCCATGGGTCACTACCGGCCCATGCACCTGGACCAGAACCAGCCCATATCCATGGGTCACTACCGACCCATGCACCTGAGCCCGAGCCCATCCTACACAGTGACTCCAGTTGTAACAACATACCCTACACACCTTATTGCTGCAAACTTCAGAAATGGTGAGTGAGTCTGCGACAGTGTCTTTCAGGGATGTGTGTGTGTGTGTGTGTGTGTGTGTGTGTGTGTGTGTGTGTGTGTGTTATATAGTGTGTGTTGGTGTATGCTGTGTATGTGTGTGTGGTATGGTGTACAGTGTGTGTGTAGTGTATGGTGTGTGTGTGTGGTGTGTGGTGTACAGTGTGTGTAGTGTATGGTGTGTGTGTGTGTGCTGTGTGGTGTACAGTGTATGTGTGTGTGGTGTGTGTATGTGTGTTTGCACACGTGTGCTCTGGTCTATACAACTTCCTGATGATAAGAAGGGGAATGAGAAAGAATGGCTAAGGCTCTAGAGCAGTGGTTCTCGACCTTCCCAAAGCTGTGACCCTTTAATACAGTTCCTCATGCCGTGGTGACCCCAACCATACAATTGTTTTCATTCTACTTCATAGTAATAATTTTGCTACTGTTATGAATCATGATGTAAATATCTGTGCTCTCCGATGGTCTTAGCAGACCCCTGTGAGAGGGCCATTTAACCCCCGAGGGGTTGTGACCCATGGGCTGAGAACTGCTGCTCCAGAGTTAGCAGTGTGAACCCTGCGATTCTCCATTTTGCAGCTTTTAGCCAAGGTTTGCTGTCTGGGGGCATTCTGGGCTTTCTGGAACACATGCCTCTCCTGAGCTATGTGAGACCTGCAGGAAGCAACGCCGGTGGTCTGGTCGGGGTGATTGGAAGAGTGATTTCCTCAATCCCAATCCTGAACAACATCCTTGAGTGAGTTTCCCAAAGAGGGATTTGGTTCCCACTGACAGCTGAATACCTACAGAGAGAGAATGGGGCGGGGATTGAGCATGAAGCCAAGGCTCAATCCCCAGGCCTCTCTCCACTCTATAAGGAACAGTGGCCCTTTTGACCTGGAGCTGCCCCCAGTCCTAAGGCACATCCTGGGCTCCAGGAGCAACTATTATCCCCGTGGCAACCCTTCCATGTCAACTCCAGTATCCCCAGTTCCCAGATGGAGAAACTGAGGCACAGAGATATGCCTGTGCTCACATAGCTAGGGTGATGCAGAGTCAGGAGTCTAACTCAGACAAGCACCAGCCTGGGGCCTTTTCTGCCCACTGCTCATCCCTTCTGGGGAATGTGGGCTGTCACTAGGCTATCCTCCTCAACCGTATCACCTAAGGGATGTGACTGAGACCTGATGTGGAGCTTCCCATGGGCCACTCAAGAGCTTCCTAGGCACAAAGCCACAATGTGGAGCTTATTGCCAGTGACCAGATATCCAAACCTGAGTCCTTAGTAAGACCAGACCAAAGCCATTGCCAGGATTCCCAGCCTCCCAAGCCTTTGCTTCCTGACCTGGAGACAGTAGACAGGCTTCAGTTTGATTGCCGTAAGACTGTCTGTGCTGAATGATCCAGAGTCAGGCACCTGGTCTCCTGGGCTTGATTTTTCCATCTGTGAGATGGGGTTATACACACAGAGAAAGGATGTGGAGGAGACCAGAAAAGGGTAAATACCTGGTACCATCCATGGCTCAGGGAAGGTGCCCTCCCAACTCTTCTGAATTCTTCCCAACAAGTCGTGTCATTTCCTTTGACAGCGCATCCATCCATGTATCCATTTTTTCCTTCCTTTCCTCTAACCACTCCCTCTGCCATCCACCCTCCCCTGTACCCAATGACTCATCTTCCTACCAAGTTAAAAGTCAGCCTTTTTCTTTGAAAGGCTCCAAACCAGCATACCCAGTCTCTTTCCTCAAATATCTTTTAGGCTTGAGGTAAACAGAGGATGGGGTATGTCAGGATCTGATCCAGAAGGAAGTTGGAAATGATAGAGGCATGGCTAAGAACCCCGGGTAGTTATGACTCCAAGGCTGTCCTGACCCCAGGTGTCCAGCTCTCCCTCCATGACGAGCAAATTTAAAGGTGGTTCCCTGGTTTGAGGCTCAACATGCTAACATTTCTCCCTGACTAGCATAAAAGTCACCAATCCCCAGCTGCTGGAACTCGGTCTGGTGCAGAGCTATGACTTCCACCGCCTCTACGTCACTATCCCTCTGGGCTTTGAACTCAAAGTGAACACGTGAGTAGGTCCCAGGGTGGGTGGTGGTGGGAGGAGGACTCACAAAGGGACAGCCTGGTGGCTGTGGGGAGTTGCAAAGGCCGAGCCTCGAACCTTACCTATTCGATGTGTTGAACAAACTCGGGTCATGTGGAAAACACACAATCTCTCTGAATCTCGGTTTCCCCTAATGGGAACAAAGATCAATACCACTGTGACAAAAATGGAGTTAAGGTGAGGCTGGCACTCCTGCCAAAGAGAAGCCTTCGACCTTGAAATGGGAGAAGTCAGATGCCATTTCTGAGCTGTCTCTGCCTTCTCTGTCAGACCGCTGATTGGAAGACTGTTGGAGTTCGCTGTGAAGCTGGATCTCACTGCAGAGATCTATGCGGTGAGAGACATTCAAGGGAGGAGCCGTCTGGTCATTGGTGACTGCATTAACTCTCCCGGCAGCTTGCGTATCACACTGCCTAAAGGGTAAGACCAAAGGGCTGGTTCTCCTGCCCCGAGAGAGCAGGGTAAAATGATGGGATAAGAGAGGATGAAGGAGTGAGAGAACAGGAAGAAAGATATGTTGGGAGAAGGAAGTGTGGATGGGTGGGTGGAGGATGGATTGATGGGCGGGATGATGGATGGATGGATGGATGGATGGATGGATGGATGGATGGATGGATGGGTGGATGGATGGATGGGTGGGTGGATGATGAATGGGTGGATATTTAGATGGATGGATGAATGGGTGGTAAGACATTTGGTGAGCAGGGAGAAAGATTTATAGGCAGGTGTATTGGTAAATGAGTAAATGGATGAATAAATGCTCACTTACCCCTTATTAAACCAAGATGATCAATTTTATGTTGAATAGGCAATATAGAATATGGTTTAAGACCAACATTCATAACCTGTTGAGGCAAATAAGAGCACCTCTGACATGAACCTGGCTAGGGTTTCTCTAATTTGGTCTCACCTTGCTTATCTTCAACACAAAACCATGTGATATTATTAATAGAATCTTCCTAAGAGATAAATAGATGCGCACCTATTTGGATGCTTGTTCCAGTTGACTGCCCCATGAGAAGGCCCAGCCATTCATAGAGTAGAGGACCTGGTCACACCACAGCTCACATTTGCTAAACTCATATATCGAACATTGTGTGTATCAGTTCATTGAATCTCCATGACAACTACAAACCAGGTGCTTTTCATACATTCACGGATTCCAGTCTTGTTGTGCACCTACTGTGTCCCTGGAATGTGTGCTTATTCTATGTTCCTCTGTACATGCACAGCTGGTCTGGGTGTCACTCTCTTCATCTCGGGTCCTTGCTGTTAAATCTGCCAGGGACATGAGTGTGCAAGGCCTGGTCTCAGTTACCAGTGACAAGACTGGGTGTGTATTGTGGCTGATGAACTTCTCCAGACCAACCCCAAGCCTCTGGGTCACATGCATGTCTTTTTCTTCCAGACTCAATCTACTTCAAAACCTGATAGACAGCCTCACAGACATCTTGACTAAAGTCATTCCTGGCCTGGTGCAGGGCGTGGTAAGAGATCAAAGGGAGAGTACCCTGCTCCACGAGTCTTAGAGCTACTTGGGCAGAGCTAAATTGGCTACTCTAGATGGGAAATATTCATCCATCAGTCCGTCTGTCCTGTGATCCAGCCATCTGTGTTACGTCTTTCCACACCTCCAAACACATTGGTTGACTTCTTCTGGACTGTAGAAAGTATCCCTGAATATATTCCACCGTGGGCATGCTGCCTCCCTGAGGGTCTCCTTGCAGGAGGTCCTGTGCCTCACTCTCCTCTCTGCCCTGGGTCAGGTGTGTCCTGTGGTCAATGGAATCCTCAGCCTCTTGGATGTCACCCTGATGCATGACGTTGCTGGTGAGTGCTGTTTGTCCCTACACACCATGGGATGCCAGGTCTCATTCGCCACTTCCTCCTTGGTTGGGGGTGTCTTTATTCCCATGAACGATCCAGATGAGTCTGAGGCACAGTTGGCCTCCTCCTCAGCCTGACCTGAGAACAGCTGGGCTGGCTGGAGAGGAAGACCTCGTGGTTTCCCGACGTGTCTGGGCACAGTGAGCATGGCCGCTGCTCCAGAGCCTCGGGTGGCACTCAGGTTCTTCTGAACTCCTTCGCCTCCAGATCATAACTTTAGTCATTTTTTCTTCTAGAATTGCTGTTGCATGGTGTACAATTTGTCATTAAGGCCTAAGCCTTCCCTGAAAGGACCTGTCTCTGCTGCGATGGTAAATGCTTCTCTCATTTCCCAGGATCTGTGGACTAGCTGTCATCCTCTAGGACAGGGAAGCCAGGCTCTTGAGACAACAGCACCCACAGCAGCTCTCCTGGCAGCACCACTGTGGGCACAAAGCCTTTAACGTGGACTTCAGGAGAGGATGTTAGATTCAAGCTATAGCAGCAATACGCCAGGAGAGAGACAAACATGGATGTAGACACACAGAGATGCATGAAGTCCATGGAGTAACTGACAGATGTGGAGATGGACCAGAACCAAAGCAATCCAGCTTCAAAGAGAAACATATGTGATCACGGGCACACAATCAATCACATAGACTTGGCAGTCAAACACTCATCCACACAGGCACACATATACAGACTCACTAGTCAAGTCCCCGTGAGTACACAGACACACACTCATACACATACACAAGCAGCCATCAAGACATAGCCTTGAGTCTCAGCATGCCCCATCCCTCAGAGTGCCAGGTGATAACGGAGCGGTATCAGTGAGAGTCACCGACCTCAAGGCTCCCTGCTGATTGAACTATTCTCCCAACAGAACCATTTCTTGCTGCTCTGTCCACTTCCTCCTGCCCAGCTTCCCATGGCTCACAGACGGGGGCCCATGTCCTGGAAAATGGCATGACCATCTTCTCAAGAAACCTGCTCTCCTTCTTTCTGAGATGAATAGTCTGTGTTCATAATTAAATAAAATGGCTCTTATTCTACACTGGGGTCTTATGTTCCTCCCATCTCTTGAGGCTTTAGAGGCTGGTGATATAGCTATACCAGAGCTGGACCTCACATCACAGAACTGAATGGCCTTGAAGAGCTGAGGGCTGGGGTTCAGATGACTGCCCTTCTGTCCTTACAAAGTGCCCATGAGGAAGCTGGGAGTGGATACATATCCACGCATAGATGTTCACACACACAGTGCTGTCACACAAAAAAAGTGGAGTAGCATATTGAAGAATTAGCCACGAGCTCGGCACAGAGGAGGTGTGGAAGGACATATATGGCCCCAGTCTGCATCTCAGGCTAGGGATCCAGCTATCTTACCCAAGGATAAAATTGCTGTAATAAAATACCATGACCAGGGCCTGGAGAGATGGCTCAATGGTTAAGAGCATTGCTGTTCTCGCAAAGGATTTGTGGCATCCACATGATGACCCACAACCATCTATAACTACACTTCTAGGGGACTTGGTGCCCCCTTCTGGCTTCTGGCAGCACCAGGCATGCACAGGGTACACATATGTACATGCAAGCAAAACACTCCGATAGATAGATAGATAGATAGATAGATAGATAGATAGATAGATAGATAGATAGATGATAGATAGATAGATAGATGATAGATAGATAGATAGATAGATAGATGATAGATAGATAGATAGATAGATAGATAGATAGATAGATAGATAGATAGATAAAAGATTTTAAAAAAAAAACATGATCAAAAGCAAAAGCCGCTTCGGAAGGAAAGGGTTTCTTTCACTCCATAGCTTATAGCTCCATCCCTGTAGGAAGCCAGGGAAGGAACTCAAGGGAGGGATCTGGAAGCAGGAAGTGAAGCAGAAGCCATGGAAGAACGCTGTCTACTGCATTGCTCCTCAGCCTCCTTTCGTATATGCTCCAGGACTGCCTTCCTGGACTGGCATCACCGTCAGTGATTTGATCCCTCCCACATTAATAATTAATCAAAAATGCGGTACTGGGGCATTTTATCCATTGAGAGTCCCTATTCCCAAATGGCTCCAGTTTGTGTCAAGTTGACATAAAACTAGCCAGCACAATTGACCCCTTGTCAACTTGACACACAAACACATTTAACTAAAATTAAATTAAATTAAAATTACCTAAAATTCTCCTTTCTCATTTTCCCCAAGATGGTATGTTAATGTTAATATAACAATATAAAACATCAACTTTGAAAAATCTCAGTCTTTAGAACTGTTAGAGTTCAGTCTCTCTAAGATTTCAACACTTATCAGTTGTGGGCTCCTGTAAAATAAAAAATAAATTAAATCCTTTCTTATTCCAGGAGGAAAGAACCAGGATACAACCACAATGCAAAACCAAAGTCCAACCATGTAAGGCTCAGAGTCAGACTTCTGGGACTCACTCATAATCTTCTGGGCTCCAACAGGCTTGCCACAGAACAGACAGTGCTCCCTGGGGCTCAAGTCAGCCCCATTTCTTGGCTGCTGATATTTTTGGTCACATCATCTGGCATCTCCAAAATGTTGGCATCTCCCCAGCCACTTGGCTGCACTGTCACCAATAACCTCTCCTGAGCCTTCTTTAGGGACTCTGATCCTGCCACACATCAGTGCCAATCCCCATATCCTCTCCATGACCTCTTCAGTTCTGGTGCTTCTACTACAGATAAGTCTGAACCTTCACCAATGGTCTCTCCCAGAATCTCTTCAGGGACTCAAGTCCTACCAAAACAGTGCCAAGTCCAAATTATTCTCCATGATCCCTTTATGCCTTCAAAACCAGCACCACCTGGGAGACTCTTACACACTAAGTTTGGCTTCCAGCACAGTATACAGCCCTGGCCCCCTCTGGACCACAGTTTCCATGAGATGGCCCTGCGGGAACACTTCCCAGATGATTTGGCTTCAGCGATGCCAGTCTCATCTTAATCACCACTAATTCCTCAGCTTCTGATGACCAGCATTGATTGTCCCTGCAAAGCAAAGTTTTCTCTTTAGTGATCCACGGCTAACCAGAACCATAGATTCTTAATTCGAAATATTGGATGGCCCCAACAGAGTCCTTAGGGGACTCTCATACCTCCCTCTGGAACTTCACAAGGCAGACCTTCATCATCTGCTCTCAACATTTTTATCTTCCAAGTTCCCATCAAATAGCCCACTGAGGCCTAAGCACTCCATGGCTGTTCTAGTCCAAAGATAAAATGCCACCACCCTCCTTCCAAAAACATATGATCCATTCTGTCATGGCAATACCCCATGACCTGGTATAAATTGATGCCTTAGCTAAGGTTTCTATTATGTGAAAAACACCACAACCAAAGCAACTTGGAGAAAAGGGTTGATTTCAGCTTAGGGTGAACCTGGGTGCTGCTGTCTTAGATGCAGAGATGAGGACCAGGGAGAGAGAGATTCCTCTCTTCACATTACTTAAAAACGTAAACTTACTAACATCTGTCTCACTCGTATCTGCTTTGCAGTCACCTTTTATTAATACAGTTTGCTTCTGAGGGCTTTTAAACTTAATTCCATCAGGCTTGTTAGGTGGCTCAGTGGGTAGTGTCACTGACCCCCCGACGACCCGAGTGCTGGGATCAAACCCAGGTCCTTATTTCTTTTTACAAGAACTCTACAGACTAACCAATCTCCTCGAAATATAGATGTCTTGAAATAAAAACTGGGGACCATTTAGAGGAATGTGTGAAGTAAATAAGGGAGATGGTGGAGCCTCACCACCCTATCTAGACTTCTTAGAGCCCAGGAGATGTCAGGCCACTAATCTGGCATTGGAGTGCAGTTATCTCTGTAGCCACAAGAGGGAGCAAATACACACGCTATTCCCCACTGCAGTTGATAAAGAACTGACTTTTACAGTGTGTGTGTGTGTGTGTGTGTGTGTGTGTGTGTGTGTGTTCACATATGTTCCACATGTGTACATCTCAATACAACTTCTTAGAGTCAGTTTATTTCTTCCACTATGTGGGTCCTAGGGAGTCCGTGGGTTCTTGACCCAATCTCCTAGAACTGAGCAAGCAGACAGCAAAGTGTACAAACATGAGATACTCTTGCCAGTTCAGGGGTAACAACCTTTAAACTGGTAAAAAAACAACTTACATTGCCATGAGGGGTTAAAATGAACCGAGTTGAACTCCCCATAGGTGACGAGAGGTTACTGCTTTGGAACTATGGCAGCTCGCATTTCTCAAGGCAGCAGATGCCAATCAAGAGCCTTCCTGGTGTTCGTAGGTGTGTGGATTGATATCCGGGTCTTCGATTCGGTTCCATTGGTCCTCCTCTCTGTTTTTATGCTAATACCAGGCTGTTTTCAACTCTACTGTAGCTCTGTAGTAGAGTTTGAAGTCAGGGATTGTGATGCCTCCAGAAGTTCCTTTATTGTACAGGATTGTTTTGGCTATCCTGGGTTTTTGCTTTTCCATATGAAGCTGAGTACTGTTCTTTCAGCTTACTCTTTATACAACCCACTAGCCCGGGGTGCATCACCTGCAGTTGTTTGGGCCATGCCACATTGATCAATAATCAAGGAAATTCCCCCACAGACTTGCCTACACACCAATGTGATGGAAGCATCTTCTCAATCGAGGTTCCCTGTTCCCAGATGATGTGGGCATATGTCAAGTTATGAAAAAAAAATTCTAACCAGGACAGTCCCTAAAGAGTTATAGATTTATCAACAAAAATATAGGAGTTGAGGGTGTAGCTCAGTGGGTGAAGTACATGCTGAGCAGACCCAAGGCCCCGGGCTCCATCCTCTCTACTAACCTTAGGCTGGTAATCCACCAGGCTGTCAATCAAACTGATGTGGATTCCCCTCTGTATGCTGTGAATACCACTGGTTAATAAAGAAACTAGCTCGGCCTGATAGGGGAAACAGAGCTAGTTGGGGGAGTGTGGCGGGGGGGGGGGGGGAGGAATCAAACTGAATGTTGGGCAAAAGAAAGGCAGAGTCAGAGAGCCGGGTGGTGGTGGCTTTAATCCCAGCACTTGGGAGGCAGAGGCAGGGGATCTCTGGGAGTTCAAGGCCAGCCTGGTCTACAAGAGCTAGTTCCAGGACAGGTGCCAAAGCTACAGAGAAACCCTGTCTCGAAAAAAAAAAAGAAAGAAAGGCAGAGTCAGAGAGAAGCCATGGAACTGCCGCCAGAGACAGACATACTGAAACTTTGCTGGTAGGCCATGACTTTGTGGTGATGCTCAGATTATTGGAGATGGGTTAAATTAAGATGTAAGAGTTAGCCAATAAGAAGCTTGAGATAATTGGCCAAGCAGTGATTTAAATAATACAGTTTCTGTGTGACTATTTCGGGGCTAAGCAGCCAGAAACTAACTAGCAGCCTCCTCCAACATCAAACAGGGGCTGGGCCTGCAAAGTTGATGGTGATGATTGGGTAGTAGTGAAGGGGCGGTGATGGTCCAGCCATGGTGACCCTCCATGCCGCCCTGAGGAGGGATTAGGTTGTGCTCTACAGCAGATAGCCAGAACAAGAAACTGGCTGAGCACAGTTCTATCAACACGTAGGAATCAAAGAAAGTGAGTTTCAGGAGAGGCAAGGCTAGATCTCAACGCCCACTCTAATAGAGAAGTCTCTCCAAAGGGAGCACGGACGTTCAGCTCCGGGGATGGCTGTCTCTGAAGCTGCCCAAGGTTGCCAACTTTGTGAGCATGCTGTGTCCACACATGCACAGACACAAGGTTGGTATTTATTAAATAATAAATTTAAGGACCACATCAGTTTTGCTGGCTGTAGTTTGGCAAGCACTCATGATTTCTCTTGATCACTGGCCCATGGCAAACCAAGGTCTTTTATTCCAATCTCAATTATTAATATTGACTCTTAGATTATGCCTCCCATAGCACTAAATTGTATCTGTGTTTGTGTACATATGTAGATTACAGAATGGCTGTGAAAGGATTAAAGGGCTACAGAGGTCAAAGAATTCTAAGAACCCTAACTAGAAGTTGACAGTTGATGCAAACTCAAAGAGTCACTGCAAATGATTAGAAAAGACATCAGTGAACTAGCTGGAAAGATGCAGGAGGCCTCAAAGCCAAACCACAGGGTGGTGTCAGCAGGATCACAGAGAGTTGTGAAGGTGAGATTCAGGACTGGATCCTGATGGATGGGTGGGTGCCAGGGACCCCACAAGCCTTGTCAGGGTAAAGAATAAAACTGGAGACAGTGCCATCTTTGCAGGAATTGAGCCAAAACATCCAGGGTCTGACCTCATGACTTATCCCTCTTCTACATTTGAGCACAGTAAAATTTTGGGACAGGATCTCCTCCACATGACAATTATCACAACAAAGCTCCAGAAACTCCCTAGCATGGTAGCAAAGCGCCTGGGACCTTTACAATAAGAATGGGTTCTATTGGCTGATAAACAGTCTCAGGGCTAGACCTAGAATAAAGATCTGTGATAAGCATAAGGATGGATTTTGTTGGTGGAGGATGCAAAGTACATGGGGCCTCTGTCATAGGGATGGGTTCTGCTCACTGAGAGACAAAGCTTGGAATTAGGATTAGGGCCTAAACAATGCTTGGGATATTGCAGGGTTTCAGGTGGAGGCTAGCTCCTAATAGAATCTTATACAGAAAACATTTAATTGGGGTAACTCAGAATTTCAGAGGTTGAGTTCATTATCCTCATGGTGGGGAGCATGGTGGCTGGGACTATGGCAGCGTGCAGACAGACATGGTGCTGGCTGCATCTTGACCAGAAAGCAGCAAGAAGTAGACTGAGACACTGGGCAGAGTCCTGAGCATCGGAAACCTCAAAGCCTGCCCCCACAGTGACACACTTCCTCCAACAAGGCCTTACCCACGCCAACAAAGCCACACCTCCTAATAGTGCCACTTCCTATGAGACTATGAGGGAGTCAATTACATTCAAATACCACATACGGCTACCTTGTTCTGATTACCTTGTTATGCCCACCTTGCAGCCATATCTTTGTCTCAGGAGAGACTAACTTGCTATGCTCATATTCTGCTCCTGTAACCCCGCCTATTTTACCCACCAAATCCCCCATTTGGAAAATCCCTACTCCTGAGCTACAAAAGCCCTGTTTTCCTCACATCCAATGATGACCTCTCTAACCCCATCTGAGGGAGAGAAGCCCATGGACACGAATAAAAAAGTTTGCTTTAATTAGTTGCTTGCTTTAATTAATTTGGCCATGACGATTTGGGCCGGGGGTCTTTCTCCTCCCATCTTTGGGGCTAGCACATGCTCTGTGGCTCAGAGAGATGCTCCCTTCCTCCCACCTACCTCAGCCCACCTGATGCAGAAGCAGAGAAAGAATGGGTTACCCAGAAAAGATAAAGAATCATGGAAAATAACTGGTGGACACAGGGGAATAAAGGATTCTGTCACCCCACACATAGCAAACATTACCAAGGGACTTTGTGACTCGTTGGCACCTCAAAAGACAAGCATAATGCCCTAGCCACTTGTGCCTTTGGGGGACAACAAGAAAAACAAAAAAGGATCTTGAAGTCCTCAGTCCAAAAGGTCATGAACTCCTGCCGCACTGTTCCTGTGACACTAACTAGGCCACCACCTCTCCTTCATCTTGCGCAAACCGTGGACACATTCTGAGGAAAAGGGCTGGCACTTGAGAGCTCTCGATTGCTTCCTTGTTACAGATGTAAACATCTTCTGGTGTTTGCTGACACCTCTCAGGATGAATAAGGGCCTACTCACCCAGGCTACCAGAATGCAAGAGCTTGTTCCCTAGGAGAAACTCCTCCCCTCTGGGTCTCCACAGCCTGGAGAATATCCTGGGGATAAGGTCGCTTACACTATGAGCTGTGAAATCTTGAAAGTTCTCTTCAAACAGGAAAGAACAATAGCTTAAAGCCATGTGGAATGAAGAAAGGACACATTACAGTGAGGCTGGGACCAGGTGGACTTCTGCTCCCACCACAACCTAGGACCACTGCGTGCTTATTAGGTACAGCACAGGGGAAGGGGTTAGCTAGTCCCTAGGAGGTCTCTGTAGGGAACAGGTGTGGACTGTAACATCCGAGAGGAAGAAGCTGCAGTTGCCAGTCCTTGCACACATTGATCAACAGTCCATAAACACTCAGACTCAGATCCCCAAAGAGAAGCTTTGCCACTTCTCTTGAGCCTGAGTAACAACTCTGCCAATTTCCCATGAGTCAATTGGCCTTGAAGTCCTCAACATGGCCATGCCCATGCTAAAATACAAATCTACCTAAGACTTCACTCACTCAGGGCTTCGTCAGCTCCCTACATATTAACCTCTTAAAAGCTATAAGTTCCATTTCTAATTGCCCCAGCAGCTGCAACATTGCTTTAGGTTCCAGTCTGCTTCATGGCTTTTCCTTTAGACACAGTTCTGTAGTCTCGGGTTTTGACGATTGCATCGTGATTAGCAGGCACCTCGTGAGAGAAGAAAATGTGAAAAGCACAGCTGGCTTTGGTGTCAGTCTTGAGATCAGGCAAAATCATCTGCTAATGCTTTATTGCTTACGTATGGTTAAATGTTTCCTCTAAAGCAGAAAGGTTTCAAGAGAAAGCCAAGACAATCTTGGAGCACACTTGCCAAATGCCCAAGTGAGCATGGCCTTAGTAAGACCAACCCTTCTTTCCCAGATGTAAAGTTTCAGTTTTCTGGGAATCTCACAAACAAGACTCTAAACTTTACTTATGGGGAAAAAAGTGTCTTAATTTCCTTGTGTAACCCCTGTGACCTATGGTTTTACCTTACCAGCTGCAATCCTATCCAGTGTACCTTGGGAGCTAGCCTGTGACCTCATTTACCTAAAAGGAAAAAAACAGAAAAGGGCTAAGAAAGTGGCTGAGCGGTTAAGAGCTGCCCTTGTGGGGGAGCTGGGCCTGGGTCCCAGCACCCACGTGAGGGCTTACACCAGCTCTAACCTCAGTTCCAGGGGGTCCGACACCCACTTCTGTCCTCCTCAGGCAGCAGACACACATCCATACAGGCAAACGCTCAAATATAAACAATAAAAACAAATAAGTGCTATTTTAAATGGTAGAAAAGTTCTTCCTAAACCCTTTGAACAACATAAGAAGAAGCCACCAAAACAGTCTATCACTTGACCACAGTTCTCTCACACCTGACTGTCCCACTCCTTTCCTAAAAACACCCATCCCCACCTTGCAGGCACATATTAAAGCTGTTTCCTGATAAAGTCCCAGCCCTGTTTCCTACTGGCTCAACCTGAAATTCATTCCTGGAGCACAATAGAGAATCTGCCTTGACCTGAGTAGAGATCTCTGCTACAGGCCCTGTGTGGAGCTGTGACTCTGGTTCCGCCATGCCCATTCCAATGTGGGACTCTCCAGGGAGTTTCCAGGCTTTCAGCACCAGCCTGGGACTGCCAGAGCACCGCCTGCATCTCTGCCTCTTCTGCATGCAGACAGCCATTGCTGACAACCCAGCCATTATCCAATTAATCTCCCTTTATGGTAAACAGCCTGTTGGTTCCGTTCCTCTAAAAAACCCTGCCTGAAACAGTCAGAATATAAAACTAAAATGCGTGCTCACAGACCCAGAAATTCTGACCCCAGAGAACCTGTCCCACCTGTCCCCAGAACTAACTGACAACAATGGGACTATTGGAAATAAGAATGACCCCTCTCAGGGAGAGAAAACTGCAGTCGGGATGTAATATATGAGAGAAGAATAAGTTAAAACAAAAACAAAAGAATGTCCTCCTCTCAGAGCACAGTGTCAAAGCGGCAGCTGTGACATATTTCAGTGACACTGGGATCCTGAGGAAGAAGTGATGTCGTATGTTTGGATGGTAAGGGAAGGGAACCCCAAGGCATGCCCATGCCCCCAAGATAGAAGACCAGGGACAGAACACTGGAGTCCTTTGTCCTGGGTTTGTCTGCAAGGCGCACCACCTCCTGCTACTCCGGTGAAGGTTAATCTACCAGGTGAGCCTCTTTCCCCAAATGTAGTAGGGAGCAGGGCCCCTTGTTTGTCCCGGCTGCCCCGCTAACTTACACCCAAAATAATCACACAGAAACTGTATTCATTTAAACACTGCCTGGCCCATTAGCTCTAATTTCTTTTTGTCTAACTCTTACATATTAGTTTAACCCATCTCCATTAGTGTGTATCGCCACGTGACTGTGGCTTACCAGCAAGAGTCTAACCAGTATCTGTCTCAGGCAGGAGGACCATGGCATCTGCCACACTGTCCTTCCCAGCATTCAGTTCTGTCTACTCCACCTACCTAAGTGCTGCCCTATCAAAAGGCCTAGGCAGTTTCTTTATTCAACTAATGAAAGCAACACATAGACAGAAGAACCTCCTATACCACCAAAACATTTTATGAAACAAAGATCTGGGACTGGACCACTGGTTCAGTTGGTCATGTGATTGCATAGCATGCATGAATCCCTGAGTTCAAACACCAACCCTGCATAAACGGAGTATAGTGACCTAGCACCCAGGAGATGGAGGCAGAATGGTCAGAAGTGTAAGGTCATCGTTGGCTGTCTACAGAATGGACTGCAGGAGGTTCTGTCTCAAAAATAAACAAACAAAACCTAAGTCTCCACACCTGCACACAATTTGAACTGTGTAGCATGTATGCTCCCATACAGCTGCTCTGCTTGCCAGCTCACAGTGTATCTACCCATACTGTCCTTCTACCCATGTACGTGCACCTCATGTGTACAGTGCCTGCAGACACCAGAAGGGGCGTATGGTCATCTGGAGCTGGAGTTACTGGTAGTTGTAGCCACTATGTTGGTGTTTCGAAACCCTGTTTTGAAAAACCGAAAAAAATCAAAAAGTTACTTAAATCCTTCCCCAAATTGTACATGACACACCAATAACTGGAACCAATACATTCTGTACTAATACAAATAAATCAAAAAAGGCAAAATTATGACTCTGAGGAGAGCATGACTTCTTGGTGGGATATCAGTGTCTGCTTAGGCTTCGAGGAGAGGAAAATACCTAAGCTGAGCTCTCAGTGTCTATCTCTGTCTGCCTCTCTCTCTCTCTCTCTCTCTCTCTCTCTCTCTCTCTCTCCCTCCCTCCCTCCCTCCCTCCCTCCCTCCCCCCCTCTCTCCCTCCCTCTCTCCCTCCCTCTCTCCCTCCCTCTCTCTCTCTCTCTCTCTCTCTCTCTCTCTCTCTCTCTCTCTCTCTGTGCATGCGTGCATGCATGTGTGCGTGTGTGTGTGTATCTGTCTGTCTGTCAGTCTCTTGAATGTCTGATCCCCCTGCCTCCAGTTCAAACTCAGGGCTTTATTCATGTTAGGCAAGTACTCTGCCAACTGAGCTACATCCCAACTCTTAAATTGAGTCTTTAAAAACAAATGAGACATCTCCAGACTAGTGAAGCAAGAGTGCATTGCAGATGAGGAAACAGCTCTGTAAGAGTAAAGGAAAAGGAACTGCCTGATCACACACAGGAGAACTATAAGCATCAATTAGGAGAAAAACATGGGAAGTGCAAAACTGGTCAAAGATGAACTGATCCATGGAGGATTTGAATACTGAGTCAGGAACCAAATCTTCTCCTGAGAATCACAAAGAGTCTTGTAAACCACAGGAGCTGACATCATCAAATGTCAGGGAAGGGATGGACTGACAGAACACTTGTAGGCTTCAGGTGAACAAGTAGAGTGGTACCCACTTTGGGAAGGTTCTGGAAGTTTCTTCTATAGCTAATTGTACACTTAGTCCTATGACCAAGCAATTTCACCTCAGGAGGAATATTCAGAAATTGACCTGCATAAAACATTTATAGAAAGTATACCCACAACTGGAAACTGCTCAGGGGGTCATTTGAAAGAAGAATGAACAGACACATTTTTGTCAGGTTCATACAATTGAAGACTGTGCCTGTCAAAGGCTCAGCTACAGCCCAGATGCTACCAAACCATTACCAGTGATAACTCATGGCTGAACATGGTTGAGGGGCACATGTGTGCTTGGAACTGTAGAACAGACAAGACTAATCTATGGTGGAAAAAGTTAGATCCTACCCCTGCAGTCAGAGTTCAAGACAAGGGTTGAACTGGGATCTCTCTGAAGTGATGGTGACATTCTGAATCTTGATGGGGGTGGATTACATGGGCATATTCCTTTGTCACACTTTACATTTGGTTTTTCTCTGTGTTCTGCAGTATGACGATAAATGTCAACCATGATGTCATGAGAGCGGCAGCCATGAGCATTGCATCACACAGACTGCACAGTTCCCCGGACTGTTTTATTTGTTCCAGAAAGTTCTCTTGTCTAAGGATAGATACCAGCTATGTCAGGCACTGTTGCCAATCTCACCAAGGGTCTATTCCCACCAAACTTTATGTCTATGTGCCTCCTTTTGTCTCTGGGGACCTTTGATAAAGGAAGTCATCTTTCAGGCTGGCCCCATCCATTCTGAGCATCCTCTGCACTCTGAGTTTAAACCCTCCCAGCTGCCAGTTGCTTTGAGGCCCAAAGGGTGGCGTCGAATTCCACACCAGGTGCCTGACTTTGATTTCCCGGGGACCAGCTCAGTGGGGTGGCAGAGGTGACTAGTATCAAATGAACCCGGATATTGAACAAAGAAAGCTATATGATAGCCTCCTCCAAGCTGAAACCAGACTGTTAACAAATATTGAACTCCAGGCTCTAAAACATCGCCACAGTATCGAGGGAAAGGGCACAGACATCTGCAGCCTTCCTTGGAATACCTCAACCAGCACCACAGGCAGACGGCAGGCAGGGAATAAAGCAAGCACAGGCAGGTATCCATAGTGGCACAGCAGCGCCCGATACTCCATTCACAGAGGTCTGCAGTAAATCAGTGGGGTTAGGCAAGATGGCTCTGGTTACAGAGACAAGAAATCAATCTGACAGCTGGGTGGAAGTCAGGGAGAATAAATGAAGAGACCTGAGGGAAGGCCTAGCAGCAGCCAGAGGCCCCATTTGTAGGCGACTTGCGGGGACAGAGACCGAAGTGAAAAATGACCAGAAGTCAGGTCTATTCTAGAGAAATGTCAGGAGCAGCAGAGTGGAATGAAGAGGGATGGCTGCAGAGAGGGCACACTGGAAGAGGGCAGGGGAGGGATCACAGCCAATCCCCTACTTTTCAGTGGTCATGGCTCCCCTTTGTCAAGGGCTGAACTCCTGATTGCTTCTTTGTCCTGGATGACCTGGTGACCCAATGAGTAAATGTTAGCACAGAAACCCAACCCTGTCAAGGGGACCACAAGGGAGGTTCCCCTGTGCACCCCTGCTGGTCCACAGGAGGTCAGGTCAAGCAAACACCAAGATGTTCAAAGCCTTGGGAGGGCCCATGCTGCAGAAGAGGTGAGGGAACTCGCTTCACTTGGGCATCAGAGACTCTGTCACTGGACACAGCCGTCCCAAGGTGAGAGACTGCAACCCTGGTGTTACGGGCTTGGAATGTCCTCAGAGCATTGCTGATGTTGGATATCTGGGGAGGGTTTTCTGGGATCTACGCTGCTATGGCACTGTTGGGTGGCCCTGCGGCACCATCATTCCTACTCTCTCTGTCTTCGTGATGGCAACTCAGAGAAAGACTGGACATGGTGCTCATGTGTTTTCAACACATCTCCAGCCATTCACTGGCTCTTCCCTTGGAGAGGAGAGAGCAAAGGCCCAGACTGCTTGCTCAGACCTGGCTTCTGGGTTCAATCCCCAGCCCTGTGGTGGGGGAGGAGTTGTCGCCAGAGGTCAATAGCATGCTTCTGTTTGCACCAATGTTTAGAAAAGCCATTTCATCTCTCTCTAACAAAGGTTTACCCAAACCCCATCCATGCATGTCCAGGCACCTGTCTGAGGCTGCACGGATGAAAACAGCAAAGGCAAAGGACCTGGCACCCATCACACCGTAAATAACTGCTAAGCTTGGTTATTGCCATCACGATGGCCCTCCTTTAACTTTCTACTGATAGACAGTGACATTCTTCACATTAGGGAGTGAGACACACTTTCCAATTAGAAAAGATTATTGAACTTATTCAATTTTTCCGATGTGACTTCATGGGGCAAAATGCATGTTGATATAAGAATCTCAAGCAGTTGGTAGGTGGGGTTATCTGAGGAGGTTGTGGGCAGGAAAGGATGGCACCAAAACACAGGTGTCAGCAGACACTGGCAAAAGGACAAGAGAGCAAGTGTTGGAGTCACACACCCTGGCTTCCTGTGGCGGGTGAGCACTCAGAGTGGCAGGGCCAGCTTGTTCTGCATGCCAGGCACCCTCCTTGCTTCTGTAAAAAGAAACCTCCAAAGTTGTTTGTAAACCCAAATATGTGAAGTTGAACAGAGAGATGTGTGTGTGTGTGTGTGTGTGTGAGAGAGAGAGAGAGAGAGAGAGAGAGAGAGAGAGAGAGAGAGAGAGAGAGTTGGGTAGAGGACCCATCCACTTTCCAGTAGGAATAAAACCTCCTTGACCTCCACAGCACCCCAGTGACCTCTCGGGTTGCCTCTCTGTTCTAGCCCTCACACTGAGAATACAGAGCACTGTGGTCTTATATCACTTAGTCCATTTCTAGTTCACTCCGTTTTGCCCAGAAAACTTTAGTCTAGGAGAACATGTCCCCTGCTGTGTCCAAGGCATACGGAACTCTGATCCCACATGGGGGGAGGTGCCACACTTTTGCTGGCTAGCCAGCTCAGCTCTTGGCTGGATCTCCTCTCTCTCTCTTCTCTCTCTCTCTGTCTCTCTCTGTCTCTCTCTCTCTCTCTCTCCTCTAAACTTCTAAAGAAACAGAAATTCCAGTGAGAGATGCTGCTCAGGTGAACTCCTAAGACCACATAGTGATGTCTCAGGCTGCATCCCTGGCCTTCCCTGGAGCAGAGTGGAAGGAGCTGCCCTGAGAGTCTATCTTCACCATGGCTAACGGGGGCGGGGAAAGGGGGTGAGGCTAGCCTCTGAAAGCCTCCAAAGGGAAGCTCTCAATTTGAGTGACTCATCATTCAGAAACATCCTCAATGCAGAGATCCCCCATTCCATTCCCTAGGCCCCCAGCACACACAGCCACACCTTTATTCTTTATTCTCAGAAGCCTGGACTTTCCAGAGCACTGGGCTTTTCCTTTTTCCAGCCATGGACACGCACAGCAATCTCAGCACGTGCGGTAATGATGTCAGAGGTGCTCAGGTTAGTCCCTTGATTTGGGGCTGTAGAGGTGACTCTGCTATTTAGAGCACTGTTCCTCCTACAGAGGACTAGCACCCATGTGGTGGGTGACAAGCATAGGTAACTCCAGTTCCAAAAGATCCATCACCCTCTCTGGCCTCCACAATCACCAGGCATGCATGAGGTTTGTGTACATATAGGCAAGACACTTGTACACATAATAAATTAAAAACAAACGAATGAACTAAACCCTGCCCTGGGCCCAGGCCCTGCTCTAAGCCAACACTTTGAGCTTTCCAAGTCCATCCCTGAGAAGTGCTACCCAGTCAAAGTTAGACATAGCTGGGTGCCCAGAACTGGGACATTGAGCCCCTCTGCCAGGCCCAGGCTGTATCACAGAGAGCTGAGGACACGTATCCAGGGCCACATAATCGGGATTGGTCTCCTGCTTTATCCAGGTACCAAAACCTTGCTCTCCGTGGTTCCTCAGCTCTATCTCAGCCTCTGTGGTGGCTGGCACAGAGATGCGCAGGAAGAGGGAAAGACACTAGAAGGGAAGGAGAGAGAGGTAGGGAGAGATGTGGGACCCGGCAAGATAGGTATGAGAAATAAAGGAAGAGAAAGAAGAAGACAGAGAAAAGTGACAGGCTTGGAGAAACCAGACACAGAGAAGGTGAACTGGGGCTAGAGATAGAACAGCAGTTCTCCAAGGCATGACTCAGAGAGTCAGAATCGCACCCAGGGGAGGTTCTGGTGCAGGCTGCGGCGTCCTGAGATGAGCCAAGGGTCCCTACAATCTACCCTTATCCTTGCCACAGGGTTTGAACAAGCTTCTAGACTCATTGTTTTGCCCCAGTGGGGCCCCTCATGAAATGCCTCCCTCCCTATATAGCCAGCTCTTAGTTATTACCCTCTTCCAGCCCAGGCAAACGTCACCACTTCCAGAAGCTATCTCTGATCTAACTCCTCTCTGTGCACCTGTTCCAGAGGCCTCAACGGTGATTCTCGGGACAGCCACACCCTAGACAGGTGCCAACCTCCGTCAGTACTGATCTTCCACTGTGGGTTGCTTTTGTCCTCACACTGCTTGTGCGCCACATCCCAGGCCCTGACAGTCCCCATGCCAAGCTCCGTGCTAGCATGCCACACTTGACCTGGACTATGCCTCACCCTGTTCCAGGTCCTGTCCTTACAGCACCCAGTCTCTGTCCTCTGATAGCATGGAAGGAAGTGCCAGCACCAAGCCCCACCATTGCCTGCCGTGACCTCTGAGAGGCCACTCAGCACCTGCCAGGACCTGACTGTGAACCTCACCAGGGCAGGTCCCTGGTCCTCATTACCAGGCAGAGCTGGGACGGAGCCTGGTTTAGCCATGGGTTGTTTGCATTCAATGTTATCTATTCCTGCCCTACAAAAGAGAGATTATACCCAAAAGGTTCCAGAACGGGGTTTCCGGACTGATGTAACCTCGCTTTTGTTGCACGTATCAGCGGTGGTGTGGCAAAGTTTCCAGCTAATTTGGAGTGGGCAGGGCTATGACTCAGGCCCTGGGAAGGGCGGAGCGGGCAGGGAGCCTTCCTGCACTCCTTGACCTCTGCCAGCCTCCTTCTGCTCATTTTCAAGTTGTTTAGTGTGGTAGTTTGCTAATCCAAAAAAAAATGCTTTGTGTAAAAAATATTTAAATCTTAAAATCACCAAGGAAGTCATAAAAGTCACCTGGGACCATGTCATCAAAAAGAAAAAAAAAACCAACAAAACAAAAACCAGATGTTATCTCAAGGGACCAGATCCTTCCAAACTCTCTCTAGGTTCACTTCTCTTGCCTCAGTCTCTGGGCATGGTTTAGTGACAGCTGTCTCGTGGCTGGGGGTTGAAAAGATCTCCAGTTACATGAACATTTATGCTAGCCCTGCTTTGAGACTAGTACAAGTAACCACACTACAGGCATCAGCCTAACAATTCTTTTCCCAGACTACTGGGCAATCCCCTCAGCAGAGCCTTGCTGTTACCTCCAAATCAAGGGGCTGAACCTATCTCAGAACACACAGACCCTGACCCTGAGCACATCAACAACCATGACTGGGCTAGGCACAATAGTGAAGGCTCGCTGGGGCCAAGAAGAACCTTTGTGTAAAGGACTTGAGTCTGCATCTTGAATTCTTGCCTTCCTTCATCCTGAATATTAGCTAGTTCCCTCTGCTACAGACAGGCTTAGACAAAGCAGCCCGACCAACGGGCTCACAAAACCAGCCTACATCTCTGTTTTGCATCTGGGGAGACTGAGGCCAGAGATAGGAACCAACTCATCCGAAATCAATCCGCTGGAGGCAGAGGCAAACTCTGTGTCCTCTGCAGGATCCCCATTTACATTTCATCGTGTCTTTGGGGTTTTACACGGGCAGACAGTCTTAACAGGGAGGGGGCAGGAGGTAGCGGTTCAACCTCTGTGTTGTTTATGGCAGACATTACTAATCAATTTCTAATCCTTTTCTGCTCGACCCAGACCCTGACCCTGAACACATCAACAATCATGACTGGGCTAGGCACAATAGTGAAGACTCTCTGGGGCCAAGAAGAACCTTTGTGTAAAGGACTTGAGTCTGCAGCTTGAATCCTTGCCTTCCTTCTCACCTCTCTTCTGGGCAAGAAACAGTTTGCAAGCTCTCTGGTTTCCACCTGACCAACCCTGTCATGCCACGCCCTCCTATGCCTTCTGTTTCTATGCAGCCACAGCCTTCTCCAGAGACACTGCCCCCGTTGCAGCTGGGCAGGGTGGCAGAGCGGGGGAGGGGGGAGTCAGGAAGAGCTGATCTAGTTTCTACCTAGCCCAGGCTTTAGGGCTGTGGGAACTCAGTCAGGTCTCTGCTCTTCTCCTAGACTCCAATTCACCTGGGAAAGGGGAGGTGCTAACACTGCTATTTTCTCCTTCCTGGGTCTGTGTGACGGTAGAGTAGAGGCTGGTGTTCTTCTACTCGCTGCCTCTTGCTTTGCTGGGACGATCAGCTTTGACAAGACATGGCCTCTCTCCTCAGCCTTAATCCAAGCTGCCTTAGATGACGGGCAGCTCTGCTCCTCTCGCCATCTGGGAGTGGAGTACAGATATATGGAGAAGAGGAAAGGAAAGTGTAGCCTGACTGGAGCAAGGTGCCCTTGCCCTCTATACAGGATGTGCTTACAATAAGCCTCAGTGGCCCTTTGTGGGAGTTTCCCTAAGGCTCTCTGCTGAGCTTCCCAAGCTGCAACCAGTCCAAGGCAGAGCTCCCTGCTGTCCACCCTGCACACCAGACATCCTCTCCAGCCCTCCCTGGTCCTCCTCGGCTCTCTGTTATCATCTCAGCTCCTCTCCAAACCATGATTTCTGACAGGCAAGAACCCTGTCCTGCCGTGTCCATACCAGCCTGGGTGCCATCCACAGCAGTGACTTCCCAAGCATGTCACTCTGCCCTCTGCAACTGCACAGAACTCAGTCCGTTGTGTGTCACATTCTAGGAACACAGCTTCAAGCTCCCAAGTGGTCTCGGGACCTCCCTCTCCTTCTAGAGCCCCTGCTCCTTTCTTGGTAGACCACAGCCGTCCCTTCGGGAATGACTTCACAGAGATGGACATGGTGGTGCACGTTTGTAACCCCAGCACCTGGGAGGCAGAGGCAGGAAAACGGAGAGTCCAAGGCCAGCCTGAGGGACATAGAAAATCCTGTCAAAAAGAGAAAGGGAGGAGAGAAGCAGAGATTGGTGGAGAAGGAGCCAGCCTGGGAGAAGCCCCAGCATGTGCAAAGGCCCTAAGGTGGGATAAAAGGAAACAAGGGCAAACTGGTAAGAAATGAGGGCTTAGGTGAGCAGCCAGTCATGCTGGGTCCCCTAGAGCTTGGGTCTCACGCAAGAGCACCGTAGGCTTTGGCAAGCTTCATAAAGACTTTACAAAGTTTACCAAGGGCCCCTGGCTCTGCAGTTGCGGTAAGAGGAACTTAAAGGTGAGGACTCAGAGACTAAGTGAGGTCTGTAAGAGAACAAAGAGAGGAGGGAAGCAGGGAGTGGCTCCATGCACAGTTTGGGTCCCCAGCACCCACATAAAAGCCCAATACAGCAGTGTGTGCTTGACAATACTGGCCAGGGCCAGGAACAGGCAGGTTCTTGGGACTAACTGGCCAGCCTGTCTAGCTGAATCAGCGAGCTCCAGGTCCAGTGAGAGAATGTTTCAAAACATAAGATGGAGATGGGGCTAGAAAGGTGGCTCCCTAGTTAGAGCATGTGTTGCTTTTCCAGAGGTCCTGAGATGGTTTCCAGCACCCACACTAGGCGACTCATAACTGCCTGTCACTACAAGCAAGGAATCTGTTGTCCCTGTCTGGCCTCTGTGGGTACCTCCACACACATGCCATACATTCATACAGACATAGACACATAAATAAAAACTAAAAAACATTTTAAAAGGTAATAAAATAATAAGATGGAGAGCTCTGGAGGGTGTAGCAACAGAAGTAGACAGCCCACATCAACCTCTGACCTCTGCATACACAGACATGTTCACACACACACATACACACACACACACACACACCACATATACAGACATGCTAGCACACATGCACATGCTCATTCACACATACATATATACACACCACATCCACAGACATGCTTGCACACGCTCATGCACATACCACATTCACACACACACACACACACACACACACACACACACACACATACACACACTAAATAAATAAATAACCTTTAAAAGACTGAAGTAATAAGGAATAATGGAGGGACAGAAGGCAATAACACTTCTCAAGGCACAGGGTTTATATCTTGGGAATGGAATGTGGGCTTTGAGGACTCAGGAGGGTGAGATGACAGGGACCAGACTGGGCAAATATTCCCTTCTGGATTGGACCTTGGAGGTAACTGGTGAGGGCAGTTCTGTAATAGTGGTGGAAATGCCATTCATTGGGTGAAGATCCAGGCATTTTCTCCTCAAAAGGGAGCAATGTTCAGTGAGGCCACAGCATGGCACAGGAAACTCCAAGGTTTCCTTCTGGCCACTACCACAGAAGATCTTTTTGTATTTCCTTTAATTTTTTTATTGTGTGTGTGTGTGTGCATGAATGTTTTGCCTGCGTGCATGTCTGTGCACCAAGTGCGTGTCTGGTGTACAGAGACCAGAGGAGGGCACTTGATCCCCTGGAACTGCAGTTACAAACAGTTGTGAGCTGCCATGTGGGTGCTAGGAATCAAACCCAGGGTCCTCTGTAAGAGCAGTCAGTGCCCTTAACCACTGAACCATCTCTCCAGGCCCATGAAGGAGCTTTTGTGAGGTGTGAGGAGTTCCAGGAAGGGAACACACACAAAGAAAGTGAGACTCTGAAAGAGATGAGACAATAGGAAGAGGTGCAGGGCAGGGCCACATGGGACTGGGTACACAGCCCAAGGAGGGGCGCAATGACTATTCTACCCTAATAGGTAAAGCCAACAGACAGGAAGCTGGAGCAGACATGGGCATTGGCCTTGGCACCAGCTCCACCACCCCACAGAGGGACATTGTCCCTGAGCAGCAGGCATGGCAGCTGAGGAGCCAAGCAGGGGTGTGTGTCTCTCTTCACATGTGCTCAAAGCACTGGCGGGGTCCTTCCGGGTAGCCCTTCTGGCTCTGGACCAGCTGCCTTTGGTGTTCAGAACCTATTGAGTGTTCCAGACACGGCAGGATGCAAACCACATTTTCCTCCGTGACCATTCAGGGCCTGTGTGACCTCATAGACACTGCCCCTCTTTCCTCACACCACAGATGGGGACAAGACTCAACAATGGATCTCCTCACCCTAATCCATAGTTTATCACTTCCAGACAGAAGCCAAGACATGTGCCCATGTGCTATCCAAAGGTCACATCTTTATCCCTACTGACCCTAACATTAACCAGGAGTCAATAAGACAGTATGGCTAGGAGTGCATGGTCTGCACGATGCGCTCAAGTCCCCTCTCTGATACCCCATCACTGTCCCTTGAGCTTTCAGTGCTCCTAGGAAAAGCAAGACTGTTTATTCTCCTTGGGTGCTGTGTGGCTACATGAGACTAGCTGGTGCCCAGGCAAGGGTGGCCAGGGTTCCTCTGGCATTCACGCTTGGTCCATGGTCCATCACTCATTGTTCTTCCAGTCCACAAGCATCCACTGCTTCTCTGGCAGTGGTGAGGCAGAGAGGTGCTCAGGTCATAAAATGACAAAATGAAAGTCCGTGACAAGGGCATATGGCCCATAGCCCAGCTGATGCTCTCACCAGCCTGATGGACAGCTTTACCATGAGCCCCCCCTGGACCCAGGAGATTAGAGAGGCCCCGAGAAGTGAAGTGCCCTGCCCAGGGGAGCGCAGCAAAGAAGTAGCAGAGGTGGGAGTCAAACCCGTTCTCTTGAAGGAATCGGTGAGTGAAGAGGTCCTCGCGAGGAAGAGGAGGAAGTGAGATGGGCAAGGCTGTGCCCTCCTTCTCTCCAGGTGTTGCCTTGACTAAACTGTTAATGCGGCCTCTCTACAAATCTCATCCTGTTGTAAGCAGTAACAATGACGAGAGGCCCAAATGCACTGTTACTGAACGTTCCTCTGAGGAGGCCCAGTGTCCCCAACTCTGTGCCCTCTAAGCAAGAGGTGCTTGAGTATGCCCATTTCACATACGGAAACAGAGAGGCTCAGAGTCCCAAGCTGCTCAGAGAGAAGAAGGTGAAGCCAGGACTTGAATCTGGTTTGTCCCCTAATACACATCCTGTGTCCACCAAGCTGTGGGGATGTCCCCAGATGACTTTTAAAGCCAGATCTCTGCTTACTATCCTTGCTCTTCTGTTTGCTGACTGCGGCAGCTGGTTCCTCCTCAAGTAGACTGGCTGACCATACATAGGGATGACGCCCATCAACCTAACTGATGGAACGCAGGGACGACGCAGCCATGTCAGGAATGTTCATCCTTCACGACTGCTGCTGAGGTCACTATGGTGCTGTAGGAAGCAGAGAGGTCTCTGTGCTCACAGAGAAGCACAGGAACCTGGAATATTACACACACAAGGGTGTTCCTTCAGGGGAGGGAATGCATAGCCTGCGATCCTCCCAAAAGGCTGAGAGAGGACATATTAATTAACTTGGTGACCTTTGCTCTATCTGTGTGGCTGGAGACTCTTTCTGGCACCAAGACCCAAATTTGTGTTTCTTGGTCAGTCTAAAAAAAAAAAATCTATCTTTTTGGACTTTACAAGAGTTTCAATGGAGTCATGTCTGATCTATATTTAGCTTACTTTGTTCCTCAAAGAGACTTATAGATGCTTTGTTGTGAATACAAGACTCAGTTAACTATCATCAGAATAAGTTTTCACCAAATATTACTATGCTTAAATATGCCCCAAATAAACTACGCACTGTCAGACTCCAGAAGTTTGACTCATCACCAGCTGCTGAATCCTACTGAACTGAACTGCCTTCTTGCCTCCTGCAGATTATGACTCTGCTGGAGGTTGCAGAGACCCCTGCACAGTCCTGCAGCAGTGACTTCCCGAGATGCAGGTAGCCCCCTGTGAGGCTGTGTGTACCTGAGCCACCTCCCTGCCATTTGCCCCAGTGCTCCCTCTGCCCTTCCAGCTATCTTGGACCCTCATTTCTACAACCCTCGGGAAGCTAGAGAGTTCCTAGACTGCCTCCAGGAAGGGCTCTGGTTCACCAAGAACTGCAAATATTTACCTTGGAGACCTCAGCCCAGCCCGAGGTCTTGGCCCACATGCTCAGGGTGGCTGCCCGAGTCAGCTTTGCAGGATATAAGGCTGGGTCTCCAGACCCACCACCTGGGAGAGGAGCAGGCAGACCCAGGACTCTAGCACATCCAGGTAAAACGTGGGGAAGGGAGAAGCCTGGGCAGTCAAGACTGTTCCTCACAGGGGACACCTGCTGGGGTCAGCCCAACTGCTGAGGGAGGACTGAGGCGCCTGATAACGCCCCTGTCGGCTATGGTTTCTGGGGGCCAAGGGGAGAGGCAGAGAGGTGCTGGTGCTCTCGTCAAAAAGCCATGAGCAAAGATGGAGGCATGAGGCAGGTTGGTCTTTCCCAGTCCTCTCAGTCCAGGGACTTCAACCTGCTCTGCACACACTGGTTGTGCCGTGCCTATATGTGCTGAGCTCTTTCTGGGGACGAAGAGAAGCATCAGTCACAGCAGTCATCAAAGAACTCCCAAGGGACCATTGTGGGCCTACTGTGTTATAGGAAAGCCCAGGACCAGAGAGAGGGCAGTCAGAGGAGCTACCTCCTGGAAGAGGTAGCTTGTGGGATGCAAAGCTGGGTGGATGCTAGAAAGGAGCAAAAAGCATCCTTGAAGAGGGCAGGGGCTGAGGACCACGTGGTGGGTAGACGCAGGCTGGGATTTGCAGGAGACAGTGTCTCCCATGAGAGGTGGCGCTACAGGTCTTGGGTTCAGAACCCGTCTGATCAGGAGAAAAGGGCAAAGTGTTGGGAAGACAAAGGCATGTTTTAAGGGTGTGGTCTGTCTGGTCAATCAATATAGGTTGTCAGTTGAACCTTCTGGCTGTGACTGTGGCATGGTTTCCTCTGATGCCAGTAGCTGTAGTCACTGAAAACTGTGAATGTCCCCCAAGTTCTTCCAGTGGGGAAACACCACACTGAACGATCTCTAGATACTAACTGTTAACCGCAGAGACTATGAAGAGAAGTTTCATCCCATCCACTTAGCAGAGGAGAACTCTGATGTGGGATTCCCCTCTGTATGCTGTGATTACCACTGGTAATAAAGAAACTGCTTTGGGCCTATAGCAGAGCTATAGGAGAACAGAGCTAGACAGGGAAAACTAAACAAAATGCTAGAAGAAAAGAGGCGGAGTCAGGGAGGCACCATGGAGCCGCCAGAGTCAGACACGCCGAAACATTACCGGTAAGCCACTGTCACATGGCGATACACATATTAATGGAGATGGGTTAAATTAATAAGTAAGAGTTAGCCAATAAGAAGCTAGAGCTAATGGGCCAAGCAGTGATTTAAATAATATGGTTTCTGTGTGGTTATTTCGGGTCAAAGCTAGCCGGGTGGCCAGGAAGAACAAGTGGTCTCCTACTACTACAGAACCCTGAGTCTCAGAGGTAGTTGTGCCTTGATTATTCAATGATGCACAACTAAACCTTGATTTTTGGCCGGCTGCCTTGTATGCCTCTTCTGGACACTGTGCCCCAGGCATGGGCTTCTCTGTCCAGCTAGTAGGACCCTTTGTGCTTACTCTAGGCCCTGCTACCTGCCACCTACTTCTCATCAACACCCAGGAAAATGTTTGGCCCATGGATTGTCACCCTCCTCTGTGGTTTGCTGGGAGCCACACTGGTCCAAGCTAACCTTGGTCCCCCTGCAGTGCTAAACCTGGGCCCAGAAATCATCGAGAAATGTAAGTCATGACCCTCTTCCCCCAAGCCTCATTACCATAAAGCAAGGGACAGATAGAACAGCCCTCCAAAAAGCAGGGGAATTTTTGTCAAAGGGGTAAATCAGGCATGGTGGAGCCCAAGACTTGAGTGAGACAAGAGTAGTGGCTGAGGTATGAAGGTCTGGGATATTTTGATCTCAAGATCCCATGATGCCAAGATGTCCTCAAATGAAATTATTCTAAAAGCCACTACCCCAGGGGTCTGGGAGCCTTATTAGTAGTATACGGCCTCTGCATGCAGAGATGCACCCCAGTACTGTCCTTGCCTGGACTCCTTTCAACAAGTTAACACCCAGCATATTCCTGGTCCCCAAAGCAGAGGCCTGGACAGAGGGGTGGCCTCAGTCCCATACACAGGTTTGTTACTCAAGCTCCATGACCCTGGGCCTAGCCTCACTCTCCATAAGCACATGAAAAGGTCTTTCTCCCCAGGCCAACCAGAACTTCCAACACCATAGGAACTAAGCAGGGTTACAGTTTTCTTCCCAGCTCCTCTCTGGCATGGGGCATAGTCCTGTGTGCTAGAAGATACTTGGAAGCACCTTCCATCCAGATATGGACACATTGCCTTCTATGACAATGTGGCAATTACCTGGGGGACAAGCACTGTGCCAAAGGCTGGGGGAAGCAGATGACCTAAAGTCTATCCTGTGACGCCCAAACATGTGGCATTTGAGCTATAGGAAGCTTGGAGTGAGCAACCATGGTATAAGTGTGAAGCCAAGGAGTTATGACCAGTGCAGTCTGGAAGGAGATTCCTGCAGAACCCCTGCAGGAGAGTCAGTGGCCCTGTCTAAGCAAGTGACCACTAAGGGTCAGAAGTCACTAGGCAACTGCATCCGTTAACTTCATTAGAAGATAAAAGCCATACCATAAACCTTAGGAGGGGTGTTTGATGTAAAAGACTATATTGGGGCATCAAAGGAAGGAGGACTTGACTAGGAGGGACAAAGAGAACTAACTCTAAGGGGCACCCAGCAATGAGGTAGCACCCAAGGACAGAACACACTCACACTCGGAGACCCCTCCCAAGGTCTCCTGGGCCTGGGTGTGACTAGGGCCTGTTGGATGGAGGGAAGCTAGCAGGGTTATGCTAGGCCAGCACTGGCCTGATGCTGGCAGACAGAAGCTGCAGAGCACATCCCTGCCCTCAGCTGAGAATGTCCTTTGGATGACGTCCCTGGAAGGAGACACTGTTATATCTCTCCAGAGGACCATCTCTGTGTGGCCCCTGGAAGCTTGCTGGAGGCTCTTAGGACTCCTGAGAGCCTATGCTGATAGGGTTAAAGACTGACACCTGGCAAAGAAAAATGCTAATGCATCCAGTCCCATTAACACAGAATAGGCAAATGCTTGGTAGGAACGGCCAAGGGCCCTGGATTACTGTCTAGAGAATGGGCTCTGGCCACTGGTGAAAAGCCAACAGGCACCAGCCCCAAGGCCCTTGCTCCCATTTCTTGCTTGCTCTGCTCAGCACCTAAGGTGCTCTGGACAAGGGGACAGTGAAGGAGCCAGAAGAACATTAGCAAGTGTGATTTGGCCACAAAACTGTCCCCAATCGGCTTCTTAGCTCAAAAAATATTTGGCCTGACTAGGGAGAGGGAGGACACAGGTCCTGCATCCCAGAAGTGACTGGCAACATTCTGAGTGTGAGGATTCCCACTGTCTCAAGACCACCAGTCTCACCTAATGCCAGGTCCAAGGAGTCCTGAGTGATGACCTCCTCAGCCTCCTCATGACCTCTAATTCCTGGACCTATCTGCAGACCTGACCCAGGAACTGAAGAACCACGATGCCACTGCCATCCTCCATGAGTTGCCGCTGCTCAGTGCCATGCAGGAGGGGTCTGGGGGCATCCCCATTCTGGACGGCCTCATGCGTTCTATTCTGAGATACACCATCTGGTGAGCAGTGCTGGACAGGGCTGGGAGCTGCCTCCTCCCCACACCTCTGCCCAAGTATGCTAATTGCTCCACTTTCAGTCAACAAACCTCGTGGGGATTGACCAGACTAAGCCCCTCTTTTGAAAAGTCCCAGAATAGCTAGGAGTGCCCATAGGCAGTGTCATTGGTACCCTAAGAGGCAGTCACATAAGAAGGTAGCCCCAAGTGGTACAGTGTCAGGACCAGGCAATGCTTCTCAGTGGAGGTCATGGCTAAGCCAGAGACACCAAGAAACTAGCATTCCAGGCAAAGGGACCAGTAGGGCAAAACCATGGAGGGGCAAGAGTCACTCAGAATGATTACATTTCAAACCCCACAGCAAAGAGTGACAGGCCAGGAGGGTAGGGCCACAGAGGGGCTCCCGGCCAGCCCAACAGACTGAGGCTAAAAACCAAGGAATCTGCAGAGAGGTAAGCAAGGGTGTAGGGGAGAGACAGAGGTAGGACCATGATGGAGAGGCTGGGCTTGGGGTCTGATCAGATGTGCAGAAGTCAGGAAAGAAGATGGGAACAGGTTCGGGTGGGGGACACACTATCTGAACCTAAATGTGACTCCATCTTCCCTCCTCTCTGTCCAGGATGAGGGTCACCTCTGCTAACATCCTCCAGTTGGTCGTGCAGCCTTCCACCTATGACCAGGAACTGGTAGTCAGAATCCCCCTGAACATGGTGGCCGGACTCAACACGTGAGTATCCCCTGAATCTGACGCAGCTAACCTAACAGCCTCATCTCCTTGCTCTCCTCTCTCCATGCAGATATCTGGAAATGAATCCACAAGTAAGAAGAGCAAGTGCAAAGGCCCTAAGTGTTAACTTGCCTTGCTCAAAAATGGCAGGGGTGGGGGTGGGGTAGAGTTGAGATCAGCAAGCTGTTGGAGCCTGATGATGCAAGCCCAAGACGAGAACTTGGCTTTTATGGAGTATGAGGGTCATGAGCAACAGAAGGTCTGAGCCAAGGAAGAGCTATGGGGGGGGGGGGGGACAGTGTGGGAAGAGTGGAGGCAGGAATGCACCATAGAAGGTCCTTCAACAACTCTAGAGGAGAGAGTGATGGCTGAGGTCAGGTGAACAGAGGAGCAATCAGATTCTTGCTATGTGTTGGGAGCAGGCAGAAACAGCAGGGATTCTATGGAGAGAGAGATCAAGGACTGCTTCAGGGTCTGCTCCCAGGTCACACCGGGAGGAGCAGCCAGCAGCCAAGAGGACTAAGCTTGAGACTGGCAGGCCAGGGGACGATGCAGAATCCACTATTGCCCTGCTATCGTGCGGAACTCAAAGGACATCCAAGTGGGGTGCAGTGTGTGACTTGGAATCCCATGGCATCCATAACGGGTGAGATCAGGAGAGGACTCCAGATGTTGAAGGGATGAGGGGAACCAGCCAAAACAGACAGTGAGGGACAGACACCCATCTGCGGCTCCCATGTGGGCTTGAACAGCTCTCACTCTCACTGATATTGTCCGCATAGGCCACTGATCAAGACCCTGGTGCAGTTCCAAATGAACACTGAGATCCAAGCCCTCATCCGGGTGGAGAAAAGCAAGAGCGGCCCTGCCCGCCTGAACCTTAGTGACTGCTCCAGCAGTGAGAACACCCTGCGCCTCAGCCTGCTGAACAAGTGAGTGCCAGGCTCCATCAGGCCCGTGGGAGAAGCAAACCGTGGCCTTGCCCATGTCCCTCCTGACTCTAGATCTAAGGCTCCTTCCAGCGACCCCAGGATGCCAAAGCAGTTCTGGATGGCAAAGATGAAAGTAGCAATGGTGGCATGACACCGGACAGGAGGGTGGGTGTGGGGTGTGGGTAGCGGTGGGGTGTGTGGGGTGGGCATGCGGCAAACACCTGCTGACAGAGCAGAGCCTCCATTTAAGATTCCCATGTCACCGAGGCAGACCTAGGTGAGCCCAAAGCAAGTTTCTCTTCTTCCTCGACTGGGTGATGTTGGGCAAGTCACCTTCAGATGCTTCCCTTTTCTGGTGTGGAAAATGCTGCTGATGACACTTTCCAGGCAGCAAGAGTGACCTACTCATACAAGTGCATGTCACCTCTCAGGGGACCCGTCAGCTCCCAGCACCCTAATGTCAGCCCAGATCTGTAAAGACAATACCCAGGTCGATGTCTGCCCTCAGCTCAGCCTCTTCTTCAGCTTTGGCTAATACCCCGGGTAAACTTGAGCCAGCTCCTTCTTCCCAGGATCCAATATCACTCTATAAAGCAGGGTCAATTCTCTCTTATAAGCTTCCTAATCTCCTACTCTGCTTTGCCAAAGGCTCTCCTTCATGGTCAACTCCTTGGCAAATAATGTCATGAATCTCCTGGTGCCAGCCCTGCCCCAGATGGTGAAAAACCACGTGAGTCAATCCAGGCTTCTGGCCTATGGAGATGGCATCCCCTGTAGGGCTAGGGTGGGACTGCAGGCTGGTGCCAACCGAGTCTGGTCTCCTTGGGTGGGATCCTTCTGGGACTGAATAATTCCTGAAGCAAAGAACCACCGAGTCAATGAATTGAGCCGCTGAGTCAGCGAGATCATTGAGGTCAACGCAACAGAACAGCCAAACTGTCAGGAGGCTTTGATCAGTGGCATGCTGACTAAGCTTTTAACACTTGTCTCTATGAGGGCTGAGGGTAGAAACTACGTGGAGCTTTTGCTGACTTCCTGGCTGTAAATCCTACCTCCATGCTGACTTTAGTAAAGGGGTGTCATGGGGCAGAACTGGGGGAAGGTGAACAGTAGTAGCGAGCCTCTGTGAGGTGCTGCAGCAAACAGACAGTAGGCAAGAGCAACCTCAAGAGCAGTAGACAACAGCAGGTGAGCAAAACACCCAGGGAGGGGTGGCCTTTCCGCCTTCAAGTTTATTTTAGTGTGTTTTTATGTAAGTCTATATACCTTACCTTTAAAACCTAAGCTGGAAATCCCTGAACATCCAGCATTTTGTGCTGGAATACTGTCATGAGCGAGCTGTGGCATGCCCCTGCTCAGCCGTCCAGACGTACTTTGAAGGCAGTTCAGCCCACCAGACCAACTGCATCTATTTCACTTGTGCCAGTAAACTCAGGCTCTGCGTGTGTGTGTGTGTGTGTGTGTGTGTGTGTGTGTGTGTGTGTGTGTGTGTGTGTGTGGTGCTGGAGATAGAACCTAGGGCTTCACGCCTGCTAGGCAAGTCTTCTACAACAGGAGGCACCTGCAACCCCAATATGCCACAGGTAAACTAACATGCCGTAAGTGGATCCATTCCTAATTACCCGTGATTTCCATTGTAAATTTAAGATGCATTCGCTTCAGTAGTTACCCAGAGGGCTCAGAGCTCCCTGTCAAACAGCTGTCGTTTCTTAACCATAAGCCTACAAGATGCCATTTGTCTCCCTGGTACCATGGCAATGTTTAAATGAAAATGATAACATAATAACTAGCACAAGCTGGGAAGAAAATATTCATAATGTGTCTAGTTGACCATTTGTACATCTCCAGCTCTACCCGCAGGCACTCATATTTTCATGTGACTGTACCTGATGTTCCGTGGTCCTCATCTAGCACTTATAATCGTTATAATAGTTGGATCAGATTTAACTGTGTGTCAAGAGATATTTTTAATGAAATGTTGTACTAAGATTACTTTAAAACAACAGTGATATTTAAAACAACATTTCATATGCATGATGGGGTTTTATTTTAAAACAATAGAGTATCAGTTTCTCTCCAAATTGTTCAAAATTGTATCAAATCCTACCAAGTGACTTTCAAGAAAAAAACAGTGTGGCATTTTTCTTCTGCTAATCATGGTCTATTGTATAACACTGAATTGTGCTTGGTTTTTTTTTTTTAATTCATTCTTGGTAAAGTTTGGTAAAGTGAAAGGAGTGTTGCTTTTCTCTGTAAAAGCTTTACTTTGAAAGATAATCATGTTCTTTTGAAAGTGTACTAATTTCATGAGAAGCTTTAGTGGGAAACGCACATGTGTTTCCCTGAAAAGAGAAGCACTTATTTGAGACTCGTCAAAGAAAACCCCTGTTTCTGTGCTGGGAAACAGTCTACTGAATCTGTTATTAGTAGACTAAATGTCTACATGTTACAGATAAACATCAATTTTACAATCAAATTATTAAAAAAAAACCCTAAGGGCTAAGAATGCACCTTGGTGATAAAGCACTTACTTAACATGCACAAGGCCCAGCACCGAGAGAGAGAAAGAGAGAAAGAGAGAGAGAGAGAGAGAGAGAGAGAGAGAGAGAGAGAGAGAGAGAGAAATCATAAATGAGATTTTACTTTACTGCAAAGATCCAGTTTATTCTTAATATCATGTGTATGGGTGTGTATAGGAGAAGGAGCATATTTTGCATATGTGGGATCCCGCTAAGGCCAGGAGTATCTGATCCCTGAAGCTGGAATTTCAAGCAGGTTTAAATGCCTAGGGTGGGTGCTGTGAATCAAACTTGGGTTCTCTGAAAGAGTAATACACACTCTTAACTGTTGAGCCATCTTTCCAGGCCCCTGGATCCTATATTTTATAGAGTTCATTGAAAAACAGTATTGACCAATCTGGAATAGGCTGGTAACCTCAGCTTCTCAAGAGTCTAGGAAAGGATAGAAGTTCAATGTTTGCCTGTGCCATAGAGCAAGTCAAGGCCAGTCTGGGCAACTTGGCAAGATCCTTCCTCAAAACTAAAAGTAAGCCAAAAGGGCTGGAGATGTTGCTCAGTGGTAGAGCACTTACTGAGCATGTGTGAGACCTGGGAACGGTCCTCAGAGGGGTAGGAAGGAAAGGAGAAAAGGAAGGAAGGAGGGAGGGAAGGAGGGAGAGGGAATGGAAGGAGGGAGAAGGGAAGGGAGGGAAGAAGGGGAAGGGAGGGAGGGAGGAAACAATCCTGGTTCTTCTTGGAAGAGGGGAGGTTGGAGAAAGAGAGTTAGGAATAGGAGAATAAGCAGACACATGTGGTTTCCAGCTCAAGCCAACTGCTCACTAGTATTAGAATTCTAACCCCTGAGTCAGATGTCGCTTGGCCTGTCTGTCCCTCCTCCTCTC
This sequence comes from Microtus pennsylvanicus, assembly GCF_037038515.1. Classification (NCBI taxonomy): domain Eukaryota; kingdom Metazoa; phylum Chordata; class Mammalia; order Rodentia; family Cricetidae; genus Microtus; species Microtus pennsylvanicus. The sequence goes on from NC_134580.1 coordinate 129,520,606, forward strand.
TGGGCCGTGGGTTAGGAAAGCTGATGGAAACAGGAAACCATTGTTCACACGTTAGCATTTCTCAAAATACACTATCACACAGGAATATTGAAGGGGGTAGCCAGTGAGATGGTCCTTCCATTAGAGCAGCTAAGCACCTAAAGGTCCACGGATCCTAAAGATAGCATTGGCAAATGTTCACACACACACCTTCAGCAGAACAGCTAAAGCCACACTGCTGCCTCTAGGAGCTACCTATACTTTGACACTTTGGGGCTGGGCTGAGAGGAGGGGTATGTAGTAGCATCCTTGACCTGTGTCCACTAGATGTCAGTATGGCTCATCTGACACATTAAAAAATGTTTCCCAGCGTCTTGCCAGAGACCAAGATCATTTCCTGTTGAAAGGTGCTGTCCATGTTAGACAGAGAACTCCCTGGTGGCACAGCGATGTGTCTGGGGCTGGAAACTCACCAAGATACAGAGACGGCTTCCATCTGATGGGGCGGCCCAGCTGGCCTCTGCTCTAGAGTCTGAGGTGGGAGGAGTTCTGTGAGTTCTTATGGAATGAACAAGTGAATTCTTGGCTTCCTCTAAGGAAGCATGGGCTCCTTTGAGTAATCATAGGTGTTCTGGAGAGGGGAGCTGGCAGGCCAGGCACAATCTGGACACAAGACAAAAGGCAAACTATTGCAGAAAGGCCCTGAGTGGCCTTTAGAACAGCCATGGACTCTGAACAGCAATGGGAGACAGAGGTGGGCAAATCTGTGTGTCCTCAACTCCACAGATGAATATTTGACTAGCTGGGGCACTGCAGTGAAACTCGGGCTGGGGGAGACCAGGCCCGGGACACTGCGGGCGCGGGATCGACTCTTCACTGATGGCCCTGCATTTGTGCTGTTGCAGCTGTGCCCTGTGATCCAGCAAGCCTTCGATGACATGTACAGTGACTTCCTGAAGCTGGCAACAGGTAAGGGCTCTGCTGTCTCAAATGTCTTTTCTTTATCTGCGGGCTTGGACTTCAGACCCCACCTTTACCCAGGAGTGGCCACCCCCTCTTGTCTGATCAGCGCCTTGGGCCCAGAACCAGCACACAGTATTTGCTAAGCCTTGTCCAGATACTGCCACTTCAACTTCATGGTCATCTTATATGTGTGAGGCTCTATCTAAGACAGTGGTTCTCAACCTTCCTAAGGCTGCAACCCTTTAATGCAGTTTCTCATGCTGTGATGACCCCCAACTATAAAATTATTTCATTGCTACTTCCTAACTCATTTTGCTAGTGTTGTGAATTGTAATGCAGATGTCTGATATGCAGGATACCTCATATACAGCCCCCAAAGGCTGAGAACCACTGCTCTATGTGAGCAGATACTCAGGTAGAGCTGAGTTAAAGCCCAGCTCTGATGCTGACTTGCTCCTTACCCTTTTTTCTCAGTTTCCTAATCTGTAAAATAAGGCTTTCTACCTCCCAACCTCAAAGGATTATAGTCACCATTTAAAGATTATAGAAAGTTATGAACATATAGAATACACTGCCTAACACAGAGTTGCTTAAAAATCAATGCATGCCAGATGATGGATAGATGATGGATGATGGATAGATGATGGATGGACAGAGAGACGGACAGATGGATGGATGGATGGATGGACGGACAGACGGATGGATGATGGATGGATGGATGGATGGATGGATGGTGGGTGGGTGGACGGATGGATGAGTGGTAGACTGATTACTGTGTGCTACTGAGAGGAGGGAACAGGGACAAAAGTGAGCTATGTGCCCAGAACAAACTTGATTTTTCCCTCCCTGAAAGTAGCAAAGAGGAGATGTTATAGGCTTCTACCCTCAACCTTGAAAATTGGTCCTTCTCAATCCCTCAGAGTGGTAATCAACAAGGTGGAAAAAAAACCCTACCATGTGCTGATTTAGGATCCAAAGAAGCATGTCACAGGGTAGCCAGAGTGAGACGAAGGGAACAAAGGAAAGGGCCTAATGCATCTGAGGGCTAAATCCAGGGCTGGGCATTTCTGTCTCACTTCCTCGGTGCACTCAATGGCCTGACTGCATGTGTGGAACAATCTCCTCCGAGCTCACAGAGGAGATTCGTGGTACAGAAGATTGGAGCCTAATTCCCCCTGCTCCAATTAGAGGTGAATTGTTATGGCCATGGCTTACCTAGCATGTGTGAGACTCGAGGAGAGAGAGATCAGTGACAGAGGCTGGAAGAGGGCAGGAACAGGCCATGCATTGCCATCTCTACCCAACAGCTGAGAAGATGGGACATCTCCATCCCCGTTCACCAAGCGGAGAAAACCAAGGCAAACACAGGTGATGGTTGAACTTGTAGGTGCACATCTGCAGTCAGCGCCCAGAGTGGGTTGCAGTGAGGTGAGGGAGGCACAGGTTATAAACAGCCTTTCAGGTTTGGCATAGGACTGGATGGGTTCCAGTTATACACATAAAAGTCTATCTCTGTGCTGGTGTTTTGAATGGTCCCTATAATCATTGCCATAGTTACCACCAACAGCATCCTTTTCCCGGACTCTGGCAGTGTTCCTACTTAGAAGCTGGGGCTGCAGAAAATCACCCCACCCGACCACACCCTCCATCCTCACAAGCTTTCTTCTTGCCTTGGGAAGCACCCGTAGGCCTCAGCCCTGGAGCCCTGACGTTTGACCTTCTGTCTCCTGCTATCCAGGACAGTAATATCATGCTCAACCTGAAGGTGAGTGTTCAGACCTCAGAGCCAAGTGGGGACACTGAGGAACAGCTGCACCTCTATGACCACCCAGGGCCTAATACCTACACGGCATCAGGGCACACAGCTGATAAAGTCAGACCCTAAGAACTCTGTGAAAGGCAGCAAGCAGAACTTCATGCCCCACCACCCAAAGGTCCTGACCTCAGCCTTTGACTACGTGTGTATGGCTCCCTGGCTTTCAGGCAAGCTCCTGCCAAACCCCAGACTTCTGATGGCATTGCAGCATGGCCTCAGGACAGAGGCATCCTCAAGGAGCATAGAGCCTTACCATTCCTGGATCCATCACTCCCTGGCTGTGTCGCTCTAGGCAGATTTCTCCACCTCTCTGAGCCTCAGTTTCCCTGACTGTAAAATATCTATTTTAATACTAGGAGACAATTAGATGAAACATACTGGCTTCCCAGACAGGAGGCACTCGGTAACAGTGGACCTCTGTAAAATACCGCACTGCACACTCCTTGTGGGTGGTGTGAGTCCCAGACCTGTTCTCAGGAGTCCCTCGGAAACCACAGCATGGGACAGTTGCTTCTGCTCTGTTGTAGTCTGAATCCTCTCTTCATCTAAAGGGTTTGAGAGGTTGAAGCCCAAGTGAAAAGCAAGCATTTCAGTTACACGCTAGGCACAGGTAGCATGCAGCCACAATCCTAGGCACTCTGAAGATGGAGCCCACAGAGGATCATTGGAGATGAGGTATTAGGGAGCAGCCTAGGAAGATGCCACTCTATAAACATGAGGCAGAAGGACAGAGGGAAGGATGGAAAACAATTGAGGGAGGGACGAAGGGAAAGTAAAGGTAAGGGACTCAGGAGTGGAGGCTGCCAGACACCTGACAGGCATTGCCTTCATCAATCCAAGCTTCCCAACACAAAGGCAAAGCTGCGGAGCAGACAGAATGCCAACTGTGTTAGTCTACTTTGTGTTGCCTGGACACAGTACCTGAATGGTTTATAAGAAATAGAAGTTTAATTGGCTCATGGTCCTGGTAGCTAGGACATCCAAGCACATGGTGCATCTTCTGGTGAGGGCCTCCATGCTGGATCATGGAAGACAGAAGCATGAGGGAGGGTGACAGCAAGGGCAGCCAGGGTTGAGCTTACCTTCCAGTGGCCTACTCCACTGCAGTCACTAGGCCACTCCTGTGCCAGCACTGACCAGTGATCAAGGCCCAGTCACCTCTTGAAGGACTGGGATGAGGCTTCCATCGTGAGACTTCTGGGAGCCAACTTCCCCTCCCCACCAGCACAGTCCTTTCCTTCCAGGTGGTTATGGGATACAATGCAGAATCAAAGCCCTCAAACCACACCCTGTCCTGTGTCTCCTCAGGCCAAGCTGCTGGACTCACAAGCGAGGGTGACCAACTGGTTCAACAGCTCTGTGACTTCCCTGATGGAGACCACCCCAGACGGGGCCCCTTTCAGCCTGCTCCTGAGGCAGGACCTGGTGAATGGCGTTGTGAACACCCTGGTCCCCAAGGAGGAGCTCGTGATCCTGCTTAGATTCGTGGTAAGCCCCACTGCAAACAGGAATAACTCACCTCTGCGTCATCAGCCCACTGAAAGGAGCCTGGGGTGGGCTCCCAATAATGATCAACTCTGCCCTCCCTTCAGAGAGACCCTGTTTCTGACATGTGATGCTAGAGCCAAAAGCACCCCCTTAACACCCAGCTTGGTCTCTGGTTCTGCCTTAAGGGACCGGGGATGTCTATTTCCTCCTCCAGATATCCTCAGGGGGCTCAAGAGCTTTCAGGATCCTGAGGAACCCAGAATGGTGCCTACACCCCAGTAGTCACTAACTCATCAAGATCCTCGTTTCTCCTGAGCCTGGGTACCAACACATACTCCAATCCTCTTACTGCAGCATGTAACTGATCCACGTCTCCCCTCTCTCCAGATCCCTGAGATAGCCCGCCAGCTACAGGAAGACATCAAGGAGATCAATGCAGAGGTGGGTCTGTTTCTCATCTGTAGCTGGCTGGGTGCTTGCTGCCGCTGTCCTTGGGTCTCTGCAGTGGAGAAGAGATGTGGGCTGCTCTCTTGTTTTCCATTATGGGGACCAGGCCCCCTGAAAGCCCAGAGACTTCCTCCAGTCTAGCAGAGAATCTTAAATCTGATGATTACCTGGATGGACTGGTGCTGGGTGATAAGGGCAACTCTAAGGCCCTGCTCCAGGCTGAGAAACCAGAGAACACCCACACAGGGGCACTGAAGAGGGCGGAGGCTGGAGCACAGAGGGGGCCACAAGGGCCTGTGCACTGTAGCCAGGCATGTGGGTCTGATGTCTTTCTAGGCAGCAAACAAGCTGGGGCCCACCCAGATGGTGAAGATTGCCACTTATAGCGGTCCCCAGATCGTGCTGAATGAGGATGGTGCCACAGCAGCCCAAAGTATCATCCTGGAAGTGTTCCCAACCAATACAGACGTCCGGCCCTTCTTCTCCCTTGGCATTGTGAGTTCAAGTGTCTGGAGCATAGAATAAAAGACTGGGAAGGTCTTCCTTTCCATTGATAACCAAGAGTCAAGAACTTTGGGGGGCCATCAGCAGCCCTAGGAAGAGAGGGATATAACTCCCATTAAGGCAGCTACATTCCAGCTAGGGGCATTTTCCAGAGAACAGGCAACATGCAGCTGCTGAACGGCAGAGCTCCTCCTGGAAGGAAGAGGAGGGTCAGAGTAGGGCAGCAACCACATGTACTCCAGAGGGCAGCAAAGACTGGAGAAAGGCAGGCTCATGAGTACTGGCACCCAGGCTTACCCTAGGGGGCGAGCAGTACCTGTTGTAAGGAGGAGGAGTTGACTCCTCATAGTGGGGGTTCTCTATGTGCAGTTCTACACCACACAATCTCAGGGGTGCCTTTTACAGACTATAGGTGTATTAGTACCTCCCAGAGAGTTCACCTTGACTTCCTGGCTTTGCAGTGAAAGACAGCGTGAGAAACCACTTTTCAGACCAACCTAACTCCCTGATGACCCCTCCATGGTCAATGGGAAGCACTGCGGGAAGAATCGGTTACCTGGGCTCCGCTATAAAGGAGCCCAGTGATCGGCCTCGGGATCAAGCTGATGCAAGGCCTGAGCTCCGTGGGTCAAGCCTGACTTAGCCACTGAGCTTTGCGACCATATTAACGGTGCTTAGGGCTTACCAGGGCCACTGACCCTCCCAGGGACATGAGAGGACTGACGGGCTCCCTAGAGGGGTGGTGGGCTTATTGAAGAAAGCGTTTGAACTGCCTGACACACAGTGAGCAACCAGTGTAGGTTGACTGTGTTGGAATTGTCATCCCAGGTTTGAAGGGTCACCTGTAAAACAGGGACTAGGGTATGGAAAGTGGGACCCATAGAGGCTAAACTATTTCCCAAGGTCACAGAGTCAGTAGCCAAGAATCAAATCAGATTTCCTTGACCTCGATCTTTTCTGTATAACCTTCCCTCAAGATAAATTCTCTTCAAAAACTGAGGGCTTGGTTCTCTTGTTGCAGGAGACCAATTATGAAGCTCAGTTTTACATGGAAGGTGACCGGTTTATGCTCAACTTCAATAACATCAGGTAAATGCGTGAATCTATGAGGTGCTGCTGAGTACTGGACCAGAGCAGTGGGTTTCTCTAAACCGCCAGTAGGGGGCACCAGAGATGGCTGATGCCAGAAGGCTGCCTTGCCAGGCCTGATCTGCCTTAAGAGCTAATTCCAAATAGAAAATGAAGGGGCTTTACAGGAGCCACAGAGTGAGCCAGCCCCGCCAAAGGGCTGGCCTGCCATGCCCCACCCAGGCTTAAAACGGCCCATTCTGAAACTTCACAGAAACAGTTACAGCCCCAGGTACTAAACTTGGGGCCCAGCACAGAAGGACATCTGTGCCCCTGCCAGCCCTGCAAGGTCTACCACCTTCTGTCCCAAACTAAATTCAGGTACTCCAACTGGAGGCCCCGGTGATAAATTTAGGGGCATTTAGAGGAGCACTTTATTCAGTCCATACAGGGTAAGATGATAGCTAGGTAGAAAATGGCAGATGACAGACAGACAGATAGAAGTTAGATAGGTAGGAAGATAGATAGATAGATGATAGATAGATAGATAGATAGATAGATAGATAGATAGATAGATGATAGATAGATAGATAGATAGATAGATAGATAGATAGATAGATAGATAGATAGATAGATGAGAGACAGACAGACAGACAGATATCAAACTATTCCATCACCCAAACTGGAATCATTTCTACATGAGTAGTTGAATGGGAATTAGGGACCCCCTCTAGAAAAGACTTGAAGTAATTAGTTTACCAATCCTCCCTCATTCCCGGGTGATTTCCTGTCTTTTGGGCCACCTTGGTTAGACTGTGGCACCGTGAAGCAAGTACCTTTCCTGCTTTACCATTGTCCCACGAGAGCCTGCCTGTGCCTCAATAAATGAAGTTATTGACTGAGACCCCCAAGGAACCACTCTCATAAGTATCTCTGTTACAGTATTGATCGCATCAAGCTGATGATCTCAGATATTAAACTGTTCAATGTAAGTATTAACAGATTATCTCTAAGGGCACGGGACCAGAATGAACCATTCTAAGAGGAGACAATCCACCCAGGATTTGCTTTAAGAAGATATCACAGGAACCCCAGAGTGAGCTGGGGGTTTCCTCACTTCCCTAGAAAGTTTGGTCTGCAGGCTCCCAGTTTTACTGAGCACTGTCTACAGACATAACTGAGAACACCGATCATGTACAGATCTAAGCCTGCTCTCTATTATAAATAATGTCCTTCCACTGACCCTGGGCTGCCCCTTCCCTCTGGTCCTCAGCTTCCCAGGTCCCTAGCCTGAAGAGAGCTCATTTGGGCTGAGTCTTATCTTCATCTTGGGGTTTGTTTTGTTTTGCATTATTTTGAGTTTGGCTGTTGTTATAGGTGATGGTTTTGCCGTTTGGTTTCAATTTTCATTTGCTTTATTTTGTTGGTGGTGGGTTTGGGGTTTTTGTTTTGTTGAGACCAGTCTCACCATGTAGCTCTGGAGCCAGCCTTGAAACTCATGACAGTCCTCCTGCCTCTACCTTCTGATTATTGGAACTGTAGATATCCATTACCACACCTGACATTTCGTTGGTTTCTATGAGTTTTTTGTCTTAAAAAACAATATTTTAATGTAAGGTTCTTCAAAAGCAGCATTCCCTTGGGGTGCTGCCAGCTGGAACAAAGTCCCTGAGGGTAGAGCATTCTCAATGAGCCACAGGCAGAGCAGGGGGGTGCCTCTCCACAGTCTATCTGGTCCACTAAGGCAGCTCCAGCCAGCAGGAGACCTGGCACTCTGACACATGCCTACTGGCTGCCCTTGTCACGGGGGACGAGTAAGGAGCCCTGTGATGGCCCAGAGGACCTGATGAGCAGCTTGGTAATGGCTTTCCTCTTTCTCACAGCCGGATATCCTGAAGAGCACCCTGACTAAGATCCTTAACTACACATTGCTGCCCAATGAGAATGGTGAGTCCCCCAGCCTTCAATGTCCTTTCCTACGCTGCTGAACCTCCTGCCTTTACCTGGGGACCCTTTTATTCATGGACCACTACCTTAGTTAGGGTTTCTGTTGCTATGAAGAGACATTTTCTTTCAAACTACCACACCTACCCACCTTCTAAGCATAGTTCAAATTCTCCCTGCTCCAGGAAGACTCTCCTGTCTCCCCTTCCTACCTCCTCTTCCTACCTCTCCTTCCCACATCCCCTTCCTCCCTCCTCCTCTACCTCACCCTCCTGCCTCATCTCCCTCCCTTCCCCTTCTGAATTCCCCCTCCCAGCCTGGTCCTTTACTAATGACAGATCTAAGGCAGACAGGGAGGAGCTGGCAGTCCCCAGACTTCAGTGCCAGCTAGAACCACGTGCAGACAGAGCTCACTCAAGGGGCCACAGGCAGACTGAGCTCAAGTGCCCACCTACTCTTGCTGGCTGGCTGACCTTGGACAAGCTGCCTGGCCCTCCTGGGCCTCGGGTTCTCCAGCTGTGAAAGGGGAAAGTTAGAGTACTTTCCTCAGAGATAAAAATGAGAGGAAGCAGTGAGAGGTGGGGAGCTGGTACCTGTGACATCATTACCATTTGTGGGGGGTGGAGAGACTGATACCTGTGACATCATCACCATGCATGAGGGGTGGAGATCACAGGTACCTGTGACATCATCACCATGCATGAGGGGTGGAGATCGCTGGTACCTGTGACATCATCACCATGTATGAGGGGTGGAGATTGCTGGTACCTGTGACATCATCACCGTGTGTGAGGGGTGGAGATTGCTGGTACCTGTGACATCATCACCGTGTGTGAGGGGTGGAGATTGCTGGTACCTGTGACATCATCACCGTGTGTGAGGGGTGGAGATTGCTGGTACCTGTGACATCATCACCATGCATGAGGGGTGGAGATTGCTGGTACCTGTGACATCATCACCATGCATGAGGGGTGGAGATCGCTGGTACCTGTGACATCATTACCATTTGTGGGGGATGGAGATCGCTGGTACCTGTGACATCATCACCATGTATGAGGGGTGGAGATCGCTGGTACCTGTGACATCATCACCATGTGTGAGGGGTGGAGATCGCTGGTACCTGTGACATCATCACCATGTGTGAGGAGTGGAGATTGCTGGTACTTGTGACATCATCACCATGTGTGAGGGGTGGAGATTGCTGGTACCTGTGACATCATCACCATGCATGAGGGGTGGAGATCGCTGATCCTGTGACATCAACATCATGTGTGAAGGGTAGGGAGATCTGGTCCCCGTAAAATCATTACCATGCATGAAGGGTGGAGATCACTGGTACCTGTGACATCATCACCATGTATGAGAGGTAGGGAGACTGGTACCTGTAACAGCATCTCCATGTGTTATAGGAGGCTGCTTGTTTATGCCCCAATATGGCCAACTAAATCCACTTAAAACCTGAGAGAGCTTGAAAAGGAATTCTAAAGCAAAAAAGAACAGAGTTTAGCACAGTTTCTTGGTAGCTACAAACTTTTTTTTCCTAGATGGGTTCACATCAAGCAAGGGCAGGCTATTTTAAGAGAGGTGCAGCTTCTTTAAAAAAGCAGCAGCTTCCTGGTTTGCTAGCACAAACAGCTCTGACTCAGGAGGTCCAGCTACAGAGCATTTAAATGGGCTTTGTGAGCAGAGTGCCACAACTTGCTCAATGGCAACATAGACCCTCTGTGTGCCTGAAAATGGGGCAATGTGCATGGCTCTCAGGGGCAGCAAAGAACCATGTGTGATGAGTGGGGAGATCTGGTACCCTGTAACAGCATCACCATACATGAGGGGTGATCGCTGGTATCTATGACATCATAACCATGCACGAGGGGAGATCACTGGTACCTGTGACATCATAACCATGCACGAGGGGAGATCACTGGTACCTGTGACATCATAACCATGCACGAGGGGAGATCACTGGTACCTGTGACATCATAACCATGCATGAGGGGAGATCACTGGTACCTGTGACATCATAACCATGCATGAGGGGTGATCGCTGGTACCTGTGACATCATAACCATGCATGAGGGGAGATCGTTGGTACCTGTGACATCATAACCATGCATGAGGGGAGATCACTGGTACCTGTGACATCATAACCATGCATGAGGGGTGATCGCTGGTACCTGCGACATCATAACCATGCATGAGGGGAGATCGTTGGTACCTGTGACATCATAACCATGCATGAGGGATGATCACAGGTACCTGTGACATCATTGCCTTTTTAATTTTGCTCTATGAGTGGGAAATCTCAGGGAGTGAAACTTCTGCAGCAGGTGTTGGGAGCCATGGCTATTCTTGAGCAAGAGGGTTAGATGTGAGGTGCATTGTGGGACAACCAGAAGCTGGTGCCAGAGGCCCAGGTAGGGTTAGGCAAATGCCAGAGTAGAGGGCACGCATGCAGAAGGAGGGAAACAGCAGGTCCTACATGCCAGATCCAAGGCGTGCTTCCAGGAACTGCGAGCATGCCCACAGCTACCTAGGCCCAAACTGACCCACCACTCTCTGCCTGCATTTGTTATTTCAGGCAAAGTGAGAACTGGAGTCCCCCTGTCATTGGTGAGAGCCTTGGGATATGAGAAATCCGTGTTGTCTGTGAACAAGGTGAGAGGCGTGTGGAAATAACCAGTCTGGGCAGGGGTGGCCTACATGCCACCACTCCTGGCTCTGTCAGGCTGTGGGCACTTATAAGTGGAAAGCCAGTGCTCCTCCCACCCCTCACTCACTTATTCAGGAATATTTCTTGACTGTGTAATATGTGCTAGGCATGGCTCCTAGTGCTTCAGGCCATAGACACAGAAAAAAACACTGTCCCCCTAAGACAGCCTACATTCTAGCAAGAGAGACACCTATATAAACTAATATATAGAATTGAGTAAGTAAAGGCTGGGGAATAAAAGAAGGCAGGCTCAGAAGAGAAAGTGGGAGGCTGGTATTGGTGGGGTGGGCAGGAAAGGCCTCTCTGAAAAAGTGATGTTTGCTGGTACCTGGAAGGCAAGACAGTGAGCCCTGTGGAAGGTGGGAAAAGTGTCCTACAAAAAGGACCAGCAAGTTCAAAGGCCCTGAGGCTGAGATGTTTGCTGTTCCAGGAAAGATAAGGAACAGGTCTGGGATGTGAGGTAGCACCCAATGCTGTAGACTTCAGATTACCCACACCCCTGTGTGGTTAAGACCTCAGCTTGAGGAGACCACAGCGACTGCTGGGTTGGCCGTGCAGCTGCCACCAGGAGTATGGTCAGCAAGGCCTGACACACCCTAGGTGTTTCATAAATGGCTGATAAGCTGGTAACATTGCTGGCTGCAGCTAGGAAGGGGCTGGACAGAGTCAGGCGCCTCACACCCGCGTCAGCCGTAACAACAAGGTCAACACCAACTGTGCTGTCATCTTCACACTGAGCTCATGAGGTGAATCCATAATCTCCTTTTTCAGATGGGGAAACTGAGACTCAATGACCACAAGATCTTTTCCAAAGCCACACACCCTCCTGGTGGCAGAGTCAGGATCTGCGAATGAAACCTGCCCCCATAACCCCTTGCTTTAGCCCCAACTTCTTCATGAGCCAGTCAATGAAGTGCCCATCTTGGTCAGCATACCAGTGGGCATTTATTAGGCACCTACTATGTGCAAACACTGGCCACAATAATGAACAAAAGAGAAGGAAACCTCTGGCCCCTTAGGAGAGAAAGGGGGACTAATGATGAGAAAGCCCGCAGACGACTTGCTGACTGCCCTGCTGTGACAAGGTGTTCGGCCTCACTCTACAGAGGCACTCTGGGCCAAACCTGTGACTCTTACAAGTTCCAGTTTTCCTCCAGCTGCCCATTAGGACCACGGAGCTCCTGAGCCATTTAATTATGGAGAAATCCCAAAATCTAAATCCATATTCCCCCTATTTCCAAATGTCCCGTTTGGCTCTATTGGTTCCTCTGTAGCCAGCAATTCATTGGTTGTGTTCTATAGCTGGGTGGCACCATACATTTCAACTAGTGTAAGGAGAGTGAAAAACAGAGTGAGTTAAACCCAGCACGTGAGAGGAGATGATGGAACACAGACGACAAGGTCATATGCCCAAGCTCGCGTCTACTTTGCTAGGCACTGTGATGAGATCAGAATACAGTCTTGGGGACTAGACCAGAGCAAGTTTTATCATTACACTTAGGTTTTTTTTTCTATTTGTTTTTAAATAGACAATTGTTTAAAACTCAGGTGTCCTCTAGAGACAGCCAGGAATCTGCCTTTATAAAATTCTAGGCGTCCCCTATGGGCTTGAGGACAACTGCCATACACAAAGCAACCACTGCACACAAACCCTTCCAGCCACTGCGCACAAAGCCTTCCACTGGGCCAAGAGTGCTAGAGGAAACTGCGTTACAGGCTCTGTACGTGCGTGTTCAGGGTCATGACTGGTCCCCGAACACCAGGGCTTCCTTCATGGAAAACAAAGGCAGGGCAACCCCCAAAAAGCAGGAAGTAAATATCAAACCAAAGCAATAAACTAACCAGATTGACTCTTCTTCGGTTCCAGGGTGCCCTCAAGCTCACTCCAGTCTCCTTCTAGAACCCTGGCTCTTCTCCCTCCTGGTGAAGACCTGCACCGGAGCTGCCCAGCACAGGCCAGGTCCCCACTGGGAGTGTGGGAGCCATCCATGTAGACTACCCTCCGCAATCAATAAACACTTGCCAGTGGCTCCTTTTGTCAGAGTGGTTTTGTCTAGAATGCAAGCCCCCTGTCTCTGGCAGGCCTGGGATAGAGACCTATGGGAGGGGTTCAGACACCTCTGAGCCAACCTGGCCAAGTCTTTGTCATATGGAAACTCCATGACCACAGAAGGCTAATGGGCCTGGTTGGGGTCTCCTCCCTTTTGGATGGCTTTCGAGCACCCTTTTGTTGATCTTGTAGGCATGGCAGGTCATGTGCTCTCTGAGCCCTGTGGTTCTGGAGACAGGCAAACAGGATACGGCTTCCCCTGGGTGGGCCTCTTTGCCCTTCAAGCGGGGAGAATCACGGTTCTCACCTTGCAGAGCTGAGGTGAAGATTAAATGAAGTGCCTCCTGGCACTCAGCCAGTAGCACTGTGGCCTCACAGGCACTTGCCACCTGACCTCAGGGAACTTATCACCAAGGCCTTTCCTACTCAGACAAAGCATGAGGGCCATTGTCTCTGAGCTTCCGTGAAGGCCCAAGGTTCTGGGACAAGACAATAGGCCTCTGTTTTTAGGCCTGGGTTATGCCCACACCCAAACACAGCCTTCAGTCACACAAAAGCCTTTACAGGAAGACAGGAGCAGTGTCTGGGAAGGGGCAGTACTGGCTGTCAGAGTACAATCTCCAGGCGAGAGCTGGAGCTCAGGGAGGAAAGGGTGCGGCGGGACGGGAGAAGTGATGTAATGATATTATAATCTCAAAGACTAAGTTTAAGACAAAAAGAAAATAAAAATGGAGCTAACACCTGTCCTGCTTGTGCCCCAGTTGTGTAGGAGAAAACCTTAAGCCAACTGGAGATGGTCCTGTCTGTCGTGGGGTGACCACACCACCCAATTGGAGATGGTCCTGTAGCCATGGGGTGGCCACACCATCCAATAATGAAGGAGCTGCGCTCACCCAGCTCGATGCGTGCAGAAGCAAGAGGCTGGGTCCCCACAAGGCAGAGCCTCTGCACAGCTAGGTGGCAGAGAACTCAGGCTTGGAACTGCCGTGGTAGAGCCACCAAATCTCAGTGCCCTTTCTGGGCCCTGACATCAAATCTCAGCTTTCCCTGGGCATGCTACCTGACCTTAATGGGGGCACTTGCCCCTCGAGAGCTCAGCTCCCTCGTGGATAGAATGTAAATAGTCAGAACAGCTGGTTAGCCCCTCCTGTGCAGGCCCATGCTCACATCTGTATGAGTGGCCACAGTAACCTTCACCATCCCCCCAAAGCCATAGGTATGCTTATCATATTCTTTTTCTTTTTTCTCTTTTTTTTTTTTTGATTTTCGAGACAGGGTTTCTCTGTAGCTTTTTGGTTCCTGTCCTAGAACTAGCTCTTGTAGACCAGGCTGGCCTCGAACTCACAGAGATCCGCCTTACTCTGCCTCCTGAGTGCTGTGTTTATCATATTCTGAATGAGGCTTAGAAGAAAATGAACAAGGCTTGTTCTTCATTGCTTAGCTCCTGTATAATGAAAGCAACCATTCCAGGGCCTGTTTGCAATTTTGGTGACCACCCCTTGGTAAAAATGAGATGAGAGCCCAGGTAACATACATAAGAAAGACATGGGAATAGCAGTGGCAAGGTGGCCATAGACACTGTCAGCCTCATTTTTGCCCCTCAACTGCTACACACACACAAAGACAGACACACACACATATCCTCACCCCCTCGGGCTCCATGCCAGTCACATCTGGCATTAGTAGCCTCTGCCCCCCTCACAAGAACTGAAGATGTGCCAACAGGAAGGGCCCAGGCCTGCCCCATTTCCTCCTTGGGGTCTGCTGGCCACATTCTGAGCTTACCTCTCCTACCCCCTAACCCCCACCTCAGTAACAGGTTTTATCAATTTTGGCCAAAAGCCCCTGGCTACACAGAGCCAAGAGGAGTGATTCTTCCCCTGAAGAACTCCTGAGTGTGCCAAGCCCTGGCCAGGGGCCTTGATTTCCCATCATGTGCCCACCCCTTGCTCCAGAGCTTGGCTATAAGAGCAATCCTTCAAGAAAGCTGGTGACACCGGCCTGAGAGATTCTAGAAGGCTCCATTCAGGGAGTGGTAAGGACAAAAAGGACAGCCCCCACACACTCAGACTGCACCCCGTTATCACATGGTGAAATAAAGCAGAGGTTCTCAGCATCCAGTCACGCTGGGTTCAGATCCAAGCGCTCTGCCTCTTACTCTGTCACCATGGGCGAGTCTGGCCCAGAGCAGGACATAAAAGGATGGATGTGGGGGTTCAGAGTGGGACACAGGGCCGCGGGCCCCTGGAGAGGACAGAAGCTCTCACTTCCATGGCCACAGGTCCTAACAGGAGAATGCTGCTGCTCTGGACACTGCTGTTGTACTGGCGGCTGCTACACCGAGCCCAAGGGACGATCCATAGTCCTCTCCTCCTGCGGATCAGTGAGAGCCAGCTGGAAACAGGTGAATCTCAAGGAATGAGCTTGGGGAGGCATGATCTCCAAGAAGGTAGAGCAGGGGACAGCTCTGGGCTTCTCCTCCTCTGGCCTCCCACTTACCCGCCATCTCTACTGTCCCTCCTTGGTTCTAACACTTGCAAGGACTCTACTTGTCATGAGTAGTCCTTACCCTGACATTCAAAACTCCATAACTCTTCACCCCCACCTTCCCTGGGCATCATGGCTGCTTCCTTGGCTGGTGTGGATCCTTCCCCCTTTCTTTCCTTCTCAATGTAGTGTACTCTGCCTGGGCCTGGAAGACAAAGCCCTCAGCTCCTCTCCTACAGAAACCTCTTCTGATCTCCCTGTAGCAGTTAGGTCTCTCCTTCTGGGCTCCCACAGAACCCCAATGGCCTTGCCCAGACACACCTGCCAGCCTGTCTGTCTGTCTGTCTGCTGTTCTCCCTGCCTCTTGTCTGTGAGGTACTTGTCCCAGCTTGAATATCTGGTTCGGAAATTCACCTGCTCTCCCTAGAACCTTCCATATTGAGATCTTCCACTTCCATGAGATGTCTGTGCCAAGACTCGTCCTCCTCTTCAGCGCAGGGCCCTCTCTGACCAGCATGTCTGGAGCAGGTACTCCTCACTTGACATGCTTTGACTCAGCCCGCTTTCATTTTCTTTGTAACAAAACATACTGTGCCTGCTGACCTGACTACTAGTTTGTCTATCTCCCCAATTAACATGTCAACTCTGGGGCAGCAGGAGCCACACTGCCTCCTGAGCTCAGCAGACTAAGACTTGCCCACACAACTTGGTAGCAAGGCGAGACTGAACCAGGAGAATGACTTGAGCCTAGGACTTTGAGAACAACCTGGTCAAAACAGTGAGATCTGAGCTTGGGTCTCCTCCTAAAAACTTGTTGCTGAATGGCTGTCTTGTCTGCAGCTGGGCCCGGGTGCTGGTGGGTGTTTGCTGGGTGGCTGTCTTGTCTGCCAGCTGGGCCTGGGTGCTTGTGGCTATCTGCTGGACGGTTGAATGAACCCTGAGGGGATGCTCTGCCCCCAGACATTTCAGATCTATTCACTAAGCACCAGGTCCTCAAGGGTCTGATCAGGATGCCTGTGACTGGATCCCCAAGTGAGGGTGTGTCTGTCCTGGACACCCTGCCCTTCGCCAGAAAGGAATTGGTTAGGAAGAAGAGCGGGCTGGATTTGTCGCTCGTAGGGGACCTGCTCTCCGGGAAGACCATGCCTGAGCTGAAGAAGTTACTGGAGACAGCTGGGTGAGTGTCCAGCAAGGCCGCCTCTGCCACTCTTCTCCCTCAGGAGGCTTTTCTCTAACAAGTGGAGTGGAGGTGGGGGGGGAGACCTGGGGTCGACAGCATCTCCCCAGCCTCAAATGCATGAAGCCGGTTTCCTCCTACTACGTGGCTACCTTTCCAGACCGCTCCAAATCCCCACAAACATGGAGGCAGTGCAACCCATAATACTGATTTCCCGTAAAATGAAAATCTGGCCACACCTGCCGAACATTTGAGTCAGGTCTCCAGTCCCTTAGCAGGTCCCCAGATGTCCCACCATGCTATCTGCTCAGCCCAGGAAAGCCCCGGGTTGGAGCCTCCTACCCAAACAAGAAACCGCCTAAAGGACTGGTGCTGATGTAGCCTGGGGCCAAGTCTTCCTCAAGGTGACCTGCACAGCCACAGCGGCCCCGAAAGCAGGAGTCCCTCCCAACATGAGAAAGGAAAGACCCACAGGTCCTAAGACCCCAGGCTCCAAACGGGTTTTTCCGGTGGGTGTGAAAAGGAGTGAGAAGCCATGGAATTATAGTGTAAGGAGAACTACCCAGGGAGACTTGGGAGGCAGTATAGGCAAATAACACCCCAGCAATGCCAAGTATTGGTACTGTCTACTGATTCCCCCACCGCACCTGGGTAGTCATGCCATGGCTATAAGCCTATCCCTAGCCCAGGACATGGCTTGGGAAGGAAGAAGGAAAAGACCACATGGTCTGATCCTAAAAATATCCTCCAGGCTGGGCAAGAGCATCAGAAGTTTCATCCTTAGCTACATATGAGACTAGCCCAGGCTGTATGAAACCTTGTTTGAAACAGAGAAAAAAGAACTTCCAGAAGGCTCCATGCTGGTGGCCAGGTTTCCCCTGTGATAGAACGCATTGCTGCCTGACTCGGTGGCTTCACAGGAATCACCAGCTGACACTGGTGTCAATAATGCAACCTTGACCCTTCAGAGCCCAGGGATGGGAGGCACCTGAGGCCTCAGAAGGGAGAAAAGTGCTCGGGAGAGCCCATAGATCCTTCATGGATAGCAGAGGGGCTGCTTCTCCATGCTTTTGCCTGCTGACTTTTGTTTTGAGAAGCTCATGGAGGCTTGTTTCCTATACCTAGAGATCAACCCCAAGATCACATGTATGTTAGGCAAGGCTTCTCCCACTGAGCCACAGCCTCGGTCCCAGAGGCTTATACTAGGATTCAGATGGCTGTGTGTGCATAGACTTATGCCATAATTCCTGGGTTTTTAGAGGCTGACTCAGGGAAGGGTAAGATTCTCAATGCTTAGAGACTAGAAGCTGAGTTCTGTGGTCTCTAGCAGGCCAGCAGGCAAGGACAGGCTATCCCAAAGCTGCCTCCACTTCTCCTGATGTCAGCTCCCATTCTAGCTACTCCAGACATGCGTGGAGCCAGACACATCACCCCTATGCCTCCCATAGGTTGGTCATAGAAGATGCCAAGGGACCGGAAGTCACCCTGGAAATTTTAAGTGACAGCCTGCTGCAGATTACACTGCGCTGCAAACTGTACCTCTCGCTCCTGGAGTAAGTGCCCACGGTACTTCCTTCCTGCATGCTGCCAGGAAGCAAGACCAACAAAAGCCACCACAAGGATCACAAGTCCTTTCCACCTGGGCATGCTTCAATCAATAACTGACTTACGGGGAAACTGAGGCATAGAATGGGGAAGAGCCCCGCCCAGGATCATACAGTGAATCTGCAGTGAGGGCCTCTACCATGCTGTCTGCACATGTGGGCACACTGGCATTAATGGGGCCGTCTGGGAGGGCCCTGGGATTCCTGGGCTGGGAAGCTGAAGCAAGAGTATCCACTACCCAGGCATGAGTCTATAACCAGGTATAATTCCAGTTCCCTGCTACAGCAGGCCAAGTGCCCACCTGCACAGCTCTGAACCGTGAGTGGCTGTACTTGTGGCCACCAGCAATGGCAGCGATACAGACTCATGCTAGCTTGTGAAGGAGGGGAGTCACAATGCTCTTTGGAAATACGCCAGCTCCTGCCTTTCTCGTGAATATGCCCTTTTGGTGTGACTTTACCACTTAATAATGGAACATTCTATGACCACTCCCCCTGGAATGAATCTGCTTAGTTGCAAGCTAACCAGGACCCTTAGTTAGTGCTTGCATGAGAGATGTAAGCCCAAGGAAACACTACGACAGAGTCGAGGGGCTCCGAGAAATGTGCCTCTGCTCCCTGAGGAACATATCATTGCCTTGGTTAGGATAGTGTTGCAATAGTAAGATTCATGACCCATGGACCTTGGTGACTAGGTGAACGTGTGTCCCATCTCAAGGTCACACTCAGTGTAGGCGTCTCTTGCCCTGTGAGGACGCTGGCTCAATGCTGCCCGGTCTGCCAGAAGATTCTACATTTTAAAGCACTCGCTTAGTTCCTAATGCAATCCTGCAGGTAGCAACATCAGCCAGCTCATGACTTCTGGTCTCAACCTTGGAGTCTGGCTGGGAGCCTGTCCAGACACACTGTCCCTACAGGATCCTGCGGCTGGAAGTCATCAAGAATATACGCATTGGAGTACGGCTAGAACAGATAGGGAACAAGACCCAGGTGGCCTTCGAGGAGTGCCAGACACCACCTGGAAGCCTCAACATTGAGATCGTGAAGCAGTGAGTACCTGGTGCTTCTGAGCCTACCCTGAGGGTGGCAGATGGCTGCTCTTCCTGCACTGGCCCAGCCCTTTCCGCAGTGGTCCGTCTCTGAAACCCAGGGCTGGGGCTGCCTCTCCTTCAAAGTCACAAACTGTGCCTGCCACCTGTCCATCTCACCTGCCTCCACCCTGAAGGTCATGGTTAGGACTCAATCTCTGCCTAGCTAATCCTAACAGTGGGTCCCAGCCAGATCCTGCCTTCTGGGAGCCTTGGTTGCATTGCTGACAGTACCCAACCCACACGGACTGGTCCTAGGCAGGAGATGTAAGAACCCACTTACATAGCACAGAAACTGACTCCCAAGGGATCAATCATTCATCTATTTACATGACCCAGAACCTGCAGGAAGCAGGATGTGATCTTTCCATTGCCAGTGGGGTCACTTCCTGTGTGAAATTCCCAAAGACTTTTATGAAGGAGAGAGTACAAATCAGAACATAATGAAGAAAACTGGAAGAGGGAAGCAGGAAGAAGAAAATGGAGAGGAGGTGGGAATGCCAGGGAAAGGAAAGGTCCTGCTGTCCTGCCTCAGTGGTGCTCAGCTGCCCCTTCCCTGCCCACACCTTTGGTGCACCGCATGGCTGACACTACCCTGTCACCCGTTCCCTAGAGCAGACACTCTGTTGCCAAACCAGCTGCTGAAACTGGTGACTGAGATCCTGGACGAGTCACTGCCGTTCCTCCTCCAGAAGATAGTGAGTCATGGGGGGGTAGCCCCGAAGAGAGCCCACTACCTCGGCTCCATGCCAATGGGACTCCCCCTTCCCTTCCCCCTAGGTGTGCCCTGTGACCACAAACCTCCTCAACCTCCTGCTGGAAGACCTGCTACACATCATTCTTCGTACGTTGCTGCTGGTCAACTGTCCCTTGCCATGTGCCAGGCACCGTGTGTAGGAATATACCCAGAGACAGGACAATCCTACCTGCAGGGAGGATTCTTTCTAATGGGGAAAAGGAGGGGGCAACATGGCTTGTAACCTTCATATGTCACTTCCCCTCTGAGCCTCAGTTTCCCTATCTGTTAAACAGGATCAAAGGAAGGCCCATAGATAAGGCCTGTTAGAATAATATCAACAACCTGACTCAAGGCCAGCATGCAATAAATGTCCCTTGTTCTAGGAGGCCATGTGCCTAGCCATCAAGGAACATAAGGCTGAGCAGAGGAGAAGGAATTTCTCCCTGCGTCCCACAGCATCCTTCCCACCTCTACCCCTGGCTGAGTTAGGTTTCATTTCTGCACCATAGCTCCAATCATTTCGGGTCCCGATGATTTCCAGTACTATGTGACCAGCACAGAGTTCACAGAGGGAGCCATCCTGATGGAAGTGCAGGTAGGCAACCCTAGACTGCCACAGGCCCTTGGGGAACCTGCTGAGAGTGGACAGATGAAGAGAAAGGGAGATGGGGCCTCACTGGGTGGGGAGCGAAGGCGGAAGAGGAAGACAGGAAAGCGAGGAATCAGAAAAGGGAATGGTCAACAAAAGAGGGAAGAGGATGGAGAGGCCACAGGCTGCTGACCAGTGAGAGTCAGACCCAGAAGAAAGCAGCTGAGTCCGATGGGAAAACTGAGGACAGAGAATGGCTGAGGATGGCCCAGCTCCTGTCCACTGCTCCTTGATGTCTCTCTGTATGAAAGGTAGGAGGAACAAGAGGGCCCAGGAGGGACAGGGTTCAGAGAATGAGTGGAGCTTGATGGGGGCCAGGAAGCCAGGCTCTACCTCTTCTCCTGTGAGATTTGAGTGAGTAGCATCACCTCTCTGGGTCTCAGCTTCCTCATGGTCAGACAGTGACCATAATGGCTCCTTTCTGGTGATGCTGTTAGTAAATTCAAATGGAACTGTGCCCGCTGTGTCAGCAAGGTGAGCTGAACCAGGTATCCACCAGGAGACCTGTCCCCACTGACCATCTTCTTTCCACCATTTCTCTGAAGCTTGTGGCTCCCTGCGGCCCACACCAGCGGGCCTCGAGGCTGGGGCATGTGGTTCCCCCACCCCTTCCACCATTAGCCCAGGACAGCATGGCAGACTTTGCCTTTTGGCTCGAAATCTACAATGACATCCTGTCCTGTCTGTACACCAGTCAGGAGATCTTCGTGGAGGCCCAAGACTCCTCGGTGAGTGTGGGAAGTGGGCAAGACGGAGGGACAGAATGTTCCTGTCCTGTTTCTTACATGGAAGAGCCAAGGCCCAGTAGAAAAGCCACTTCCCTACTCTGGACTTGACCAGTCTAACCTGTTTATAGCTCCTATTTATCCTTCAAAACCCTTCGCAAAAGTCCCTTTATTTAAGAAGAGGAACATGCACACGCCTTTCTTGTTTTCTTTATAACATATACCCATTCTTACACAGCAGATACTTATGAAAGACTCTGTGGGCTGGCCCTATGAGCACAGGGCCCCTATCATTTAGGGATCAGAGTCTCATAGGGGAATGGGAAACTGAGCGAGAAAATATTATGCTAAGTAAACGATTTGAGGGTGGGTGTTCAGAGGACACTGAGATGGATTACTGGGGAGTAAGAGCTAATAATGCCACAGACAGACAGACAATGGGAAACAACATGGCAGTCTCTGAAGACAGGCTCAGAGCCTTCCTGGCAGAGGTGGGATCTGAGGATGGAGAGATGCCTGCCGGGATCTGTGAAAGGAAGCCACTGTAAGTACCGTGTGTAGCCTGGCAGAGGCCAGGTTCTAACAGTCCATTCTTAGAATAAATAACTAGCCAGCTTTGCTTAAAGCAATCAGGGCAGCCAGAAGGCCAACTGCATACTGTCACTAGGGAAGGCAAACCTGAGACTGGCCTCTGCAGTGGTGAGGAGGCACACACAGGTCAAGGAGAATTAGTGCTTCCCAGGGCTGATGGGAACAACGAGCAAGGCATCCTATGTCCCTGTTCAAAAGCCGTAGCAGCTTCTCCCTATCCCAGGGTAAAGGCCACGCTCCTCTGTGTGGGTCTCTCTCTAGTCTAGCTCTGTCTCTCTACTCCCTGCCTTCTGGCCACTCAGGCTGCACTGATTCCCAGCTCAGGGCTCTCTGCCTGGAACATCATTCTCTCCCTGGGAGTCTCGGTATGAATGTCATCTCCTCACACTGCCCCTTCAAGACTGCTGCATCTAAAGATGGAAGAAAGTGTGGCCTTCCTTTCTCTCTCTCTCTCTCTCTCTCTCTCTCTCTCTCTCTCTCTCTCTCTCTTTCTCTCCCTCTCCCTCTACTCCCTTTCTCTTACTCTTTCAAAACACTCATTCTTACTTTATATATAATTTCATATGTATATAAATTGATTATGTAAAGTGCATATATATGTGTGTGTACATACATATGTTGAGCATCTGTAACTCAGATCTGAAATTCAAATGCTCCAAAATGTAAAAACTTTTCAAGTGCCCACATGACACCACAAGTAAGTCATGCCCCATCCAGAAAGATGCATTGCACGAAGAACGTCATTTTGAATAGTTACGCAAATGAGGGCCCAGACTGGGGAAGTGGCCTGTTCAATATCATCCGTAAGAGGGACTGGGTATAGATGAGGTCTCCTGTCTCCCACTGCTCGCATCTGTACCCCACACAGGTACAACAGCTCTGAGACGGTTAGAACTGAGCCCTACGTCTAAAGAAGGTCTTACAGTGGTGGACAGAGACACATCTGCAGGGTGTGCACATCTGCAGGGTGTCCTGTAGAGCCTCGTTTGCTACAGAGGAAAAATCAAAGTTGATTCCTGGCCCATCACTAAGCAACTAGTAAATTTACAGCGACTACAGGCAGTGTAAATTATGCCACCGTGCTTTGTAAGAACAAGGTTGCTCTGTTGGTCCTGGCACTGAGTGGCACTAGAGAGGCACAGGGCTATGTGGCCAGAATGCTTCTCTCTGTTCGTGTTTGTATGTGAGCAGAAAGAGTTCGTTTGGATATCCTTCAAAATGTCAACAATAGTTACCTCTGAGAATTGGATTCAGAGAGAAAAGGAAAGATACATTCTTTAGACATTTCTATAGCTTTCTCTGTGATGATTTGTGATTTTGGAAAACCAATGGAGGAGGGATCCACTGTAGCTCAGAGGTCAAGAATGAGCTTAGCACGTGCGAGGCCCTGAGTTCAGTCCCAATGCCTTCCTGGAAATCAGTAGAGCATAGATGGATGGGCAGGAGTGTGATAAAGCAATGGCAGGAATCGAGCGTGCAAATGTTCCCTATGAAACCCTCTCAGCTCACTGTCTTTACAGCACCTTTCATAGTTAAGAGGCTGTGGGTGTGGTTCAGTGAGTAGTGTTTCCCTAACAGAGCAAAGCCCTGGCTTCGATCTCGGGCATTGTGTACACCTGTAATCCCAGCACTTGTAGGGAGGATCAGGAGTTCAATTACACAGTGAGCTTGAGGCAAGACTGATACGTGGCAAGCGAGACCCTGGCTCAAAAAAGTATAATAAAATGTTAGACTAAAAATGATCAAAACCACCGAAAGTTAACCTTTTCAGATAAGTGGCTCTGGAAGCCAGACACATGACTGGCCCTGAGCTGAGGCTGACCCGTGCCGACAGTGCACCAAGTAGAGGCAGCCATCTCCCTGAGACTCCAGTTTGCTCAGAAAACACCGGCAGGACTCCACAGCTGACTTGGTCTTTACCTTTCTAGGAAACTGGCCTGTGGGAGCTGTTGTCCTTGATTGCCCCGATGCCCAGGCCAGAGGTAGGTATAGTGCCTGCCCCTCCTCCAGCGCCCTGGGCTAGGCAGTGTGGACAGAAAGATTTTGTAGACATGTTCCATTTTTCTGCTGTGGACTCCAGAAGTCACTGCAGCCCTTTACAGCGTCAGGGATGTAAAACAGGGAAGCAGTCAAGACAGTGACTGTGACCATGGGCGGTCAGTGTTCACACTAAGCATGTCCTGCCCTGCTAAGGCTCACCCAGGTAACAGCAAGGCAGGGCTCAGGGACATGAAGGAAGCACTGCTGAGGACCTGGAAGAGCAAGGTTCGAACCTAGTCTCTGCTCTAGGACATGAACTCACTGACCTCTCCGAGAGCTCTTCTGTGTTCACCGAATGGACAAACAACTACAGCAGAGAAGCCTGTAGCGTTGTAGGTGCTAATGGCCTTTGAGCACAGCACATCCGTTAGCCCATTTAAGCCACACGACTTTGTGGAGTGGGCACAATTCTTACCTTTATCTTACAAGAATGAAAATGGAAAGCACAGAGGGATTAAGAATTTTGTTTCAGGTTACACAGCTTTCAGGGGTAGAGCCAGGACTATAACTCCCAAAATCAGCACTGTGCATGCCCAGGACCAAAGGATATGATCTAACCTCAGAGAAGTTCAGAAGAGCCAAGTAACTTCCCCTAAGCCACACAGCAAGATGTTGTAGGGCTAGAAGAGAAACCCAGTCCCCTGCCTCATCAGAGGGTCTTGTTCCCACCCTCCCAAGCCAGGGCCAGGGAAAACTATCTCTAACCCTCCCTCTATTGTCCCTGCTTTAACTTCATTCAGGTGTATAATCTGACCAAAGGGATCCCAGGACTGATTATCAGCGCTCTGGATCCCCCCACTGTCCTCCTTGATGACTTCGGGGCCACAGTTACCCAGCAGGGCTTACTGATGCTTCAGGGGACCAACAATGCCTCCTCTGGTGCAATTGCCTGGGTGAGAGAAACTGCAGGGATTTGGTTCCCAGTCTGCAGGCTGAGGGCAGGGATGGGATGGCTATGACCAATCCTACCACCCTCTGCCAATGGTCTACATGTGGGCAGCTGTGCCCACTGCTGACATCCACATACTAGTGTCTATACTCACTGAGGACCTCCTCAGACATGAAGATGTTCTGGCTCCAGACCCTCTTGTAGGGTGCAGCTAGGGCTTTCAAAGAACTCCCCTAGGGATGGCTGAGTTACAAAGCGACCATACCAATCATTGTGGGGAGGATTCTGGGAAACGCAGCCCCTCCAAATTCCAATGGCTCAATTCTGAATCCCTGATCTCAGAATTGAAAAGTGTCTTGGGAGAGAAAGCAGAAGAGTACTCTGCCACAAGTGGGCTAGGTGGCATCCTAAGGCGGCAACAGGGTCCTTGGATCTTTGATGGCATCACTGTACAAACAAGAGTTAGTTATCGCTCTCTGGAAGTGAAGAGCGCTGAACCTGTCCATATGAATTAGAGGACTATCTACACCCCACAAAACTAAGGGGAGCTAGCTGTGATGGTGCACGCTGTAATCTCAACCAGGGAGAAGCTGAGGCAGAGGGATCGTTGAGTCCAGGAGTCTGACACCAACTTGGGCAACATAGCAAGAATCAATTTTAAATAACATGATGATGATGATGATGATGGTGGTAGTGGTGATGGTGGTGGTGGTGGTGGTGGTGGTGGTGGTGATGATGGTGGTGATGATGATGATGTTGTCAGTTAGGCCTGTTGCTTATTGATAGAGCCCTAGCCTAGTACGAGGCCCTAGATTCAACCCAACATGTACACAGGCAAGGAGCTTACTGGCTTCCAGAAACGATTCCAGAATAAAGACCTTTCCATTGAGCCTACCTCATGTTCAGGCCTGGCTCCTCTGCCTTTCATGAGTGTCCTGTCCCACCAGAGTTGCCCCGCCCCCAGTGAGGCCATATAGGCATAGTGTGGGAGAGACAGTGGCATGGGTACAGGATGAGGACCATGGGACAGAAGCCAAGTTCATGGGCTGGGCCTAGGGTTGGGACTGGATGGGTTGGTAGGGGTGGGGAGCTCTGTAGGAAATGGCTCCAGCTCTTCCCTGCCTGTCTGCTTTCAATCCATCTCAGCGACTCCTCTCCAAAGCTGCGTTCTCCACAAGAAGTCAGAAACTAAAACTCCAGTTCATGCCACACAGGTAATGGGTTTTGATTTGGGAAATATAAGACAGTTGGGAGTGAGGGGTGAGGAGAAAGGGATGGTTGGGGATGGCAGCCCCCTCTGTGCCCAGGGCAGGGCAGGTACTTGGACTCCCAGATCACTCACCGACTTACTCTCTTTCTTCTGGCAGCACTGTGGTCACCTTGGGTTCCTACCCCACCATCATTGAGAAGCAGGTGAGTCCCTTTCTTCAGCCTTGTGTCTTAAAAGATCCATCAATGCACAGTGTAAATACTCCCAAGTCACTGACACAGTGACACGGGGAAAGCCTGAGTCCTACTCTGTCCCTAATCTCATCTCACCCTGGAGCCCCCGACTCCTGCTGGGGTAGGGTGTGGCCTCTGAGGCTCTGGCTTGTCTGTTTCATCCTTTCACATATATATATATATAACAGATATTAATTGAGTACCTACTATGTGCCTAGCCTTTCCCCAGGTACACAGAGGAGTCAGGTATCAACACAAAGGTCCCCACCCCTCACAGGCTAGCAGCCATAAGACCATATAAACCTCAGCAAAGCAAACTGTACAGCACGGAGTCAGGTGATAGCACCATGAAGAAGTGGAGTCAGTGTGAGGATCAGCAACATTAGAAAGGAGTCTGGGGCTAGAGAGATGGCTCAGCGGTTAAGAGCACTGCAATTTCCAGCATCAATCACAACTGTTTGTAACTCCAGTTCCAGGGGATCCAACACCCTCACACAAACATACATACAGATAAAACACCAATGTACATAAAATAAAAAAAATCATCTATTTTAAAAAGGGAGTTGGGGGATGTATTGAGGTGGCTTTTAAACAAAAACTCAAAGCAGAAGTGGGGAGACATCAGGGAAGAAGTGAGCTGAAGACCCAAGACTAAATGTGTCCCCATGGGTTCAAGGAAGAGCCAAGGCTCTGGAGCAAAGTGCAAGACCCAAGAGGGACAAGGCAGGTCCTACTGGGCTCATACTGGGGTGGAAGCCTCGTTGAGATAATGTAAGCAGGGGAGAAGCAGCACCAAGAGAAGGCAATGGGGCCACAGCAGGGTGTAACCAGCAGAGGGTGGATGGGGAAAAGAAGGCAATGGGGCCACAGCAGGGTGTAACCAGCAGAGGGTGGATGGGGAAAAGAAGGCAATGGGGCCACAGCAGGGTGTAGCCAGCAGAGAGTAGACAAGGTTCCCAGGAGGTGGTAGTGGTGGCCCAGCACACAAGAGTCAGGGACTGCCATCTTTGAAGGTGGTCCTAACCAACAGGATTCCCAGCAGGTCAGAGAAGGGGAAGGAACTGGGGAGTCATCTAGAATGGGGCAAGCTTTTTAAGGGCCAGTTGTGTTCTACATGTTAATCACAGGGGTGCAGGGAGCTGTACAACATGGCTGAACCTACTAGCCTTCAGCCCTGAGCTCAATCCATTGCTAATGTAACTGTACCTCTTCCCCAAGGGTTGATCCTGCCACTGCTTGGGAAGAAGGATGCCACAATAGGCTCTCTCCCCACAGGTCCTCTCTGTAGGCCTGTATGTCACAGACTCCAGCCTTAAAAGAGAAGAGTCACAGGGAGGTGGGGCTGAGTGAATATATGGACCAAGAAACATTATAGGGAGAGTTCACTGGGACTGGAACCCAGGCCTACCCTACAGAATATTATGGTCCTTGTCACATGGTTTTCACTTGCTTAGAATCTGCATCAAAGGCACTAAGATTCTTTTTCTCCAATCTGGAATCTCGTCTGTGACATATCACAGGACACCCATGAGACCAGGGTGACAATTTATATATTGTATAAGCCACCCACACCAAGGACATGTAAAACATGTGTGTAGTAATAATAGTAGCCTCCCACCTGACAAAAAGCAGGAGTCCGGACAGTCCCGATCAAGCACCCTTGCACACTCCTAGGGATAGGAGGCTTGCTGTTTGAACGTGTCCCTCTGTCAGCAGCTCTCAATACTAGAAGGTGGTCTCTCACACTGACCTAAAGTTGGTCTCTGAGACGCTGTGCCCTGTGTTCCATAGATCCATCTGTTTCCTTCCCAGCAGAGAAAGTACATGGCTGGTGGGGGAGGTGTCTCCTTCTTGGGCCCCTCAGTGTTGCCTGACCCCTCACTAATCTGACCCAAAGCCTCCAAGGTCCTTCAAAAGTGGCATGTGGATAGATGCGGTGGCACCTGTAATCCCAGCACTAGGGAAGCTAAGGCAGGAGGATAGTGTGTTCAATGCCAGCCTAGCCCACATAGGAAGACTTGGGGTATTTTTTAAGGTGGTATCTATAGGACTTCTCCAGAAACTATGTGGCATCTGTATAATAGTTTCCCCATCCTGGGCTGGGATGCGCCAAGCCAGAGGAACTGAACTGTATGCTGTTTCCCCGCTGCAGGAAGAGCATCTGAAGGCCTTGCTCTTGACGGTCCTGAAGAGATGGTTCCTGCCTCACCATAACGGTGAGTCTCCCTGAACCTCTCTGTCAGCCACACATCACATACATGGCTGGAGGCAGCACCAGACCTGTCCACAGGAGCTGCAAACAGCTGTCAGACTTGTGACTGGCCCGTAGGCAAAGCAGGAGGCAGTAGACACCCAAGCTTTCAGATGCAGTTGTGGAGGACGCTAATGCAGATGCAAGCTCAGAGCATGGACAGTTGGCCAGATGAGCAGCTGCAGGGAGGGTGTAAAGTCACAGGAAGGGGCCCTCAGAGGGGAGGGGCCACTCAGCCTCAGCAACTACAGGGCCAGCAGTCAATGGTCCCGAGTGGAATGCTAGATGGGCTGAGGCCAATCAGAAGGATGGCTAAAGTGGGCAGCTCACACTGTAAACATGATCAGCAGGGTAGGCATCGGAACCTGCTAGACTGCTGAAAGCTAAATGTCACAACACATCACCTTCCCGCTAGCTATCGGGAACCCAGAGTTTTCCAAAACTCCCTGTCTTACCCTGAGTTCTTCAGATGCTGAGACAAGGCACTATAGACACTTGGGGAGGTGAGTTAGGAAGAGGAAGGGGCAATCCATAGCACTGGACTTCCTGGCTTGGCTATTCCTTTGGCAGGGTGTGTGCCCATCCCCATGGTTACCTGGTCAGTGCCTGTGCCCCATTGCATGGTCAGCTTCCCACAGACACCAGTCCTCATGTTTCTCATTGTGTCCCTAGCATTCTGTCCAGTGACTCACACCATAGGATGTGCAGCCTGGCCCCACTGACTCTGGGAGATTATCCAGCTAGGACTTTTCATCTTTCAGATGGGCCCCTCCACAGATCCAGAGTGGTTAGGTGACTTGTCCAAAGTGACCCAGCACATCTCTGGCCAAGCTGAGTCTAGAGTCCTGACTTCTTGCTTTCTCAATTGAGGGTCTTTGTGCTCTGAGTCACATTAGGAGAGCAATTGCTTTGAGTTGTCAGAGGTTCAAACGCTGGCCAGGCTTCCGTCCTGAGGAACTATGTGGCCAGGGAAGGTTCTGGGCATGAAGTGAGCAAATCTGTTCAAAAAGCTGGGCACAAAGCAGGTGGCAGGAGAAGGTCCAGCAGTGCAGTCGGAGAGGACAGACAGGCAAGAATTCAACTGCGAGGGGCTGGGGAGTTAGGGCCCACTCTTTCTGTGTCCACCACAGGCTCTCATTCAACGCTTTTGTGTCACACCCTGGAACACCACAAGGGTCAAAAAAACAACCCAGGAAGTGGGCCAGGCCCAGAAGTTGGTATGGTCATACAAGGTCTAAACACCAGGCTAGGAACTTTCTCAAATGCCATGGGGTACTGTTCATATTGCAAACCCACCCAGAGGAGAAAAGGGCAGTGTGCAGCCATTGCAGAAACCCAGGAGGGCTGTAAGAAACAACTTGAGAGAAGAAACCACAGTGGGGAGACTTGGGCAAGTCCCATGGAAGAGTCCTAGCGCGAGGAGTCCTCAGGCTGGGGGCCCAGTGAGGTCTGAGGGCAAATAGGAGAACACACGCATGGGCTCTTCCTCCTCCATCCACCCCACCCCTGACTTCCAAGTGACCATTCGGCCAGCAAGAGTATGCAAGATCTCTCCAAGCCCAGAGTGGCTGGGAGAAATGGGGTGGGGAAAAGACTGCTCAACACAGGGTGGTGGGCACAGCAGGAGGCCATGCCAGGCCCTCAGTTTTTCACAATTCCATTTATGAAAATCAGCTAGCCAAATAGTTGCCAGAAGCACTGACAGCAAACCGACCAGCTCTGTAAATTTACTGATTTGAGGCTTAGTTTGCAGCTATTTGGGGAGCAAACATATCTGATCGTGTCTGACAGAGCCCATGTCTAGCGTTTTCAGTTGATTCTGTCCCCTGTCTCACCTATTTGTAAGATGTGTCATTTCTGCCAACATGTCAGCTCATTTTAAGATGAGTGAGAGAGAGAATTAGATAAAATGCATTTCCTGAGCAGATTCGCAGAAAACCTTCAATCTTCATCAAATTGAATCTCCCTTGAACACCACACAGGACAGCTTCCTAACAATGTGTTCACAGGTCTGGGACATACTTAGTAAGTGTTCCTTTAAAAGACAGGTGTAAGTAAAGGTGTGGGGAGGTGATCCAGCCTGTGGCTCACAGGACATGTGTGTCCCAACACGTTTGTAGATGACAATGTCACAAGGAAATGTTGGAAGTTGTACTCCTCTAGTAACGTCTCCTTTCGCTAGGCTACTTGCTGTCAGGACTGCCTGGACAAGGGGGATTAAGGTACAGAAGGTCCCCTAGCTAGGGGCTGTGGAGGTTAGCCACCCAGAGTCTCCCAAGCACATCTGCCAGACAGCCCTGCTCCCCAGGCCCTGAGCTCCTTCCTGCCTTCCTCTTGCAGAGTGGCTCAGAGAGCATGGCCTCCCACTGCCCAAGATCAAGGGCATCTCCTTCAGCGAGGCCCAAGTGGACTTCTCTAAGGTAGGTGCAGAGGGAGGGGTCTCCCCATGATGCTCAGCTAATGAGTTGGAATCAGAAGCTGAGGCCGCTCCAGGCTTTCTGCCTCTCATGTTACCTCTACCTCACAACCATGCTGGATGCGACACCTGCTATAAAGTGACTGAGACCTTGGGGGCCAGCCTGAGCCACTCAGGAAGCCAGAACTCAGGGCTCATCAAGAGCACCTCCCCTTACACAGACTATTCTTCCCACTTTGACTGAGAGGAAACTCGAGGCTCAGGAAGGCAGAAAAGCAGGGCCAGGGTGTCAACGCAGGAGTCTTTATCTGACCTCCAAGTCTATATCTTAGATAGGACCATCCACCTCCCTAGAACTGAGGTGTCCTGGTTCCCAGACAGTGCTGTTGTGCCCAGTGCCCGCACTCTGCAAACACCAGGGGCAGGAAGCAAGGATAAGCTTAGCCTCTGAGGTGCTGCCTGGGGATCTGCTCCCAGGCCTGTCCTACTTCCTGCCCTGGCTCCCAAAGGGGGAAAGTTCATTATGTGAAGTTCTAGGGATGTGGGCTCAGTGGTGAAGAGTGTTGCTGCTCTTCCCAGCACCCATAGCCAGAGGAGGCTCACAACGGCCTGGTACTCCAGCCCCAGGGGACCTGATGCCCTGGTTTCCACTGGTACCTGCACACACATGGCATACACTCACAGACATACAAACATACACAAATATGAAAACAAAATAAAAATATCTTTTTGAAAGATGAAAGAAATATTTAAAGGAGGTTTCAGAAGAATAAGTTGGAAGGCAGACAGAAATACAATCTCACAGCTAACAGAACACATCTCTCAGAATAAAATGCCTTCTGAAAGCTGAACATGACCATAATAAACTCCAGATTTGGGCAGGGGGAAGACAGAGACACTGAGACATAGACAGGGATCTTGGGAAATGGGGAAGGAGGTTGGTAAGAAGGGCAGGGCTCAGACACACTCTTCATTTCTTCCCTCCCCTTGAGATGATTACCAAGGTTGTGGCACATACTTGTAATCCCGGCACTCAGGAGATGGAGCCAGGATAATCTGAGTTCCAGGTCAGACTGGACTACAT
The DNA here is from genome assembly GCF_037038515.1 of Microtus pennsylvanicus. Taxonomy (NCBI): domain Eukaryota; kingdom Metazoa; phylum Chordata; class Mammalia; order Rodentia; family Cricetidae; genus Microtus; species Microtus pennsylvanicus. The sequence goes on from NC_134580.1 coordinate 129,552,758, forward strand.
AATGGGACTCTGTGTCAAAAAGAAAGGAAGGGCCGGGCGGTGGTGGCACACGCCTTTAATCCCAGCACTTGGGAGGCAGAGGCAGGCGGATCTCTGTGAGTTCGAGACCAGCCTGGTCTACAGAGCTAGTTCCAGGACAGGCTCCAAAGCCACAGAGAAACCCTGTCTCAAAAAAAAAAAGGCAAATGACCTTGAGCTTTTAGGATCCCAGCTTAGACCCTGAGCCTCCCATCACCATTCCTGACTGCAGAAGTCTGCCTTCAAGAACCTGAGGTGGGAGCCGCAGCAGGCGTTGCCTCAATGGCCAGTCAGTGTCTTCCACTCCCCATTCCCCACCACTGCTGCTTCTGCCTAGGGGCCTTAAAGAGTCCAGAGAAGCCCTTACTTGAGTAGGTCTGGAGGAACACATCCAGATCATCCAGGTTTGTGACTGTCCTAAAAACAATGCCACCAGCCCTGGAGCATCAAGTCAGGTGAATGACCAGAGCCAGGTCACAGCCAGCACCTTCTAGCCACCGAAACCCTGTCTCATGACCAGACCTGTGAGAAGCAAGGCACACTTGCTGATCTGCTTCTCGGCTGCCTTGCACCATTGTTCAGGTGCAGGTTACAGAGCACACCATGCAGACCGTTGTTTAAAGAAAAAAGTCACCTGGAGCTAAGCAGTGTACAACACACACCCTTCCAGGGCTGCCCTGCTTGTTCTTCCAGCCCTCATCGTTCTTCGTTCCCTAGTCAATATACCTCAGAAAACACTCCAAAGTCTAGTGTGCCTGTCTTCATAAATGCTCCCAAGACCTCGTCTTCCTCTCTGCTCTGCACCCTCATCCACTCAGTCCCTGGCTCTCCTTTCTTAGTCACAGGTGTGGGCCCCTCTGGTGTGTCAGGAGCAACCCTGGGAAAGCACTCTCTGCTCTGTCCACAGAATTACATACTACTGACCATTCCCGAGTAGCTCCTCTGCAGAGGACCAGTCCCTGCCCCCAGCTGCATGTGCTCAAGACCCCAAAGTCCATGATCCGCTTCAGTCCCAATGGAGTTCTCAGATGTAATAAAGATGTTTCCTCTGTGGGTCTGGGTCTGAGTTTGCTGTTTCCTGACAGTAGGGAAGCGACCTTGAAGGGTTTAGATGAAGGGCATCCTTCCCCGCTCTAGTTCTCCTGGGAACCTTCAGGAAAGTGCTCTGTGTTCTGTCCCCGGTGGAAGGAAAGACTGGGAATGGTGGTTCACACCTGTCAGCCCAGAATGTGGGAGGCTGAGGTAGAGGAACTGTCACGTGTTTGGGCCAGCCTAAGTTTAAGTGACTTCCATGTCAGCCCAGGCTAGAGGAAAACCTAGCCAGAAAGGGGCAGGGGTAAGGAGAAAGAGAAAGAGAAAAATAAAAAAGAGAAAAGCCTTTTGACTCTTCATCCCTGCAAGGGCTCTTGTTTTAAAAAGAAAAAACGGGATATGCTGTGGGATAATGCTCTTGTACACTGTAAAGATTTGTCACTTCATATTGGCTTAATAAAACACTGATTAGCCAGTAGCCAGGCAGGAAGTATAGGTGGGACTACCAGACTAGGAGAATTCTGGGAAGAGAAAAGGTAGAGAATTAATCACCACCCAGACACAGAGCAAGCAAGATAAGAGTGCCTTACTAAGAAAAGGTATCAAGCCACATGACTAAACATTGATAATAATTATGGGTTAATTTAAGTTATAATAGTTAGTTAATAATAAGCCTGAGCTAATAGGCCAAATAGTTTATAATTAATATAAGTCTCTGTGTGTTTCTTTGGGACTGAACAGCTACAGGACCAGGTGGGACAGAAACTTCTGTCTGCAGCACTCTCCATCAAGGGCTCATCCAAATGGGCTCTTGATCCCTTTAAAACAAGAGGAAAGTGGGGTTCTTGAGTATAACAGAGGCTTTCCTAGCCTCGGGCAGGCTTAATTCAGGAGTTTGAGTGCTAGTAGTTAAGAGTCAAACAAAATTCCTTCCACTGTGTCTGTGGCTCCAGAGTGTCTCACAAATTCACAGAGCAACCATGGATAGGGTGAGTTTCTATAGATAAGTTCATTATAGGCTCACAGGTGAGAGTTTAAGAGAGAAGAAGCAAGACAAGCTCCTGGGTAGCAAGAGAAGGGCCTAGGGATGGGCGCCATTAAAGTGGCATTAAGCTGCTAGTTTGAGGACTTTTTATATGACTTATGGCAGAAAATGGGTTGTGGGAGTTGGTTGGTCCAGTTATCCCACCCATTAGGTATCCATGTGCCTCTCCCTCCCTAGGTATCTGAACTGCTGTTTTGGTAACACCCTCACCTACAGTTTCCAGGCAGCTGTATAAACAGAGAAGAAAGATAACAAGAAGTCAGGGAAGGATCTAGAGCCCTAAAATATTTCTGGCATTTTTACCTTCCAGTCAGGACAGAGCTGAGGACAAGAATCAAGGAGCCATTTCTGTCTTCTGTTCCCATCATCCCCTCAGAGGCAGTGACCCTAACTGTCATGAGGAAAAGGGGTGGGGGTGGTGACTGGTCTTCTGGCTGGGTGGGGCTATTGGGGGTGGCAGTCAGGGTACCTCTCTGGTGGTCCTGTCTAAGGGACTTGAAAGTGCTTCCATGGTTTCATTTGTGGAGCAGCCAGGTAATGTGAGGAAAGAAAGTGGTGTCTGGACAGCGTGTGAAGAAGGCATAAGGAAAACAAAGACTTAGCAAAGTGGAACAGGAGCCCTTTGAACATTAGAAATTATTCCACTCCACTGTACACAGATAGTATCTCAACAAAAGCTTAGCATTCTAGGGCCCAAGAGAACCAGGAAAAGGCAGAACAAAGGAGATTTTTATTTCAGATTCAGTCTCTGAATCAGGAGCTGGAGATGGAGCTCTGTGGTTGAGAGGACTTGATGCTCCCCATGAGGATCCGAGCCTGGACTCCAGCACCTGTACCAGCTGGTTCACAAACACCTGTAACTTCAGCTCCAAGGGAGCAAACGCCCTATTCTGGACTCAGTGGGTACCCGCACACACACACACACACACACACACACACACACACACACACGGTCACACACACCTATCCACAAAAATAAAACAAATCTTTAAAAAAATAAAAATGAAATGTTTGAATGAAAGCCCACAGGCTCACCAGAGCATCCAGCTATGTCTGGCTTACTGGGCTTCTGGCTAGGTCTTTCCTTCTCTGGCCTTCAAGGGTTGACTCAAGAGCCGTGAACCCAGGATTTGCACTGCGAGCGCTGTTAGAGTGGCCAGAGTCACTGCATAAGGCCCCTCTCAAGTCAACTCTCAGGAAGGAGAAAGACAAGAGACTTAACCCTCCTTGACCTTCATGTTGGAACAATAGTGATCCTGTCTCTGGGCAGCAGGTACTATGTAGGCACAGAGTATTGAAAGTAAGCTAAGGGGGTTGGAGCGATGGCTCAGAGGTTAAGAGCATTGCCTGCTCTTCTAAAGGTCCTGAGTTCAATTCCCAGAAACCACATGATGGCTCACAACCATCTGTAATGAGGTCTGATGCCCTCTTCTGGCCTGAAGGCATATACACAGACAGAATATTGTATACATGATAAATAAATAAATATTAAAAAAAAGAAAGTAAGCTAAATGCCTATATCTGGGTATCAGTTTTTCTTTCTCTTTCTTTCTTTCCTTCCTTTCTTTCTTTCTGTCGTCTGTCTGTCCTTCCTTCCTTCTTTCTTTTTCTTTCCTTATTTGGTTTTTCAAAACAGTTTCTCTGTCACCCTGGCTATCCTAGCATATCACTCTATAGACAAGGCTGGCCTTGAACTTAAGAGACAAACCTGCCTCTGCTGGTATTGAAGATATACCCAGAGCAGGCTGCAGTTTCTTACCAAACTTAAAACATCTCATGTGAACTTAAGCCTACTCACTGTCTAGGAAATGTGAGTTCTTGGACTGGCTAAAAAGCCTCTAATCGTTCTAGTTGCAGCTGGACTTCTCAGTTAGGTGTCTAAGACCATACAGATGGCCAAAGTTGACTATTTCCAATTTTATTATTAAGGCCAGTTGAAGGTCTGGCCATCAGAAAGTTACTTGAGACTTGGGAGGCCTCGGGTTCTTCTAATATTACTTTTGCCCATTGTGCCATTTTTGGGTGAGTTGGGGTTTTTCTGATCCTTCTTTTGGAAGCTTTGAGGGCTTTGCCCTCTTTCTGGGATATGTTCTGCATCTCAGCCAAGAGGACAGATGAGTTACCAGAGCTGCATGGCACTATGAGAGGTGTCCTGTGTTCATTTGGGAAATGTTGACCTTGGATGGCAAGGGCCAAAATACAGGCTGTGCTTTTAGTTCCCCATCTACACTGATATGGAATTGCAGGTGTGGTTACTGAACACCCAGAAGGTTAGTTACATCAGTTTTAAAGAATAAGTCATGCTCTAAAATGTAGGTGACATATACTACTTACATAAGGCTGAGACAAAGAACTAAATAGTTTTAAATAAATCTGGATTGGACATACATATGTTTTTCTTTAAGCCAATTTTTGTAAATGTTGCTAAGATCAATACATAAGAGGATTCTATTGACTTACATTGAGGTTTGCCATCAATGCACTGATCTTTGAGATCAGACATTTTAATATCCTTTAATTATATATACTTGACTATGATATATTATAGCTATATGATGTACACATACAATCTCATAGAGGCTCATTCTCTATAAACATCCTATGATTTACAACAGCCTTCTATGTCATAAGTTCCCTCTACAACGTACAAACGCTTCTTTGCTAAAACATTTTTCTGCCTATGTCCTTCTGACATTTTCATCCCCCCCTTTCTGGTTCCCTTTCATTTCATGTCCTTTTTTAATATCGTGCGATATGGTCACATTAACAAATAATGATATTGCCTCATTTTTTTAAAGATTTGAGTTGAAACTACACACATAATGTAATACAATAAATTAAGATTGCTTGTCTGTACATTGTTAAACTGTAAGGTTTATGTCCGTTGCACATTCCCAGCAGACTTCATCACCATTTAGATCTGTCAAGGCAAGCCATCAGTGCCTTTGCTTTGGTACTGCATTGGAGATGTGGCTAGAAAAGAGACAGAAAAACAGCTCTTCCCTTCCAGGGGTGATTTTCCTTCTCTCTGGGAACTTCCCAGTCAAATCTTCCCCCTTTCTCTCTGCTTCCCACTCCTTTTTCCCTAGCCCAGCACTGGCATTTGTCTCCTGGCCCACTGCCCTTCACGGGGGTGCCTTGTCCAGACCTGCCTGCAGGACTGCATACATAGGAAACAACCACACCTCCTCTCAGAAAAAAGGCATTATGCTTCCACCTACAAATTGCCAGCCCCTCCACCCTACCACTTCTTCACTGCCGACACGTGACCCAAGTAAAATTGGCTCTCAAACCAAATCCAAATAAAACCCACAAAGTAGTCCCTCATTCTTTACCCTGCAGAAATGCCTTCAGCTGCACCTCTTTCTTGTCCCCTCAGCACCCCCAGGAAGCCACACACCAAAGACATAAAGCTCTACCCACCCTCATTTCCCCCACCCTCCTGCAGCACAGATCTCAGCCTGTCACAAAAGGCAAGATGTTCTGGAGGAAAGGGGAGAAGGACATAAAAGCACTCAGCTCGCAGAATTTCTCTGTCCTGCGCAAGTAAGATCCCCTAAAAACTTAAGAAAAACCTACACATTGGTGTTTTTTATTTTAGCCATTCTGACAGGTGTAAGATGGTATCTTAAAGTTGTCTTGATTTGCATTTCCCTGATCGCTAGGGAAGTTGAGCATGACCTTAAGTGTCTTTTGGCCATTTGAAGTTCTTCTGTTGAGAATTCTCTGTTCAGCTCAGTGCCCCATTTTATAATTGGATTGATTGGGCTTGTAATGCATGTTCCTAGAGAAGCTAAGTAAGAAGGTGAACCCAAAGACAAACACATAGGCATCCTCATGAATATTAACCTTCATCAGGCGATGAAAGGAGACAGAGACAGAGACCTACATTGGAGCACCAGACAGAAATCTCAAGATCCAAATCAGGAGCAGAAGGAGACGGAGCACGAGCAAGGAACTCAGGAACGCGAGGGGCGCACCCACACACTGAGACAATGGGGATGTTCTATCGGGAACTCACCAAGGCCAGCTGGCCTGGGTCTGAAAAAGCATGGGATAAATCCGGACTAGCTGAACATAGAGGACAATGAGGAATACTGAGAACTCAAGAACAATCGCAGTGGGTTTTTGATCCTACTGCACGTACTGGCTTTGTGGGAGCCTAGGCAGTTTGGATGCTCACCTTAGGAGACCTGGATAGAGGTGGGCGGTCCTTGGGCTTCCCACAGGTCAGGGAACCCTGACTGCTCTTCGAGCAGATGAGGGAGGGGGACTTGGTCGGGGGAGGGGGAGGGAAATGGGAGGCGGTTGCGGGGAGGAGGCAGAAATCCTTAATAAATAAATAAATAAAAGTTAAAAAAAAACCTACACAAAACAGACTCAAAAACCTCCACTCTACCCTCTGGCTCTCTCAATAGTCAATGAAATCATATTGCATGTTATTCCAATGTGCTGTCGTGTGCTTCCAGCTGTCATGTGTGCTACTAAAGCCGTCATCCAATCTGTCTATATGATTTGTCTGTCATTTTATGTTCAAAGAGCTAAATAAGATTGAGAGGTGCTGTATAATATGATTTATGCTGATATTACCACTTCTATCATTTTTAAGATTTCTACCTATAGTATACATGTATAGCCATTGGCATGTGTGTATGCACAATCACTTTAAGGTAATTTCATTTTAAACACTATACAAATGCCAGGTGTAGTGGCACATGCCTTTAATCCCAGCACTCCAGAGGCAGGTGGATCTCAGTGAGTTCAAGGCCAGCCTGACTGACATTAGTGAGTTCCAGGACAGCCATATCTACATAGTGAGAGTCTGTTTAAAAAAAATAAATAAAATAAACAAATAAATAAAAAATAAAAACTCCACAACCTGCTCAAAGATAAACCAGGATGTCTTAAATTTTCAAATAATCCCATGTATTTGATTATGTCATGAAAGTAACTTCTCGTTTATAGTGGATTTAAATTGATGACCATATACTGCCCAAACCTATGATGACCAGAAATAAAACTAGATGAAAAAGCCATTCAACTTAAAGAGATTGTTCTGACTCACCCACACCTCCCACTCTAGCTACCAGGCTGCTCTGACTTCCACACTGCCCCCCACCACAACTCACCACTGGCTCTTTCCACTGTTGCTGCTCTCTCTGCCTCCCAAGAAAGAGCCTGCTCCTTTCTGCACATGCAGTAGCCTAGTTCAGTGCTTTCACTGTGCCTTCATGTAGAATAATGAAGTCAATTATAATCATGAGTTACTGGATTTTTAATGTCAGAATTCAGTGCCTTGATATAAAATGTAAGTTTCATTCTGTTTACAACAACAAGGTGTTCTTAAGTATTGATCTTCTCTTAGTAATGTTAACAAAGAAATCACTTGCTTACAAAAGCAAGAACTTTGTTTTATTCTTTAATGAAACATTCATTTAAATGAAACATTTTAAATCTGTGATTAGAGTTTATTTTTGTGTGTTTCATGCTTTCACTTGCCAGACAGCCACTTCCTTATCAGTAGGAAAAATTCTCTTCTAAAGAAGTATGCCTGGAGCTAGAGAGATGGCTCAGTGGTGACAGATCCTTGTTGCTCTTGTAGGAGGGCTGGCATTAGATTCCCAGCACTCACATTGGGCAGCTCACAATTGCCTGTAACTCTAGCTACAGTGGATGTACATGTACACATACATACACACACATGCACATACACACACACACACACATTTAAAATATTAAGGTAATGATTCCTTTTTAGGGTATTCTTGCTAAATTGCATAGGGATCATGGATCTCATTTTAATGGACAAGTATTTAAATATATTTATTAATGTAGACTATTGAATAAAGAAATGAGACCAATAATTTGTCAAATTCTGCAAAAGCGTTGGCTTAAAATGCATTAACAAATGGAATAACCCAAGATAGTATATAGTTCTCTTAGTTTTTAATGCTTCTTAAATTATTATATAAATAAATCTTTTTCAATTGCTTCAGATATTTATTATTTTACTGGGTATGTGGCTATGTAATTAAATAATGCCAACCTGAGAGTTAATGAACAACGTTCTGGGGAAGCATGGTGTTGCATGCTGTGTAAAGAGACCCGCTCTCAAACAAACAAAAGGATCATGGTTTTCACTAATCATGGTCTTGATTACCCAGAACATCTGTCTTATTTGAATCCAGTTTTCATGTTTAAAATAATTTAATTATTCACTTTTTCCATTATTCAGTACAACTTGGATAAAATAAATCTACATGTCTGAGGTTTCATTTTGGATTTTGTTTGTTGCTTTGTAGTGTGGCTTAGTTTTAGTCATGTCCATAAATATTTCCAAAAAATTACAAAATACTCAAATGGAGAGAACACAGCAGTGAGGGTTTCTGGCGTCTACTCTTGATACTGTGTAATCTCCTTGTCTATTCAGACCGTTGGCTCTGAGCTCTGTAGAAACAGTGATCAGAACGCCCGCTCTGCTCTGTGACAGTGACTCCCGAAGCTCGACCCTGACCACACTGAACAAGACATGTACACAAAAACAAAAACAAACCCGGACGTCACATGAAAGAAGAAAACTCCAAAATGGTGGAGCTTCAGAGACTCCGCACAGGTCTGGAGCATTGGAACAATCACAGCTGCCTGGAAATGAAGACTCAGGGATGAAATGAAGACTTGGGAAAGGGAAGGAACCCAGAACTAACAAAGAAACACTTAAGATAGATTTCAAGCACAGACGTCAAAGTACTTCACTCTTCCTCTTTGGAAAACAGATAATAAAGAGGAGATAATGGCCTAATTGAATGGCTGGCTCAGTTAAAGGGGAAAAGGGGATGATGAAGGCAGACAGGAAAGTGCTATATGTCCATAGTCCACGAGGAAGTAGCTTTCCCCAGAGTCCGGAGGATTGCAGGGCAGTCACCAACCCCAAAAGACAACAAATGTCTCCATGCCAGGGCAGGGAGAAGTTTGATGACAAAATCTAGTTGTTATGTCGACAAATCTTATTTAAATCTTCCAAAAAAATTCCATTCATGGGACACTTACAATTTATTTGGGGCCAGAACATATGACTATGACATTCATGATGCCTGTATTTTGAATCCAAAGACTTTAGGTGGGAAAAAAAAAACTTTTCCTATTTAAAAAAAAATCTAGTGGGGGCTAGAAAGACGGCTCCAAAGTTAAGAGTGCTTACTGCTCTTGCAGAGGACTCAGGTTTATTTCTTAGCATTCATATCAGGTGGGTCACTACTGTATGTGACTCCAGCTTCAGGAGATCTGATGCCTCTGGCCTCCAGGGGCACCGGCATTCATGTGTACAGACACACACACATACACATCACTAAAAATAATACAGGGACTTGAGAGATGGCTCAGTCATTAAGAGCATTTGTTCTTACAGAAGACTCACATGGCAGCTCACACCATCCATAGGTGCACATACACACATGCAGACAAAACACTCATACACATAAATAAATCTAATAATCTAAAAGGTTTAAATTAATAATAATAATAATAATAATAAACCTTTTTAAAAATTGACTGGGAGCACCAATTTGATTATTACCTCTCTAACGTTAACTCCACCTACCAGTAGAAGGAGACACCTTTAAATCAACTCCGATAGTCTAAGTTAGAGTGCCTGTCTCCCTTCTCTGTTATCTGTACTTCCTGGAATTTTTAATATGACACTTCCATTACTTCATTGTTAGCAGATACTGAGGACCGACCAGATCCTGATGGAGAATAGACTAATATGTCCCAGAAGTTTTTTCCTTAATGGCCTTTGTAACTACTTCTTCCTCCTGAAGCTCTGACTTCCTCCTGCTTATTCATCCTCATCTTCATCAAAACCTACAATGAGCCAATACTGGCCATGCTTGGCCAATAGGAAAGTATAAACCTTACCAGGAAAAGCTATGCCTTTGCTGCTACAACTTCAACAAGGTACGCCCACGCTGTCAGAGCTCCAGTGATGAGTGTGGAAAGTAAGGCCAAAATCACCCAGGAAGCTGCTCACATGCTGATCTAAGGAAAGGGTCCAGAGGACCATACACACCTTCAACCTATTTGGACAGAGAACCACTGACCAGGGGGTGACTCATGCTGACTCTAGAGCAGGCTCAGAATCCAGGAAGCTGTATGCTTGTTGACCAAAAGACAAATCCAAGATCCAGAAAGTTACATGCATGTGGCTACCAGGGCAGGCCCAACACCCGGAAGACTGAAAACACACTAGCCCCAGTGTAGGTTGCCTACATAGTCAGGGGTCAGCAACACATTGGCACTCAATGCAAGTACTCAAGAGGCAACCCATATGTCGATGTCAGGGCAAGTCAGTACACAGAAGGCTGCTTGTATATTGAAATCGGCGCATGTCTAATGTCTAAGAGACTGTGCCCATGCTGTCTATGGTGTAGACCCAATACACAGAGGGTGTCCTTACATGGACTAAAGGGCAAAGCCAGTTCTAAGGAGGTAAATATACACAAATAAGCCTGGGCCCAGTACACACTTCACTGTGCAGACCCAATATTAAGAGGACTGTCCCAAGGAAGGAGCAATACACCTCCACTGACCTTGGGCAGGGCCAGTACCCGTAGGATTGCCCACATGCTGAATTCAGTGGAGACCCAGAACCCAAGAGATCAACTGTAGCTATCCCCAGGGCAGGTTAGTCAATGGCATGACCATACAATGATCACAAGGGAGTTCTGTACATGAGAAGGCACAGAAAAGAAAACACCAATATGACTGTCCCATCGTATGGCTAAGAGAAAAGTTTTTATTGTAAATAATAGAGAGAAAATGTCCAGAGGCATCTGGAAAAGTCCAGATCTGAGATATAGAGAAACAAGGGAGAATAGCAGGGGTCAGAGAGGCAGGCACTCTTATAAAGAGAACAAACTAGTATCTGGGAGAAGAAAATCCTGGAAAAGTAAAAAGGTCTGGAATGCTGGCATGGGGGCTTTGAAATGTTATATATTGTATTCAGGGTGCTTGTGAGTAGGCACTGGGGAAGCCTGCAAGCTGGCATGGGCTTTGATATGCAACCACAGGTGTATGTCAATGGAGCCATATGTCCCTTCTGCCAGAGGTAAGGAAAAAGACTCCTTTAGGCAGATAGGAATTGATTTCACAAGTTCCTAAGGGATGATTACTTTTATCTAACTGACGGAAGTAACTCTATAGTCCAGTCTGAGCTCACTTCTGCATGCATGAACTTCCGGTTGGACATGTACAGAACTGCTAATTTGATAATATAAAACTGAACAAAAGCTTCAGGGGAAACCTGAGTGTAGCAGATGCAAGGATAAAGAATGAGAGGAAAGAAGAGGAAAAGGAAAAGAAGGAGGAGGGACATAAGGAAGAAAAACACACAGGGGCTGGAGAGTAGGCTCAGCAGCCAAGAGCACTCACTGCTCTTCCAGAGGACCCAGGTTTGATTCCCGGTATTCCCATCTCAACTGTCTGTAACTTCAGTTCTGGGGAATCCAATGCCTTCTTAAGGCCTTCACAGGTACCGAGTACATATGCAGTGCACAGATGTACATGCAGTCAAACACTCACACACAAAATAATTTTTTAAGTTCTTAGGGGAAAAAGAAAGAAAAATGTAGCTACTCACATATATCAGTCAAGATAGCAACTGCTTGATGTATTCCATCTAATTTAATGCATGACTATCCTATGAGAGAGGAGCTCACACTCAAGTAGGCTGAAGGAACTAAGGCACAGGCCAGCTTAATAACCAAGGACACGCAGTCTGCAAGTGGCTCAATCACAGTTCACTTCTGGACCCATTTGACCCCAAAAGTTGAATCAGAAATCTTGCCTCCTTCTAAACTATGGGATTGTAGCACTTTTCTTCTTTTTTTAATTGTTTTTTATTGATTTTTATTGAGCTCTACAGTTTTCTCTGCTCCCCTCCTTGCCTTTCCCCTTCCCCATTCAATCCTCCCCCAAGGTCCCCATGCTCCCAATTTACTCAGGAGATCTTGTCTTTTCCTACTTTTTACTTCTAATGTAGATTAGATCTATGTAAGTCTCTCTTAGTGTCCGCATTGTCGTCTAAGTTCTCTGGGATTGTGGTTTGTAGGCTGTTTTTCTTTGCTTTATGTTTAAAAACCACCTATGAGTGAGTACATGTGATAACTGTCTTTCTGTGTCTGGGTTACCTCACTCAAAATAATGTTTTCTAGTTCTACCCACTTTCCTGCAAAATTCAAGATGTCATTATTTTTTCAGCTGTGTAGTACTCCATTGTGTAAATGTACCATATTTTCCTTCCATTCTTCAGAGGGGCATTTAGTTGTTCCCAGGTTCTGGCTATGGGGATTGTCACATTTTGTAAATAACAAAATACATAAAGAAATTCATTAAGACCAAGTAATCTCAGCCGCCATAGAAACTGAGGCAGTAAAGGATTAAGTCCACCTTGCATAACTGACTCTGGCTGTATCTCAAAGTTGAAGCAGAGTTAAGGAGTGTGTAGTAGACACATGTGTGATCACTGATGTGGGAAAGTCAGGACAGGAAGAGCAGGAGGTCCAGATCACCATCAGCTACGATAACCAATTTGAGGCCAGCCTGAGGTAAATGATACCCAGCTTCAGAAAATTAGAGAATTAAATGGCTAGGAGTTGGCTGAGTGGTTAAAAACACTTGTTGCCCTTGCAGAAAACTGAAGCTCAAATGCCAGTATGCACACAGTGACTAACAACCATCTATAATGTCAGATAAAGTGGATTACACTTCCATGGCCAACAAGCACACACAATACACATGCATAGAAGAAGCTAAAACCTCACAAAAACATGAAATAAATTCCCCCATTTTTCTTCTTTAGAATAACAATAAAAGTTAAAAGAGCAGATGAAAAGAACAGCACTTGATGACTGAGTACATACATAGCACATGGAAGACATTGGTTCAATGTCTAGTATGAGAAAAACTGGAATGAGACCTCATCAAGAGAATGTCACCTGTGCAGACCAGACCACACTTTACCTACAAATTCAGAAGGTTCAGAGACACAAAGAACCCAGGAGAAGGACCTGTGGCCTGTGATTCCCAAAGGTCAGAACTGATCAGACCACAGAAGCAATAGCACAAAGGGCCAACTCAGCCCCTACTTAGAGAAGAGCAGACACAGACAAGGAGAAAAGAGAAGCGGAAGTCTGTGCACCAGTGTGCGCATTGTGTGTGAGCTATCGAAGGGGGAAATCTTGATGGCTGTGTCCACGGGGCACCTTTGGCTCAAGCTGGCCCATTGTGATCTCTTCACACAGAGGCCATTAAGAGTTGGCACCGACCTTGCTTTATCACAGGCAATTGTGATCTCAAGCCGGCCCTGGACAGCCTTGAAAGGCTCTCCCTTCAACGGCACATCAGAAGGTCAAATCACTTAATGTCCAAGACAAGCTGCCCTTTGTCAACCCTTTGTCCCCAGTTGGGAAACCTGCCCTGCATAACACACTCCGTATATCCTGGATTGGCAGAATTCAATGGCTGCCCCACCTCCTAAGAACCAGGAGGACCAGAGGCCACCACAGACTGCCTCCTGATGTGCTCACTTCCCGCCTCTCACATAAGTTGTTTGACTCCAAAGGGGACATTAAATCAAGAGGTCTAATCACTGAGAGGTGGCAAAACTGTCATCAAAAACATGGTTCAATTTCCCTCAAATGTCCAAAAAAATAAGACCCAGATCACTTAGGTTCTATCTTCTACTGAGCATCTGAGTTCTGCCCTGTGAGAAAAGGTCAGCTGTCAACTGTTCTTTGCATCTGACATTTCACCAAGACCACACTGGGGCCTGGAGGGGGAGCAGCTGCTGAGATTCAGAGCAAGGACCAGTGTGGCTGGTGAGAGCCCTGCAATGAATGGACGTGCTGAGGCTGCTTGAAGGGCCAGACAGCGAGTAGGAAGACTGCTCTAGTCCAGCATGTGGGCAGTCGGAACAGGCATGAGTGACCTCTCATCGAATAACCCCATCCTGCCTTGGGTCTCAGATTGTGCCCGACCCTGTGATGGCATGTGCAGGGGAAATGGCAAACCCTTCAGGGATGGGAGCCCCACAGCTTTCTTTGAAAGTGGAAGGGAAGCCTCACACCAGAAAACAGGCATGGAAGCTTGAGAATCCCAAGATGAGAAAAGAGGCAGAAAGGAGTCAGGCTCCGAGCAGAAACTCGGTACAACCAGAACCATCACAGACCACTAACACCATTCACGCCTCATTCTGTTACTGAATTTAGGGTCACACGCGGTGCCCCACCCAACAAGCCAGGTTTGCACACCCCTCTCAAGGAGACAACTAAAAGTCAAATGAATGTGAAAAGCACAAGAAGGAGACTTAATCGGCATGTCTCCATGGGAAGCAGGACAAAGAGACCAGTGACACACTGTCTCCCCCACTGAGACTCTTTTTAGGGCCCTGGCATGAGGTTCAGGCTAAGTAGAGGCCAGTGTTATGTCAGCTCAGCAGTTCCAGTCAGGATGTGCTTGCTCCCATCACTATCCCCTGCAGGCTCTGCTGCTGGTGGTCTGATGAAATCCCTTACAGGACATACCCCTCCTCTGGCTGGCACTGAGCTCCAGCCTTTCTGTTCCCAAACTGGGATTCTAGGGGTCATTTACCATACACAAGAGTGCTATGTTTCAGTCTCCTTGCCAGTAGGGATACCATTGTCTTTTAAAACACCTTCATCTCTAATAGGCGTGCTATACTCCATGGGGAGAAGAAAGAAAAGGGGTAACACCCAGTTTTCTAGCTTTCCTTTTTAACAAACTCTGGAACACAGCAATACTCTTAAGTTAAGTTGGTCCCTAGGTGCATCCACCTGCATCCCATGCTCATTGTTACATCGTTACATTGCTAGATATTACATGTCAATCATGTCTGAGATGGTCCTGTACCATGGATTCCTGAGAGTCATCCTGCGCTGAGTCTCACCTATGCCCGGGGCATTGTTTGGAGCCATGAAATGAATTTCAGAAGACTGAAAACTGTCAGCTTCAAGGCCCTTTCTACCCTGATGTTGACCCAATACGTGTGACTACAAAATAGCAAGATTGTGACAGAAAGGAAGAAAGAGAAAGATCAGCCACCTAGCATGATAAACTCAAGGAGGTCCAGATCAAAAGAATTTGTACTCTTCTCTTCCTCATATAGCTGAATACAGAACACAAAGAAGCACCAGGCCCCTAGGGCCTATGCACTCTCTCTGTGACGTGCCTGCCTCTGCCATCTCAAAACCAGCTCTGACAGGCCGAGGAACATGCCAACAAAAGCAAGAAGAGACGCTGCTGATTTTGGAAAGCAGACTGCATCACGCCCGTCTTATCAGCACATCTAAATCATACCCCTTCCTCTATGATGACCTTTATAGGAGACAGTGGATGCCTATAAAAGTGGGGTGCAGCCTTGGGGTGGACAGTCAGAGGCAGGACCAGGAGGAGAAGCAGCTTCTGAAGACGTTGACCCTTCAGAGGGACAAGGTAAGGACTGCCCAGAGGGATGCACTAAGAATGGCAGGCTACCTGGGAACGACCATGGGACGGGTCACCTCTGGACAGATGACTAGGGCTTCCTCACTGACAATCTAGAATGTTCCTCTGCTGCTGAACTGCAGGACACTGGGCCTAAAGTAGGACGGTGGATATCAAGGCTGATTGGGAGACTTTTTTTTTTTTCTTTTGGTTTTTCGAGACAAGGTTTCTCTATGTAACAGCCCTGGCAGTCCTGGAACTAGCTCTTGTAGACCAGGCTGACCTCGATCTCATGAAGATCTGCCTGCCTCTGCCTCCTGTATACTGGGATTGAAGGCATGCCAGATGGAAGATTGTTTTCTTAAGAAAACAGAAAACTGTTGAATTCTGAGAGAGGTCCATCAAGTCAGCATAGCCATGAGCTCATTAAGAGGAACTCAGGCCCCACTTGTCCTAACAGTGTGTTTAGATGGACGTAATACTGTTTAGATTTCCCAGAGCTCAGAGAGGAAAGGGAGAAGTCTGGTGGAAAGGTGGCAAGATTTAGTTTTCAAAAAGGCAATTTATTCCAGGTAAGGAATTGTCACTGGCTTGAATTACTGGAACCACTTTCTGATGGCAATGGCAATAGAGGACTTGCTTTTGCTAGTGTGTGTGTACACAATGCCTATCTAAACCATCACAACCACCCTCTAAGGTTCATCAGCTTCTCAGACTAAGGCCCCTTCAGCTCTGGGAAGACACGGGTACTCGAGACTACTGGAGTATGAAAAGAGGATGGGGCATGGCAAGATTGGAAGGATGAAAGGAGAGGGATTATAGATGATATTTTAAATCAACATCAAGTAATTACCAGAGTGGTACCAGTCAAGAGTGGAGGAGGCACTTGCTGGGCAGGTATGCCGCAGGAGCCTCCACTGTGCCGTGTTTCTGTAAAGCAGGGGCTATAGCTGAGGTCTGAGGAATGGTTGTTGTAAACAGGAATACATATGCAGGGTTCTGTCTTTCATTAAGAAAACAGAACTTATAGGATCAGGATTTGACAGAAGTGACCTATTGATTCTAACAACTTTCCCAAAGGTCACAGCAAAGACCCAGACCCCCCAATACTATAAACCATGGCAGGTGAATGAGGGCAAAAGGGAAGAAATGTCACCGTCCAACACATATCTTAAAGGAAGATGTCAAGGACACATACCTCAGCACCGCTCTAAATGTGAAGAGAGGGGACAGGGAAACCACTCATCTGGTAATGACACCTGCTGCCAATCCACATGGACTCGGTTTGATCCCTGCAACCCACATGACAGAAAGAAAGAACCAGCTCCATCAACTCGTCCTGGGACTTACACATAACTAAGAACACACAATGAGGAGCAATGAATAACTGTAATTCGAATACTAAGAAGCAGGCTAGGCATGAGGGGCACAGCTTTAATCCAAGCACTGGAGGGACAGAGACAACAGTTGTCTGTGATGTCACGGCCAGGCAGAACCAGAAAGCAAGCTTCAGGAAAGCTGGGACTGTAGATTAAGACCCTGTCTCAAAATGAATAATCAGCTGAATCAAGGTAAATGTCAGAGACAAAGCACTTAGAGAATAAGCATAAGAGAGGAATCTGAGAAGGGGAGATGGGAAATAATCTCCAGGAGTGACCAGCACAGCTCAGATCCACCATGAATGAGGAAAACCACCCAAGACAGGGAAACCAGGATAAGAATGGGGCCTAGTGCCCAGCTTTGCTGGCACAGTTCTATAGATGCCTCAGGGAAAGTCCAGTACTAGCTACTCACTCAGAAGACACTTGGGGAAGAAACCTGAGATTGGAGCTAAGGTCTTGACATGTTCACAGACAGGGACTAGGACACGACCAGGGGCTAGGACATAGCTCCGCGTTAGAGCAGTTGTATAACATGGGCAAGGCCTGTGTACAACCTCAGCACTGAGAAACAACAGAGGGGAGAAATTCATATTGGGGGTAATACAAAGGACATGTGACTGCACAGTATAGGAGGATGGTATATATGAGCCCAGGAAGTCAGAGCTCAGGACAGGGCTCAGACAACATTGACAGGGAATCCTCTACACAAAGTTGCACGCCAGCATGAAGGCGCATTGGGAATGAGATGTGTGACTCATTTCTCTTCTGCAGGTTTCAGTCACCATGATGTGGGTTCTCTGGGCCTTGGCCATCATGTTGAGCATCCAAGAAGGAACACTTGACCTGGTGGAAGCACCCCCAGGGCTGAACACTCTCCCTGCCATTGTGCCCAATGTGAACACCCTCCCTCTTAACCTGCCAACACCACCACGCCTCAGAGATCCCCCCAACAAGCAAGGCTCAGCTCCCAAAATTAATCCAGCTCTCCCCAAAGGCGGCAAGTGTGCACCTGCAGCCAGATACTTCCTCTCCAGTGGCAAACTCCAAGACTGTAAGTAAGACTCACCTCAGCTGTCTCTTGGCTCCTGTCCACACCTCCCATAGCCTGATCATTTCTGAGCTCAGAGCAGGGTCAGTCAACCTTCTGAACAAGTGGTTTTCAAACACGAGAATCCTGGGACATCTTCTTGGTGCCTAGAGAGAGAAGGGAATGTGGTTCAAACCTAGAAATTCTGTAACAGCAAGGGGCTGAATCCAGCTAATACAAGAGCTCAGGGAGATGGTGAAGCTTCATGTAAGGTTCCAATGTTTATTTAGTCCAGAACAGACCAATGCTACACTGGATGACAGACATGTCTGACCCCAAAGGCTGTCTCTCTATTTGCCTTCAAGTGGGTTTTTACCACCTAGAGACTCTGTTACACCACAGAGTTTCTCCTTACTGTGTCCTAAGCTCACCTAGACTCCCACAGTTAATTAATTAACCCTCAGCCTGTTTCCAGAAAAAGGAAACAGAAAATTAAGAATCTGCCAGGAAGCCATTAATCACATATGCTCTCATGAAACTTGAACTCCATCCTCTCTCTGAGATACACATTGGTCCAAGAGATGGGGAATTCAAAGGCTGGGAGTATAGGAACCTGGGTAGCTAAAAGCATGGCAAAGAAGTGATTTAGTTTATTAAACAGGAAATGGATAGAATTTGAAAACTAAAAAAGGACAACACAAAATCCTTGTAGATCTTGGAAGTTCCCTGCAGCAGTGGTCTAGCAAAGGCCTGCATCAGAGCATGACAGGGTGGAGATGAAGGCCATTAGCCACTGAACTGTCACAGTGGCCAATTACCACCCCCATAAGTCCAATGTCCTAGGCACAGAACTCGACAAAGAAGGACCAGCAAGGTTGTAAGAGATGCTTCAGGGGACTGCTTCAACTGCAATTCTGCTGAGTCAGATGCCCTTTGGTTCAATCAGTCTCAGCTCTGAAATTAGCAAAGCTGAAGATATTCAACACTTCACCGACATTTTTTGTCCATGCACTTCCTACTAGAGCTAGCAAGACAGGATGTGGAGATAGCAATCTAGAGATTAGACTATTTTCAAAGTCACAGAATGACACTCAGCATGCTCTCTACTACCCAGAATTTCATGTCTCCCATCCTATTTATACCAGATGGAGGGAAGCATATGATAGGCCCCTGACTCTCAGTGCCCAAGCCTCGGGCAAATGCAAAGGTTGTCCAAAATAGCACATCCCAGAAACAATACTCTGCAAAGACTACTGAAGTGGTGAGGTGAATCAAACACCAGAGGCAAATGAGGCAAAATGGCCTAGAAAGAAAGAGTAACTGTGCTGTCCCTTAACTACATACCTACTTCTGTAGTCCTTCATATACACAAGATATCAAAATCATAAATTATCCCCCATCTGGAAGCCATGCTCCACATCCGAACATAAACCTCAAACAAACACAGAGAATGGGGATCAGGGCACCATGATGACTCTAAAGAGCAGAGCTGATATTGAGAAATAGACACAAGGGAGAAAAACAAAACAAAATAAAATGAAACAGGTCTCATGGCTCAGACCTTAAAAGGTCCAGTCCAGAGAACACCGTGTGTGTGTGTGTGTGTGTGTGTGTGTGTGTGTGTGTGTGTGTGTGTGTGTTTGTGATATTTTTTAAATGAAGGAAGAGAAAGAAACAAAACATATGACAAGTAATATAACAAACATATATGAGGTTCCACCTTGACTCTACACCCAAGTATCTTTGAAGCAAATGACCTCATCACAATTTAGCTCCATGAGGACTAACAGGAGCTATGGACAAAAAGAAATGTGGACCTATCTGACAGACAACTACTCTTAACTAGGGCAGGGGAAGCACGCTAATTGGAAGGCAGAATTCAGAGTTCCTAGTGCCCATATTCCAACATGCCATCTTCCAAAAGGAGGCCGCTAGGGATGATCTGAACAGAAACCACACAGCAGGACTGTCTCTTGATCTTTTTCAGATCTCATGGACGCTCTGCCCCCACAGATCGAGGACATTGTCAAGTGTGATGACGTTAACATGGCAGGTGTACTTGGGACACTGCTAGCCACGGTGGACAGCGCTGACCTGCTCTCACTCTTAGATCCCACCTCCCTCCTACAAGGGGCAGGCGGTCTCGGCCTAGATGGTATCCTAGGCAAAGCAGGGAATGAGGATCCCTCAAAGCCCTCCTCAGGGTCCAAGGCCGCTGGAGGCCTCAGCCAGCTACTCCCAGGGGGCGGTGGTGGCCTGGGCAGCTTACTAAGCCTCGGTGGAGACAAGGGCCCTGGGAAAGGACTTCTGAATGGAGACGTGCTCGCCGATATCAAGAAGCCTTTGGATGACATGATTGGGAACGTAGACAACCTGAAAGACTCTGTAGAGGCCAAGGTGAATGAAATACTCCCAGAAAGTGTCAAAGACCCACTTTCAGATCTGCTCAAGGTCAAGGTCCAAGACCTTCTGCTCGAGTAAGTACTTCCTCCACAATCCTCTGGGTTTCTGCACAAACAACTACTCACTGGGAATGCTGACACTCACCCTACAGCAACCCCTGGGACAACCACCCTTTCATACAGGGACATACTTATTCCTGCTGGAATAGCTGCAAAATGTGACCAGGATGTCTTGAGCTTGAACCACTGGGTGGGAAGAGGAGCTCGGCAGCCATAAGCAGAGCTCAGGTGGTGGTGAACTGGCGGCCTCATGGGGATTTCTCATGAGGACAAGGCGGTTTTCAGGAGGAGAATTGAGTCTGTGTTGTCGTTCTGCAGCTTAAAGGTTGATGACGTAACCGTGGACAGCATAGACATAACCATGGCAGCGGATGAGATCCAAGTCCACTCGGCAGTCACTGCCAACATAGGTGGAAAAGGGTGAGCCTGTTCCCAAAATGATTGCCGGGTCACCGGGGATTAGGATGTGAAGTCCCTATCCTAGAGCCAGATGACAGGGACACATAGACAAAAAAAGGACAGTCACCTATTTTCCAGCAAGCTTGGGTTACTGAGTGAGAGCCTGCCTCTGAAAAATAGACACACACACACACACAATTTGCCTTGTCTGGACCTTCCTATGTTAAGAAGCCCAACCTGTCTCCTGCTAGGCTTTTCTTATGTATTTCCACACAACTAGAAGACATAAGTATGACACTTGTAGGTTCTGCAACCAAAAACAGGTGACCTTCTCAAGGCTACTTGGGGAAATTTTTTGTCAGATATTACCTAACTACCAAAAATGGCCAACCTCTTCATTCTGTGGCATGGGACTGAGTACCTAGGAGCACGTGGACTGGGAACACAGCCCTCCCCTCTAGACGACAACCTTCCCCAAACCTTGAGGCTGATTCCCAAATGCCCGTCCCTCTGCTGGAGCCTCACCTCCCAGACAGTATGACAACAGCCTGCACATCCTCTCCACAGCGTACTTGGACCTGTCATCACCTTACTGCAGTTTCAATCTGCAATGGAAGTGACGATGAAAGCTGTTATTTCCCCCAACAACACCCAGTGCGTCAACCTTGACATCCAGGACACACATTTCCAGGTCAACGAAGTCAACATTCAGTTAATAGAGACGTACGTAAAACCTGCTTTCTTTTTACTCAATCAATGCAGAAGGGTACCAGAGGGGCCACCTGCTGTCTCAGAGGAGACTGGTCCACCATAGTACACTAGACAGTCAGGAAATGCCAGGAGAGCTGACGACCAGAGTTCCTCTGTAGCTCAGAACAGCCTTCTCATATCAATCTTATATCTTTCCTGCCGGCTCTATTTAAGTGACTCATCCTATATATTCCCTAAACAGTACACGGACCTGAGTCAAAATGTAAAAAGAACCACGAGGCCACACAGTAAATATCTCTCTACCACTTCTGTGGGCCAGCTGCCTATGGCTCCTCTCCTGGAACAGATACAGGCTCCAGGCCCTTCTGACTAGGCACACACTAGAAAAATAGAAATGCTTCTCACCTGCCCAGAACCACCTTTGACATTCCTTCCTTCCCTCTGCTATGGCCTAGGCAGGAGTCATTATAGTTTCTCTAACTAGAATATAGATGGCTGTGAATTCAGATCTACAGCTACACCAAGACAACAGAAAGGTCTGTGGACAATGTGCTCCAGTGTCTGAAGGGTGAAACCATCCAAGGGGACCTCTGGGCCAGGTGTCCTGTGACTTGCACAGGTATCTTTGCATTCTCCTTAAACACTAAAGACCAAGACAAGAGCTCAGGACTCACGCGTTAATTTAGAAGCCAGACATCATCTGATGCCTTCATCAGTGAGCCCATTTGTCTAAGACACAGAAAAACCCAGAAACATGAAGATCACTTATTTCAGCATTATATCTTTCAGGGTCACAGGAACTGTGCCTCTCCCTGTGCCTCTGCCCTTGAATGATCTCGTCCCAGTACTGCTGACAGCAGAAATGAATGAGAATGTAAGTCCAGGGAAGGGGTGGGGCTTCTGCACAGACATGATCCCTAGGAAGGAGGGGAGAAACTTTCACCTTTGTAAATGCCCTGCTGCTAGGACAGATTGAGGAACAGTGCCAGGGAACCCTGGAGCACAAGGGCCAACATGAACAAGCAGTTCCTCTGGACCATAAGTCTGTAGTGTAATTAATAAAAACCCAGAGATCGATACTGGGGTTCAACCTGAACACTAGAAAAAGTAAATCAGCCAGTAACTGGCGCTTACCTCTATCTGCATCAGTCTGCAATGGAGATCCTGCCTCCAGCCATCTCAAAATGAGACTGACCTGAGAGCTGTCTCCTCCTGTTTCATATTCATCTCTAGTGCTGGCATTAAAGGTGTGCATACGACTGCCTGGTTTCTATGGCAATTGGTGTGGTTACTGAAATTAAAGATGTGTGTCAACACTGCCTGGTCTTTAAGGCTGACCAGGGAAGCAGTTTCACACTCTGATCTCCAGACAAGCTTTACTTATTAAAATACAAATGAAATATCACTACATATACCAAGCAGCAGAACTAAAGAACACAAGATTTGAGAACAGTGGATAACTTCAGTCCAGTAGATGTCAGAAAATAGCACAGGAAAGTGGGAAGAAAGGGGAGACGGGAGGAGGTAGGATGATAAGACAAGCGACTGGTGTTCCCTCAGCTAAGCTAACCTGTGGTGACTTCACAGCTGGAGAATTCCGACTCGTGTGCTGTCGTTCTCGCGAACTTTAATGAGTGCAAGAACGGTGAGTACTTCCTAGGTGGTATATGCCCAGTACACTGAGGTGCCCCAGGGACCTTGGGAGATTTCACAGGGTGGCATACTACAGAGGAGGGGCTCCAGGATACCAGACTCCAAAACTACAAGGGCTCACACAGCCTACTCAGCACACCTAGGAAGGAGAATGCCCCAGCAGACCTTTCTCTGAAAGTACTTGGCTTCTAACACATGGAAGACAAAGGACACAGTGCCTCTGGGGCATCTGCACAGAGCTCCCAACCCAAACGGTTTTCAAAGCAATACTGCAAAGAGTCTGAATCAGGAGCAGTCCCAGGTCCTCATCTATGGTGTCCTGGGATCAGGAAATCTCACAATATCCCTATAAACATGCCAACAGCCAAGGTGAGAGGACATGTTTGGTTGAACCACACAGAGAGGTGAAGTAGGAAAATTAGCTCTTTTCTCAAGGCTCAGGGTAGACAAAATGCATGGTCCTGATAGATAGTATTTCCTTCTCCATGAAGATTTTGATACATCAGGTTAAAAAAAAATCTAAATCTTTGTGGGTAAACCACAAGGTCATAGCATCCTTGGGATGTAGAAGGCATCCAAGACAGCACCTTGTGCATGGAAGGCAGACAGAATCAAATGTCCATCTATGGGGAAGACCAGAGCTGCATTTGAGGCACCGCAGCCGTCAATGGCCGTTTGAACTCTCTCCATTCCTCCCCGCTCTCCTCCACAGCTACCGGCTTATTCAAGTACAAGACTCAAAGTGCCAGGATATCTCCCAAAGGACTTTCCATCTTCTACTGTGTAAGTATTTGCTGTCATTGCAATAACTGGATGAAGGCTGAAAGCCTACCTGAGCCCACCAAAGAGATCAAAAAGTCAGGACAGTAAAATAATGATCGGCTCTTTTCTCACCCCCATGCTTTCCTGGGATTAGTCTCCTGAGTACTCATCAGGGCACAGACAGGCTAGCGTTCTTCTCAGTTCAAACCCACAGCACATGGCCTGTGAGAACCCCAACAGAGAAAACAAAAACTTCGCCCAGCTCAGGTCTCCACTCTCGGGGGATTTTACACAACAAAACAAAAAGGGCCAGCTCGTTCTAAATACCTGCTACCCAAGCAGGAAGGCAAAAGCAGAACATGGCAAGTGATGAAAAAGGAGACAGAGTTGGTTCAGCTTCTCTTCTGCAAATCCATCAACAACATTGCTCTCAGATGATGGAACACAAATCCATGCACATTCAGTAGGACATTCATCAATGACCTACAACACAAACAAAGGACATAGCCAACCTGAGGGTCAGATTCTTCTACACATGTCACATGTGGAAACAGAGCCATGGTTTATGAATATAACTAGTATAAAGAGATAGTATGAATGACCCAAAAGTCAAAAAAAAAACTAACAGGACAATGATGTTAGGTAAAACCCTATCTTCTCTATTTCAACTCTGAATGTTCCAATATCCCTTCCAGAAAGAGATTATAGCTCAGAAATATGAGGAGAGAATGCATACAAAAAGAGAATGAAACAGACCGAAAGACAGAGAAAATACTCAAGAATGGCTTTAATCTAAGAACTTATTTCTCCATATGATGGTTTATGCTACATGGGAGGGAGGGAAGTGGGGAGGGAAGAAAAGAAGGAGGGAGACATGGAGGGAGACCAGACCTCAGGTCTGTAGATTGTGACAAGGACAGGAAGCAACTAGTAAACACACGTCATCATGAAGTCCATCATAAAAGGGCGACTGGCCCTCAGGTGAGAATTCATGGCCTCTTAGGAAAGCCTGGCCGCCCTGAGCCCTGCTACCCTGCCACTGGAGCAAAGGCCTCTTCACCCTGCCCTGGCAGAGCCAAGTCACAGGCCTTCCATCTCCTTCTAGTCTCCTGCACTCAC